>NW_027437183.1:21567500-22767500 GCF_033239565.1 Halichoeres trimaculatus
CACTGGGGCTTTAGAGCAAACAAAAATAACTCAGCGAAAGATCAAGATGTGGGCCTTGAGAATCGGTACTACATTTATTCAGGATGACGTTACGTAAAGCAGAGTGATTTCATCAACAGTGACAGAGAGTGGATATCTAAGGATAAAAAAAAAAAAAAACATGCCGTAGCCCAGCCCAGCGGAGTGTATCTGGGGATTAAAAGTGCTACTTCATGTCCTTCTATTCAAACTGAATCATCGCGGTGAACTTTAATTACCTGCAAAAAATGGCAAATGACTGTTAGACACTTCCTTTAGGGTAAGAAATGTGCTCGAGTTTTCAGTGACAGACACTAGAAATACTCCCACAACACAAAGCTTCAAGTGGTGTGACAACTGCATATGCCAACAGTGCTCAAGGCTGTGCCTTAACATTTTTCACCCACAGCACCGCTGCTACAGAGTATGATAGTCCTGTAGCACAAGACAAAACTTGTAGCAAGATATAAAATGTGTTATTTCTCTAAAGCCTAGCGTAAGTAGTGCAGTTTATCACTTACACAGGTTGTAACTCGTAATGGTTATAAATGTTAGGAGGTTCAACTCTAAACCTCCCTGCACCAGCCACAGAATATCTGTTGCTGCTTTGCATTGAATATCTGCACAGGGAAATTCCTTTTCCTCCCTGCTTCGCATTTGTGTATGCATCAAAATCCAGGCCCTTATGTAACATTACTTCATAAAGTTAACACTCAATGTTGTCCAATTTTACACACATTTAAGGCTGACTTCTTCTCTGTGTTTCTTTTTTTCTGAGCAACTCAGCACAAAATCAAAGACTTCATAGATCTCCAGCTAGATTTCGGATTCAAGTACTCTACTAATAACTGCTCACAATGAAAGTAAATCAGAAAATGCAAATAACTTTGGTCTTGTTGGATGAGTCATCTGGTAGAGATTTCTTTATCTTCTTCTGTGGAAAGACGTTTGTTTTTACTAGCCATCCACAACGTCAGTGATGCATCACTTGCTGATTCACGTAGGGCGGACCAAGAACTGTGGCTGTGTCTGAAATCACTCCCATCCACTATATAGTGCACTATGTTATGGATACAATATATTGTAGTGCCGTCCCAATTTTGACTGAGCATGGTTATACCCTATAAAGTCCACTCAATGTATCCCACAATGCAATTTGAAAAGTAGTGTTTCAGCCATGTACACTATGGGAGCAATAAATACCATTGTGCATTGCAGTTCAAACAGAAGAAATGGCTGATAACATGATCACTGATAACTGAGAATGTGAAAGGTCATGACAAACTGTAAGTTCACATTTTCCAATGTAGTGTGGCATTAAATAAAAAAGACCCAAGGATCTAGTCCTGGTTTAATGTTAACAGTTTATTGACCCACTTAATACTGGTTTCTGTCGGGCCTAACCATGCCAGAGAACACTTTGCTCTCTGTTTTACTCTTAGACGAGTGACTTCCACAGCTCCGAGCAGAGAAACACAGGAGATGTCGGCCACTGAACCACCAGCTGTGGGTGATGCCTTCACTGGACCTTTTAATTCTCAAACACAAATTGATTTGTGGCGCAAATATGAAGTTGGTATTAAGTTAAATGATTACTGAAAATAGCACATAATGCACTTATTTTTTTAATTTGATTGTTGTTGAAAAATGCATATATAGTAGTTTTATTATTATCAGGGCTGTCATTTTAACGCGTTAATTAGATTAATTAATTACACTGCAAATTAACGCATTAATAAAATTAACGCAGATTAAACTGGATCCCAAACCCACAGGGGGCTCAAAAATGCACCTACTTTTAAATGCCTGGCATTTACAAACCGTTTGTCCTATTCAAAAGCTGTAAAAACCTAATGTCTTTTAATGTAATTTAAATGTCCTATAATCCAAAATCTTTACTTTGGGACCTTAAGCAGATATGAGATTAAATGCGATTAATTAGATTAATCAATTACAAATCCTGTAATTGATTAGGTTAATTTTTTTAATCACCTGACAGCACTAATTATAATAGAAGTTACTGAAATCAATGCCATTTTGCAGTATTTGAGAAAAATTGTAACTGTAAATTAGCGATGCACCATATTCAATTATTTGCTGATATCTGATACGCTGATATTTAACAACTCATTTAGCCAATATCGATACCAATACCGATATTTTTTCGATATTTGCGGATATTATTGGCTCTCTTCTGTTTTGGCAGTAGCATATTGTATTATGGTGCATAACCCCATCACATTTATAATGTAATATTCATTAGTGCTGCACGATTATCGCAATCACAATCGCAATGTCAGCACATGCTTTTCCGATTTTTCTCCATGATAACCAAGCAAGTCTGTAGACTCATCATGACACAACTTTTCTTATTAAATCGCAAGCACAATCGCAATCGCAATATTGTCCACCTAATCGCAAATCGCACCTTTTCCCCAAATCGTGCGGCACTACTACTCATTTGTTGTGCAAAATAAGGAAAACTTGAAACTGTATATTTATGACATTTGTTTTAATATTCAAATTACAAAAGATAAATTATACTTGAAAGCTGGATGATGCTCTTCTTGAAAAAATCATAACAAAATCATAGCATATTTGATCAATGTCATAGCTAACAGTCATTAAACATAACCTTTGTTTACAGGGAACATGTGAGAAATGCAACTGCACAGCAGTTACACCCAAAATGAATAAAATGGTTTACTTTGGTAAATGGTAATTGTGCCTATTTAGTCAGCTCCATGTACTTTGCAGACTGCTGCTTAAGTTTAACTTTAAACAGTAACCAAATATAGGACACTTCAATCTGAACTGTGCAAACAAAATCACCATATGTGCAATAACACACGCAGCTTCAGCCCATTATTTTATCAGTTTATTATATCGGCAGAATTTCAAGTGTTTGCCGACATCTGATATTTTATTTTAAAGGCAATATCAGCCGATACCGAAGTGCTGATAATATCATGCAGCCCTACTGTAAATCACCAGCCGTACATGAGCAACGTTTTTGTTTTGGGGAGAGTGATGATGTCACCCTCAGTGGCTGGGGACAAAGCGAGCAGTGTCCGAAATGTTTTAATTTTGCTGAGTGAGTGGACTATACAGTAATAATTCACTATATAGTGAAGGGAGTAGGAAATGACTGATTTCAGACACAACCCATGATCACAGAAAGTGTTTGAGCTCCATGCACATCATATAAATTAGCGCCGTTAAAAAATATTCTGCACAAAATTTCTTATCATGTGCCTAAAGTATTATACTGTAATGCTGCAACACAATGCAACAAAAAAACAGAGCAACACTCAAATACTCACTCCCTCCTGCTGAGTATGTACCCAGACAACTACTTTGCTTGTCGTCTAACCAGAACTCCAACAGGCAAGTCAGCAGGTAGTGTTGTGTTGAATTTCTTCATCAAAATACTGCCAAGCCATGCAGCGCTGTGTTGGGAGAGGCTATCTGTCATCTTGAAAGAAGTTTAATCAACAGCAGACATCATCAACCCCTTTTTCATACCTGTCTGCATAGGCAATTTGAGAGATTGTTCCTCTCCACACCAATACAAAGAGACAGAAAAAAGATTTGAATGTGAAAAATTGTGACCACATTATCAGAATAAGAGACACAACTAAGGAGGAAGGTGGTGACTCATTCAAATCACTTAACCGTCTCGAGTAGCAATGCGAAAAATTTCAGGTCTAGTTTAACCAAACTGTGGTCTTGAAGCTTGTTCAGCCCTGGTCCTCTTCTCACAGCAGCAGTCTCACTCTCGCACTCTTTCGAGCCTGATAGTAGTCAGTAGTACTCTTGACACCGTGTTTCTCTGACTCCTGCCAACAAAGAAATTAGGACTGCAGCCATTTCTATCTCTAAAGAGGCCTCTCTCTCGTAGCTCAAGTTTCAGAGCTGTGAGAGGCACACAACCATCAGCGGGCTGGCAGAAATATGGGCTCTCAACATGGCACTGATCGAAATCCTGACAAGACGGTAAAGTAGTTTAGAGGCAAAGCAATCTGTTAACTGTACGGGAAAGCCATCCACACTAGGACTATCACCAAAAAAGTGCATGGTCTTAGTTTTCTAAATGCCAGAGAATAAAATTAAACACTAGACTTATAAAGGTATCATTTATTAGCATGATTGGCTAACTATGGTAAGGAGCATCTGTGTTTTAAACAACAAGCATTTGTTAAATATATGTTTATAATGTTAGTCTAATATTCATCATGGGCTTGTTTGAGTAATTGATCGTGTCACAGTACAAATGATGTTTCATTAATCGAGGCATATCCTTACTGTGATGGTTAACCAAAGTATTATTTAAAGCTCTGTTCTTGATGCTTTGTAGAATTTATCTTTACACAGTAGTAAAACAGTACGTCTTGTTTACTGTTCTTGGATTGATGACAGCATACATCAGTCCACATTAGCATACATACTCCCAGCAGTTTAGATTCAACATGATATGTTTGTTTCCCCTACAACAGTGGCGTTTGTTGACATTTGGTTGGACTTAAATGCCGACAGAGATGGTCTTAACATAACTCATAGCTATCACAAGGTTTTGCACCTTGTTCATCAGAAATCTGGTATGGACGGGTAATTCCAGCCAAAGAAGTAGAGATGCACTGATCCAACTTTTCTGGTCCCGATACCAATATCTGGGCTTTGGGTATCGACTCATACCAATCCTGATCTGATATCAGTGTTAAATAATAACCTGCATGCTCTACTGCAGGATAAGACTAGTAATGTGTTGAGTAAAAGACAAAAATGTGTATATATGGAAGTACTGAAGTTAACATTAATTTAAACTTTAAGTGTTTAAATGTTTAATAGCAGTTTGGTTTGAGAAAAAGCTTCAGAATTTACAGAAATGACTATTTGATTGTAAAATTTTAAAACCCTGTAGACTAAATCATAACTTAGCCTTAGTGTCAAGTTTGGACCAATCCGCCAATACACGATACCAGGACCAGATCTGTGATTCCTTAAAAAAAGAAAAAAGGTATTTTATAGTAACTGCAAATCATTTGTAGATTAATCGAATGGTCCTCCAACCCCATGCAGACCGAACGAGACAGAAATTCACTGACTCATTTAATCACTGCGCAAAGTTGTTGTGGGCTGGTTAGAGATGATGTACTAATGGAAATGATCCATGTATATACTCTGGTTTTACAAAAAGAGTTTCTTTTTTGTAGTTCCTACAAGAATTCCTCCACTGTCAACTGACAATTACGCTCTTAAATTATGTTTTCTAACTTTTGCGGTTATTTAACTGCAAAAAGGGAACAGCTTCAGGTGGCCTACTACCATCATCTAGCAGTTATTATCACACTACCACCAGAGGCTTGTAAAAACAGATGATTACATACATTTTTGAGATGAGATTAAACTTACATGAGCATAGCTGTTTTTGTTTTTGTTTTTTTTTCAAATATGAGAAGATTACTTGAAAATTCAAAACCCCGACAATCCAAATAATGGATGGGTGTCATATTGCATGGAACTAATTTTGATAGCATCAAATCGCATATTGAACCTTTGTACAAAAACAAACTGTTTGTCCTGCCTTAAACTAGAAAGAATCAGGTGTGCTCTTAAACTCTCAACAAGAAGCTTTGATGATATGTGGGGCTCTTTTTTAAATGCATTTCATTCCATTTGAAGCAATTTTTGTGATTGCGTACTTATTAATTTTTCATTCCCTTTTCTAACCCTACTTTATGCAATCCGCAGTTCTTCATCTATCTACTCAGGTATGCTTGACAGACTTGTGTTTTTCTATTAGGCTCACTGGCAGTGATGGAGGGAGGGGAGGGGTTTGTTTGGGTTTTTTTTGTGTGTTTTTTTTTCTCTGTTTGTTATATTGTAATATGCCCGATTGAAGTATTTCTGTGCTACCTCTCTTTCTAATATTTTCGGACCATGCAATTATTTTGTTCTGTGGAAAATTTCAATAAAAAGGTTTTGATTAAAAAAAAACAAGCTGTTTGGATTATCAGACAAAGGTTATGAAGTATGTTTTTCTACACCAGCAGAAATAATGCCAGAATAGTGAGTTCACAGGTGTCCACAGTAGTTCCTTAAAATATCCAACCCAGAAATGCTTAGTTATTTGAAAACAGTCATGAAAAAGGACTTTTAATAACACTGTCAAACTAAGAGCAGACATCCCTGTAGGAAGCCTTCATTATCAGCATGTGTTTGCTTGTAGTAGAGTGTCAGTGTGCCAGTCTCCATTGTCTGGCTCAAATTTGGTCTCTTTTTGGAGTACAAAGAGAACCACTATCTGCTCTTCCTTCCTGCTTAACTGTCACAAACACAAAAGGTCACTTGATTTCAGTTACGCAAAGAGCTCTATTACCAACAGCTGAACATTGCTCTGGCTTTAAGGAACAGAGGAGCTCTGTAAACACGAGCTTAGAGAGGCCATGAGATAGGGGAAACCTGCTGAGATTCCAACACTGACTCGAGACTTTGCCTTGAAGTCGAGCAGTCAAAAGTGTGACTTGAAATATTCACAGAAAGTGGAGCGTGCTCATCTTTAGATGTAACAGACCTGGATGATCAGGCCACACAAAATGAAGTGATTAACACTTTGAGGAGACTAACCTTATTGCTGGGGAGATGTTATATAACATGGACAAAGCATGCAAATATGTGCCGAAAAAAACAGGCCTGCAAGAGTAAAAGAGGGTGAGATAAGCAATCCTCCAAGGAAGCCTTTCTTTGATGGCCGTCCAGCTCAGAGAGATTTCCCCAAGAGGGACGTAAACAAATCCTCAGGCAGTCACAAGATTCGCTCAGGACCCACAAACACAGAAAAAAAACCTGAATCAAGACGAGAGGGGCCGACACAATGAAAAAGCTTTGACATAAACTTTGAGGCGAGGGGCCTTCCAGACAGGAGGCTAAACACATGCACTGGCACTGCTACAGACACCCACAGGCAAGTTGTTGGCTCAGGGCCAGCACTGGGAATGAACTCAGTCACCTCACTCTTCTCACTCCAGCGTGTTTTTCCTTCTCCCCCTCTCTTATGCTTTCGTCTCTCGCACAGAGTAGAGTGGGCCCCAGCCTTCAGCGGTGCGAGCCAATATTTCATCCTCTTACCCCTCCACCCACCGACCCTCCCTCTGCTCCCCATTTTAGGAATGGCTGTGGAAATACTAGCACAGAGCGCACAGACGGCTTCCCGCCTGCCAAGGAGAGCAGGAGGCTGACTTCAAACAACAGTTTAATTCTTCTGACATAAACAGTTCATCAAATCCCTGTCTGCTCCAACTTGGTAGCTTGACATTGAAGCTCCAAAAGAGAGAGAAAGGGACTCCACAGCTCGTAACATATTTTTGTTCAGAGCCTTGATAGCATGGCTTGGACCTTGATAGATGTGAGAGCGCTGTGAACAGGCGACCACCCTAAAATAAATGATTTACTGTTAATTAAGACCGATGAAAATACTTTCACACTGAAAAACAATCGCACAAGTGTGCTAGACTGTCAGAAAAGCCTTGCCCAGAGAAGCCTTCTCTGTTCATACACATGCAGCTGGTATGAAGAGGCAGATGAGTGAACAGTAATGGGCATAAAGCTGGGTCTGGGAACAACATCAGAAGTCTATAAAGCAGAGCCCGAGAGAGCAGAGCGCAGGGGAGGGGGGCTGCTAGGACTCTCAGGCCAGGAATGTGGCACCCTGTCAGGTCTCATAAGGATTTATCTCCCTGGAGCCTCATTACCAAAGGGCCCCGGACAAGGAGACTCTCTCTGGCTTACTCACCTTCAACATCAATATGGAAGTACTCACAATCACCGTACATACATGAGAAGCATTGCTTCATGATTCACAAAAGACCTTCATCTCACTTCCAGCTTGGGTGGTCCAGATCACTTCATCAGATGCTAGCAAGAAGTGAAGCTACATGACGGACTGTTACATCTTGTGAAAACTGTTCAGTGTTTTCAGCATGAATAAAAACAGGATCCATCAGACCATTATAATCTTTAGGAACTTCTGTATTGGCCTCCACTTTTATCTCCTCGTGTTCATTCCTCCAATCCCGCACTCCCCCTCCCTGCCTGTCCAGCTAAATTAAACATGAAAACAAAGCTCTTACAATTAATCCACTGAAGCTGCAGTATTTGAGACCCAAGAGGTTTATTAAGGTCAGGGATCAGAAACAAGGGTAATCTGTGTGGTAAACAAGCAGCTGGTAATCACAGTTCCTAAAGACAGATGCAGCAGAAACACTTTTCCACTTTCCCTTTCCACCGAGCCATCACGACTGTGGTGTTTTTAATCATAAGAACAGATGAGCTTCTCTGATCACTGGAAATACCTGAGGCTGAGGGTGCTGATGTTTTTCAGACTCAATTTTATTCTCCTGATTAACATCTGGGCAATACAGACTCATTGGCTTAGGACGGGTAGCTTATGTACTGTGGTTTGACACATTGTGTTATCGTGACCATGGTGGCTTGCCACAGTGCACGAAGTGTGATGAAAAAATCTCAAAAAAGTTGTGCTATTTTTTTTTTTAAACAAAATGAAGAAGCTTGTTTTTTGTTTCTGTAAGTGATCTCAAAGACTTAAGTTACGAAACATACTCTCCTGCGCCAGCAAACATCAAACAGACTGCTGCGTACAGAGCTGAGGGGGTCTGAGTCATATATCCAGGCAGTATGTAAAGAGAATGTAGACAAATGATTTACAGTATGATTTTTTTTTTAATTGCGTAACTGCTCTAGACTTGTTTCATATGGGAGAAATATGTATGAGTGATTGCACTGTTCAGTTGTTACACTTGAGAATACAAATCAAACAATAGCAAACATGTAATGAAGCTATGAATCCCTATTTCCATTAAGGATGTGTGCATTTACTCAACTTCACAATCAAATTAAGTCACTGTCTCCTGTCACCACCGGAAAAACAAGTTGGTTAAGCAATGTCAGTAATATTTGTTCACTTCTCATCTGTAATGTCTGAGCTGTGGTGAAGTCACCAGCCGTCAGCCAGCTGAGCCCTAACTCAGGGTGATGATGATTACTTTCTGGTAAACAAGCTGAGATGACTGTCAACATCTTATCGTACGACTTGGTTTGGCTTATCTTGATTCAGAAAATGGAAAAAAAGTTGAGTGTTGGCCGTGTCAAGTTAACTCGACAGTCAACAACTTGTTGTAAGTTCAGCCATGTGGCTGTTAACCTACAGAAAATCAAACGGACAATATTCCTCCACAATCTCTGTAATGAACAAAATGAACTTAACTTGTTGACCTGTTTCTAAGATTTTTTACCTTGTGAATAATTTTTATGAGATTATATTTTCATTTAAACATCTAGGATAGTAGTCATGTCACCGCATTCCTAGTCTTTTATAACTTTCCTGCCATTCTTTACACCAATAACTATACCTATGTTTAGGGGTGGGTAAAAATATGAATGCATTGATGCATCGCACTATTTCCTCAACTAATTCAATAAATCCTCTGAAATCAATTCACCTCCTGGCAAGTTCAGCGTTGTGTCGCTGATTGGAAAATCAAACAATCCTAATAACTTCTAAACCACAGATTTGGAAAATATGTGCACTTATCGTACAGTGTGTGCTGATAGTGGAATCAGCGTTTTAGACCCAAGCTGTTATTTGAACCAGGCTGTCAATATGCTTTATAATGCTGTAAAAGCCTGTTTTTATGGCTGGGTGTGTATGTGACTTCTGGTCTTTCTGCAGCCAGCCCCAAGTGGATTCTCGATGAACAGCAACATTTAGCACTTCCGCTTAGGGTTCATTTTTACTGACCGAATGTGCCCCTTGGTGTACAGCCAGCTCCTTCAGCTTTGGGTTGTTTTATTGCCCGAAACGTGAGGTGACATACCACATATGTTCACATGGGCATGAAAATCGAAATTCGAAGCATCTAAACAAAATCAAATTGATTTGAATCAAATCGCAACCTTAAAATCGAAAAACCAAATCACATTTAGGGATGGGAACCTTTCATATTTGAAACAATATAGTACCAATGCCCGGTACCTGGCAATCGGTACCAGTACTCAATGGTACCAATTTTCTGTACTTTTTTGTAGTTATGTGGTAAAAAATATCAATTTCTTTGACAATATTATCAATATATTTTTCAATTTAACATATAGAATATACCCTTGCAATGCTGTGTCTATGTCCATCATGGAAAATCGACTATTCTTTCACTCCCTCACAGTCACAAGGATGTGTTTAAGTACCTAAAAATGGTACCTTTTGATTTTACATGAATCCGTACCCGGTACTTTTCGGGTCAGTACCTTTAAAAGTACCTGATTCGGTACCCATCCCTAATCACATTATGAGATTTTCAGCAATACTCTGCCCCACTATGTTTGAATGTTCCTCTTTGATTTATAACAAATCCAAAAAGCTTTCTATTTCATAAATAAACTGGCAGCAACTAACCTGAAGGTAACTGACACTTTGTGATTTATTTGACTGCATTAACATAAGAAAGACTCCAGATCCCATTGCAACAGGTTATAAGCACTGTTTAAATGTTTTATTTGTTTATCTTTCATTCGTTAAAACTAATTAATGGGACATGTATAATGCATGTTGGTCTAGCAGTAAGATGAAATGTGGTTTTAATGTGCAGTCAAATATAAAGATCCCACATCTCCTATCTCTGTATGATCTATGAATGTTGTTCTTTATATGTCAACAAACACAGCAGAGCAAAGAGGAAGCCGCAGTACACAGCCCTAAAAAAGGTATTTGCAAACACGTAGAAGGAAAGGAAACGCTCTTATCAGTCTAACCACACGTTCATAACACTGCAGAGCAGTGACATCTAAAACAGTGCTGACAAGGCAGACTGTCACTTCTCTGTCACTGTGACATTTTAAATGGGGAAGGCAGCACATGTCATTGTAGTGCATAGGTCATGAGCTTGAAAGATTTACTCATCATCAAACATGGTAGGCAGAAGACAAAGGGGCTACTTCAGTACGTTAAAGGTATCCTAAATGATGTAAATTGGTGTCCTACAACCTTCAAAAGCAAAAACCAGGAAGAGGATGAGTTACCAGGAAGAAAATCAAATATAAGGTGACAGAGAGCGGATATAAAAAGCAGCAGGTGACATAATTGCGAGCTGTGTGCTGGCTCGAGGGAAAGTGCAGCTCCTGGAAGGGCAGGCAGGTGGCTAATGCATAGCTTTTAACACTGAACATAGAAAAAAAATCATTTTACCTCGAGCTGACTTGTTCCACTTATGCTTAACTTTCAGACAGGAAATCAAAAGTCACAGCACAGTCAGAAACTGAAGATACTGTGAGAAAAGTGCTATCACCCAGTCAACTTTGGCACAGCTATAATTTCTCTGACAGGAAGAGGTACAATCATCTCTGCAAACCGCAGCCTGTCACACCTTTCTCTGAATCCCACAGAGCGGCACAATTCTCAAGAAGCTCAAGACAGAATGATTAGCACAAAGGAAACACCTGCTGCCGCAAGCAAGAGGTGAAAAACAAATACATGTGAAACTGAAAATGGAAGTAGGCTCAAGACATAAACAAAGAAAACACATCTTACGACTACTATTGGACTTCCATGTACATGTCTGGATAGAGCTATGACTACAGTTAACTTCTGTATATTACTACAAACCAAATGGTGTGCTATGCTGAAGCTGCAATCTGGGTCATAATCAAAACATGTCTATGCAACAAACCACAAACAGATCAGATGTTTTCGAACACCTGCCATGTGAATAATACTTCATTTATTAAATCTGGTGTTAGAAAATTCAAAAAAAAATGGGGAGCAAGAAATCAAAAGCAGGACACCTTCTTTAAATAAAATGTGACAGGAATAATGTGCATCAAGCTTAGCCTCTCATTTCACACAAACAGATGTGTTCAGTTCCAGTTCGAACAGCTTCCTCCTCCACAACAGGTACAAAAAAAAATTAAAAAGGCAACCCAAAGGAATTGGAGATGTTTGATCTCAGTTTTCATTTATCACCACATTAGAGCCTCTAAATCCTGAAAATGAAGGATTAGGAGAAAGTAATCCTTCAAAAAATGGATAAGACATAGGGATGTGTACCTTTCACATTTGAAACGATACGGTACTGATACCCGGTACCTAGCAATCAGTACCGGTACTTAACGATACCAATTTTTGGTACTTTTTTTGTATTTATGTGGTAAAAAATATCAATTTGTTTAATAATAGAATATAAAAATACTTGGATTTAACATATTTATTCTTCACGATATAACTTTGCAATGCCAATGTCCAGCATGAAACATCCCCTACTCTTCCACTCCCTCACAGTCACAAGGATGCACTTAGGTACCTAAACATGGTACCTTTTGGTTTTATCTGAATCGGTACCCGGTACTTTTGACAGAATTCGGTCAATACCTATAAAAGTACCTAATACGGTACCCATCCCTAATGAGACACCAGAAGGTTTCCAGTTCCACCAAAGTGAGTCGGAGGATGAAAAGCCTGGACTGAAGCTTTAGCTGATGACTCTTTAAAAGTGCATCTAAGGGCAGGGAAATAAAATTGATTTAAATTGTATTTTTGAGAGCATTTTTCATCTACCTAAAATATGTTCAACATGAATTGGGGAACACGGGTTAAATCAAAGAATAGAGTAATGGTTGCACAGACCTGGTTGCCTAATTCAAAAATTTACTTTTGTTTAAAGGGGACATATCATGCTTGTTTCTCCTTTTCACTATGCCAGACCAGGATGCCTGTAAAGCATTTCTGCCCTCAGTACAAGTCATTTAGTTCCTTCATTGCCCCACAATAGGGTTCTCAATATCCTCAGTTTAGGCCATTCTGAAGATCTCGTTGAAACGCTCCATTTCGAGAATGACCTCTAGTAACCTTGCAACGTCACAGCCCTTTGCGCTCTGATTGGTCAGTTCTATCAGAGGGGCGGAGGGGGTAGAGCCAGGGGGCGATTTTTGCAGCATGGCAGTATTTACAAAATCGCCATATTGAATGAAACAGACCGAGCAAGTTTGCTGTTTGCCAAAACGTCACCGTAAGGTATTGATAGCACTAATAAAATGGCAGAGTGTAGGATATGTCCTTTTGTATTGGACCCCGAGTCAGACCCGGACGGTTCTGCAGCTTAGGAGGAAGAAAATCCACCTGGACACAGATCATCTCAGGACGCTTCAGTGTGGTGAGTCAAACCAGTACTGTACATGTATAGTTTATACATGGAAATATAGGCAGACTTCACCAATAAACTATTTCTATAACAGGGCTCCGTCTTGCTCCTTCACTTTTATCTGTCTGTTTTATCCATCATGCTGAAAGTGTAGTCTAAAGATCGCCTCTACCGTCAGTTCGTCACTATGTCAGCACTCAGTCAAGTTAGCCAGAGCTAGTAGTGAGCTTTATTTATACTCGGCTCTTGGTGGGTGTATCCCTTGATGGCGGTTGTGTGACTAACTGACATCACAGAGGAGGAGCTGCTTTATCAGATTACTCCAATAAAAAGAAAGCATCCTCGTGTCGTCATGAAGGTCGAAATCTCGAAGCCAAAAGTCAATGACCTATTTTCAGAGGCATCAAATCTCATTCTAGGATATCAGAAAAATACAATATCTCATTTTTTGAAAATTCAGGGGGTGAAAGGTCTCGTTTTCAACTTTATTATTTTATATGTAAGTATTAAATCAGGGATCAGCATGATATGTCCCCTTTAAAAAAGGTAAACAACAACACTGGTAAAGTGCACTCCTGATACATAACTATTCATTTCATGGGAATAACACATTTCACTTTCAATACTGATTAAAAAGAGCATCATTCACATGGTAATCAAATGACAGCAGAAAAAATAATGATGGAAATATATATATATTTTTTTTTTTACAAATGATAAAGATCAATCTGTAAGACAGGCTTAATATTTAGAAGTAATACTTACTTTATAGTT
Organism: Halichoeres trimaculatus; assembly: GCF_033239565.1. NCBI lineage: Eukaryota > Metazoa > Chordata > Actinopteri > Labriformes > Labridae > Halichoeres > Halichoeres trimaculatus. Next base: position 21,581,498 of record NW_027437183.1, read on the forward strand.
TGTGTCATTTTGGCTAATTCATCCTGAATTAAAGACTTTGATCCTGATTTCAAAAAGTGAACCAGAGTTATTCCATTACACTATTTCCAAACCTGACCACAGACTTATATAAAATCACTCAAGAACAGTTAAAACTAGATTATTTTTTTCACATTGCCAAAAGCAGGAACATGCGGACAGCAGATAAAACGCAATCTTATATTTGTGTGTAGAGTCTGGCTCAGCTTGCACCACCAGCCTTCAGTCTTCCCTGTGGGTTAAAGTTCACATTCCTGTGCTGGTTAGGCGTCTTTCAGTCAAGTAGTCATACACCAGTTTATACAGACACAACCTACATACACAACCTCACTTTTCAGGTCAACGTGCAACAAAACCACACTATGCTACCAACTACCAGCTGTCATCTGTTTACATGCAGGTAGAAAAGCATCATCTGGAGCACTTCTGGCTCATGGGTTAATACAGCATTAATAGCCTATTACCAGCATTTTAGACCTACAAAAATATAACAAAAATTTTTTTGTTTTGTTTTTTTTTTGAGAAAGTTATTCTGAAGGTGATGATATTTAAATTTGATGTCAATTTAATGTGCACATCCTATTATAAACTGAGCTTTGGCAAGATTGGTTTCCTTTTTGGTGAAATGAGACAATTCTGGACATAATACAGACATGAGTTAAAAGACACAGGATTGGATATGGTACTGCTCCTCAAAAGTTATTTGTGTTGAATCAAAAACTCAATCACTGAAAAATAAATATTCATTTGAACAATGATTTGTTCCATCATTATCCACAAACAACAAAAAAGGGACATTCTGCCAATGATTACCAAACTCGTACTCACGTTTAATCAGAAAATAGTGAAACTTGTTACCGAGAGTAGACAATATGTGTTGTTTCCATTGTCTCACACTGCAGACTGTATGAATGTGCCTGACAGCAGAGAGAAGAAAGAGGTGAACAGGGCCAGGGGTTGGCTGGCCCGCATCTCCAGATGTGATCATCCAGCTGTATCCATGCTGGACAGCAGAGCAGATATTGGATTTCCTGACTGTTCCCCTGCCGCCGGCTGCCTCAGCCACACTGTGTGAAATTACATAAGGCTCTCCCCTCCCCCACCCTGCTGGCAGGCATAATACTGGGGCCTTGACACACTGCACTTCACACAGCAATTGTTCTTGACTACTGACTTTTGTGCAGATGGCTGAGTACATATTTGACCAAAGTTGTAACAAACAACCTAAAGAGAAAGACATCGTCTTCTAGAGAGGTGAAAACATCAGACTTAGTTATTGCTGATGTAACTGGCTGATTGAATCATTTTTGCCGTGGCACATACAGATCATCTGTATCTTTGTGAGTCAGTTCATCAGTTTTAGTATGATTTAATCACAATTTCAACACTATCAGTTTCAGCTCAAATCTCTGCAGTAGTTTGATTCACCTCAAGCAGCTGAGCCAACATCAAAGCCCAGCAGGACAAGCAAAACTTCATAGATAATATATGTGTATGTTTAGAAATGGGGGTACTTTTTCAGCCATTTTTGACCCAAATTCAGAATTTAATATGCTGCACCACAGAAAATACAAACTAAACCAAATGGATTACTTATCTACACAAAACCCCTGACATTTAGCAGCTCTACTCTGCTTCAACGGTTCACGCTCTTTGCGGTTGTTTCAACAAACAATAATTGAGGGCATCACTTTTTCACACAGATTAAAAAGATGAGTCAGAGATTTCGCTAAAATCAAATGTCTCTTCAACTGACGCTGATCATGTCATGAAAACTCCCAAGTAGGGGGTGAATCTGCTAAACTGAATTAATCGTAACATGAAATTCAAAGCAGAAATGTTAATTTTGTTGATCAAAGTAGAAGTTTCCTGGGTCATGAAAGGGTTACCTAATAAAACTTGTTTCACTGACATGTTTCATACATGCAGATCACCTGATGTTACAAACAACTTCAGTGAAACATGGCAGTTGTGTTAGTGAGTCTCATCATAACTAAACGAATAACGATCATACAAGACACTAACAGGCCAGAAATAAAGAGCAGGAAGCTTTGACTGGTTGTGACACTCTTCCTTCTGAAGGCGCAGTCACACTGGCCAGCCGCACCGTGCCTTACTCAAGCACGACTGCCCGAGCAAGGTACACGTCTTTAATTAACCAGTCACAGTTAACGTACATCTCTTGTCTAATATCTGGATGGAAACTAGTGCTGCACGATTTGGGGAAAAGGTGAGATTGGCGATTAGGTGGACAATATTGTGATTGAAATTGTTCTTGGGATTTAATAAAAAAAAGTTGTGTCATGAGTCTACAGACTTGCTTGGTTATCATGGCGAAAAATCAAGAAAAAAGCAGAGATGGATTACTGAGGATTTTAATTGTGTAATAATTCTCAAAATATCCAAACTTACTGTATACAAACAACAATGTACAGCACAACAGTACTGTTTTGTTTGTATTCAAAATAGCACATTTATGCCACTTTTACTTTGCATGTTTTGAAAATTACATCTTTTTGCTGTGTCATTCAACTGGTAACCAAAATAACAGCAAATAACAGAGGTACAGTTTCTTTTCGCCTTGAGCGCCTCACTTAAAATAATTAAATAATTGCACAACCGCACCTCTTTTGCGATCACGTAATTGCATGTGCTGACATTGCGATTGCGATAATCGTGCAGCACTAATGGAAACGCTGCCAAACTGCACCGTGCTGGAAAATTCTCATTGTCATCTGTACCTGTTTACATCTGAGTAGTAAAGCAGTATGGCATTTCGCAATGCAGAAGCCGCTACTGAGCTCCAGGCAGCAGTGCTACAGCTTATAAACAACATATGTATTTTGAACCTATGGTAACAATAAAATTCATGATTTGTTTATTCAAATCATAAATCATTTTATGAACTAAATGCACCCTTCCTTTCTTTAAATAAAAATCTTGTGAACCATGGGAGGAAATGTCATTTCCATGCTGTCCAGCATGGAAATGTCATTTTTTCTTTTTTTTAAGATTGTAAAAGAAATACTCCAAGCGGATTCATTTAAGTAACATTTAACTCCTTTGATTATCACCTTGAGAATTTTCTTCACTGTGAAGTGGCTCTTATGAAAGTATTTTTATGATGGGCAATGAGTACAATTAGGTTATCAGAGATATGAGTAAATGCAGCATTGCTTTGAGGATATGTGAAATTAAAACTGGACACAAAGTTGTTGCTTTTCTACAGCATCTTGTAAGAGAAGGATATTTGCAAACGTGAGAAAAAGTGAGGTGTTTGACAGCCAGTAGCTTTTGTTTATTTCTCTGACATGTATAGGTTTGTTGTTGTCACAAAGTGGCATTGAAACGATCATAAAAGAAGGTCTTTATGATTTCAAACCCCACGCCAAATACCAAAAGCAAAATGTACAGAGAAACTGGAAATCAGAAATTTTCAAAAGGATGTGAATTTTTTTTATTGCTATCGTGGTAAATATTTTTACAGTGCCTAGAGGAGGAAATAAAACACACTGCTGCTGTGTTTCAGTGTTATTTGAGGTGACGCAGCTCTCAGCTCTTAGTCTTTTAAATACTCCAGAGCTACACAACAGCTTCTGCTGGGTGTTTTTATCTGCAACTGGCTTCTAAAGGAACTGGGTCTTTTCAATATTTATCTGATAATTGCTTCCTGACAAGTCTGTATCAAAGACTTTTCGTGTGTTTTGTACCCAGACTCTCACTAAGAGTGTCAAGACAATCAAACACTGAGGCTGAATAATGATGAGTGACTATTTAAGAATAATGCCCAGAAATACTCTCGGCAGAATCTCTTAGATCACACTCCACCTACGCTCCCCGGCTCGGCAGGACATAATGTGACAGCCTCACTCTGATATTTGAAGCTCATTTTACAAATCCCTCTTACTCTGTGCTGTGAAAGCTCACCTGACGTTCTCCATGCAGAGGAGCAGGAAATAAAAGTGAGGAGTGCACTTGTCTGCTGGGCTGACCTACTTCCTTACTGCTACTTAATAATTCAACAGCTTTGAAATGTTCTTCTGTAGAGCAGCATGCAACCCGAGCGCCTCTGTTTGCTCCTCATGACAGCAGCTGTACAGAGCTTCTATTTATGCATGAAAGAGCTCGAGTGTATGCGTACAGTTCAGGAGCATGTGTGTGAACGCCGCCCATACATGCTGGTGTTATTTACAAAGAAAACAAACTATACAACAACAACATTCGATACACAATGTTTGAGTCATGATTAGAAAACTATTTTGTTTACAAATGACATCAGCAGCCTCATGTTTCAAACTCATAAAGAAGACTCGTTTGTTCTGAAGCGCACAGTCATGGACGCAGCACACATGTCAAGACAGGAGTCCATCGTCCCACATGAGCACACCATAACCTGTAATTACGCTCCACTTAGGCCCTCATTCCTTTCACTGCTACATGGTGCTCATATTTCCAATGGAAGATCATCAACCCTGAGGTGTGTGCCCTCGGCTGCACTCCAAAACGTGAAAAACAAAGTGTGCTGTACCACACATCCCTGGTAGAAGGAGTAAGCTAATCAGAGAGATAAATCTAAAGCTACACGCAGCTGTAGCCTACAAACACACACACGCATGCACACAAGCAGTGTCCTGTCATCTGTGTTACATAACAGAGTCAAGTGAATAACTTAGCACAGAGCCATTTCTAATCTCTGCTAATCCGCTGTCTGCCTCTCTTTCTGTAGGTTTAAATATGGCTGACTGGTTTTAAGAGCAACTCCATTTCATAGCCTGGGAAATCAAAACAGAAACCTTTATTATTCATGACTGACTTAATCAATTTCTAATAAACACCAAACATGTAAACGAAAAGAATGTATAATGAGGCTTTAATGAAAGTCTTTGCTCCAGTCACAGCACTTGTCCTGTCAGTTCATCCACTGGAGTATTTTCATTTAATTTAACAAATTTCATCAATGATACAAAAAGTATCCACATTCAAACAGCCCTGGAAAAATAATGAGAGCATTTATATTGGACAACAACATAATGACACAGTGCTAAAGGTATAAAGGTGCTATTGAACACAGTGTAGTTGTAAAATGTAACACCTGATTAATTGCATGACAGTGTTTTTGTTCAGTTCCAATAAAAGCAATAAAACTAAAAAAGGACAAACATACTGTTGTACTCAGAATCCAGACTTCAAGAACACAGTGTAACACCACAAAAACTTTAAACACCTTAGTTGTGTTATCAGCTCTCATGGTGTTGCTAATGTTTCACTGCACTGAAATAGGAAAGGCTTTGTAAAAAAATTGCAAAATCAAAACAAAAGTGTTGCAAACATCTACCCAAGATTATTCTTGTTTTTCAGACTTGATCCGATTCAAGTGTGAAGTCAGGGTTTTGTTTTTGTGTGTGCTTTTGCATCACCTAGAAAAAATCTCCTCTTTCTACCGGTGAAGGTTTTATGTTCTCCATTTTCATTTCTTTATAATGGGTATCACATGTTGTGCTGTTTCTGTGCCATCCAGGCCCCTCGGGTATGCTGTAGTAATACTGTGACATAATGATGGAGCACAGACCAAGGATGGATCTCCTCAGTCACTCTTATCCTACAAGTGTTTCAAATAAGAGGAAGCAAATTAACCATGAGCGTAAACACAGCCAAGCCATCTGAAAGCCTCAGTTTGTTTGTCTAAATAACCAAAGAAAAACTTGTTGAGTCTCATTTCAACCTTTACACAAGGTAAGACTGACAAAGAAGAGTTAAAGTGAAATCCTCAGGTACAGTGAAAAGGATACAATATGTTTCACTTTATCCTGCCTTTTATATTTCAGTTGCCTGTGTAGGTTCAGTTATTCATCCACTTAATTTGAACAGTAAGAACAGTTTGACTGTCTCTAGTGTTCAGAGCACAGATTATGGGATAACTGAAGAAATATCCTTCATTTAAAACACAGAACCAAACAGTGGTGTGAACTCTATCTGGGAGGTTTCCCATCTTCGTGTTACCCTGTTTTTATCCAAGACATCTCAGTAAGTGCACTGATGTTTCCAGATACTCATCCTGTTCCTCTGCTGTATTAAAATCTGAACGGATGCACTGTGTGTCCCAGGGAAGCAGCACCTCAGTTTTCCCATGATGATAAATGTGTCAGAATCACAGTTAAAGGAAAGAGTAGAGCACCACCATCTTAACCCACTATACAAACAACAAGTCACCAATGAGCAACAACAAGGAGCCACTTTGTACTGGTGAATAAAATCACTCAGGTTTTCTCACTGTGTTCACACGAGCTGAAGATGTTTCAACAAGAAAAGAACAAAAAAATTGCTTGAAACTGGAGTCATGTCTTAGTACAAGTAACTTTTCTCTTGTTCCATTGGCATTTTTTTCTTGTTACAAGCAATTCAGACTAGAGCTGAAACGATTCCTTGAATGATTCAAAGTACTCGATTACAAAAAATACTTGAGTAATTTTCTTCGCCTTGAGGAATCGTTTAATTTCAAAAAAGATCAAAGAGTGGTATTTCAAATAGAGCTGAGGCCATATTAAGAGAGTTTTCAGACCCCTTAAGCTACTTCTTATACAAAATAGCAACTAGCAACAAATCTAGCTTCTTTTCTGGAGTTTAGAGACTAATGGGTCATTCTACAAAACGGGAGCCATTTGGGTCTGCAACATTTGATGAGATGTACAAGGCACAAAAAATGTGTCAAGGTATGTTTACAAATTTTGGAGATACCAAAGAAGTGCTCTTATTGACATGCTGTATCAGAAAATTCAATTTCTTAAAGAGAAAAATTTTCATTTGAAAAATAACTGCTCTTTAAACAAAAATGTATTTTATCCGATTACTTGATTAATCGATGGGATTTTCAGTAGAATACTAAAATATTCAATAGCTGCAGCCCTAATTCAGACCTCATTTGTGTCTTTTAATAACTTGAAACTTGACATTTTTCTGGACTGGTCAGGTAATGTGGCTCAAATCAAGTCTAACATGATATTTTCTACTGAAAACAAGACAAAAACACTTGGTTGGATGTAATTTTTTCCAGTGTACACAAAACGTACATCAAAGGCTGGGTGAAAGCTTCAAAATAGTTGCCACCAACAATGATCCTTAAACAGGTATCTGTTCATTTTGATCATATCACTGAAGTTTGAAACACAAGTTAACACTATGACTAATCCAGTATCACAGGTGTTATTGGAGACCCACCCCAAGGACACACTGCACTGAAAACCAATCAGCATCAGCAGCTTGTAAAAAGAGTCTGAGGCGATGAACTGTCAACGAGCAGAGATAATACTCAAAGTAAACATATAAAGCTTTGACTTTAACGTGCCCTTTTACATTTTAATAACCAGAAAGCAAAGGCTGTTTCATTGATTTGTTGAGAATTGAGCTGCCAGCATGTGTAAAAAGTATTACACCCCTAAGGGGTGCAAGTGAACCTGACATCTTTGAAGAAACACCTTTACCATAACGCAGCTATAACTGTGTTGTTTCCTGATGTAGAAGACTCATTTTATTCACCCTCAAGTTAGTGGCAGTGTTTCTTATTGAGCTTTTTTAATCAAGTTTTGTGCTGAAAATGAGAAGCATGACTTTGATTTGCCTTTGTCTGATTTGTTAAATTCAATTATTGCAAGCAGCCTCACTAACTCCTGGAGGGGCAGATAAATCTTGTAGCTCTTTGAGCTCCACAGAGTGACAGACGCAGAATCTGTCTGACCTGCAGACCCCATTAACCTCCAGGCCACAAGTCCCAGTATACCCAACCCCCACTCTCTCACAATTGCATCCTTATATCTCCTACCTAAAACTGAAAGCTGACAGGCTTTCAAAAAGGTGGGAGGATGAAGCTTGTGGCTATTTTCAAGATCTGGAGGATTTCTGCAGTGATACAGAGTAAAGTTACAACTCCATGACTGCTCACATTAAGGTGGCACTGTGTCCGGCTCAGCCCTACTTTACTGTGACTTCAGGTGCTGCAGCGGTCCAGCTGTGTCTGATCATAATATTTTACCACACTGAGTCAAGGATAACGTTCTCCACACACGAAACCTACCAGGTGCAGTCCACTAGTGAGCAAGAAATGCTAGACAGCTGCTGTTACTCATTCAGTGAGAGGGAATCAAGGTGGGAGGAGGGAATGCGCCTGGGAGGCAGTTTCACGGTGAGTGCTTCATGTTTCTCTCTTTGGTTTCTGCATGTTAACGTTAAGGGTTCATGGAGTGCAACACACCAAATCTGTGTTATTATCCACAGATTGGTATTCCATCTACTGTAATTACACTCCAAAATAATCTGGTCAATATGGAAGAGTAGCATCTGAACTGAACCAAGAATGGATGTTCAGATGGAGTAAGGCGACTTTTTGTGTTTAAGGTCTTTGACATTTTTCTTAACCTTTATGTGTCTGCGAGAGAGTCATCCAAATAACACAGCTTAAGCAGTAAAAGTTTCACTCCAGGATCCATTATGACAACAGGTGATCCACGTGTTGATGATGACACAGCGTGTCAAAACAATCCAAAACTATTAGAGATGCACGATATTATCCGCACAATATCAGTATCGGCTGATAAAAACTTAAAAACCTGTTTATCGGTATAGGCTGATAAAAGCTTGAAAACATGTTAACCGGTATCGGCAGATATGACAATTTCTGCTGATAGGCACAGCCGATAAGTATTATTTTCCATCTGAAAAATAAGCTCCTTAAATAAAATGTAGCACTTCATTTATTTGCACTGCAGAGCTCTGTGTCTGTCACCAGGTTGTTACAGTAGCTCTAAAACAATCAAATGCAACTTGGTTATGTTTAAAAATGCATTGCACATTTAAAGTTCATGTGATCTAAAGAAATTATTTTTCTGCATTTCAATACTGAATGTCATGAGTTTGAAAAAATAATACATTTCCCATTTATGGTCAAATCAAATGTTTTTTGTCTTGTTTTATGTGTGTTTCTTAAACAAATAAGACTGTCACTATAAAAGTAACATACAAATTTCAGTACAGGATAGACTTAGCTTTCTTTACGGTGAAAAAAACAAACTTGTGATTATCGGTATCAGTCAAGAGGGGTTTCAATATATCGGTATATTGGACATCATCAAAAATCCAATATCGTGCATCCCTAAAAAAAAAAATTAAATCGAATATTTTCAAAGAAATTCCAAAAGTAATAAACCACAGGGTCTACTAGAGATATTTTAGTATGTTTTTGTTCACTTCCAAATTAAAAACAATCATTTGTGACGTCACAGAAATGAGTCCCGCTGATTCTGCCTCTGTTTAACATTAACAAACATGGATCTAACTGTCACTTGTGTCAATGGAGAGGAAGAAAATCTGTATTCCTGAACATGATGATGGTCCTCAGATGTATATCTATGAACCTGTTAGGCAAGACAGAAACCAGGAACAGGGCAGAACCTGGTCTCCACCTCTCCATCAGTTGTAAGGGAGTGCTTCGTAAAATCATCAAATCTGCGTTGTGGGCAAGAGAAAAAGAGACGTAGGTGTGAATGCAAAAACCTCAAACTTACAGTGCTCAGCTCATGTTTCCATCGGATGACCATCTGACTGGACATTGTTTAGATGTGCCACTGGGGGCCGGGTTAGGGGCTGCTGCTGCAGGTGAACCTGCAGTTGCCTGTAGATTGCACCCGCCATCAGTCTCACCTGGACCTGGATCTTGCCCTAAACTCCATCATATCATCAGGGACCACAGACGACTGAATTTCTTATCTTGATGCAGGAATAAAGTCCCATCTCTTCACCTGCACAAAATGAACCCAGTAAGACTATTTCTCTTCCTACTGCAGAGAAAGTGGACTTGACAACCGATAAGCTAATATTTCTGCATCAAGTGCGAACACCTTATGTAACCATCTAAATGAATGGTCCAATTAAAAATACCCTGGAAGAAACAACACAGACAACCCTAAACATCCGCTCTCACTAACACCTATCATGCACAGTGGATCTAAGCCGAGTCAGAAATCATGAGTCCTCTGTGTTACGTCATGACGCCATGTTGCAAAAAAAAGAGCGCTTTAAACAGCTGTACTGAGAACAGCCTCTATTTCCCTTAAATGTGTGCCTTTTTGTGTGATAAAACACATCAAAATAATGACTGACTTATTCTACAGCCACTATCAGATAATCTTAAATATTAATGTACCAAAAAAATTTAACCTGCAAATTTATTTTTAAGTGTTGTATGGGGTTCAATGAAAAGTGACTCTTTTTTCTGAACAATTCATGGTGCATCAGTTGTTCTTTATATTTATGTAACAGTAAATGATAGTGGTTCAATAAAGAAATTTTACAGTCCTGTTGTTTATGAAACTGGATTCTTCAATCATAAAAAGATTCAGATAGGATTTACTTATTGAATCAGTTTTCTTTTACTTGGCTAAATGACAATTTAAAGGAAATGTGTTATTAAAAAGAAAGGGAGAAGCATCACTTGAGCAAACCAAAGCCAACACTGTGCTGAGCCAAACATTCAGCATCTGTCATCCAGCCAATTCAGAGTGCTGAAGGTGCAAAGAGTCAAAGAAATAACTTACATTTTCAGAAGAAAACAAAACTTGCAATTAAGTAAAGCCAGCTTTTTCATGTCGTTCAGGTACAGAGGACTCCTCAGATTCATTCTTTTCAAGGTTACACAACCAACATCATTCTGATCACATGAGTGTCAAGTTAAGTAATGTGACCTTGTGGAAGCAATGCACAGTGTGGTGTGAAGGCCTAAGCTTTTCAAAATGGAATAAAATAAAGGAGGAAAGCTGAATTAAAAAGGAAAGATCAACTTTCAAGACAACTGTCTTTCAAAGATCAACGCCAGCCTCAGGAAACACATTTTTCTAACATCACTAAATAGAAGAAAAAAGGATGGCAAATGTTAGCTGTAGTTCCACCTTTACCTTTTGGTTTTTGGTTAATAACCAGTATGAAGTTGCTCTTTGACCAAAACTTCATCATTTTTTCTCCAATTGTCGGAAAATTACCGCGTGTAGAAAAATGGCAGACACCAGCTCTCATATAGATCACATAATCTGACATATGCTTCTGAAGGACTTCACATTAATAAGTCTTTTGTGATTAATGATGATGCAACATGCTCTTTGTTCCCACAAGAATTCACTGTGTGGATTCATCTTTCACAGACAATAAAACCAACAAGCGCTCACCCCTTTGCAGTTTCATAACTCTGTTGTGTTTCATAATATGAGGAGAAATTGAACGAGCAGTGAAACAGTCTCCCTGAGGCACCACGCTGAGCACGGGATTATCTCTGCCCCCATTACCCTTTTGGAAAGAGGAGAGATATCTCCGCGCTGTTGTTTAACTCTTAACAATATAAAGGGCTCAGCTGACACCGTACTTTCAGTACACAGAGCTCAAGTCAGTGCTGTCACACTGGTATGGATTATTAGCAGACTTTGTGCTCTCCAGACTTTCTTATCAAACATACGAACTGTTTTCATGCATTATGGTCCAGAATGCTCAGAACTGCCTCATTTTGTACAATCAATTAGAGAAATTTAGGCTATCTACTCACAACTAATGCATCAGACTCATAGAACCACAATTTGGAACTCAATATTTGGTCATCCTTTACTCCTTCCTTAGTCAAGAATTTCACTAGTTGAAAGTGTTTCACCGGATTTCCTTGTCACTTATTCAGGGAGGTTTTTGTACACATTCATTTAAAATTCAAGAGAAAAACAGACTGGGTAAAGACACGTGCTGAAGCATGCAACAAGCCTATTTTTCTCTGCTAAGAAAAAAACAAAACAAAACAAAGCAGATCTAGTTCTGAACTTCATGTCTTCATGTGAAATAGTCTCTGAGTTTAGTTATTAAGGTCTCTAGGCTGTAAATAATGAGAAGCCTCTGTGAGCCAACAGTGAATTAGGTGACAGTTATTTGTGGTCATAAATTGTAGAAGAGCAACAGAAAGCCTCATGATCTCGAGCTTCTTCACAGCGTTGTAAAGCAGGCATGGATTGATCTGGAACAAAGACCAACCTCTGCTGACATCATCTACAGCTCTGATAACTGTTATAAAACAGTGAAGGAAACAATAACAGCTGTCACTTCCAACTCCAAATACTGTAACAAGTCTTTTGTTTTAGTGTCATCAAATACCAAGTGAATCACAAGATCAGGCGTGTCAAGTTTATGATTTAGTACCTCAGCCAAACCATTTCCTGGGGGAAACCCTGCATTACGTAATCAAACAGGAGAGTGGACCAACAGTCCAAAAAACATCTTTCATAGTGGTGTCTGACTATGACGGATTTGGTTTGTTGTTCTCGGGATTTGGGTTATGTTGCCCTCATATAACTAGAGTTCATTTACCTTTCCTGTCACTGATGCAACTGCACATCTATCAAGTCAAGTGGCTGTGTTTGATTCCTATTTAACAAAGGGATGACTATTCCAAAGAAATAAAAACAGAAATAAAATCATTATAAATTGTTATAAAGAAATGAAAAGACCAAGGTATGTCTCCTCATAGGACAGAGCTGCCACTTTAACAAAGAGCAAAAGCGATTCAATATTTTGAAGTCATTTATCATAAACAAGTACAAGGATGTTACACAATACAAGATTATAAAAAGCATTTTTCTTTTGCTAAATAAATAAAGAACAAAAAAATTGCTGTTTTACAGTTCAAATACAAGCAGGTTCCATTTATACTAAGGGGGGGATAAATGTCTTCAAGCTGAAACTCAAGTGCGAAAGCAGAAGAGTTAAGTGTATGTGACGGGATCCAGCAGCTGACAAAGAAACACATCCACGTTCTTCCACAACAAGCAATAGTTACTTTCACTTTTGTGATGTCTTGGGCAACATCTGTGTACAAAACGTATCTTTTCACTGGTTTTGTTATGAGCATCAAATAGTAGTGATGCCACATAAAAAGAACTCACACTGAATCATTAAATGAGTCATCCATTGAGAATCAAGGTTGTGGAGAAAGGAAAAGGGGCTATTTCTGACACCTACTTAGCTGCAACCATTCTAGACAATAAAAAAATACCAAAACAGAAATGGTCACACTGTATGTTCATGGAATCTTTTGCTTTGCTAACTCCTAACGAGACATCAATAGTAGTTTCACTTGTCTTTCCAACCAGCTAAAAGCTACTTGGATGCTTTAATGTGCCGCAAGCTTGTCTGCCAAGATCTCCTTGCTCCTGAAAGTTTGACAACATCACACTCAATTGGTAAATGACACAGCGTCATTGCTCATTCACGAACAAGCAAACTACCAGTAAAAAGTTTTTCTCCCAAAGCAGCCCGCCTTTGAATTTAACTTCAAACACAACAAATGAACTACGACAGTTCAGCACAAAAGCGATTACACTGCTAAGTGTACAAAAGCAATAAATCAATCTGAGACAACCAATCATTACAGCTAACTCACTCAGCGTTCCTATTGACTGTGTCACACACTTGACATCAATCTTGTTGAGCAACTACAGTCAGTAATTCATACACTGTAGTCCAAATGACAACACACAACGCTGTACCTATTAACTTAAGATGAGGTTTTAAAGCAGGGCACCAAGTAAACTCAAAATAAAAGCTTTGTTTACAACCCTAGAGCTTCTGAGCATAGCGAGGTTAGCAGGCTAAATTACCAGACACCACAATAACGTTACTGACACACAGGTAAAAGTTCGTATAATTTAACAGCGGTTAATAATGGTCGTTGGTGAGGAGTTATGTTTTGCGTTTCAAATTAAAACACAAATGTAGAAAAAGTTCAGTTCAATAAGATTAGGGTTAGCCTCTCCGCAGTTGTGACAGCTAGCTTACGCGGCTAGCTGTTAGCTACGTGCTAGCCTAGCCTAGCCTAGCCATATAGCACGTGTTCCTGATTTATAAAATAATTAACTAGCTGACGATAGCGAGCCGTCTACGAGCAACACAGTGATGTAAGCAAGCAGGTAGTTGAACTGCTCTCTAACATCAGTGATACATTATCCAAAGGGCCAATAAACCGCGATGCTTTAATGTTAACGCTGCCTAGAAAAGGTCAATACTGCTATATGTGTGTGTGCGTCTCTCCTCCAAAGAATAGCCGGACCCCGTCGCCCAACAACAGAGCACACAGACCCCCCAAACCAACGGACACAGCAATGGAGGCTAACTAACCTTAGCGGCGGGGCAGCAGGAACCATTCAGCGGTGTTATCATACAGAAGCTAATGTCCCAATCCTCGTCAGTCGGTCCAGTTTTCGCTTAAAGGGTTCCCCTCTTCGGTTCAGAGTCTCTCCCGGTAATTAATCCAAATGAAAGGGTAGTTTTCGTTTTCATTTGTTCCGCTGGCGGTTTTCAGCTCTGTCGTGCCTGTTCCTGCACTACACTGTGGTCCAGCACTACTCCCTAAGCCGCTGCTGCTGCTAAGACCATAGCAAAGATGAACCGCCTCTCTCTCTCCATAGGTCCGCATGCTCTCTCGCCCCTCCTCTTTACTCAAGCACTGCATTTTTCCCAAGCTCACCACAAATACAGGGATGTAGTGTTAGGCTGTGATCATCAGAGCGCTCCAAAACAAACTAAAAATACAGAAAGGGAGGGATGAACTCAACTCCATAAGCTGATCTGATCTAAATATATTTAATTTCTTCCATTTCTTCACCAATGAGGTGAAGTAATGTTCAGGTCACTGATCATCAAAAGTCAGAAACATCACAGAGAATGATACAAAAGAAAGCCATCTGTACACAGCTCTGTGCATACCAATTTGTATTAAATTTATTAAATAGTTCTCAGTTAAAACTTGTGTTTTTACTCTAGTTTTGTCTGGAGTTTTAAAATTGTTTAGTATGCTTAAACTGTTTTACTTTTCAGATATATTGCTCATAATAAAATCATGCTCCAAACACAAATGAAAGTAGTATTGCCCATAAATAAACAATTTTGTTTTGTTTTGTCTGTGATTTTCCATACCACATATGTTTGTATGATTCCTATATTATCTCCACCTAGCCTATAGATAGATAGATAGATAGATAGATAGATAGATAGATAGATAGATAGATAGATAGATAGATAGATAGATAGATAGATAGATAGATAGATAGATTGTCATTGTATAAAAAAAAAAAAAAAAAAAAACAGAAATCCTGTATATCATTTGGAAAATGTACATCTGTACATGAGTGAGTGTATCATAAAGAGTGTGGTGGCTGAATGAATATTCAAATATTTATGAGCACTGCCTTGGTAACATATATGAAGGGATAAATAATTTAAGTTAAATGGCAACTGATGAATGGTTATTATTGTGAATGTATTCATGAATAAATACAACAGATATGATAAATAAAACAGATATAGAGCAGTGATTGAGTAAATAAATAGACAATTAAAGTGCAGTGACTGAGTGAATAAATAAACAGTAGTTCTAAACCAGCTATGATATGAATCCCTGAGTGGAAAATGTTACATTATTATATTTTATTTTAGAAAAAAAATACTGCCAGCTATGTTTATGGGGGGTGTTTGTGTAAATTAAATTATGTTTATTAGAACAGTGGTATTTCCAACCATTACGGTTTCTCTGCATTGCTTTTTATGTTATTAATCATGTATTTAATGGGCATGCCTCCTCATAATATGCACAGATTTCTCATTTTTTACTATCAATAAAAAAATCATCTTTGTTTAAACATGTGTTTTGTAATAAAATCTTCGTATTGCAAAGTCATGCAGTGTGGAATTATTTATGTTAATGTACTTAATTATAAGTATGGTGATGTGGTGTAAATATAGTTATCACCAAAAGACAGTTAGAATACTGCATTAATGGAAGGATGTATTTGAGGTTATTTCCAATTTGTTATGTATAATCTCGCTTTTCACACATCAATTTTTAAAGGCTGATTTGTATTTCTGTTAAAAAAACTCTTAATATTTCATAACATAAAATTTCACATAACCATCAAATGACAAACAATAGTGCTTCAAGTACATTTTTGTGAAGCAGAAAGTTTGCAAATATTGTTTTTCTTCACAAATATTCTGCATGTAGTCTCGACTCTTACATTGTAGATGTGCTGTACAAAGCAAATGTTTCACAGCTCATTTGTTCATGTTTACCATCCCATATCATACTACATTCATGGTTTGGCACACATTTTTATCGACAACCAGTATTGTCCCCCTCAGCTATCAAGACAATCCCTCTGTTTTCTTTCTCCCTCCCATCCTACTCTGGTCCGAGGTTTCAAAAGGGGGGTCAGTTCAAGCACTGACCCTGCAGGAAGTCTACATCTGTGCTGCTTGATGCCCGTGGAGAAGTACAAGCTGTGAATACAGTGACTTAACGTTGAAGGATAGTATTTGGAAAGTCACAACACATCATGCTGTGTGCATAGTTGATGACTCTGTTGAAGCCGTTGCCCTCTTAATGGTCTGAAACCTCTCAGTCTGCCTCACAGCCACCCGCACTGAGGCTCTCTCTGTCAGGGTGAGGTATTAAAGTCAGTCAGCAGAGCTCTTAAAGAAAGAAGTTGAGTACTTTGTAATCCAGGTTTTGATAGGATAATATTATGGGCTTGGTTATATTTTATGTTGTACAATTATGACTTTCTATTATGTCATTCTACTTGGATGAGGAAATGGCTTCCTGGCTTTGCCATCTAACTATCTGGCACACTTCAGGCAGGCTATATCCTGACCTAAATTTCAGCAGCAGCCTTCCCTATGATGTCAGATGGGATTGTTTTTCTTCCCTGTGTTTTTCTTTCTGCTCTGTGGTTTGGGAGACCCCCTCTAACCATCAGTATAACCACCATCTCTTCATCCAGCCGTCACAGAGGAAAGAGGATAGGGAGCTGTTTATTTCAGCCAGGCTTTCCAGACCAGCTGCATGTCAGAATAATCTATCCCCTATCTCTGTAATGCCCAATTTGTCAGCTCACTGATAAAGCACAAATGTTTCTCACTTGCCAGTTTTGATGTCAACAGCTGTGTTTCATCTGCAGCCAGATCCCTCGTAGCGTTAAATGGGCAGCAGCAGACAAAGCCCAAACAGCCAGATGAAAACAACCAGAAAATGAAAAGTTAATATCTGGACAAGGTACACTCTTTAAGATGGCAAAAAAATACAACCCACTTAAGGCAGAAACACCTGAGCTATCTCCTAAAGAAGTTATTAAAAAGACCTAGAGAGGATTGTTTCGAAAGACGCAGAGCCAACATGAAAGGCTCCTTCGAGACTGAGTGCATCAGCGAAGCAGACTTCAGAGATTTTTAAAGGCTGTTGGCTGATAGATGCACTGAAGACTGTCATTACAGCTCTGAAATAAAAGATGAGCAACAGAAAAATCCTTGAGAACAGAAGAGAGGCTGGAGGGAAAATCCTCATCAAAACAGCACTCCTGCCATCGGGAGTCAAACAGATTAATGGAGCTCCTCTTTGTGACTGATCCACTTTGATTATGAATTCAAAATAATGCTTTAGCTGGAGTCTTTTTCCAAAACTGTGCCTGATTAAAAATACATTATTACACCCTGCCATTCTCAGTGTACTCTTGTCCTCAAGGGTTGTTCCCAAGGCGTTTTCAGTTCAGCTAAAACTAATTGAATTCAGGACCAATTAAATCAGAGCCATAGAAACATCTGAAACTAAGACCATGTGCTTCTACTATAATGTCATTTTTGGATGAAGCTGATTGATACTGTATTGCACAGGATGCTATTTATAACAGTGGTGTAATTACATGCCAGGTTCCTCCTTTGGCTATGATGTACATTTTTAGCTAAGACATTATTCACTCTGCCATGGCAGGCATTTATTATTGCCATGACTGTGCTCAAACAGCATGAGAAAATGATCTTTCTCTCTCTCTGAAGGAATCCGACTCAGAAACTGAAAAAGAAACCTGTTTTTCATCTGCTCAATCAATCAGTCTGAGTTTACAATGCAGATTCAGAGCTGAAATTTATTCATGGCCAACTAACCGCCTCGTCCTTGGAGCAACAAAGACAGCACTGAGGGTGAAAATGGCAGCATCTCGGTGAAGAGCTGAACGACTGCCTGCATTGTTGGAATTCCGGCTTGACTTCCTGAGTCTGTCCACACCTGGCCAACTGCCAGCACACGCTTTTCCCTCATTTTTCCCTTTCCTTCCCTTTATCAAGATCACATGTAGTCTAAATTTTACTGTACAGACAAGCCTTTTACAGCCTAACCCAGAGGTAAAATATAAACCTGGATGCTTACTGTCTCTATTACATCATTCATCTTGAATTTTAAAAGCATTTTTATCACTTACATTGGGTTGAATGTAAACTAAAGTTTTGCAGGGCACCAATGTATTGTTATGTTTTTTATTTTGCCTTTAAAGCCACTGTAACACACAAACTACTGTGCAGGCATAAGCATTAGTTTATGATAGCACCAAAGTTATGTCTTGTGACATTTCTTGCAAATCAAAAATTTGTTTTATGTAAACACTGTAAAGACTATGAATTAACTTTAGTTACTGCACTAATCCAGCATATTAATAATGATTCATTCAGCAAAAACACTGTTTAACGTGCACTGTCCTGCTCTGAATAAACTCAATAAACAGAAAGATTTACACCAAGCACATCTCTGGATTTGCCTTAATAAGAGGTCTGTCATGATGATATGCACTCCCTGCTTTCATGGAGTAAACTCTGCCTTCATTTCTTCACTATCACTGGCTGCCGGGGGCGTGACAGACATATTCGCACTTGTCCCCTGTCCAAGTGCACCCCTGTAATGAAACTGGCAGTGGCACAGCATTGCTGGAGCTTAGCTCAGTCAACCATCTGTTAGCTTGCATGGCTTCATGCAGAGAAAACGAGAGTGGACCTTGTATGGACATGTTCAAGCATGATTGTCATGACATCAATGTTCACCATGAAACGAACAAAAAGACCCATTCTTGTCTCTATCGCTCTCTAATGGAAAAAGCATGCAAGCAGAGCGTGATTCACTGCCTTTCATGTCTAATCCAGGTCTCTGTGCCTTAAATAAATTAGATACAGGGACATGATACAGCATTATATATGTATATCAACCTTCACATATGGAGCAGATTTTGGCTCTGGTGAGGCTTTTCAGAAATATGAAACGTCTACTCAGCCTGGATATTTGCTCTCTGATCATGTGCCACACCATCTACAGGAACTGATAACAGTGATGCCTTTACAGATTAAATCAGGTCATGGTGTTGTGAACTTTCCTCAGTATGTTTTTCCAAGTTGATATAAATCCACAAGGCTCAGGAGAAGTCAGATATGAAAGAGAATCAAAGCAGTGCTCCGCTGGCATGGATGTGGAAATGACATGTCAGCTCCTTCACCCTTTTCAAGCATGGCCGAGCAACTCTGTCTTCCAATTAATGGACGTTTTCCCTGACAGAGGATTGACATTTGATCCTGTGGTGAAGATAGTGCTTTCCAGTGAGGACACATCAGGAATTTCTTTCTCTTCCCTGAAGGACAAAGCTAGTTTTGGCTGCGGTTTTTCTCACTAAGTGGCTGAGCCAGAAGCCCAGGGGTGAATTGCTGTAGCTTAGCCCAGCTCGGATATGTCTCTGCAGGAAGTGCTGAGCTGGACAGACTTGCACTGCTGCATGTAGTGCTAAAAGCCTGGGCGATGCTGTGTCCTTCAACCACAGCACTATCTATCCAACCTTTTCTCCACTGCATGATAGGAGCATCTCCACTCCCACATTAACTGGATTTAGCGGAGAATGGTTCCAGGGAAAATGTGTGTGTGGGGGGAATAGTACGTTTTCCAGGAAAAGGCCAGGAAAGAAGGACTGGGGTGTATATGGGTTGCCATAGCATTCTATATAAGGGAGGAAGAAGAAGAATAGCAGCGTTTTCTGTGGGAGGACGGAAAGGGGAGGGGTTCAGAAGAGTGCACCACCCCCATAAATAAAGCTAATGAAATGGCAGTTGAGTCTGGAGAGAGGTGGAATGGCTGGTTGGGTCTTACCCACTGTCTGATTTATCCTCAGTGTCCCTGCGAGCACAGCGGGGAGATCCATTACCTCACCTCATCAATAACATCCCATGGACAGGGAAAAAGGCCCGCTTTCCACAATGACTCCCACCCCAGGGACCGGCTCAGAAAGGCTCACTCAGTGGGGGAGAGGAAGCGGGCGTAATGTAGTCACACATATAGAGAGCAGAAATGTCTCAGGTGGGGGATGGGTTTGCTTTAGGGGAGCAGTGCAGGGGGTGGCACGACGTACTGTACAGCACATAACACACTCAGCACATTGCAGCAGCTCGGGCTCACATGCATCCTCCAGGCCGTAGAAATTGATGCATTTGCCATTTCAGACACAGACACGGTGTCTTAATTCTTATTCGGTGGGTGGATGGAGTAAAGATAAGCGTGCATTCTTTTAGTCAGATGACGCAGGGAGCTATCATCAACACACAAGCTTGTAAATTGTTGATAAGGCTCCCCTAAGTCTTTGAAAAGCTGTCGATAAAGTAGAGCAGTAGAGGTGTACGCATGCCCACGATTATGGTGTGCTACAAACAGAGCTGTGAATATAAACGATCCCAAGGGACAGAGTGAAAATATGAAGGTGCAGGAAGTATTTCTTTTGTGGAACACAGAGAGAAGTGGATTAAAACCAGACTTCTGATGGAGATAATAAGGCCTTGGAAGTATTTCACACCAGAAATGAGGTGAAATGTCAACAGAGCTTATGGTCTACAGGGAGTTGATAACAGTACAGAGATAAGAATGGAGCGCAATAGCAGATAGAGTGATTGAAGTCATCTCTGTCACTCTTCCTCTCTTTCTCTGAGTGATCCTTCATGTGCCTTTTGCTGTGAGATCACAAGGTAGTGGCAGTCTGTGTCAAGGCTGAGTAAGACGCCCGGAGGGAAGGGCTTTTCAGCAAGCAGGAGGAAGCTCCACACTCAAACATGCCACAGAAAGACACCAAATAAAACCCTTGTCAGTCACTTCTCATCTCCAAGTCCATGTTTTTTTCTCTCTTTCTCACTCTCTCTGACTGAAAATACCAGACTGAGCGCTGCCTCTATCCAGATTTGCCCTTGGAGAAAATTTTCTGTTGGGTCTGGGGAGCCTCCGAAATTTCTAGCTTTATAGAGAGTGAAATGAAGTTGACTGAGTCTCCTCAAAGCTAAGCCTCTGCTCTCTGCTACGTCATTCACTCCTATCTTCTCTGTGTTTTGAGACAACATTGTGAGCCTTAGCGGGGTTATTCAGAGTTTAGCTCCCCACTCAGTCCTCAGCCGTGCCTTTCAACAAATAGACAACCTGATTAGGCAACGTCTGACGATGAAAGCAGGAAGAGTCTCCAGGCATAAAACTGGAGCTCTCCAGTGAATTGCAGCAGCCCAAGACTCAGACCCTGACAGGACAATTGAGGACTGAGCTATTTATAAGTTCTTCTGAGGCTGCACAGATTTAGTAGTTTCACTCCCAGCTGTTGGGGCATTTACAGTGTTGTTGCTCCCCACAGACATGGGATTAATTTATATACTTTAATGCAGACAAAACAGAGAGGCACAAAGAAACTTTAATGTAATGCATTCACTCCTCGAACTTTGTTGTAGACACTTTGATGCTGGAGAAACAGTCTAAAACAAAACATGCACATATTCTCTAATCTTACCCTGAGCTGATTTGATGAACTACTTAGCACAGTCATATATTTACACTTATTAAAGATAGTGTTGGAGCGTAGCAATTTATGTGCAGTTTTTCTTTTCGGCTACGTATAATATCATCCAATCATCCAACATCCTGTCCAAAATCTTTTTTTTTTCTTTTTTACAACCAATAACTCTTTAAAGTGTGTTAAAACAGAAAACCCCTCCCACAGTACATTCAGGAAGTATTCACAGCACTTTACAGCACTCAACATTTTATTCCAAAATGATTTTTCCCCGTAAAATCAATACACAACATCCCATATTGACAACAAGAACAAAGTTTAAAAAAATTTTTTTGCACATGTATGAAAAAAGAAAAAGAAATCACATGTACATAGTAAGTAATCACAGCCTTTGCTCAATACTTTGTTGATACACCTTTGGCAGCAACCACAGCCTCAAGTCTTTTTCAATATAAAGTCACAAGCTTGGCACGCCTATCTTTGGGCAGTTTGGTCCATTCTTCTTTGCAGCACCTCTCAATCTGGGAGGCATCAGTGCACAGCCATTATGAGATCTCTCCAGAGATGTTTGATCCGATTCAAGTCTGGGCTCTGGCTGGACCACTCAAGGACATTTAAAGAGTTTTTCCTGAAACTACTCCTTTGATATCTTGGCTGTGTGCTTTTTGTCGTTGTCCTACTGAAAGATAAACCATCGCCCCAGTCTGAGGTCAAAAGCACTCTGGAGCAGGTTTTCACCCAAGTTGTCTGTACATTGCTGCATCTTTCCATCAATCCTGACCAGTCTACCAGTTTCTGCTGCTGAAAAACATCCCCACAGCATGTTGCTGCCACCACCATGCTTCACTGTAGGGATGGTACTGTCCAGGTGATGAGCGGTGTCTGGTGCCCTCCAAACATGATGCCTGGCATTCACTTCAGTCTTTAACTCATCAGACTTGAAAATTCTGAAGTAATTCCTTTGACTTCATGCTTGGTTTGTGCTCTGACAAAAATTCTCTCTCTCTCTCTCTCTCTCTCTCTCTCTCTCTCTCTCTCTCTCTCTCTCTATATATATATATATATATATATATATATATATATATATATATATATATATATATATATAAAATTTATTTTTTGCAAAAAAAATTAAGAAAAAAAGGCCTGTAATGTCACCAAATGTGGAAAAAGTGAAGCTCTGTGAATACTTTCCAGATGCACTGAAGAAATTAAAAACAAAACACCAAGACGCACAGCAAACCCACCAGAAGCCCAGTTGTGTGATGAATTGTCTTTCGTTCATGTATCTAACATCCTAATAAAGTTTTTTTTTCATTGTAAGTTTGTTGAAAGTTTACATTCTGCTAACAGGTCCCCGAGGCTGTTCTAGTCCTTATTTTTGTGCCAAGATTAGCATGCTAACATGTTCACAATGAAAGTCAGGGGCACCATTGTTTTGAGGGCACACTGGAGGTCGCAGCAGCATGTCACAGGCTGTCCCATTGAAGGTTCCTTCAAATGAAGCCGCCAAATCTGTCCTGCAGATGTCTTCAAATTTAAAACGATCTTTAATACTTAGATGATGGTTAAGTTGCACAATGTCAGCTATGATAGCTAGTTAGCAAGTGAGCTAACTAAAGCTAGACAGGTGTTATACCATGTGAAGCAGGTTTTGAGAGCTGGGTCCTTCAGAGAATCTTAATCCTGTATTAAGACACAGCTGATGCTTAAATGCTATAATTTAGCCATGCTGATGTCTCAATGTTTAAAAGTAAGTGTGCCTAGCAGAGTTTATTCGCTGTAAACACAGTTGGAGATTTAATTGCCGTGAATCCTCTAGTTGTTGAGACACAAAATTAGATGCAACACTCCTGGTGATACTGGGTAAAAAGTGATTATTTTTCAGCCATGAATCTGTACCAAATTAAAAGGCAGTGCACAGTTGTTGAGCCTTTACAGAAATTTCCATCCATCTGTGCAGCTACCGCCCCTAAAAAGCTACATTTATGACCGGTTATTCTTGAACCTCTACCTTTACAAATGAAATTCTTAAAGGGAATGCATTTCTGAGGCTTATGGCCATCTTTTTTCAAATGCTCAAGAAATCACAAAGGGGGTGTGTTGTTGTGAGCGTCCTTGAGGAAGAGGAAGATATCCCATTCAGCAGCTTCTGTCTGGCTCTGCTGACACCAAGGTCAAAACGTACACAGCCCGGCTCGGGGAAGGAGGGAAAATAGTCCATCAAATGAGCAGTGAACCACACGCCTGCATCCTGGAAAGCGTTGATGCAGGAATACAGGGTCCTCTGAGAATAGAGGCCGCTCTGTAAGCATCTACTACACTCCCTGAGCATTCACAGTGTATGTTCCCTTTTTTCCAGCTGACCTGCCCCTCCGTCCTCTACAGCAGAGGAAACAGCACTCGAGGTGTGTTTGCAGAGACGTCTTTGTCATGCTCCTGTGACTGCTCCAGAAAAACTGTTTTAATAGAATTCACCACAGATTTATGTGAAATAAGCCACCACAGCTGTCAGATGGTGCTCATGTGACTGTAATCAAAACCTCATTTTAACAGTATGTGAATTCCTGTAAAACAGTGTGTTTCTCAATATGTCTACACACATCAGAGGCTGGACTGAGTAGAAGATAAAAAAAAGGAGGTGGTGGGAAGAGCTGAGTGGCCATCGTAAGAGAGTAACCAAAGAGGAATTTAGCCCTTGACTGCCAGAGCGAGTGAGTCACATCCGATCTAAGAGATTCTTGTCAGATGTGGGAGAGTGGGAGGTGTGTGTGGGCTGCAGAAATATGATATAGAAGGGCTGATCCAGCCTGCGAGCATTTTTCTCCCAAACACCAAGAAATTAATCCGTCCACCTTGGAGAGTCCTCAAGGCTTTTTACACTGAGAATGAAACACATTTGTAACAGACCTGCATGGGGGTTTTGTGTGTTTACGTTTGTAAGAGACAGAGAAGACACTGTGAAAGAGTCTGACAATACACTGTGTGCTGAAACACACACACTCAGTGTCATGTTGGAAATAAGTCAATGGTAATGGTATTGTCTTCTTGTATAGCCTCTGTGCTGGTGTGTAACCTGACATCAGCAGCTCTGATTGCAGCCTTCAGAGCAGCTCTGCACTCAGTGACCTGAGCCAACACATCAAACCTCTAAAGGTACGCACCACTGGCTGCATAATGGAATTGGATTTAGATGTTGTGATTGCTTTGTGAACCCTTCCTTTGAAGCACTTAGTTTGGCATTGAAACCAACACCATCTTGATTTTTATGAAAGAAGAAGAAAATAATTCATTCAGACTCAGTCAATTTTTGGGGGGGTTGTTTTTGCTTGTGCACAAATATTAACACTGTAAGACAGGGGTGGCCAACCAGTCAGAGACCATGAGCCACAAAAACTACCGTGGTACTACAAAGAGCCGCATCACAAATGTATTTCCTCACACACTTAAATGAAAGGACATAAGATGAAAATCAATACACTTCCAAACTCTGTAAAAGTGTTTAAATTCGTACTTGGAGCCATGTCTAAGACAAATTTTAGTTTTTACTGCAGAAGAGACAAAGTTCCATCTATCGCTCAAGCTAGCTATGATCACATGTGCGATGTCGAGAAAAGAAACTGAAACTTGAGTATCAATCTCATCACCCGAGTATTGATCAATACTGATCACAACGCTGGCATCAATACATCAATATTTTAGATTGATTGGCACACCACTACTCATAACAATATAATTTTTTTTTAATTTTTTTTTTAATGAACGGATCAAAGAGCTGCACCAGAGCAATCAGAGTTGAGTAGTTGACAAAGCCTGGTGGTAGGTATGAAAGATTCGTGATAAACTTGATTGATTTTAAAATATTGACATTGTTATATCCCATACAATGATGTTTTTGTCATTAGCATCAGCTCATTCCTTCACTAAAACAAAAACTGAACATGGGTGTATCCTATTAGATGTGGTGAACATTTTCTGCTTTTCTTGAAACCAGAATAACAACAGTCATAGTTCAGATGGATGCACAATTTCATGTCTCAATCCTTGTATGAAGTCTGTAATGGCAGCAACTTGCCAATCACTTATAACTACACCTTAAACTTAAGCATGCTGTGGGCCATAATTCACAAAAATATATATATATATATATATATATATATATATATATATATATATATATATATATATATATTAATTAAAACAATCGTATCATATTTGAGCAAACATTGGCTGTAAGCAGCAAAACAGCCAGAGCAGAACAAAATGGTGAAAGAGTTTAGGCTGTGATACAATCCTTGACACCCATCAGCAGTGATATCATGATGCTTTAGCTTTAATTAATGTCTAAAAATAGATATCTGCATGCAAGTGGGACTTACAGTCCACTCTAAGACTTGATTTGAAACTCAGTCATGTGATCCGTGTTCAGACTTTCTTTTTGTACTGAGAAGAGTAGCCTCATAGTGACCATGAGAACAAACACAGATTAAAGCCATTTCCTCATCTTTTCATACTTGTTTCTTCATCGCAGTCTACAGAAACAGTTTAAACATTGCTTGCAGCACATCTTAATTATTGTGTTCCTGTCACCTACATCTTAATTACTGTGTTCTTGTCACCTACATCTTTCAATTTCATCTTCTTTCCCACTTGAAAAAGGATCCCACTCTTTTATCTCTCTGTCCTCCATTTATTCACTGTCTGTCTTCTCTGCTCAGAGGAACAGTCCTCATTTTGATCCTGGTAGCGATTGGTGCCCAGCCAGGTGGCAATAATGTGCCCATTCTACTATGTTTCCTTCCAGGGGTCAGGGGTGCTGGCTGATTAACACACAGGATGTGACCTTTAATCCACTCGCAGCTCCTCGCAGCATTAATCTCCCCCGCCAGCATTCAGCTCTGATAATGGCATGTTAATTAATGACGCTCTTTGAGCTGGCTCCAGCCAACACTGGAAGCTCCAAGAGCTGGTTCACACTTCACACATGTTCTCAAGCAGTCGAGTCATCTCCTGAATATCAAATACACACGTGCACACTTAAAACTGCACATGTGACAAGCAGATGAGACTTCAGAGTTCTTCCCAGGGAACCGTCTGACACCGTGCTAATATACTTTCCAGTCACAGTCTGTGGGAGCATAAAAAAATGTTCCATTGTTGAAACTGAGTGCACATTCTTTAGTAGTGAGTATAATCACCATGAGCACAGATTTATTTATTTATACACACTTCATACCAGTAAATTCTTGTTTCAGCAGGCAAAATGTAAACATGTCCCTCCCTCCCTCTCATCTCCTCACATCTCCCTGCTAAAGCTGCTCACTCATATTCATCACAAACACCCGTTCATGATCCACCCAGAGGACTCTCATTGTCCCTGCTTATACATATTCAATCAAATATTTACACTGCCTTGTTCACTTTTCCCCGTTGATGTTAGAAGAAAAGACAACTGGTGAGGTCCGGGCTAAGCTGCAGTTCTGTGTACACTGGATGAGTCAGGGTGTGGAGGAGGAGGAGGGGAGGCAAAGGCCAGACCTGTCACCGTCTGAGAGCAGTGACAGGATTTATGGATCTCTGTACGCCTCAGAGGCCTGTGTGTGTGTGTGTGTGTGTGTGTGTGTGTGTGTGTGTGTGTGTGTGTGTGTGTGTGTGTGTGTGTGTGTGTGTGTGTGTGTGTGTGTGTGTGTGTGTGTGTGTCCTGACTCCTCAGCACTGCCCATTCCTGCTCTTGTTGTACACTTCAGTAGCTGTATTAAAATGATTTTTTTTTCCCTTTAGCTACAACAATGCCAACATGAAGCAGAAATTAATTATTTATTGACATTTACTTTACAGATTATTCCAACCCACTCAAATAAGTCTGATTCTTAGTTTGTATTATAAGTTGTATAATGTGCCTTTTTCATAAATCTGTACTGGAGCTGTATTGTGGCTCAACAGTTCCTGGAGCAAATACGAAGGATGTTCCTTACACTAACATGGTCACAATGACACTGTCACAGGTGTTTTGCAATAAGCAGCAACAGGCGTTATGCACAGGCGAGCATGACTTTTATTTTTGCTGGATCAGGATGTATGCAGAGTGCTGCGCTACCATACGATATCACTGAATGCTTGCCATCAGAACATCCAAAAATGTTCATTCGCTATTGTTATGTTGTTTATGTTAACGTTTATGTTGATGTTTTTGGTTGTAGCCTAATTCTGTACGTGATTAACACAATGACACGTAAACGTACAAAAGTGTCCTTTCAAACACGGCATGACAGCTCTTCCAGCCATGTACAACATGTTGAATGGACTAAAATTGGATTTCTTGTGAGAGTTATGTACATTTGTTTGTGTGTCCAGTTATGAAAATTGAAATTCTGCTGTAAAACCAAAGTCATATCGATGTATGCTAACGGCTAGCATATGACTGCAGTTTCTCTTTGTACATAAAATCAAGCTAGCACTTGTTTTTTAGAATGTTTTGCTACGTTGTGAGTTCCTAATGCACCAAAACAATATAAAATCTACATCTGGATGTATATTCAGGGATGCTTTTAACTTATACTTCAGTAAAAGTAGAAACACATGAACTGAGGACATGACCTGAACCAGGCGGGAGCCATAACTTGAAACCCAAAAGCAAGGCTTCTGGCTAAGGCTAGCTAGTGTTAGTAAAGCCCACAAAGTTGTAAACAAATGAAGATGCATACAATTTAAAGACAAGATACCTGGACAATTGTCTGTATATCAGTGACAGACACTTAAGGTAACTCCAGCAAATATTTATTTCATCTCTGCCCGTATAACACTGTCTACTGTCACTTTCTATTGTTTCTTTTGGTACCCAGAAATGCCTGAACATCCTCACGCCAATGTGGAAGTGTTGTATGCATTAAGCCCATTAGCAGAAAAAAATTGGAGGAAACGGAGCACAGTTACAGTAACAGGTCATTTTAGATTAATTCATAATCTCCTAATTATACACATCCTTTGGTTTTGTTAGCTTTTGTTCATGGCATTACTAAAGCCAAGGTACAGAGATCCTGCTCTTTACATATAAATGCAACAGAAGTGAAATTGTTCTGTCACATTATTACTTGAGTTAAAGTGTGGGAGTACTTTCTTTTACAGAATACTTTAGTATTAAGAGTACTGTAATGAAAAATCTCAAATACTTGTATTTTCATAACACACTGGGCCAATCATACATAGTCTGCCATAATATCTAATACAATCCAACTTTATTTGTGAAGCACTTTAAAAAACAACCATAGTTGAAACAAAGTGCTGTACAGGATAATAAATAAATACGTAAAGAATAGGTAAAGAGTAGACATAAAACATAAGTAAAATGAATTTTCAGAGACAAGGAACAATTTAAAGGACATAAAACCAGTTAAAATGAATGAAAAGTGCAGAAGAAGCAATTGGAATGAAAAAAAAATTAAAATAAATAAATAAAAATAATAATGATAATAATAATAATAATAATAATAATAATAATAATACAATCACCAGCTACTGAGCATCAAAGGCCAGGGAGAATATGTTTATTTTAATGACATATTTTCAAGCCACTTTGAGGTTTACAGTTTCAAACATATGGTAAAGAAGCACAGAAAGTGTCCATCTTGAATAGAACAAATCTTTAACTTCGTACCACAACATGCTTCCTTGGGTGATCAGTGTTGGCTGAAGGGTGGTGATGTGAAAGATTTATGCTGCTCACATCATTTCAGTTACAGTACAAGTGAGCTTTTTTTAGAGGCTTCATTTAAACAGTGGAAACATATGACAAAGAGTTAAGTCAAGAGATGTGCCTCCCTTAAAGTGCCTTTGAATGACATTTGTTTTCAATGGATGCTATTTTTTTAAATCTATTTATTTATCTTTTT
Organism: Halichoeres trimaculatus; assembly: GCF_033239565.1. Classification (NCBI taxonomy): domain Eukaryota; kingdom Metazoa; phylum Chordata; class Actinopteri; order Labriformes; family Labridae; genus Halichoeres; species Halichoeres trimaculatus. The sequence goes on from NW_027437183.1 coordinate 21,611,091, forward strand.
ACTTATTTGAGTCAATGAGTGTTGGATTAAGGGTTTAATTGCACGTTTGTGTGTCAATCAAGTTTTATTTATGTGTAGGTAAGTGACAGAGACACAAAGAGCGTTGACCTTAGCCTTAATTCAACCGTGTACAGCATTACCCTTTTTAGACATAAAACAAACAGCATAGTTTCCTCCCACAGGCGAGGCTTAGTAATGTAAAGGAGGCAGAGGACATGAGCTCACTGCTGCTGGAAACACGACATTACTGCAGCAGCAGAAATCAGGTCAGAAACACAGACAGGCTGTCTTTTTAAGGAGCATGTCTAACCGCAGAATAAAAGCCCATCAGAAGAAATGACTCATAATAACTAGAAATAAATCAGAACAAACAACAGGATTTCTTGAGAAGCCTCATTTGAGGACACTACAGGCATATCGTGGGTGAAGTCCATCATATGAAGACCTTGTGATGTCACAGCACCTCTTATTTTACTACCCATACAGGTACAAAACTGGCTGCTGCAGTCAGAACAAAAACAATGATTTCCTCCATCAGATCCTCCTCCTCTCTTCACCTCCCCCACTGTGGCTCCTTTCCCCCTCCTGCCTCTTCCCTCAGTGGTCTGGGAGGAGTCGGTCCATTGGCTGTTGACTCTGTTGGCCGGTCCTCCTGCTGTAACTTCCTGGCTGCTCTCCTCTGAGTCCAGGTCTGGTCCCCAGCTGGTGTCTGTGTCTGCGGCTGAGTCTGGCAGCTTCCACAGAGTAGTGACGGTGTAGAGACAGACTGATGGAAGCTGCATGGAGACACACACACACACACACACACACACACACACACACACACACACACACACACACACACACACACATAGAGAACCATAAATAAGGATATTCCCTGGGCACAAAAACGTGGTTTTGTTGTTAATAGTGGCATAAAACATTTAATTTACTCTAATTACATGCATGACTCTTACCTAAAACAAACCATTAAGACTTTTCCTGCTGGCTAATGGTCATTAAAAACCCAATTAGATGAGAATCCTCAACCTGCCAGCCAGAGGAAGCAATGAAATCCAGATTATCAGTGTTCTCTCCTTGTGCACCTGTTAGATAACTGGGTGTTTTGATATTAAATAACACTTAATGTGAAATATCAAAGAGAATTCCAAACCAACGCTGCATCCCTGCAGAGCATTCGAGCCTCCTGCAGCTGATTGCTCTGGTTTTATAACACACATAAGGTTTGCTCTTATCAGCATTGTTATCAAGTAGTCAAGACTTAGCCAGACAGATGAGTTCATACCAGAAATGAATCTTTGTAATTTTGAGAATGCATATGTGATGATTGCTATACAAGCATTTAAAATATAGGTCAGTCATGTAAGTCCAGCTACCTCAGACTGAGCATCAGATTCTTCTGACAGAGAGGACGAAATGCTGCATGTCTTCCATCTATGCTCTTTTTTTAGTTTTTTTTACAGGTTAGTCTTACGGTTAGGGTTGGGGTTCGTGTGTTTTTCTCAAGAATAGATTAAGATTAGGGTTAGGGTGTTTTTACAGGTTAGGGTCCTCAGTAGTTCTTAATTGGATACACTTAGGGTTAGTGTAGGGTAAGGGTTAAGGTTTTTGCTGCCTTTGGGTTAGGGTTAGGGTTATGGCTGCCTGAGGTTAGAGTCAGGGTTTGGATTATTGCTCTGTAAGTTTAGGAGTTAGGTTTGGGTAAGGTTAGGGTAATGACTGCCCAAGGTTTGACCTACAGTTAGGGTTAGGGTCAGAGCTTCCTGAGGTCAGGGTTGGGGTCAGAGAGAAGATATCAGCATGGTGTCACTTTAAAAAAAGCCTAACCCTAACACATGTAACTTTCAAAAAATATTTTTCAATCTGTTACTTTACTGGGGAGCTTCATGATATCATAACCTCTGTATTGGACGATTTAAATTTATTATAGGATTGTAACCCCTAAAATTATATCTATGTATGTATATACATATATATTGTCTGTGAATACAATTCTAGATATACTAGAAAAAAATATTCATAAATCTTGAAAAACCTGGCTTTTACAGACACTTTGTCACCTACATTTGGTCAAAACAACAAAAGTGTTTATGAGCTTTTATGTACACACACCAATAATTTACAGCCCCCCCCCCCCCCCCCCAACTCTTCCTCTTCCTTCTTCCTTCCATTCATCTTTACTTTCCACCTCTCCCAACATTGAGAGGAATGAGGAGGCCCCTGGCCCAGATACCAGACCCCATCTCCCCATGACATAGCAGTACTTGTGCGTGTGTGTCTCTGTGCGTGATTTATGTGTCTTGTCCAGACTCAGTGGGAGCAATGAGTACCAACCCCCCATCCTCCCTCTTCACTCTCTCTCTCTCTCTCTCAACAAAGCTCTGTGAAAATGTGTGTGAGAGGTTTTGGGGGAGGTTCCCCCGGGAGGCAAATAGAATTAAGGAGCCGACTCGAGTCAGTGAAACTATGCTATAGCTCCTCAGCTGATAGCAGCACACACTCAAACCACAGAGTGGTTCCCTCTTACACACAAACCTGTGTGTTTTTCTTTCTCATGGCCACATCTTTAAACACTAAACTGCTGTATAAACTGAGAAAACACTTGATTTGGACCATTAATTTGACCGCTGTTCCAGACTAAACATCCAGAGAATATATAATTTAATCTACTGAATTATTATGCCTCTAATCATACATGCTGACAGAAGCACTGAATAATTTTGAACACACACACACACACACACACACACACACACACACACACACACACACACACACACACACACACACACACACACACACACACACACACGGCACACAATAACACTGCCAGAACTTCCTCTGGCTTTAATCTCCCACATTTATTCTGGTCAGTCTTCGAGCAGCCAGGAATCCACCAGGACATCTCATGTTGCATATCAACACTTCCATTTGTGCAGTGTGAGGCTTAAGTAGGTTAGAGGCAGGCATGCACACTCCACTTTCGTCTCCATGCCCTCGAGGCAGTAAACGATTCTGTCAGAGAGGCTGCTGCTCGTTATCGACGTGCTCACAGGCTGGAAGTTGCGGGCGCCACAGCAGCTCCCGCACATAGTAATGCAGCCTGTGAATGTGCCACACGGCAGCCATGGGTGATGGAGTGCATTATGGATTGGCTATAATACCATGCATAGAAACATAGACAAAACCATGGACCCCTGCTCTAAAGTGGATGTGTATTGATTGAAATATGGCACACAATGATTTACAGTAGTAGCTGCATGGCTTTGAAGTGCAGATGGGAGGACATAATGGACATAATTACCTGTACTTTATGCTTAATGAATTCAATAAGGCTCTAATGCTATCCTGGGTGCTACACTAGTAGATCTGTGAAACAGCTACTGAGCTACAGCACTCCCTGGATTAAAATACTAACATCACAAATAGACAACGCTTTCTGGTGTTTGACAGGTAAAAGAAACACATCACAATTTAAAATTTTGCATTAGAACAATGATTTGTAGGCAGAAGTCATTTAATTGTTATGCAGATGATATCCAGCCATTCTTTTTGGTTATATCACTTGCTACATCAAACCTAAAAGGATCTTCTGTTACTTAACACAGTATAACAAGTGTGCAATCAATACCTGAAAAAACACATCACCCTATGATATAACTCCCCCACATGGCACCACTGTTACATACAGCCCCACTGTATTCATCAGTTGTCCATTAATGCAGGACCGGATGAATCCAACTCTTGTAAGGCTGCAGAAAAGATCTTTAAGGTTACTCCATCTGGTCCAAAACTCTGCCTCTACTGGCAAAAACTGTAAATACACACATGTATGTATTTATTTATTAAGAAAAAAATAACATTGTCCAGAGAAATGATAATACATTTAGTTTCAGTAGAAGCACAAACTGCCATTTTTGTTGTCCTTCATCTGGATGGCTGCAAACCTCATACTTGTGTGTGAGAATGGGGCTGTGAAACCAATGTTTGAAGTTAATTCTTGCATTACAATGTAGGACAACATTGCATGTTCTAACAATTTTGCTTTTTAGTCACTCAGAAAAATATATACAAATGAGATATTGTACTGATTTTCCTGAAAATTTTTCCATTTAAATAAAGCCTTTTGGCTCCTGCTAACTCCCCCCTTCCATCTGTGTGCACTTATGTCCTGTTGATCCATGCGTCAAGCTTCATACCTTCTCTGGTATGCTTTTGCCTTGCAGGTTATTTTGAATCATTGACTGTTCAGACATTAGATCACCTGAGAGGTGTGAAGGTGTTAACCAACAGAACAGAAGAGTAACATGAGGGGAGACCACGCCTTTTTGGTTGGAACTGCTTGCTCACATTAGACGTGCTGACTCAGTATCTCTTACCTTTGTACACAGTTTTATTCTGCTATGTCTGCTGAGCACTTTAGTCATCTGTTGTTTTAAAAATGAGCAACACAAATGAGTTTTTCAAACTTTACTGGGCAAGCCTCAAGGATACGATTATGAGTCAGGGTTACCATAATCCCAAGAATTTACCTTCTGGGGACCATGAATGATGGAAACATATTGTGCTGGTTTGTTGAAAAGTTGCTGGGGAATAGTCAGGAGGATTACTTACATCAGTACAAATCATCCTGTGAGTAATAAAAACTTTAGTCAAAGATCGCCTGGAAATCCGTTCAACAGTTGTTGCAATATTTCAGTTTCTACCCAAGTTTTGCATAAACTGAAAACCCAACAGATCAGTATTTCCACCCTCAGACCTCTGGCACCAGTGAGGCTGAAAATGCAAATGTGTGTTGTAACTAAAGCAACGTTACAACTCGCCCAAAGCCTTTTTATTGTATGTGCTTGCCTTTCAGGTAGTAATAACGGGGATGTTATTAGACAGTTTGTCTGCATGCTTGAATCCTCAGCACGGTAGCTGTCCGGGGGGCTGAGCTGAAGATTTGTGGATGCTGTTAGACCAGAATAACAGCAGCCAGATTAATGACCCCTGTTCCTCTGCATTGCTCTAACCCAATGTTGTATTTCACCAGTATTTGTGGCTGGTGTGTGTGTGTACATCTGAAGCATGTGTGTTCTGTACAATGCCGCAGGTTTACTGTATAAGTGAGGCCCCCCTCACAAACACACACACTGTGACATTTACACAGAGGAGTGCACGCTGTGGACGGGGGTTTGGGTAGTTTGTGGAGCAAACATAGCAAGCTTGTATGATCCATGTGTTGCACCTGAGATGCCTGAACTCCCCCAAGCGTACATGTGATAGTGAATTCCACAATCTCCCACCAATCTCCTCATCCAACACACATGTTTCCAATCATAGTCAGGACGCTCAAGGCGTTGCCTGGCATTCCACTAAAAACATTCATCATGAACCAAGCCCGTCCACCAGATCAGAGATAAAGCACAACGAGGAGGCGTAACAGGATTTCCATGTTTGTGTGCAGGCTGTATGATATGGGAAATGAAAAAGAAGAATGACAAGGGTAAGGTGCATCCATTAGAAATCTGAACATAAAATTCCTTAGAAGCCAAAATGAGTACACTTCAAACTGTCACACTGCAGGCAGTAATGTTTCTCAATGAGCCGACTGGCCTGACTGTGTCTAACAGGATGTGTAGTGATGGTTCTCTGTAGGTCTGTCCCTAACAGTAAATATGACTTTTCATTTGCACTCAGAAGTTTCTGAGTTTCTGAAAGAGAGATTCTTCTTCTTCTTCTTCCTCTTCTTCTTTTTTTTTTTTTTTTTTACATCTTTTTGATGCATTTCAGTGCAGACAGTCTTTGTTCCCACAGGATGACTCTTGGACATTAAGATGATTCCCTGACTTTTCAGCTTGAGCTTCTGCTTTAAAATTGTCAGCATACAGTCAAGAGGTCTGGTTTGGAAACATTTTGTATAAAGGTACATTAATCACCATTTATTTGTTATTACCTTTCAAATTCATAAAATTACCTTCAAATATTCAAGGAATTCACATTATTCTCCAAATTACTCATGAAAAATCTCTAATCTTTAATAGATGGTAGCAAGGGCCAGTTTTCAGTTTTGATTTGTTTTGTTTTGTTTTGTTTTTGTTTTTTTAAATAAAGACTTTGCAGAAGTGCTAAAAGTTGCACTTTGTTGAAGGTCTGGCTGCAAACAGACTTAAACAGAATAAAGAAAAAAAAATGCAGCCTGGTTCAAAACTTGGCTTTGGTCTGTATTGTAAATGTCACTATTGGCACACGCTGTGTGGGGGCTGGCCTTTTTTTTTCAATTCGTTGGTTTAGAACATATTAAAATAATGAGTTTGTCCAATCAGAGGCATGGTTTTTGTGATTGACAGGTCTGGCACCCTGTAGCTGTTAGTAAGGAGACTCAAAGACTGCAGCTTGAGTCAGCATTTCCAATATGGCCCCTTCCAATAACTGGCTTCATTGCTCTGATCAGGAACAGACAGGTGAATGTGTACTACGTCCAGTTATTATACAGTCAATGGATGGTGGTTCCAAATAACAACTAAAGCTGAGTAATTTATTAGTTTATGTACATCAAGGTTATAATGGAAAACCAAAATATTGGTAGTTAAAGCAGAATGAAGCATTAACAAGTTCACTTCAGGGCTAAATAAGGCTCCAGTGTGCTATGACTTCAAATACCAGCCAGCAAATAGTAAATAGTGGATGTTCACATCTGTTTAGAAAAACAAAGAACTGGAAAAGGTATGAACTTCTTATTAAAAAACATGAATCCGAAGTACTAAAGTGATCCAGACATTTCTTGGTGCCAATTTAAGATTGGCACCTTTAAATCTTAACAAACAGTAAGCTTTGACTTTGCTTACTTCAAAATGTTGGCATGTAATCATTGTTGGCATGTTAGCATGTTATCATTCTTGCCGTGTTAGCATGTTATCATTGTTGGCATGTTAGCATGTTATCATTCTTGACAAGTTGGCATGTTATCATTGTTGGCATGTTAGCATTATTGGCATGTTAGCATTGTTGGCATGTTAGCACATTATCATTGTTGGCATATTAGCATGTTATCATTGTTGGCATGTTAGCATGTTATCATTGTTGGCATATTAGCATGTTATCATTGTTGTCACGTTAGCATGTTATCATTTTTGGCATGTTAGCGTTATTTGCATGTTAGCATTGTTGGCATATTAGCATGTTTTTATTGTTGGCATATGAACATGTTATTGTTTGCATATTACATGGTTGGCATGTTAGCATGTTAGTATTGGCACGTCAGCATGTAGAGGTCAGGGTTTGCGCGAAACACCAGCACAGCCCTGTGGCAAAAAGACAAACAAACAGACGGATCACGCCTTCCACTTCTTACTACTCTCTGAAGTCTTACCATTGTCTTAAAAGTCTCATTACCATCAAGCTAACATAAGTATTTTTGTTCGGACAGAAAATAATCAGTGGTGAAGCTGAAAAGATGTTTTGTTTATATGTTGTCTTCTGCCATTAAAGTAAAATTTCATCTTAGTTTTCATGAAAGTTGTGGGTTTGTTACACTGACCAGCATTACAGAGCAACAGGCTGGTGTTAGCTAACAGTGCATAAATCCACAGCATCCCGCCAAAAAGGTAGGAGATTTAAACGCACCATGTTGTTTTTCAAAAGGTCTTTTCACAGAATTATGAATCATCCCAACAGACAGTGCTTCAGCATACTTATATTCACAGATTTATTGTAGATCTAGGCTCCAAAGATCATAAATACTTCACTGCAAGTAAATTCACATGGATGCTTGTTTTCAGCTTTTAAAAACATTTTCAGGCACTTTCAAGCTCTTTAAAGGATTTTGTATAGGCATATTTATACTGATATTTCAAATATTTATAACTAGAAGTAAAACAGGGTGCACTGGGTTCATGTTTTACTGCTAAAACTCAAAGATCATCCTGCATTTCTACTGTTTACAACCATGCCAGATATCAATAATACAGCTTCAGCTATCATCAAGCTGTAAAGAGTTATGGCTTGCAAACACACACTCACACACATTTCTCCCACAGTCTGCACAGCAACGCAGCTTATCCCATGACAAAGCTGAAAGCCATGGCTGGTGTGTAAACAAAGCCTCACCTTTAATAACCCCAGAAGGATAAATCGTTGTACCTAAAGGGGCTGAAGTGATGCTGAAGCACTTTCTCAGATCCCTCTGGATGTCGAGCAAGGAGCAGAGGTCTTTTTACACAAGGTACATCATGGGAGGAAGACAGGAGGAGGAGGAGAAAGAGGAGGAGGGTCAGGGGGTCTGCAGGGCCATCAGTAGGGGCGGATCAGGACAAGATCAATGGGAGTGACAGGGAGTGCAGGAGGCAGCAGGAGATTCAAAGTAGGCCAATAAATAACATCCTAGAGAGACAGAAACAGCCTCCTCCTGAGCAGCCACTGCCCCGTTCCATCTCCGCCCCCCCCCCCAGTCCCCCGGGCCCCCCTGGCCCTGCCGACAGGGCCCCCTTGATTACTGGCCTCCGAGGGGGGGATGGAGGCCCTGGCTGCACAATACAGCTCTCATACGGGGCCCTCACTCACCCCTCGCCTCCATTTGTTGGACATTCATCTTTCAGCATGTGTGTGAGTTTGTTTAGGGGGTGGGGGCTCAGTGGAAAGATGGGAGGGGGTAGGGATATGTGTGTGCATGTGTGTGAGTGAGTCAGTGTGTGTGGTGTGTGGGGGTCTTCCATGTTTTTCACATCTTCTCCTCTCTTACACACACCCTTCCCCCTAAACACCATACCATATTTTATCTCCACACCACTAAACTCTGTGTAGTGGTTTCTCTGGGTGGTTTAAACATTAGCCACTTTGGGGTCTCTGCTCCAGAGCAGCCTGTAAGAAGAAAAAGGCTTGTCTGCTCTTCAGTCTGACTGTCATGCAGGAGTAACAGGTCCTTCTGACACCTTCTAACCTTTAAGTTTGAGTCTGTTTTACACTGTCTTTACACACACAACCCTGCGAAGACTTTCTGCAGCGCTTGCAGAAAGTAGTGTTTTCATCTCAGCAGGGTTATCTCTGGAATGCTAAGGTTTCACCTTTTTCTATACAAGTGGTTTGTTGAAAGCAATGGATAACAGAGCTTATCTGCTGTTGAGTCTGACACTTCAGTCTGGACTGCACTATCACAGCCACTACAGGGTAACCTGCTGGGACACTTCAGGCAGGTATTCATTGTCCTCAGAGGACGTACGCCAAAATCTTTGGCAATCCCAGGTGATATTTGGTCTGGCGTAGGATTTCTACCTTTGCAGACACATTACTGCACACACCAGCCCAAAAGTTTTTAGAAATACAACGGTAAATGTTTCTTCAATAGAGAAATGAGTAAAACAATGTGCTACCTGCCACAAAAGCTTCATTACTAAAGCAAACGACTCTGATTTAAAAAGCGGATTAATTATCTTTAAGATCCAAAAGACCAAATAGATTCCAGAGGGGTTTGGAGTCATTACGTCAGACATCCAGCTCATCTGTGTGGTAGGTTTTGTCATGTCTTGTCATAAATCTTGAGTTGACACATTTTAGATCACTCTAAGATTCGGTTTGTTCTTATCTCATCTCATCTTCCACGGCTTATCCGGGTCTGGGTCACGGGACTACAATGCCATCAAGACCAGTGGCTCCTGTCCTCAGCCACTTCCACCAGCTCCTGTGGGGAGATACCCAGGTGTTTCCAGGCCAGCCCAGATATTGTCTCTCCACCGTGTTCTGGGTCTACCCTGAAGTCTCCTACCAGCTGGGCATGCCTGGAACACCTCCCCATGGAGCGTCTGGGAGCCCGAACTACCTCATCTGACTCCTCTGGACGTGGAGAAGCAGAGGCTGTACTTTGAGTCTCTCCTGGATGTCCGAGCTCAGGACTCTGACTCTAAGGCTGAGCTCGGACACCCTGTGCAGAAAGCTCATTTCTGCCGCTTGTATCCATGATCTTGTCCTTTTAGTCACTACCCACTGCTCATGGCAAAAGGTGTTTTTAGTTTGCCCTGTTTTATTTAACTGTAGTGTCTCTCTTGTCCTTCAAAACCAGCCTTGATGTGTTTACTTCCTTTGTGATTGTCGTCCCTGCCCATACTGTTTCCACCTGTGCCCTTTACCTTGTGTATAAATAGTCTGTCTCCCTTTTGCCTGTGCCAGCATTTTACTGGGATTTTCCGTTGGTGCTTTTTTGCGTAAATAAAGAGCCTTTTTTCATATTCTGAGTTGTGAGCCTGGGACCTTCTTTTGGTTCTTTTTCCAGCTTTGGTTATTTTAATGACAAAACAGCAACAACAAATGACTTGTGGCGCTCTGATATCTAAGATATTTCTAGAGATAAGGCCATTTTAAGATCACTTAGAAATAGGGATGGGTACTTTTCACATTTGAAACAATACAGTGCCGATGCCCAGAGCCTGGCAATCAGTATCTGTACTCAACAGAGCCATCTTTGGTACTTTTGTATGGAGGACCAAAACTGCCAAAATTAAAAATAAATAAAACTTAATTAAAACAAAAATTATATATATATATATATATATATATATATATATATATATATATATATATATATATATATATATATATATATATATATATATATATATATATATATATATATATATATATTGTATTCGTAAAAACGAATACAAAAAAATGTGGAAATAGAATTAAATATCAATAAGTAAATAAAAGCACTCTGCTCTTATATTTATTTCTTTGTGGCTGTATAAGAGCAGAGTTCTTTAATCACTCATTTATTGATATTTAATTATTTTTCCAAATTTATTTTTGTATTTATTTTTACCTTCATTTATTTATTCATGTTAATATAATTTTTTATTTTTGTTTTTATTTTCACTTTTATTTATTTTAAATGGCAGTTTTGGTCCTCCATACTTTTGTGTGTGTTTGTGTGGTATATATGTGGTATATAATAAATATTAATTTGTTTAATAAAATCTCAAAGTTTTTTTTAATTTAACAAAATTATTTCTCAATATATAAATTTGCAATGCTACGTTCATGTTAAGTATGGAAAATCACCTACTCCTTCACTCACAGTCACAATTATCTGTTTGGGTATCTAAACATGGCACCTTTTGATTTTACATGAATCGATTCTCAGTACTACAGTCAGAATTCAGTTAGTATCTAAAAAAGTACCTTATTCAGTACCCATTCCTACTTAGGAAATCTTCAAAGGGATTGTAAGGCCTGTCTCAACTTTCAACTGGACTTCAAAACTCTGTATAACATAAACCAATAGATGACTTAGGTATGTGTTATACAGCCTATGGAAATAAAACTATAAGATCAGGACCCGGTATAGGCAGATGCTCATTGTGTTTAAAAAAAAAAAAAACAGATGAGGAATGAGGGCTGATAAACTGATCAGAACACCTCTAGATGTGAGGACTTTTCTTCTTGAGACTTCAAGCTGCTCTGCTGCTGAGTTTCATCTGTCATCTTAAATAAGTCCTTTGTCATTCGTGGTGTACCTGGAATGCTCCCCACACTGCCAGCTTCCCTCATTTCTTCATGGATTCACAACTTCACTTCCTGATCCCCTGCCATACTTAAGCTAATGTAGCGTAGCCTCCATGACTCTTCACAGTATATGTGGCACATTAAGCTGCTGCACCAGAGGTGTCACTTTGTTTTCACTGATTGCAGGTTGACGCAAACATAACGTAACAGTTTCTGTTTGAGAGTGACAACAGGAACACTTTGTGAAGAAGTGTGATATTTCAAGAAAGGGTCAGTCTGGTCTTCAAATCTGATGCTGGGTCAAAACTTTTGCAGAATTCTTGAAGTTAAAGTTTTGCAGTAAGATTACTTTCGTGAGGCTTTCCTCAGCCCGAGAGAATGTTTTCTTTTATTTCCACAACTCATGATCAAAACCTCATTTTGAGAAATCCTGTGTCAAGAGCAGAGATTTCTGCTGCATTATGGGACACAAAAGATCCCGTTTTTGTGGTGCATGGAGCCCTACGAGTGACTGAAATCAGAGAAATGTTAACAACTGCTGGTCCATCCTTCAAAGGACTCCTTATCTTAAAGACGCGCAGTGCTATATTTTGTGAAGTGCTGCTCTGAGATGTCTGATGTGTGAAAAACAAAGGAGAGAATGACTCATTTTTCACAGCATTAGAAGCAGTGTGCCAAATTCAGGTCACTGTTCATAAAAATCAAACTCCTCATCACGCTTTACAAGAAATGACAGCCTCAGACTGTTACACATCCTGAGAGCAGAAGAGGAGATTATGATTTATGCTGCAAACCAGGATAGTGGATATGTTTAATTATAGTGGATGACTGAATTTGGCACCTGGAGGAGGAGAAACTCACAGTGAGGAGTGCAATTCAGGTTGGCTTCCTTCCCTCGCCTCAGTGAAGAGAATCTAAATATTTGACAAGCACACGCTCTGCAGCACACAGGGGACGCACAGGGGAGAGGGGGGCTTCTGCGGGCAGGCGGAGCAGGGCCACACCTCAGCCAAGGTTATCGTCAGGATGCCGAGGGAAGACCAGAGAGAGCCCTTTGTGGTTTTTCTGTCACTCGCTTACATGACTGTCGTACCAGGAGGCGTGTGCGTGGAAGATGAGAGCAGCCAAGTGAAGTGAGCTGACAGAGGAGAGAGGAAGAGGGAGGAACGGGGGAGGAAGGGAGGAGAGGACAAGAAGAGAGAGAAGAAAGAGGGAGTAAGAGGTGGCAGACTGATACTGTAGATCTCCTCGGTACATTTTCAAAGTGCCGGTTGACGCTTCCTATCACCGTGTCAGAGGAAGTGGAGCATGACAGCTATGGTGCTCTCTCACCCCATCCTGCCTGCAGAGCGATTACCATGGCATCCCTCCCCTCCCTTCCTCCCTCCACACACACGCCACCACCATCATCATCATCATCATCATCCTCTTACAATTCAGAGAAATCCGGCAGCAGACCTGTGAGTCATCAGTGAGAGTAATGGGCCTGTCCAGTGTTCGCCTCAGGAGTCTAAGCACTCGTAGGAGGAGCCTTCAGACACACGGTGAGATGACTAAACAGAGAGAAGACGTCTCACTGCAAAGGAGAGGACATCATGGAAATCATCTTTACCTTTTTGTTCTTTCGACATTAATCGGAAAGTAATCTCTATTTACAGATTCTGCAAAATCACACCAAATCTGTCAGTCTGAAGGGGACGTTGAATCAGTGCTGTTCTGGTTTTTGTTTGCAGTGTGAGTTACAAGCAGAGCATTAATGGACATTGGCTGAATGCTGGAAGAGAGCCCCTGTGGAGCAAATGAAAGACTAAATGCACAATCTAAAATGTTAAATTTGGAGCATATTAGTGATAATCTGACAACAATTTATCCTGAGTTATTGTCTTTAAGCAGATATTTGCACATTGGAGCTGCTAAAAACCCCAACCTCAGTCATATTTCTTACTTCCAACTAGAGATGGGTCAGTCAGTAATGGCACTACTCTTTCACTCCATAACAGTCACAAAGATGCGTTTAGGTAAGGAAACATGGTACCGTTTGATTTTACGTGAATTGGTATACGGTACAAGAGATGGAATTTGGTCAGTAACTATAAAAGTGTCTAATTTGGTACCCATCCCTAATGCTTTTCCTGCTACTCAAGTTGTACAACAAACCAAAGGTAACACACAGGAAAAAAGTCTCGGCTTAAAGTGCCCAACCACTAACTGAAAGTGACTCTGCCAGCCCTGGGAAGTTGACTGTCACTGCAGGAAGCTTTAAAAAGTTGTGAAATGACGGTTACATTTTGAAAGTTGAAAAGGAAATGTTCATTTGAAATGTGAGAAACAAGTGTTTGGCTCTCATCTCTGCTCAAAGGCACTGGAAAAAACATCCATAAAGCAGAGATGAATAGACAATAAGAGACTTCTGCAGGGGGCAAGATAAACACATATTAACATGAATTTGGCCAATCAGCAATGTAGAGAATAACTCGCAGAGGGCAATTCTGACCGGACCCTTCATAGTGGAGCAGATAACTGTAAAATTTCAAGAGAATCGTTCAAATGATGATGCAAGCATGAAATTTGGCACAAATACTCTCTTAGGGACACTCTTTTGAAATAAAACTTTAGACACGCCAAAATTCAAGATGGCCGCCATTTTTAAAGATGGACGCCATTTCTATCAGACGATTCTTATTTCAAAAGTTCTAATGGTGATGCAAGCATGAAATTTGGTACAGATACTCTCTAAGGGAGACTCTTTTGAAATAAACAATAGACACGCCAAAATTCAAGATGGCGGCCATTTTTAAAGATGGACGCCATTTCTATCAGACGATTCTTCTTTCAAAAGTTCTAATGGTGATGCAAGCATGAAATTTGGTACAGATACTATCTAAGGGACACTGTTTTGGAAAATTGATTTAGACACCCCAAAATACAAATTGGTGACCATTTTTCATGATGAGGGCCATTTTTCATGAGTGTTAGAGAGTGTATGTGCAAAAATTCATGCTCGCATCATCAATAGAAATATATCAAAATAACAAGTGTTTAACAAAATCTTAAAAAATGGCCGCCACCTTGAATTTGTCGTGTCTAACGTTTCACTTCAAAAAAATGTCCCTTAGAGAGAACTTGTGCCAAATTTTATGCTTGCATTACCATTTCAACTGTCAATTTCAAACAATTAGCGTTAAATGGAAATGGCGTGCATTTTTAAAAATAACCGCCATCTTGAATTTTGCCATGTCTAACGTTTGTTTCAAAAGAGTGTCCCTTTGATAGCATCTGAACCAAATTTCATGCTTGCATCACCATTAGAACTTTTGAAATAATAATCGTCTGATAGAAATGGCGTCCATCTTTAAAAATGGCCGCCATCTTGAATTTTGACATGTCTGACGTTTTATTTCAAAAGAGTCTCCCTTAGAGAGTATTTGTGCCAAATTTCATGCTTGCATCATCATGTGAACGATTTTTTAACTCATCTGCTCCACTATCAGGTAAATTTGGTTAGTCTCTGTGCTTTAAGTTTGATAGCACTACCCTATTTTCTAAAACCCGTTAGAGAGGAGAACTGTGAGTGAAAAATTACAAATCAAAACTGGACTGTGTCAGCCAGGCTTCAAAATTAGCCAGACATCAAAATCAGACAACAATCGAGTGAGAAAAGTAAAATCAGAAAGACAGAAGGCAAAATCCCTGTGTAACCAAGATGAAACAATTACATGTGCATGTGTTCCCCTCACCCTTTTCTTCAAGTTATGTTAGTTTTTTAGCAGTGTGTGGCTGTGCATAGAAATTTTAGTGGGGTGGTTGTTTAAAAATGCACATGGCACAGCACAGCCCCCACTCCCCCCTCACCAGAATCTTTTTCACCAGCAGCCACTGCCAGTCAAAGCACCATTAAGAATAAATAATTCATTAATTTCCCAAGAATCGACTGGTTTGAGCATTCATAACCAACAACAATTGTTCTGGTGCTGACTGAGTATGTTTTGGTCCAAGTAAGTCACCGGTGAAGTCACACATGAACAAATCAGAAAATCTATCACATTTTTATGGTGAGTTGTATGGTTGAATGCGAAAATGCAGAACTTTTGACCTTTTACCAAGAAGTCTTTCTGCCAACTGTCGCCTAAAATTTGCTCAAGATTAAAATGATTAAGCCTTTGCAAAGTGCGAGCAACAGAGTTTTTCTTTTAAACCTCAAGAGGCTAGCTGGAGACATACTAGAAACAACATACACACCAAAAAAGAAATGACTATTTAACAGCAAAAATGACATGTTTACAGTCTGGTTCAAAAACAGTTTTGGTCAAAATACCTTATTTCTCCATCAGCACATAGTGGAGGGTGATGTTTTGGGATTTTTGACTGGATTTTGACTGGACTGACAGGTGGGGGCACCCTGCAGCTGAGGGACCGCCTCTTTACCTCACACAAACTTGAACAATGCAAGGTTGCGTTCAGCATTTTGAACATGGCCCATTTTGACGATAGGCTTCAAAAGTCTCTATCAAAAACAGATGGGTGATGTCATTGATACCATGTCTAGATATTATATTGTCTATGGCAGTGACACCTGGATAAGGTATCATTGATGGTCTCCTCATGCTGCTGTTACATCAGTTTGAGGTCATTCTCACTTTTGAACCCCTCTCTACTTACCACCCCATGGTGAAAGGTCAGTTCCCAAAAGTTGAAAATTATTTTTAACAAAGGACTTTTACTTTTCTGAACTACATTCATAGACTGGTAGATTTATCCCTATGCTTTTACATGAATGGAATATTTTAGTATATCTTTGCCAGAAACAAACAGGTGCCCCATCAGAGGAAGGGATAACCCATGAGTTGTTTTTTAAGTCATGGGGAGTGAATTTCTTTTCATTTTGATCTGAACCCAGATGTTGGTAGTGAGACCTTAAATAATGGTGAGCACAAGAAACTAGCCACAGCCTTCAGACGACGGCTAATCAGTTCTGCAACGACCATTGTGACGGTAACTGAGCAGAAAATCTCTTTACAGAACAAACAGTCAGTCGACACATGACCTGGAGTAAGATCAGTGCTCTGATGCTGCTTCAGGCTGAAGGAACCAGAACGAGTACGGGAGGACGTCAGATGCACTCAGCTCTTGTCGACGTGGCATACATCATCTTCAAAGCATGAGTGAGGGATGATCAGAGTCACCTTCGTGCTAAAAAGGAAATGAAATGAGTGTTTGTGAAAGCTTAAAAACTGTTGGTACACACAGATTTCTGTATTTACAGAGAGACCCATCTGAGACATGAATGCAGAGCTGTGTGTAATGTGTGCATGTGTGTGTGTGTTACATACACCATTGTTCCACCAGCCCTGTGATTTGCACTAAAGGGGGTCGCAGTGGGTTTCCATGGCAACCTTTCAGTATAGATGGCCTGTTTCTTTTTCCAATAGCGGTGATCATGAGCATCATTGGAGGAGCATCATTAGCAGGGAGCACCCCGGGGCTGTGTGATCAGGAGCCGGCTGGGATGTTAGAGAGTGTTCAGAGGATGATCAAGTCGGGGGTTCAGCCTTTATGGTTTTACTGACGACAAAGACCTCCACCTGTGGTGTCTTTGTACCTGCATGTGTGTTATTCATGCATCAGCCCTGCTCATCTCTAGGGCAACACCAAAGCCCTCTCTGTGCTCATTTTTATACACTTTTATGATTTATACACCCAATGAAATGTAAAAAAAAAATCTTGTGATATCACTCCTGTTATTATATGATTATACAAGGGTGGCCTGTGAAGAGGTGCAGTCATCAATAACTGATGTCACGAGGGCCTGTGCCAGGAGCTGTGTCACATGCTCGGACACTTTGGCTCTAATCTTCCAGATGTGATACAAACTAATCAGCATGACCGTGTGAGCAAGGCCACATGGACCAATTAGACTAAGAGTGACGGGAATGAGTTTGGTTGATCCAGGCTGGGCATTGATCTGATGGGGCCTATCGGAGTGACAAGAAGCTCAGTGTTTTACAGAATAAGCTTAAGATATTAGCAAGTCATGATGAGATACAAGCTGAGATTGGTGTGTAATCTTACGGAAATGAGAGGAAGAGCTGGATATCATTTGCAGAACAATCACATGAGACGATTGCACAAAGTAAATTGGTGTATGTTGACAAGAGAGGAGGACCAAGCACTGACCCATGAGGCACACCTCAGAATAAACTGTGCAGTTTGGACGCTCCCTTTTTGCATGACACTCTCAAAGCTAACAAGCAGACACCTCCAGTCTAACATATATGAGGCCTGTGTGACAGACACTCCAGTTCTTCAAGTGTCCCCTTGCAGAAATTCCAGAAACCACATACACACTAAGACAAAAAAGCAGACTTTGCAGCAAAAATAAACGTGTTTACAGCCTGATTGTAAAACATTCAAACAATCAGCACAAACTGTAAAGTGAGTGAACTTTTCCATAATCATTCTCATAGCTGTTAAAAAGGAGGTCTTATACAGAGAATGGGTTTGGATATGAAACAGTTAAGGGTAGATCCCATGATACTGAGAGAAGGATATAGTAATTCACTGTATCAAAGGCAGCTGAGAACATCTGGAAAACAAGGGTCTGTGTGCGAGGAAGAGATCTATGGTGGAATAATATGACAGAATAACCATTTACACTGTGACTTCATAACTAAAGTTAACAAGCTATCAAATGATATGACAAGGTTGTGGATTAGGATAGTATGGAAGATGTTGCTGATGTCTATTTGATATTCTTTTTCATGGTGATGATGATGATAGTAAGACAAAAAATATATAAATAATCTACACATTTAAGAACAAGTTGTGCGTAAGTAAATGTGTGTGAATGCCAAAAAATGTACTTAGATATACTTATGTAGGTATATTATATGGTGGCCAGTAGGTGTAAGACAATTTGCAAAAGCCACAACCATAGACTGTATATAAAGAGGACAGTGTGGCTCCGCCATTTATCATTGTACGGTTTTGAAGCCAAAATACCCCCGTCACAGGCACCACCATTGTAGCAGTTTGCAACCAGAGTCTGCGCAGTAGAGACAATGAGGGATTCTGGGAGAATCTGAGTGGAGCTGGGTGACAAAAATAATAATCTTTTTTTTCTTTTGAGAGTCTAATCACTTCTTGACTCTACCTCCCAACATATTTTACAATCCCCGGAAAAAATACACGAGAACGGCAGATGTCAATCATTGCTACTAATGAAAACGAAACTTTCCAGAAACAAGGGGACTTGAATACAAGGTAGCCAAATGATATCTTCAAATCTCCACAACAATCTGACGTGAGAAACATTTCTACAAGGAGTATTAATTTTTTAAACTTTGACCACAGCCCATCTGGAATGGCTGGAAAGTTGGATTTTTTAACCTATACTGCAGCCAGCCACCAGGGGGAGCAGTTTTTGTGGAGACCTCACTTCGAGCCAAGCAAGCTGACGTCCATTTTTTTTTACAGTTCATGGCCACAACACAAATGCAAACACCAGACAGCATATTATTTATTATTATTTATAAGTAAATGACTATTTTCTTTTTAACTCTAGCTATTGTGTTTTTACATTTACATTCATGTTGTGGCCTTTGCAAATTGTCTGACACCTATCCACCAGCGTAGTAAATTGATTTTGAGGTATATATGAAGACAATTGCATATAGAAAGTGCATATATTAGATACACATCAAATAAATCAATCAAAATTGGATTTTTTTTCTTTGTTCTGGTTTTGACTGAAGATTTTTTTTGTTTGATATTTTTCTTTACATTTCCAAAATAAACATTTTCAATCAATCAGTGGGTCAAGTGTTTCACTTTTTTTATGGCTTTACAAAAAGAACATTTGCTATCAGTATCCATGAGTTTAAACAGGTAATGTATGTTTGTGAAGCATCTACATGTTCTTCTTTAATCTGGTTTGAAATGAAGAGTTTATAGAGTAACAGCTGTACCCTCTGCCAATCTGTACCTCTAAAAATGTTGATCCAAAGAGCTTTTCCCTCTCAGCGTTGATCCTCCCTCTGTTGTCGTGTCAACACACGTAATGATTGAATCATCCTGTCACTCACATCACAGCTCCCCTGCTCCGTGACATGCTTAGAGGGGCCTCGTGTTCACGGCTCTGTGCAAAGAGAGGAAAACACACGCGGGAGTGAAAAATCAGCCCTCACACATTTGACACCGCTCACAGGCTTTAAAGACCCTCCTGAGGTAAACACTCACATGGTGGGAAGGCTGCTGCTGGTGTTAGAGCGAGGAGATGAAACCAGCTCTGACAGCCACAGCTTCTCTGCTAATGCATGACTGTTTTTTTTTTCGTGGAAATAGAGATATCAAAATAAAAAGGGGCTGCCATGAGGGCTCCTAACACACTCCACTTCCAGCTTTAAACATCTCACTCTCAGTTCCTGGATCACAGAGCTTGTTGTTTTTTTCACCTATGATTGAAAATCAAAGTAAAAACGCTGCATGAATGCATGTTTATACTTGTGTGTAAATGGTGCACTTACACACTCTCACCTGCTGTAAAGTGACATTTGAATAAAAGGTGGCTGCAGGGAGAGGAGGGTAGAGTTCCACGAGTGCTTACATTTCCTCTTTATCTGTGGCTCTCCATCACACACACACACACACACACACACACACACACACACACACACACACACACACACACACACACACACACACACACACTGGCAAAGGAGGAGGCGTGATGTATGAATTAAAGTGTGTGATTCATCCACTCCTTAGCTGCAGCGTGACAGCTCCTGTGCTCTGTAGTCTGCCAGCTGTTCCACCCTGCAGATTTAATAAAAGCACACCACTATTTTATCTGCCTTCATTTCTCACCTTAATGTCAAGCAGTTAAAATAAGCCTCCATTCACATCTCCTGTATACAGAGGCTGGTTTTTCCTGGTATAAATAGAGCGGATGAGCACAAGGATGGAGTGATATCTGGGTAAAATGAACCAGCCCTGCCCATCTGTTCATCTCACGGCCCGTTCTTCCACCTCACCTCCCCTGTCTCCCCCGTTTAGAGCTGAATGTGGACGGTCACCGAGTGCCAGCAGAGAGAGGAGACGCAGAGTGAGCACCGAGGAGCAGATGGGAGGTTTCAATGAGCTGGAAAATCCACTGTAGTACTGAGCCTTTCTTATGGAGCATGATGCTGATTCAACAGTGCCCCCCGGTGGATGAATATAAAACTGCATCAACTTCTTAGAAGAGGGCAGTCAAAAAAATGTTTTTAGGTCAAAGCTTCCCTGAGAAAAATATATATTAGTGTTGATTTTGACGAACACTGTGGATTAAGAAGCACATCTTACCAATTAGTTTCGTCCTACATGGAAAAAATTGCTTCTTGGTTTATTTTGTTTTTACCTTGGACTCATCCTGCTGTTTGATGAGTTCAAGGTCACTTCTTTCCTTTGTTAGTCTGACCACTGTCCATTTCTATTACACTCTTTTATAATATGTGTTTATATTGTTTTATATTCTGTATTTTAAATCAATTTTAAGCTTTGATCTATATTTCAAGTGGCACTTTAATATTTTGGTGTTAAACTTTTGGTTTTTTTTGCACTGTTGTTGGTTTACTGCCGTGTGCCTTTGAATTACCCCCCTACAAATAAAGTTTTTCAATTGAAATGAACTGAACTTATCAAGAATCTCAACTATGAAAAATATAAGAAAATAACTTTCAATACTATGTTTCCTTATTGTTCACTGCTTTCATGCTGACACTGCTGACACTGACCCTGCTGCAGCTGAAAAATAAAATTAAAAAAAATGTAATTATCCTGTTTCATGTGGTCTTTGGTTGCTCATAATGAGACGTCAATACTAATTCCAGTCTCTCCTTGTAAAGCTAGTTAAAAACTCCTCACATGAGGACATTTTAGTAATACTCAGTCATCTGGCGTGTGAGTCTGCAAGGGAAAAAAGCGCAACCCTCTTTAAAATGTTGAAATGGAAAATTCATTCAATTACGTGCCTGACACTGATGCTAGAAACATTTCAGAAAAGTTTGGTCATGTTTACCGCTCTGTTGCATCACCTCGTCCCCACCAGCCAGAAAAAGAGGAAGTGTGGGAAGAAGGGAGTGGGGGTGGATGTGCAGTGAAGTTCCGCGATGCTGGGACTCAAACCAGGCGTCCCACACTTTGGGAACCAAGGAGACCTTCATTAACTGTCTGCGTTTATCTTCAGCCTTAAGGCTTACTTATTCAGCAAAGATAAACCATTAAGATATCAAGTTTTTTTTCTATAATACAGCTGGTCTACCAAAGGGTTGTTTCTTCTTTAGTTTAATTTTTTTCAGTACTGCTGATTGTAGCTCGTGTTTCAATGAAGGTTTGATAACATTAAGAGAATCAATAAATGAGAAGAGTACTTTAATTTGTGGGAAGTACAGGAATCAGCAGCAAGTCAAGCCAAGCAGACAGTGCTGACAGAAGCTTTCTGTTGGATACGGTCGCCACACACTGTCCAAAGGCAATACGTTCAAAAATGCTCAATAAACTGGCTGAGCTGACAGAAAAGAAGCATTTTCCTTTCACAAATATTTTAGTTCACTCAGACCAACTGCTCCAAATACTCAAATACTTCCTTCATAGGAGACATTTATTCATCAATGCTGGGAAAAACTTTGGTTTTAAAATAAATATATACTTGTTTAATGTGCTCTAGGAGTAAATGTTCTTGAAATACAGTCACTGGATTCACTTCAATGAAAAAAGATGAATTTGTGTATAAAAACAAAACACTTTATTACAATTAGGCTGAAAAAACCCAATGAAAACACGACTACTTTACAAGTACAAATGTTTTTCATTGATATTTACAGTTTTTTTCCTTGACATCAATAAAAAAAGACCATTTATGAGAAAACACAAAATACTAAAGTACATGTTTACAGTGTGTTTGCTGCAATAAAAAAACAAATGACTAAAGGAACGTGCATTGTTCTCCATTCAGGATCTATAGACAACAAGGGGAGTAGACATAAAAGGACTATTTATGGATACACTTACTATAACAGACAGCTGCAGTTCTCCAACATAGGATTACCCATGAGCCTCAGCCTCAGGTATCAGGTGAGTTAGATTGTATTATCACTTTAAGGGCATGGGTTTTGTGTCTGTTCGATGCACAGGGGGAAATATTTTAATAATAGTAATTTAAAGAAACATTCCACATTCAGGAAATCAAATAAAGAAGCAGAAATATCAATCTATAAAGTAGAAATCCTGCAACATTTACAGGGAGCGCTGAGATGGATCTGGAAGGATATTTTAGATACAAACACTGAATTGTAATTGGTGTGTGTAGAACACAGTCAGTTCAGACATGGTAGGGGTGTGTGAGGTACAAGTTTGTAGTTGACAATGTATCAGAATCCATAGAAACGCTTCAGCACAAAAACATCGTGCATTGGACAAAAATCTGAAAAATCGGTCTCATTAGCTGCTTCCTCCGCTGGGTTTGGCGGGAGTTTTGGCTCTGATGCCACCCTGGCGAGCCTGACCCTTGGTGGTCTGCTGGGTCTGAGCGGGCTGCTGAGCCGGGGACTCTGCAGAGGAAGTGGCTGCGGCCTGCTGGGCAGGGCTGTGTGGAGGGGGAGTCTGGATCTGTGGTGATGTGGCTGCAGTCACCACCTGCTGCTGGATGATCTTCTGCTGGACCACCTGGACGGTGGCAGTCCCAGCAGGAATCATCTGCACCTGAGCAGGAGCTGATGTGGCTGCCTGGGTCAGGGTGACGGTCTGAGGCTGGCCCTGGATCTGAAAAAAGAAAAACAAAGTTTGACTAAATTAATTCCACTGCATAGATCGTGTTTTTATTTCCTCTGAACTGACAAAGTCCCTGATGAACTGAATAATTCTATGTATTTTAATTGTACTTGATTATGCCCTGACAGTCATTACAGTAGGACAAACTGTTCAAAGATAAAAGCAGCACTTAACCACAACAGAAATCAAAATGGTATTTTTTCCCACTTTCCTCAGTTTCCTCTGTGCCCAAACGCCTGGAGCAAATTGAATCATACACTCAGAGTATAATCTCAGCCTGAGGATACGAAGCTCATGAGAAGGTAAAAAGCCTGAGACAGCTTCTGAAGTGAATCAACCCTATCGCCCACTCAGACCTCAGCAGCGGTACAAACACACAGACCCTGACCCTTACCTGCTGAGAAGATGACACGATTTGTTGAATATTGGCCACGGTGGGTTGCTGCTGCACTATTTGTGGAAGCTTAGCCACCTGATAAGAGAGGTAAACATGACAGTCCCATATCAACACGAGAACCCCGAGTTTATGAGTAAATATTGATGTTCTGGCTGGCTGTGGTGGTGTACCTGGATTTGTTGGGCTCCAGTGGGTTTCTGAGCCTGAGCGATGGATGTGGTGAAGAACTGGGTCTTGATTCCTGGTTGGAGCTGTGTGGTGGTAGCGTAGGTCACTTTCTGCTGCTGCTGCGCCGGCTGAGCTGCCTGCACTGTCACCTGCTGGGTGCCGATCTACGCAAAAGAATTCCACTTTATCTCTTTCATACGATCATTTTTGTATCAAGGTTTGCTAAAGCAATAAATAAAGCTGAGTACAAGTGTAGACAACTTAATGAAGAATTACTGTAATCAGTTTTTGCACCTTCTGCTGCACAGTGGCCTGTCCTTGCTGTGACTGCCCTGCTTTCTGCTGAGCTGCAGCCTGAACTGCTGCTGCCTGCTGCTGTTTTTTCATCTGCAGCAGCTGCTGGACCTGCATCGGTGGGAAGGACGGCGTCAGCACAGGACCACCTGAGAGGAGACACAAAAGAGCCAATCAAAAAAAGATACCGCAATGCACAGGAAGTTGGCAACTGTCCCTGAGGCATGAATTAAACATAACCTGAGGAAAGGTTTATAACTCTAAAAGTTCCGTTTCATGTGGACGTGAGAGGCAAAAAACAACAAAAGAAGTGAAGAAAGAGAGACAAAGATCTTTAAAACAGATCTTTTCAGAGCTTATCTAAGTCACCTGTTTTCTGGGCCTGTCCAATAGCCACACTGATGCCTGCCACAGTGACGGGCAGCGTAGTGACTCCAGCTGATGACACCACAGCTGGCACAGAGACCACAGGAGGCTTAGTGAGGGTCACCTGGGCGGTCTGTCCTGCCTGGGCCTGGATCTGGCCTTGAGTGGGGACTCGAGTCTTTGAAGAGAAATACACACAGCATTAACACAGACCTTAGACATCTTGGTTAATAGGATACAGTCCCAGAGCTATGTGTCTCAGCTGATCATTTGACCGTCTCCACAGTCTTACCAGTCTGGCCACAGTGGTGCCGGTCAGCACAGCTCCAGGTCTGGGGGCTGCCACGGCTGCCAGCTGAGGGTTTGCCTGTGCGGCCTGTGCAGGCTGAACCTGAGCCGCCTGCTGGGCTCCTGCAGCCTGTTGGCCCTGAGCTGCGGCTGCTGCCACTGCTGCAGCCACCTGCTGCTGTTGCTGCTGCAGCTGCAACTTATGCTTGTGCATTTTTATCAGCTCCTGAAGACACACAAACCAAAAGTTCAAGATTAGCTCAGCATTTGTTCAGTCTTCATGACTCTTCAAATGTGTGATTGTGATGTTCATATTGTTTCATTTAATGTGGAGTCCTTTGTGTTTAAATACCAAACGCTCACTCTCCAAGAGATCTACACCATGAACTAAGGATCAAAACTCTACATCAAAAATTGAAGAAGATCAAAGTAGGACTGAGGTGTTGGGTTTCATGTTCCTGTATTTGTACACTGAAAGTGATCATCTGAAAGGATGACCTGTTTGAGAGCAAACTAAAAAGCACTTCTCCGTTACAGCTGATGTCATTGAAATGAATTCAGAGACGAGCCCTGATTCACTGCTCTCTCAAACAGTCCCAGTCTGTGGAGCTGCTGTGAAACAGCAGGTGGTGTACCTGAGGTTTGCCCACCGCTTTGATCTGTGGAGAGGCAGCCTGCTGCTGCTGCTGTTGTTGATGCTGCAGCTGCTGCTGTCGGAGCATCTGCAGGTGTGCCGGAGTGAGAGGCTTTCCTTGTGCCATCTGCATACCAGCGGCTGGACGAGGACAGATCAGTCAGATCCACAGATCAGTCATGAAACTTAGGCAGTTTACTTAGAGAAAAATGTATGTTCAGATAAGTACCTGGTGTGACCTGAGTGACCAGTGGGCGGGTCTGTGACTGCCCTGGACTCAGAGTGGTAGAGACCACTGCAGACGCTGTGACCGGGGTAACAGCTCGAACACCTTGACCTGTAGCTATGGCGACCACCTCAGCCGGGGCAGCGGCCGCCGTGACAGCCCTCTGCTGTGCGTGGACCACCTGGGCTCCAGCTGCACCAGCAGGCTGGACAAACAACAACAACACAATGAGGACGGGCCCTACACTAATAACTAATCTGTGTACAAAGCACAGTGGGTGTGCTCTGTGCTTCTTCCAAAGGCTATTTGCATCATGAATTCCTGTCAGTCAGTAGGTGGCTGAGTTCAGCCAAAGCAGCAGTAATAATGAGCATGACTCACAGACAGGGTGCCTGGTATGACTGGAGATGCCAGGCGTTTGTTGGCCTGGAAGGGACTTGGAGGAACTCCAGCCACTGTGTTCACAATCACATTCCCCCCTACAGTAGCTGGAAGCAACAGAGAGAAATGAATGTAACACTGGAGCACCAACTGATCTGTAATATGAAACATATGTGTGTCAGCGTACCAGCCTGGATGGTTGTGCCCACAGTTGCATTTTTTATAGCTCCGGCCTAGAAAACAGGAGGAGAATGAGTGGCAGCCTTGGCTGGGTAAAAATATCCTGGATCTCAGGACATGAAGAGGAATATCAACGCAGGATGTTTTGATTCTCACCAGAACAGCTGCATTAGGTACAGCGGTGGCTCCAGCCACGGCGGCGGCCTGAGAGACTTGTGCCTGAGCCTGGCCAGCAGCAGGAGCCTGAGCCTGGCCCGGTGCAGCCTGAGCCTGGGGAGCTCCTGTCTGCTGCTGCGCCAACTGCTGAGCCTTTTGCTGCTCTGCGAGGGCCTGCAAACACACGCAGGCACACAGAGCACAAATGAAACACAAACGCAGTAAAGATGACAAAACAAGCACCTCTTTTGTCTGAGACACAGAGTCCTGATTGCTCTGCGTGACTGAAGAAGGAGCACAGAGTTTAATACACTCATCACCAACAATCACCTTTTTCTCCTTGGCAATCCTCTCGGCGCGTTGAGAGGCCACTTGAATGGGAGGCAGGGGCTTGTCGTAGCTGATCCCACTGAGGAGAAAAAGATGGATGTTTGTGTTCTTTATTTGTGTTCAAATCTTTATATGCTGGAGCCAAAAAAAAAGAAGAAAGAAATATTCAACATACCTTTCTGCCAAGACAGAGGCATGTTTCGGATTCTTCTGGAATGGATTCATTCCCAGTCTGTAACAATAAAAGAGGCTAAAAATGTTAGTCATGTTTTTTGAATGTAAAGTTTTCTCTGTTTCCCTTCAAGTTCTGGCTCCTGCTGTTGCCTCGCAATATTAAATATCATGAGCTTTTTTTCAAGAAATAACTCATGATCACATCCTGTTCTTCATAAGACCTGAAAGGCTCCCTGATTCTTAGTTACCTGCCATGTTATTCAAAAATCAAAGTGTTGTCATGCACTGAACTCCTCAGCACTCACAGTGGTTTGATTGGTGGACTCCTCTTGCTGGCTATGATCTTCATGAGTTCAAAGCGGCTGTTGTACAGCTGAATGTGAGTGGCGTTGTCGTCCTGTGTGTAGATCTGAGACGTTCTCAGTGGACGGTTGTTCTTTGACTGAATAAGGAAACACAAACAGGAAACAGGATGAAAGTGAGTGAGGAAATTCAAGAGCAAAGACAATTTCATCCCCCATAAAGCCCAGGACATGGCACCTTGTATATACTCTTGGTTTTCTTCTTGGGGTTGGCTTCATACACCAGCTACAAAAACAGAGTGAGAGAGAGTTAAGAGACACAGACACGGAGTGAATTATGGGTTCATTATGGGTTTCAGAGTCTGCGTTCCTCACCTTGCCCTCTTCCCTGGGAATGATGACATTCTCATAGCGGTTGCGACACTGTTTAGGTGAGCGGTAGATGCGGCTGCAGGAGTTTACAACGTCGCTCACCAGATCCCAGTTTGGAGTGTGGGCAGGAGACACAATTGTAAGGTTCAGAGGCAGCTCCAGCAGCTGCTTCACAGCCTGTCAGACACACAACAGTAACGTGTTTTGGTGTGGACATAATTCAACCACAGTTGCATTCATTTCTTTCACTACCACAACACAGCTTGAAAGTGAGGACCATTGTGAAGCAGTTAGTGGATCTGGTACCTGAAGCAGAGCCCAGTCCTCACTGATGAGCCACTCTGGGTTGTCCTGGCCGGCCTCCATGGCTGGTTTAACCAGTGAGGGGAGGGGCTTGGCAAAGGGTGCCTTGTTGAGGGAGAAGTTCTTCTTCTGATCTTTGCCCTCGCGGCGAACTTTAAGCATGCTGGCCTTTTCGAACAGAGAGCGTGGAGGAATGACGGTCTCCCCGTGGCCCTTCTTCTTCTTCCTAGCTGCTGCTGGACAAACACACCAGAGTCAAGACTGAGAAAACTAACCAGCCAACAATATCTCATTGGGATATACCAGTTTTCAAAATGTTTTTTAAAACTTTAAAAGGAAAAAAGAAAAAACAAAATAAAATACCTCTTAGGTGGAGAATGATCAGGACACAGGTGCTAGTTACACGTGTGTCATCACAGCAAGTGACGGGGGTTTACATTATAGTATGACAGTGGTTAAAGAAGACCTCAACGCCAAATCTCCTCTCACCTGAAGGGTCCATCTTCAGCCGTTTGTGCTCCTTACGTATGTAGATAGGAGGCAGTTTGGACTCTGGCATAGGTGTGGTGTCATACATCAGCATCATCACAGAGTCGAGGTAAATGTCGTTGTCGTCCTGTGGTGGTGTTGGTGGGGTCCAAACCTGTGTTTGGAAAACACAAAACATGATGAGACTCCTGGTGCCTCAAAATGCAAATCTGTTATTATGAACAGAAGCAAAAACCCAAAACCTTCATTAGCAACTGAAAGAAAGCAGAATGAGGACAGGGATCCATCTTTTTCTCATCAATTGCAGACATAACTAAAACCATATGAAACACTTTCCCACTCTGCGATGAGACCTGTCACCTACCGGCATGATCTCTGTGTGACCGTCCTCTGCATCAAACACATACTCCTGTAAAACCAGAGTGGAAAGGCTGTCATCAACAACGGTTCATTACCCACACAGCACTCTTAGTTTGATGAGGAGAGATCAAAGTGGCCACCCACCATGTTGTAGGCATCCTCTCTGGTGTAGGTGAACAGGTCTTCATCCCCCTCCATCATCAACCGCTCCTCCTCCTCCTCCTTCAGTTTCTGATGCTGCTTCAGCTCCCAGCCTCTCTTAGAGCACTCCAACTGCTCCTGAGAGGAAAAGAGCAAAACATAACAGAGACAGTTTGATCAGAAATCAAGGTGTAAACTGGAATACAGTGAAAGAGTAGCAGGCACAGCTGCTCGTTGAATGGACTGATTTACACATCTCATGACAAAAGGTGAGTCATATCACACTTTGACTTACCTGAAGAGCAGTTTCATCATCACTGATGTGAAGGTACTCCAGGTAATGCAGGGCGTACCTTTCAATTGGGGTGAGCTGTTGATTCAAACAAAACATTAGATTTATTGAGAGACTGTTCTTTTCCACGCTTCCATTTCAAACTTTTTCTCAACCAGACAAAATGTTATATTGACCTGTTCCATGACAGCATTCAGCTCCTCAATATGTGCAGGCTCTTCCATGGCTTGGCTCTCTGACTCCTGCGCCTCCTCTGTTGACTCCTTGCCTTCTAACTCCTCCACCACCTGCTGCTGCCGCTCGCTGTCCTCTGCTGGAGCGTCCAGGTCAATGCTGTGCAGAGCCTGAATGTATGGTCTGGCCACTCTGGGCGAAATGGCTTCTGAGGCTGACGGCTCCTGATGAAGAACCACAAACTCCTCCACCTTCTCCCCCGAGCCAGCCTCCACCTCAAACAGATCCTGGATAGTGCGCTGGAAACACACAAGACATGTATGTTAGTTCACAACTTGTTCCTAGTTAAATGAATTGAAAAAATGAAAAAATAAAGCACTAAAGGCTTTTAATGAGTTCAGCTTTGAGCACTTCGAGAGGACTCTGGTGTCTTAAAGGGACAGTTCAGTTTTTTTGAAGTGGGGTTGTATGAGCTCTATGTGACCACTAAGGACATTAGATACAGTAGAAAGTTGTCTCCTCTCCCTCAGTAAGACACAGACTGTAATCGATGGTGACGAGGAAATAGGCGCTAACAGGGAAATACCGTACAAGATTCAAAGGCTATTTTCTCTGCCTACAAGAACTAAAATCAAAAAGTAATACCACAGTTAAAGAGTACGCTACATGTTTCCTCTGTATTCCTTTCAGTCGCCATCTGTAGCAGCTCTTCTTCTGTGTACTCCGGTTCATACAGGTGTGCTCCGGTTCATACAGGTATCCTTTTGGTTCCAAAGTGAATAGAACTTCATCGTCGCGGTCATAGTCACTCATTTTGAATTTCCTACGCTGCCTCACAATCCTTAAGAGTACAAACAAAATAATTACGATACTTGATCAAACTTACACGAGGCTAAAACCAGTGCTCGAAGCATAGCTTGTTTACATTCCCTACAGCTGAAAGGAGGAGGGGGGACGGAGCGCACTAGCGCTGCGCGGAAGGACACATGACCAGTTAGTTAGGTCTGGATAAATGTTTAATTTTCCGAAGACTTAATGCACTTAAAAAATATTTTATGTAGCGTACTCTTAAACTGTGGTATTACTTTTTGATTTTAGTTCTTGTAGGCAGAGAAAATAGCCTTTGAATCTGGTACGGTCTTTCCCTGTTAGCGCCTATTTCCTCGTCACCATCGATTACAGTTTGTGTCTTACAGAGGGAGAGGAGACAACTTTCTACTGTATCTAATGTCCTTAGTGGTCACATAGAGCTCATACAACCCCACTTCAAAAAAACTGAACTGTCCCTTTAATTTCTTAAAAAACCCAATCCAAGCACAGTGATTTTACCTGTGTGAGGAAAGCCAGGGTGTAGTCTGTACCCTGGGCGGCCACCTCTCTGATCAGGTCCTTGGTGCCATTCTTCAGCAGCTTTTCTTCTATGGAGTTCCCACTCTCCAACCTGGGCAACAAACAGATGTCAGGTGTCACAGGTGTCCAGTGCTTACAACAAGTAAAAATCTGAAACAGTATTTAAACATCACCTGTAGATGTGTATATCCTTAGAACGTCCAATTTTGTCACACCACTCTTGTGTGTGGGCGTCCATGCTGGGATTGAGGTCTGTGTCGTAGAAGATGATGGTGTCTGCATCAAACACAGTCCCGACTGCAGAGCAGCAGCGGTTTGTCAGGATGCTGCAGAAAACCTTCTTGTTCCTGTTAAACCTCTTAATACTCTCCTGCAGGGACACAAAATCACAACACATGAACAAACTGGGACACAGAATAGGAGCAAAGACACACTTCTTTCCCCACTTCCTGATTTTTTTCCAACAAATCGATTGTCAACAATTTAGAAATTTACTATCAGAAAAAAGGCTAAATTTTGAATCTATTCAAATGTAACACCTCGGCCTCACTTCAGTAAGTCTAATGCTGCTGATCAGCACATGCATGCTCACCAATGACCCCCATTAATCCTGCCTCCACTCTACTCTGTAGATGTGATCATTCAGCCCTCATTGTGATGGTGGGAAAGCAATCTTAGCTTGCTATAACTGTGCTTTGTCAGAACCATTTGAAGTTTTACCTGTCGTTCATCAGGAGTGAATCTTTCATCAACCCTCACATACGTCAGTTGCCTGTGATCGAGGAAGGCCTCCAGGATGTCTAACATCTTCACCATCTGAGTAAAGATGAGGACGCGGTGGCTCTCTGACCTCAACTTCTGCAGCAGAATGGCAAGAGCTTCCAGTTTACCTGTGGAGGAGAACAAACATCAAAACCTGTGTTTCCTTGGCAAAGTAGGATTTTTAGATTCAGCGCGTGTTTTTTCTCAGGGTTTTTGCATGTCTTTATCTAATTAAGTTGCCCAACATTATTTTTACTGCCTCTGGACCATCAAACTGTGGGTCAGTTTTGGTTTATGTTTTGCAGTCTCAGTTCGGTAGATGGCATGAGGTTGAAACGCATAATGGTTCAACAGCTTACCTGAGTCCATCTGCATCAGCTGCAGGTCAGGAAAGTGGAGGAGGCTCCTGGTTGTTAAGTGGTGGATTTCAGCACTCAGGGGTGCAGAGGCCTCCTGGAGTCGGCGCTGAAAGGACTTTTGGTCCAGGCTGTAGGGGACCGGGGGATTGGCTGCATACAGCTGAGGAGGGGGGGCTACAGCAGAGGGCACCACACAGACCAGCCTGCAAGAAGAAAATAATCAACACTGGTTGGTTTGTAACATACAGAGCTTTTACACAAGTAGCTATTTGAAAGTCAAAGGTCTTCCTCCAAGTCTAATTTTTACATAACCTGTTTTTCTTTTATTTTTGCTTTTGTTTCGTAGATAACGCTATTTTTTAAATCTGCATTAGTGTTGTACCAAACAAAGGCAGCTCCAGTCGAAAAAGGCTGATAATGATGTGTAAAGGGTATTTCACGATGGTTTCTATGGTGCGTAATAATAGAGGCTTTCAATCTGAGTTGAAGTACCTCTTGATGAGGTTGTTGGCGGCCTCCAGGCGGTCCTCCACAGACAGCAGAGTGGACTGCAGAGTGGAAGTGGTAGCAACGCAGGTTCTTTGGGCCCTGAGGCAGCTTTCTCTGCCCACCCACCTCCAGCCTCCAGCTGTCAGGGCGGTGTGACTCGGCTCTGAGGTCAGAGTGCACGCCTGCAGCAGGTCTGACCCATACAACACTCCGCGGCTGCAGCGACGCTCATTGGCTTCCCACAGGCGGCCCAGACGCTCCTTCAACTGCTGAGTCTTTTCCTCTGAAGACTCCTGAAGATTACAGGAGGGTGAAACTACAATCAGTTGGGTTTTTTTTGTTTGTTTTTTTCAAATGACCGCATCATGTATGGACTTCCGTTTATGAGATATTACTTGACTTTTCTCCTGAACTTATAAACCAACCTGAGAGCCAGCATTAGTGGAAGAAGTGACTTTGGTGGGAGCAGATGTGGCATTCGTAGTCACACCCAGTGCTTAAAACAAGAAAATATAATGTCAATTGTTGAATAAACTGCATTAATTTATAAACACAGAACTATTGCAACTCACAGCCTTTAAGCCATAATTACGACTGATGAATAATCTCTAAATATATATATTTTTGAATGTATTATAACTGGGTTTTGTCTCTGATTAACCAATAACGACCGTTACTGGAAGACTTTATTGGCCTCATTATTGAGCAGTCACCTTGCTGGGCAGTTGAAAGGGCAGGATGAGGTGTGCCGGGTGTAGCTGAGGCGTTTGAAGCAGGAACAGCTTGAGGCATCGCTTGCATCACCATTGGTCCCTGGGGCCTGATGATCTGCTGCCCGGGAGCTGACACGATCTGAAGGATGTTACCTAAATACCAATATCAGACTATTAGCATAAGAGATGAAGCTAACCTAACACTCAGCAGGGTGTCATTTTTCATTCCAAAACACGCTGTGAAGATGAATATAATGGAAATCAATATGTGTAAAGGTTATCATGACACGGCAAAAGAAACACTTTACTGTTTATTCCCGCTGAAATCCCATTTTTACCTCTGGTTTTGTTGTCCAAGGAAAAACCTTGAAATTAAATGTTTCTTGGGGAAAAAAAAGATCTTCACTCTCAGCTGAGCCTGGAAATTTATGTTAGCAGTGAACATTTGTTTGGTTGCTTGTTTATCAAGTTAGAATAGCCTTATAGTTTTACATTAAGCATACGCAACAAAGTCATAAACAAAAAATAATACCAAAATTACCAATTGTATCCAAAAGGGAAATCTCTGTCATTCATAAAACAGACATGATGATGACCAGAAAATAAACTGCTGGTAAAAGCAGACAGGGTCAAGACAGAGCAACAAAGAATGAAGAAAGAATGAAGAGAGCAAGGTTGAGAGAAAGAGAGGATGATGATGGGATGTACATTACCGAGTGTACCTTGAAGCTGCAAAGGCTGTCCGGTGGTGAGCTGACGCAGCTGGCTGGGAGACAAAGTGAACTTGTTTCCCTGAAACTGCAGAGTGACAGGAGTCTCTGGCTGTGAGATACGACTCTGTGCGCCTGCCATGTTTGCCAGCTGAGCAATCTTCACCACGTCTCCACCTTCAATGGAAGAGAAAGCAGACACCTTGTCAGAGAAAGGGGTTAAAGCCCAGCAAAATTATCCCATATGTAAAAAAAAGAAACCTCTTCATCAGTTAGTTAAAGGGTGAAAAGATATAAAACATGCAGAACCAGGGTGGATTAATCGGAGAACGAGCATAGCCGCCCTCCACAACAGAACCATAGCAGCTGCTACTTTTATAAAACCTGAAGGGGAAAGAAAAAAGGCTTCTACCAATGCATTCCTCATA
Source organism: Halichoeres trimaculatus (assembly GCF_033239565.1). Taxonomy (NCBI): domain Eukaryota; kingdom Metazoa; phylum Chordata; class Actinopteri; order Labriformes; family Labridae; genus Halichoeres; species Halichoeres trimaculatus. The sequence continues at coordinate 21,645,209 of NW_027437183.1, forward strand.
AACAAAACAGACAACTTCACCTGGCAAACACGGTGGTCACCAGGAGGTACACTCTGTGCCAAAAATGAATATCTGACAATAAAAATCCTGAATAAGCCCTCTCATAAATCTTTCCCCCTTTTTTCTTGACGTGAGAAGAAAAAAAGTTCCCCTGAATGACTTTAAAACAGAAATTGTGCAAAAATAAGTTCTGAGAAAAACTTTAAAAGCATCATGTATCTTTGATTTCCAATTCCCAGGAATGTGCATGTTAAAACAGGCTAAAAAACATAAACATGTTGTTTCTGTCACAGGTAATTTGTTGTAGTGGGCATTCAATCTTTATGATTTGGTTTGATGAACACAAAGACAGACCGGTTTGGAAAACTGTGGGACCACTTCCACATGCTTTGCAGTGATGCATACCATCAAAGTGAAATCAGAACATTGGCGAAAAATAAAAACTAAAGCAACCAAAGCTTTGGGATTTCTTCCTGCAGCTGGGCTGGTGCAAGAGATAAAAGAATATTAGTAACCGGGAGGAAAAAATGATTAAAAGGCGGGGAGGAAATAATCATTTAGTCGTGTAGTCTTGTGTGCTGTAACTGAAGTGGGTCATTCACAGTGTTCATGCAGGTTTTGAGAAAGAAACTGAAAAAGGCTGAGGCTGTGGAGATGCTGCTGATATGGCTAAAAATCGAGATTTAAAGATTGCTTTTTGCTTTTATTTTGTGTTGTATTTTCCTTACATAAAGCAACTGTATTAACACACTGCTGCATCAACAGTGCTACATCAATGTAAATTTTAATCAACATGCAAAGCCCGCTCTCTGAGAGAAAACAGACTGCACACATATCAGCAGTGCCCCAAGTGAAGGCCTCAGTGTAGAGAAGCCCATACTGTTGTGCCAGAGGTTGTAGGGTAATGCTGAGAGGGAGGGGAGGTGGGGAGGGGAGGGGGAGGCCACTTACTAGGCAACCGTGCCTGGGCCTGGGATGTAAGAACCAGCCTCTGGGACAGTAGGCTTGGCTGGATGGCATGGCTGGGGGCTAGAGCTGGCCTGGAGACCTGAGCTAATCCAGGTTGGCCAATGGGAGCTAACGTTCCCATAACTGAGCCAGTTAAGGTCTGGCCCACAGCCACTGGCGGAGCCCCCAACACATGCTGCCCAATGCCAGTGTTCCCAGAGGAGGCTACAGTGGTGCTGCCGCTGTTGACAGGGGTAGTCTGGGCTCTCTGAGAGGCTGTTCCAGCTGCTGTGAAGTACAGGGGGTATGGGACTGCATGTTAGGGATGACCCAAAATTTAGTTAGACTAGCAGAATGATCAAACATTTCCTCTATGTATATTTAGCAGCAGTGTGCCAAATAAACCACCTGGATTAGATCCTTAACCACATGAAAATTAGTGAATGATTTATTAATAAAAGTATATTTCAACAAACAATAAATGATACTGGGGTGACAGACGTTATCTCTACATAAACCCTCATCTGTGGGTGGCAAAAACCATCAAACAGCACAATTTTCTTGTCCTGCTTCTCCACATCTGACAAATGTACATAGACAACATTGATTCTTTCACAACTTCCACTAATTTTAAATCACCACCTCAAAGCTGTGGTGTTATTTCCCATCAGTTTGCTTATCCAGGAGATCACAAAAATCAATGAACTTCTACTACTGCTGGAGCTGTAGTAGAACCTTTAAATAATTCACAACTGTTTAACTGCATAAATATTTAAAACTCTAAATAACAAACACTGTTGGTGTTATTGGACACAGCTGATATAACAATGTGACAGTGTCCTGCTTTTATTGACAGGAAACAAACAGGTTTTCTCAAACAATGCAGCAATACTCTGAATAATGGAGACAGTAAACAAACATGAAACCATTTGGAGCCACCAACACAGCTTTGGGTGACTCAGTTTGTCTTTTGTTATGTCATAAAAAAAAAATCTATTTGTCCTGCCACTATAAAACCAAACTTCCTGCCCTTACAGAGTGGCTCTTACCGTTAGAGGTGGCTGTAGTAGTTGTCGTGGTAACAGGGGACTTGCCCCTGGTCTGGGCTGACTGGTTGGTGGTTGAAGCAGAGGTGTTAGTAGTAGGAGAGCTTGTTGGTGGACGCTGGCCAGCTGTACTCGTGATCACAGCCAGGCGACCTTCTGGTTTGGTCCCGTACTGAACGGGCTGAAATAATCTAGTTTGAAAAAAATGTAAAAAAGGTTGATGTTACAATGACAGTACTAAAAACTTACACAAAAATAAGATTTAAAAGATGTCCTTATCATCCATGTTACAAAGAATAGTATTTCAGACCTCATGGGTTTTATTGGGCAAAGCTTCGGTCGTGGTGGTGGATCAGGACCAGTGTAGATCTCCTCTATGAGCTGCTGAGTGACCTTGAGTTTAGGTACCTCTTCAGTCTGGTAGCGAGACAGTCTGTTCTCGTTGTTGATCAGATCAAATATGGACATGTTTGCAATCTAGAGGGACAGAAGAAGAAAGGAGAAGTGGATGAAGGTGGGATCTTAAATAAAGGGTTCATTACTGACACTGAAGCTTTAGCACAGTGATAAAATGAAATCTCAACATGTCAGCAACAATAGTCTCAGTATTTGAGCTTTGGCAGAATTATCTCTTATACAAAGACCATGAATATATTTGCTTCATCACCACACTTCTTAAACCTTTCTGCAGTGATAATCAGGGTGTTTGCTAGATGAGGTTGACAAACACATTATGGTTTAAAAAAACATCTCATGGCACATCCATTGTTATCCACATCCATTAGTTAGGCACAGGTCATTACCTTGCTTGAGTCATTCTGCAGCGCTTCCAGCACCAGTGACGGTACATTGTATTGTAGAGAGGATCCAAAGAAGGAGCTGTTGTTCTCTCTTGGTGCTATCAGCTCAGGATGGTTACACACTCGCTGTAACTGCATCAGAACCTGAAGTACGCTGACGAAATGACCCGTCTTTAAAGCCTCCTGAGATCTAGAGGAGCAAACCAGAATGGAAAAAAGGCTTATAGGAGACAGTCAAAAACAACAGAAAGCCTTCATGAATATCATAAATGAACCTATCAATACAATACCTTTTTAAAGCTTGACTCAAATGTGTTGGTGTTATTGAACACACTGTCAGTACCAAAGATAAAAACGTGTGAGACAAAAATTGTGGTGTGAATAACTCACCCTGGTTGAGTGAGGATGTCCTCATAAAGGCTCTTCTGTCTGCTGGAGAGACGACACTTCAGGATATGCTCATATTTCTTGGGCAGCTGTTTCTCCACATCTCTTTTTGAGCGCCTCAGGATGAAAGGCTGAATCATCTGCAGGCAGGAGTAAGACAGTTTCATGTTATCTGGATGAAAGGACAGCGGCTTAGGCAAATGAACCATGTCCAAGTTTTGAGTTTAAGCAGCTCGGAAGTTTACTGGAGTGAAACCCACCCTGTGCAGGCGGATGACCAGTTTGTGGCAGTAGTCTTGGTTCTGGTCTGTTCCTGCCTTCACAGGGAAGTCAGAGTAGGCCCTGGTGATTCCAGGCAAAAGAAAGTGGATCATGGTCCACAACTCCTTCAGAGTATTTTGCAGAGGAGTGTTGATGAGGAGAATCCTTTGCTCACTGCAAGAGACACATATCTTCTTAGTCAATGAAAATTGGTACAAGCAAACAATTACAATTAAAATTATTAAAACTTTGAGACAGAAATTTCTAAAAGACAACTAACATTATTTTCTTTTTTGAATTAACAGAGATGTGGCTCAAGAAAACGTAATTTAAAAAAGAGAAACTACTCTGTTTTTTAGGCGTCAGCATTAGCCAGCTCACCTCTTCAAAGCAAAGACTGTCTCCCAGTGTTTCTCGGTCATGTTCTTGATGAGCTGAACCTCGTCCAGGACCAGATGCCTCCACTTTCTCCTCAGAAAATGACTCTGGTCTTTCATCAGCAGTTTGTAGGATGTTACACATACATGGAAGCTGTTGGCCTCTCCCCACCACTGTGTCAGCAATAACATAGGAAGTCATTTCTAAGTTTATCACTTCTATATGCAGAAACTTCACCGGGGTGTATATCAAAGGAAAAAGTACCATTCTCTTAGACCGCCGCTCCCTTCGGTTGCCAAGATAAAGAAGGATCTTGAGGCCTGGACACCAGCGCTTGAACTCAACTTCCCAATTTAGCAACTTGCATGTTCTTACTACTATAAGGTGAGGTCCCCAGATTCCTTTTGACAAAAAAAAAATGCAGCTCAATGACATTCAGCTTAAGAAAAAAAGAAAAACATAGAGACATCAGATGTGCTGTGAGGTTGTGGTGTACCTTCTTGTCCTGCTAAGTGGGCCATATAAGCCACTGTCTGCACAGTCTTGCCGAGGCCTGTCTCATCAGCCAAGATGCCATTGAGGTGTTTCTTGTGAAGATTTACCAGCCAGTCAACACCTATTTGCTGGTACTCCCGCAGTGAACCATGCAGAAGAATTGGAGCTGGACTGCGGGTCTATAAAGGTGTATGATAACATGGGAAAATATGTTTAAAAAAAAAATACAGGAAAGGATTTGTTGTATTTAGTATGTCCGAACAGATAACTGTCATCTTACTGAGGAAGTTGTCCTGAAGCTTCCTTTGGGCAGGATGAGCTCTGTGGTGGCAGCCACTTCAGCAATGTCTCTGCCAGGCTTCCCATCAGAGTCAGAGGAAGAGGCTTTGTCAGCCCCACGGTACTGATCCACACTGAGCAGGGAGTCAATCATCACTGCCTCAGGAGGACTACCCACAGGACACTCAACTTCTGCAAAACAAACAATGTCAACTTTAGAGTCGTGCTAATCACAACCCTGAGCCAGAGAGGATACCAAATGAGAATAAAACTCTCATTTAAAGTCACCTTCAGTCTCCTCCATGTCCTCCTCATCACTATGTGGACTTGGCTGAGGCCACTCAAAGCCATCAGCGTAGGCGCCAGCATATTGCTTCACCAAGGCATCCAGAGGCATCTCAGCTAGAATGAAAAACACATCAGAACAACGTAAGGTTGAAAATTTGTTGTGGTGCTTTTTATGTTGTTTATTTGCAGTACACGCTGATTGAGGCAGTGCAAGGTTTAAAAGTGAAATTACTCCTTCAGCCTCGATCACTAATAAATCCCAATGGTGGATTTCTAGATAAACAAAGAAGTAAAGCCAAGTAAACAAGTACCATCTTTGGCGAGGTCAACCAACTCCGCTTTGTGGTCTGTTTCCCCCTCCATGACCTCCTGCTCCTCAATGGTGCCCTCTTCATCTGGGACTGCAAGGAACAATTAAGCACATTAAATACATATACATTGCAATGTGAACAAAAAACTGCCCTTATATTTCTGCTTTTCTGATTAACCCTAGACCAGGCCACCTACCATCTTCAAAAACCAAGGGGGAACTTAATTTTCGTTTTTTAGATGAAGTTGCGCCCTCCTATGAAACAGAAAAACATGAATTAAGAAACTGTTTAAGAATATAAATAAGATTAAAAAAAAAAAAATGATTTGGCCTCATAAGTTCTGAAAGTGAGAGCCCAGCATCTACCTCTTTGTCAGCCTTCACAACTGTTGACTGAGCGGGTGCTGAAACAAAAGAGTTGAATTAAAATTCTGGTGACTACAAAATAATTCTTGGAGAGTAAAGTTACATACATTTAGATCTGGATGGAAAAACTTCTGTTCATGATGTGAAGAAAATATATTACATTTTGTTTTAAGAGTTGCTCATTTGTACATACCTTTAGCTGAGGCTCTTTGTAAGCTGAGTGCTTTGAGTCTCTTCTCATAAATGTCAAACTGTAGTTTTATTTCAACAACCTGACCAAAAAAAAAAAAAAAAATCAAAATTCGAGCTGGTGCAACAATGTTTTATTGACAAAATTACAACAGGGTTACACAGGAGAAAAAAATGAATGTTAGCATACCTGCTCAATGTTTGACCAGAAGAACTCCACCTCTCGGGCGATTGTGCTGGCAATGTGACGGAGATGAATTTCCCTTTCTCTCTTTGTCCTCTCTTCACTTTTCTTCTGCTCCTGGTGGTAACGGGCACAGGTGCGAACAAGCTGCACAGGACACACAGATTAATTATCAGACATGCTAGTTACCACCTACTTTTGTGCTGATGTGTAATGTGAAAAATTAATTAACTTCTCCCAGCTCTGGCATACTTTCTTAGCAGCAGCCTCTTTCCACCTCCTCTCCTGGGCAAAGTCAGCAGCCATCCACTGCATCTCCTCCAGGAGGTAGTCCCAGTGGGACTTTGGACGTGAGGCTTCCACAAGTTTTGGGAGCCTGCTCGCTGACCACTGACCCTCCTTCCTTAGCTCAGAGATTCGCTGATGCACTTGGCCCTCCTGACAAACAGAAAGTGTGTCACATCTTGCAACAAAACAAAAATCTTATATTCATTCTTCTAATATTTTTCAAATTATTCATTCATTTCTTGTAGTTGCTCCAAAAATGGCAACGAATATTTAACAGAGGTAAATTTAATAGAGGTATACCCCACCATTACAGGCTCTAACCGCAGGATTACAGCACCTGTTCAGCAGTTTAAGGCGGTCATCGCGCAATGTGTTACTTTTTGAGGCGAAATATGCAAAGACAGTGGAAAATCCTTTGGGAAGGTGGCAATGTGTAGCCATACAGCAGCTTTAGATTTAGGAGACACATTCTTTCAGTGAACAGATGAGACTTATGTTATTTTTGAGGTTTTCTACTTTGTGCTCTGAAACACCACGCGCATTCATCTGGTTCAGATCGCCAAACTCTTTCTCTGTGTTTACCTGATTGACTTGCTGATAACAGCTGATTTGTGAATTCTTGTAATAAAATCTCCATTTCTCTGGCTGAAAAATGTTTTTTTTTGATCTTCTCTCAATCGCTCACCAGGTAATGCTGTTAATGAGTGGTAGACATGCTCAGTTCAAATTTGTTGGATGGGGAGTTTCCAGGAGGTTCCCCTGAATTATGACGTAATCTGCACCTGAGTTGCTTTAATGATGTAATTAGTTAACCGGCCAATTATTTGCAGTCGTGCATGCGTCTAACGCTGCAGCCAAACAGGCTGCTCCATAACAGAACGTTAGGACTGATGGTCCTGTTTGTTTAATGACTGAATGCGCTCATTAACTCACCAGTTTGGCCTGCTCTATTTGCTTGTCTTGAGAGCCCTCCTGGGAAGACTGCATGGTAGCACTTTGACCAAAGCCGCCCATTTTAACTGTAGATATGCCGTTGGTGCCGGTGAGTTTGGACTGGGTGCTTGGGTTGATGTTGGTACTATGAGGGCGGAGTGGACTGGTAGTATGGGGGGTTTGAACAGGATTAATAGCAGAGAGGGGAGCAGAGGACATGGATGTCATGGACACAGAGTTGGTCATTATCCTCTGAACTGGCTGGTTTGACTCTGTACCAGGTCTTGCAAGTGCCACCGTCTTAAGAGGAGAGAGAAAAATATATTTATTAAAGGGTAACTTGTTGTGTTATGGTCGAGTAAAACATTCATGAACACTGAAATCAAATTTAAAGAAGACTGACCGCCTGTCCAGACTGGAGAATGGCTTGAGGTTGTTGCTGCTGGGGCTGCAGCTGGAGATGAAGACCTGGCTGCATTTGCTGTTGCAGCTGGGCCTGAAGCTGTGTGTGAGGGTTCACTGCTGCCAGGACAGGCCCACCTGCCTGCACCTTCACTTGTGCCAGCTGACCACCAGGCTGAGCTGTGCTCTCCACTAGTTGAGCCTGCTGGGAGAGTGTCATGGGCAAGCCAGCCATAGGAAGGGAGCCTTGGGGCAACCTGCCAGGCAGCTGAGGAGGAGGTGTGTGTAGACTGGCTGCATTCTGCACTGGAGGTCCTTTAGACGGGTCATATTGTTGCTGGTTCTGTTTCTGTCCTGCAATCTGGACTGCTTGAGGAGTAGGCGGCATCCCGCCTGTACACATAGTAGTGGAATTATAGGACAAACAGAGGGGTGGTATAGAAAGTCACACAGAGAAAGAGGGTAAAAGATCAATCTGGTCATCTGACAGTGTTCTCTAAATGTTTTTTTTTTGCGCTCAAGATAAAGTAAAGTTCTTAAATTGTTTATTAGCTCTCTTAATATAAAATTGAGAGACGGCTTTAAAAGTTTAGTCTTAACGCTTCTCGGTAGATCATTAGAAGTTTTAAACTTAAAATGATGGTTTAAGCTTCAGCTGTTAGAGCTCCTCAGGTCCTTTTGCCTTAATGAACAAGATGTACTGTATGAATTGACAGTTTTGTACTACTTTTTGATGATCAGAGCGGAAACTAATGAGTCATACAGCAAATGGTTACAGAAGAAATGAAATCAATGTGAAAATCTACATGTCTCTCAAATAAAATACTACTTTGATTAATGCAAAACCAAAACATTGCATTTCAAATGTTGAGAGAATGTGGCTACGACATCAAAAATTATACGTGCAATAAAAAAGATTTTTAGAGAAGAATATAGAAATGTTACAAAAGGAGAATGAAATTAAAATAACTGCAGAAAACAAAGAGACAGGGAGAAAAAGGGAAAGTAAAAATACAAAGCAGACAGTCTCAGAAACACTATGTTTGGCATGCATGAAGCGATGTTACTCTAGCAGAAACCAAGGCATCTGGATGCCTCACATAGCGACAAAGCACAGAGGTGAGCACAGAGGTGAGCAAAAGGACACACATGGGGTCTTGCAGACAGCAGGCCTGAGCAGAGCTGTGCACACTAAAGCAGCGCCTGCCTTACCTCCCTGTACGTCACACCACCTTGCCTAGAAGCCATCAACACCTGGCCCTGACTCACCCACACCACCACAATCGCAAAAACATGTGCCGCAACTCCTCCACATGATCCCCCTCCTACTAAGACTGAGGGAAAGAAGCCAAGTCAGAACAAAATGCCATGACATAACGTGGAAGGAAACCAACTAAACATGAACATGAGATGAAGAAAAGACACTCTCAAAGATGTAACTCATGACTCAAAGACTGATGGTGTTGAATCCTTGTTGACGGTACAAAGATGGACAACCGAAGAGAGGGAAAGACTCAAGAAGGATGACGATGGAAACCAAAAGGAAGAATGACACGTGGATTCATAAAATGGGAAAACAAGAAAGCCCACTGGAAGGTGAATTTATTGAAATAGTGTTTCCACTTTCTGTGATCCATCTCAACATTTGATGAAAATCCATCCGCACTGACGGCAAGGTCGGTCCAAATAAAGATGACTAACAGGAACACACTTCAGAAAAGAAGAGATGGATAACGACGGGTGAACAATAGTGAAAACAAAAAAGGAAAATCATAAGACATGGCATCTTCCCATTGAGTGGCTACTCTTCTTCAGACTGGGATTTCTTCCTTCCCCTTTTATCCTGACAAAGAGAAAGAGAGCTGCTGCTGGTACAGCTAAGCCTGAACTTCCTGTGGACTGCTGAGAAATCCAGCAGACGGATGAAGATCTGTTTGTTGACGCTGCTTGAAGTTTGTTTGAAGAAGATGAAGTTGTGATTCACTTTTTAAAATCTCCTTAGTTTGAGGAAGTGAATACGACCAGCAGCATCGACCAGAACAAAGAGCGGCCTGGTAGTAGCACTCCTACCTTGCGCAGTTGGCATAAGCTGCTGGAGTGGAACGCCAGGTGATCCTAAAGGACCTACGCCAGGATGCTGGAAAATCAGCCCATGGCGACCAACGTCAATCCGGGGCCTCTTAGCCTGATCTGGGATTTAAAACACACAATACCCTCATAACGCAAAACAAAAGCACTCGGCACAGAGTAATGACCTTCTGTAGACCGTACAGGTCACCTCTCCTTCCTCCGGTAAAGACTTCAACACAGAGCGCTAGTAGAGGATGCCAAATATCTAAAAGCAGAAGCAATTAGAGGGAAAAAAGAAAAGAACAGAAAACAAAGCAAACGGGGAGGAAACAAAGCAACATAAGAAAGGCTGGAGTCTACCATCCTTGCCCTACCTGCTTGCACCATAGCCTGCTGCCTCTTAAAGGCATCCAAGTCTCCAGGGTTGGTGATGTTGCCAGCAGCAGAACCTTGGTGTCCCTAAAAACACAAGATCTCAGAGATTTAGTGAAAGAACGCCTCTTGTTTAAGATTTGCAACATAAAGAAGAGGTCACTTCTAGAAGTATTAAACGCCTAAAACCGGTGTTGCATCTATCACCTGGAACTGCTGCTGTACAGAGAAAGCTGCTGAAACATTGGCAGGAAGCTGTGTTGCTATGGCAACTGGTGTCACTGCTTGGCCATCCTTTCCAGTTACAACCTTCACCTGAAAAAACACAGGTTTGAAAGAGGAATGAAACAAATTTGCAAAACTCCTGGTGCGTTCACAAAAGAGCCAGACAATGTTATACCTCATCATTAATGACTTCAGACTGTTCCTCTTCCTCATCTTCATCTTCAAGGTCCAGGTCATTCTGTCTCAGATAGGTATACAAAGGAACACAGGGCTTCTTTTTGAAAGCCAGGTAGTCCATCATGTTTCCTTGGAGGTGCTGCAGAAAGAAAAGCTCTATCAGGTACTCTTTGAACACCTCCTTCAGGCTCTCCATCTTCTTCGTGTGGTGCTCCAGGCACTGTTTCCTCAGCTGGGCAATTTCCGGAGTCGAAGGAGCGATTTCTTCTAACTTTTTGGGAGGGTGCTTCTTCACAGTGCCCACAGCCATGCTGGTGGGTCCGAGGGGGTTGTTAGGGATGCCTTGGGTTGGACTAGTGAGGGATGGGCTAGAGGGTGGAATAGAAGAAGGTATGGTGAATGCTGCTGTGGCTGTGGTTCCTACTCCAGCAACCACACCCTGTGATGTTTTTTCAAATATCATGGGGCGTGCCAGCTGTCCTTGAATGATACTGCTGATTTGTGGAGGTAGGTTGGAGGTGGTGATGTGACCAGGACTGCTCAGAGTGGGGAGAGAAGCACCAGTAGCCACAGGACTTTGAGGTCCGAGGTGGTGGATGGTGCCTCCAGTCTGTGAGTGAGGTTGGGACAGCCTGCGTTCCCTCACAGAGCCAGGTCCTCCTGGAGAAGTCAGCTGGACCTGACCAGATGAAGCTGGGGCAATCTGGGCCAAGCCTGTCCCTTCCTGGTAAACAAAGTGTCCACTCCCTGATGGACTCCCTAAACTGATCTGTCTCACGAGCATACCAGCTTCAACAAAGCGCGTAGGACTCTGTCCACACACACCCAGTGCTGCTGCAGGTGCTCCTGGCCTTGTCAAACCTTGGACAGGGACAGGGCTGTGCTGGGTGGGACTCTGGGGCTGCATGGGCTGTGGCACAGGTGAGGTAACCTGAATGTAGGAGGATGGAGCATGCTCAAACCTCCACTGAGGTGCGTTATGCTGAAAGCCAGGGGATGCAGGGTTCTGGATGGGGAGTGGGGTCAGAGTGATCTGCTGGTTGCCAGTCACCATCTGCCCCACATTTTGTAAAGTGATGTTCATGTTCTGGCCTGTGACCGGGCTACGACTCATGATTATCTGATAATTGGGAGACTGAGGGGCTGAAGGGCTGGCAGCAGAGGAGAAGGTGGTCACAGGAGATTGTGGATGGTTGACTGTAGCTTGCTGCTGTGTGACTGCCATGGCGGGCTGCTGTTGCTGCGTCTCCTCTGCCTCAGATCCACTGACAGACTTAGATCTCTGGAGCTGTCGTTGCATATTCTGTGATCCACTTCCATGGTGCATTGCGTGACACTTAAACTATGTCTAAACACAACAATCTGCAGAAAAGGTCAAGCAAAGGACAACAATAATTGATTTTTGATTTGCATTGGTGTTTCATCTGAATTCTGCATACACAACAATAAATAGTTGCACATACATCAAGGTTATTCAATCAGCTGTAATGTGTACTGGCTGAAAGGGGTCAAAATATCAACTCAGATATTTACAGTGTTCTCTGGTCTGTGTGTTGCAGTCATATTGTTGGTGGTAGACATTGTCTGAATCTAAATATAGCACAAATTTCCACTTAATTTTAATCAATACTTTACTAATTACAAGCTCTAGCAGAAAAGCTGATGATGTCAATGATTTATCATTATCCGTTTTGTTTTAGGACAGTCTTGCAGTCATCAGTTCTCGCAGCATTGCTGGATTATAATATGACTAGTTTTACTGACCATGAAACAGTAATTGTACATTACGCTTAGCCTTTCACTATCAAGCTCTTTTGGTTCAATTTGACTGAAATGTATTCTATAAATTCGTCAATATTAACATTTTTCATCTATTTTATGTTTAACATATTTCTCAGTGTATGGGATCATAGCTTAAGAGGTGTATTATTTCAAAGTGACATGCCATTTCACTTACAATAGTTATGAATTCACAGAAGGTTGCTCTGACATGGTTCAGAGGAATACCAAGGAATAATAACTAAAATAAATGTATATTATACATCATTTGGGAAAAAATAATTTCGTCTGAATCACCAAGTCTTTTCTTATTCATGGTATATCTGAAACCAACCCAAATAGAGGCGGGCACCTGTGTATAGAACAGTTAGACGCACAGCTCCCGGCAGAAAAAAATTGTAATTTGCAGTTTGCACATTCATTATTGCCTTTCAAAAGTATATAAGTCAAGCCCTGAATTCTAAAGTCTTCATTATATCTATAACAAGGGGTACATATAAAACACAGCATGCAGACCATCTTCACGGTCTACATTTGAGACACAGACACAGAAATTTACTTTGATCAAAAATCAAATGGACAGAGCTGATCTCATCTTGTATTCCACTTAGCAACAGTCGTAACCAACCTGTCTTTAAAACAATTGTGAGGTAACGATACTAACGCTGGACAATTGTATGGATAGCAATTGCTTAATATTTACAGTCACCAATAACGTTGACACATTTCAGACATTTCTGAACACATCCGAGTTCCTCGCATAGTGAAGACATTATTATTGCTGACAAAATGACTCATTTTAATCATTATTCCTTCGGACCCGCTGTTATGGTTCATTGTTTGTTATTCCGTTCACGCTATCCCCACTTCAAATTTCGCTGCGGGGCGTAACGCTAGCTGCCGTTAGCTCACTATAACTCGCATCAAAATAAAGCATGGCTTCAAAGGCTGCAGGGAAAAACAGAAAGTAATTGATGACAAATTATGATCTGTAATAAATGTACCAGTGTCGTATTCGCTGTCTGGTTATTAAAATGAGGCTGGCTACGGTGTGCTTTCAAGATAATGCTAATGATATTAGCTTGGTATTGCTAGCAGGCCAGCTGCCGATGAATAAATACGTTTTATCAGCTCAAAAGAGTTACTTACAGGGAATGGCGCTTCTGTTGTAATTTCTTAAATCCTAAGTCATATTTACAACAACTTAAATGCGGTAAAAAATACAATTCCGCTGAATAATAACATATCGATATTGCTAACGGATGTTCAATGTTTGGAGCTAATTTCTTTCAGCAACATGGCGGCCGCGGCGACCTCTTCACTGACCCGGATGTAGTCCCCAGGAAGCGGTGATACCTTACAGTCTATGGGTGATACTGAAGCGCGTTGTCAACAGCCTTCTGTATTCAGAACAAAAATATAGTACTGCAAAATTCAGCAATACAGTTTCCGTCATTGTACTTTCAAAGAATGACAATCCTAGACATTGTTTACATACGCAGAAGTAGCCTAGTAAAGCACAGCTTCAATGATATATTTCACCCACACTGTAAATCTGATTTGTAAATCTACTTGGAAAATCAAGTGCAATGTAATTAGGGCCGAGGTGCTGGTCTAAGGCCGTAAGGAAAATGTATGTGTGCAGCCTGGAACAGTTGTCAAAACACCACAGCAACAGCCTTTCCCCCCCTACATCAAGTATTAAGTGATGCATAAGTGTGTGGATTAGAATTAGACAGAATTTATATTACTTGTGTCTTTTGTCAGTCAATAACGTCCACATGTAGTAAAAGGTTAGCAAAGAAATAAGAAACACCACTTTATCAACAGGGGGTGCATACCTGACACAAACTAAAAGTTACTCAAAGGAGCTTTAATTTTAAACAATAAATATTTATTTTCAATAGTGTGCCACAACAACTCAATTTTACAATTTTTACAGGCATTCACAAAACACAAGTAGAAAATGGCAAAAAATAATCCTAGCACACTTTCCCCCAAAACTAAGATTTACACAATAACTGAAGTTTACTAGCAGGCAGTAATCATGTGCAAATTAATTTACAAGCCAGAACCCTCACTTACCATGATTCTAAACAGCTACAGAATTAAAAACATATTCAATGACAAACACAAAACAACAGAGAGTAATACGCTACATGGCTTGCAGGTTATGTGCAACCGGACCAAATGCACCCCAGTTAAGAAGAGACATGGATTGATCAATAAAACTAAGATCCCATCCAACTTATTTAGGGTTATGATGGTAGATAGTGTTTCTCTGCTTGGTAACCCATACTGTCACCTGCTACTTCACACAAATAAACATTTTAAAGAACAGGCACAGTTTCACTCTTACTTCTATACACTTGCAATATTTGGTCATCATATCCAAAACATTCAATCTCCTGTTGAGTTGTGAACTTTCACCCAGCACAAACCACGTGTGCTTCACAACTAGATACATTTCCTTTCAAGTAAAACCCATGAAATATCAGTATTTTTTTATCTGATTATTTTATGTGCAAACAAAAACACACTATCATACAGTCTGTAACAAAACAAGAAAAGTCACACGATTGAAGTAATGAGACAATCATAACAGTCTGGTGTCAAAAAAGTCTTCCAGTCTTTTCTGTGCATAATGTAAATATTAGAGACTGGCTGGGAGATCAGAGTAGTTGCTCTGCTGGTCAATTCCCTTAAGACAGTTCAAAGTGCTTTTGTGTATTAACAGTTTAGGAGAGTCCATCAACACTGAGAGGAAATGGATGAGGAAAGATAATGCAGTTGCTGTGGGCAAGCTCACAGAGCTCAGGGATACTGTTAAGACTGCAGAGCAGTAAGGCGTCGCTCAATACACTGCTTACCTAAGAACAACAGAGGGATAGAGAGTTTCAGCATTAAATCAAATCCAGGCAACACTCTTGACAGATTACATCATAAAAACATAAAAATGTGGTGTTGTGGTTTATTGTAAGCTTTCACTTACATTTATCAACACTGTCAATATCTTGTTGCTCCATGATGATTCGAGACAGACCCTCCATCAGCAGCAGAGCTTTGTGGTAGCGCTGGATTGATGCCGTGCCATAGTGGAACATCTCATCTAACGCAGCAGACTGTACCTGAAACATAAAAAGTGCACTTAAATAAAGAAAATGAAGCATACTGGATGGAACCTGATTTAATGTACCCCAAAGCATCTCTTGCTGTGTTATGAGCTCACCATGTGCACAGTGTGGCTGTAGATTAGTTTCTCTGCTGTGAGTCCATTGAAGCGCTCCATCAGCTTCTGTTTGTCAAGTAAGAAGGTCTGCAGTCGATGATTGAGGGAGCGGCAGTATGTCACACAGCTCTTGTACAAGTCATTCAGTTTCCTGATCACTGTACAAAGATATGAATATATTAAAAAGACATTTAGGAACAAAGTCCGACTTGTAACCTCTTAGACAACAGAATTCTCTTTACTTTAAATTAGTGCTAGTTGGTTTTAGATTAAAAGTGTCAAATCCCTTGAAGTACTAAAGAGACTAAGAGCAAACTATTTCAAATGTTCTAAAGTCTTAAAAGAAACAACCACAGACACAAGTCTCACCTTGTTTGACTGTAGCAGAGGGAAGGAGTCGACCCTGTTTGATATTGTCTTTGGCTGTGTGCAGTGCTGATGACAGAAACTCCTCAGCTTTCATGTACAGCACTAACTGCTCCGCATAGCTGGGATATGGAAATGAAAACAGAAAAGTCAATCCCACAATGATTTGAAAAGGAAGGATAGGTGGGCTGTTTATGTTCCTAGTGGATCAAATTTAAGGTACTCTTCTCCTGATAGAGAGTTGTACTATCCGAGTGTCTTGTTTTTTTTTTGCTAATGACTATTTTGTATATGTATAAATAAACTGTTTATTTCTTCATGCATCTCACCTCCATTCTTTGCTCAGAAGGCTGATCTGATCGGTCACTACGCTTTGCTCTAAAAAGGAAATATCAGGGCTGCTGATGGTGTCCAAGCTCAGTTCCTTAGAGGAAGCCAACTCCATGACACAATGGACAAAAGCCAGGACGAAGCGTAGTTCACCCAGAGCTTCTGTATGAGCCGGCTGTGAAAAGGTCAAATGTGAACTCAGAATTGGTTGACTTTCTGTCATGTTCATTATGTCTGCAGCTTGAATCCACCTCACAGCATCATCAAAGTCTTTGTCTGTACCTCCATCAGTGTATCTTCAGGGAGCTCTGGAGGAGTGAAAATCAGACTACTGTGTGGAGTAGCATCCATGGCTTCAGTCTCGCTGTTCCTGCGGCTTCCTCCTTGCAGAAGACGACTGTTGAATAGCATGGCTGAGTTTATGTAGTTTGGGGAGCCTGCGTTCAAGATGAAGAAGAATACATGTAAGGTTTGCAGTGACCAAGATGTTTTTTTTTCTTAACTCAAAATGTGTTTTATTGAATATACAAATTGTAAATTTCATTATTAGTTTTTGAAAAAAGTATACCATAGAAATACTTCCATAATTTTAATTATTTAAGCTTTTTATACACTTCCTACAACATAGACTGTTGGAGATCAGGAGGTTAATGAAATGAAAGTCAAGTGCAGTAAAGGTGTTTAGACTCACCTGAAAACATCTTAGGTACCACAGTATCAGGAGGACTGTTTCCTTTGGAGGGAGAGGAGCCCATAGTGAAGACAGCAGGAGGTGGACTGTCTGTGAACTGAAATCCTTTGTAATAACCAGCAGGTGGGGCTGTAACAGCAATCAAGAACACAAAGTCAGATGGCAAAGAAGTTCTAAAGGTGTAACTCAAAATAACTAGTATCTTTCAAACACTGACCAATTAAGGATTTTTTTTTTCTTAAAAAATTCACATAGATGCTAAATAACCACAGCAAACTTCCACAACCGTAATGTAAGAATGAAAGGCTCTCTTTATATCTAGAACACCTACATAATCCTGAACTGGTAGAAAGATAAGTCCCTGTGGACTTATTTTTACAAATAAGCACTGATACCTGTTATATCCATGCTTTTTTCAGAGTTGAGGCTCTCATCACTTCCTTCTCCAAAAAGCTGAGCTCCAAAGGCCGCCTTCAGCAGCATGTCAGACAACCTGCCTGTGCTCAGCGATCTGGATATTTAATGCAGACACACACACCATCAAGCACAGTTAATCATTTATGTCTACATACCAGATGGCAGGTTTATACTGACATGAGCACACAAAAGTTCACACTGACACTGTCAAACATTGATTATTTCCATTGTGATGATGCTATATTAAAAATGATGCTGTTCTGACCTTTTAAATGGGCCCTTTTTATTGGCTGATTTGCTGCTAAGGTTGGCTGTGGAAAAGGGACATGGATTAAGGGACTGGAGGTCTGGGACAGTCCTTGTGCGGTTTGGCATCCTTGATGGAACCTAGAAAAAAAGAGAAATATAAGAACTGAATTTGATGGCTAGCATGTAAACTGTAAGATTTTGATGCCATGGATACAACAAAAAATATACATGTGCCTGAATAAGATAGATTTCAAAGGCTGACCTGAGGGCTGCTGGTGTCCTGCATGTCAGGAGAGCCAGTGATCAGTCCCGTTCTTGTGCTGAGAGGGAGAGTCTGCTCTGAGGCCTTTGGGGTCATTCCCACTGAAGTGCAGAAGATAGAGTTAGTTTTGCCTGCTTATGAATGGATCTATGCTGAGTGAACAACGCACACTAAGACAAAGTCATGAGTCCAACTGAAAAAGATGGTTACAATGGTCACAGACCATCTCCAGGAATGCAGTGAGCGTGACATATTTCAGGTAAAACAAGGGACACTGCACTAAAGAAATCTGACAGAGTGACACAGCTAATATAAAAGGCCTCAGCTTCAAAGCACTCACTTCATCTGTAATGCAGAAGTTGACGACACTACCTACCAGTGGGGGAGGACTGCTGTGGTCGGGCTCCTCCAGTTGCCAGTCTGGGAGAGTTGATGACAGATCCAGGACCTGCAGCTCTGCAGCCTCCATATTGTGGTGAGTTTTCACTGCTGCCGCAGCAAAGTGTGGCCCTGGATGACATGAGACAGAGTCAGACATGCAGAAATGAATAGACAATAACAAACGTTGAGGTGATATGGGTAAAGAGAGGAGACAGCAAAGAGACTACAAACCTTGTTGAGCCATTCATGCCGGCAGGATGCAGGTTCTGCTCCATACGCTGGTAGTTTTGGATCTGGGTTGGGACAGGAATTGGCACCGACTGGCTCCAGTTAGGGCCCACGAATTCAATAGGCTTGCTGTATGGATGAAACAGGATGCAAAGAAACAGATATTAATAGACATGAGAGTGACATGGATGAGGTAAACACATGTTGTGAAAGCACATTTCCCAGATTGAACCTCAGGGATTGTACATGATGTTCGTTTTATGAAACACTGGAGTTAATCATTAATTCCAGAACATTTCTTATCTTCAGCAAATTAAAATCTAGACAGCTCTCTTACCTAACAGGTTTACACGGAGAGTGCAGGCGGGGAGAGGGCGGGGGTGTCTTTCCTGCAAATGTGGGACTTCTCTCAATCAGCTGTGGGCTCCTAAAAGAGAGATTTCTTAGCTCTATATGCATAATGTCACAATACTTATCCCTCATTTAACAATCTATAAGATAAATCCAAGATGTCTGTTTTAAAAGTTACATAAAGCTCACATTATATATCACAAGTGTTTGTTAATTGTCTCTACTGATGAACTGAGGATATGCGCTCCTCAGGCAGTGACAACTCACCCACTGTAGATCAGGCAACTCTCTACAGGTGACCCCTCTTCCATGTCACATGCATAGTCATCTAAAAACAGGTGATACAAAAACAGTCATACACCTGTTACGTGCCGCCAGAGCAGAGAAAAAAATCTGCACAGTGAAAAAGTTTAAATGTCTACAAAATGAAGCCGAGATGTCTTACTTCCAGGCACCATGACGTAGTCATCTGTGGAAGATGAGGTGTTCCTGCTGTGTTGATTGGCTATTTCTCTCAGCAGGAAGACAGGGGAGGCCTGTGGAGGAGAATACTGCACTTTGGGCTGCAGTCGGTTCATGTCTCCATCGGAATGCTGAAAGAATGTCATAAAATACTGTTTGGTCAAATAAATTCATGATAAGTTAAAGTGAAAGGGATTCAGAATGAGTGTGAATCTCCTCAAGAATTTAGTTTAAAAAAAATATTTCTGCAAAATTAAATAGTACACACTTGAGGAGAAGCCAGGTGTGATGTGGTGGAGCTGCTAGAGGAGCTTCCTGAACCTGAACTTGGATAGGAGAGCAGAGGAACAGGAGAGCCTGCGCATCAGAGAAAAGAGAAATAAGTCAAAAGCTCAATGACAGCCCTTTAACTCAACCATGTCCTCTCCTCTTCACTGAGACCAGGTGAAGCACGTACATTTCTTTATGGATGAGCTGGTCTCCAAGAAGGGGTGATGGAAAAAGTCATCTGCAAATGACAAAAATAAAATGCTCACATGTGAAGG
Source organism: Halichoeres trimaculatus (assembly GCF_033239565.1). Lineage (NCBI taxonomy): Eukaryota > Metazoa > Chordata > Actinopteri > Labriformes > Labridae > Halichoeres > Halichoeres trimaculatus. The sequence goes on from NW_027437183.1 coordinate 21,664,897, forward strand.
AAACTTTTAAAATGTGATTAAGACAAAATAATTGTTTGTGTTGACATTTGTAGGTTTACCAAAGCTCATTCTTTCTCTGTGGTTTCTTTGCAGCAGCCCCAATAACAGGTGTCTGAGGTTGCTAGAGGTCTCCTTTGGGATGCTGGAAAAAATAATTCAAAAAGAGTTTTATTTAGATAAAAACATTTGTTGGAACACTGCTTGGATAAATCTGGTGCATCCCAAACATCTTGGAAAAAAAAAACAGCAAGGACGGAGTAAAAACATTTGTTGGCTCAATGTCTCATGCAGACTTATGCAACATGTTGTAATTGTTGCGTCATTCTCTGTTTGTATTTTGTTGTTAATCATTTTGGTCTCTTTTTTTTTTTTTTTAAGAAATGATATTAAGGTCACTTGAGTAAATTCAGGGTGAGCTGTGAATTTTAATCCAATTTAAAGCTTTAGAGCAAAACCTCAAGGCATGACACTCAGAGTCAGTACAGACTGTGAGACTGTGTGCGTGTGTTTACGTCTGTGTGGAGCTATTTGGGTCATGTGGAAAATGATAGCAGAGGAGACCGCTAGCTGGCACTTCGGAGCAAGTTATATTTAGATACAAGAAAACAAGCAGCCATGCCTGCTCACACATAAAAAAAAAAAAAAAAAAACGGAGCCTGTGTTATCACCTGGCTTTATTGTTGTGAAAGATAAGCAGGGTCGCGAACAAACACACGCTGGCAAACCACAGCGTGAAAACAGTGGAAAAATAACAATATTCTCTAGGTCCAAGCTGTAAGTGTGAGTGTTTAAAGTGGCTTTAAATAGCAATGATTAAGTTATCTGCAAAGTGATCTCAAGGCAGAGGCATGAAAATTGATATACTGTCCAACCTGAACCATGAGGGAGGGACAGACTGAAAGAACTCCAGTCAGGTGTGTGTATCAGTTTCCTCTACTTTAGGATATTTCTCATGATGTCTGTGTTACATAAACCTTTAGCGTGTGCACCTAACTCCAAGCTGGAAAGTGGGCACACAGTGGAAATGAACCGTCAGTAAATCATCAGCAGTCAGAATACAGAGAAGACAGATCTCCAAGTAATGACTGTTTACACTTCCTCCTGTCATCCCCCTGTGTTGACTCTGTGTGTCCAGGATATGAAATGAACATGTGCGCTGATTCATTCAGGGGTGGGCTCACCTTGGAAGGAGGGTCCTGTTGCTTTCATAGAAGAGACGAAGCTCCTGTGGCGTGCTGGCCTGTACAAACACACGCACAACAAATAACCATTAGTGTCAAAGCAACTTAAATTCCCAATAAGTCTTCTGGTTATTTTTTAGGTTGATTATTGACTTAATCAGTCTATCACCTCTAAAAGAAAGAGAAGAATTGTCAGCACAAACTCTAACACCCAAGAGCAAACAAGCAGATGTCCAAAATCAGCGTAAAACATGGAAATTTTTCATCAGATGATAAAAAAGAGAGCCCTGTGGTTTATTTTTGTATTCTATATCTGCATGTATCCCAAAACAAAGAACCCCTAAACCCTCAGTTTTTCTGAGTCACAACATCACTCTTTATTGTAATAATGTGATTTCTACTGTTTATTAACTGTTTTAAATTAAGAAATCCCTCAAACTCTTACATTAAATAACCTCAAGTCATCAAAAGTTCAAGGTTTTGTCTTGAAAAGTAGCTGCAACCTTTGAAAAATTTTGAAAATGGTTGTCATTTAGTTTTCTTTTGGCAGTTAACACAACACATTATCAATACTTACTAACAGGCTTTAACATGAGCGATTAAAGACAGCCTGCTCATTACTTTGACTAAATCTTGACTAATAAAATACAGAGTGTAAACAAGCCAAAGATGAACAACAGGTTGGTGTTTGATGGGCTTTGAACGCCACGTGGAAGCTGTGGGGAGTCCAGGTAAGCCAGCTTTGTAAACATCATCCGCATCATCATCAGCAAGCCTCATTTGGACCCTTGGACTCATGTCAACTCAGTGACCAGCCTGACAAAAATAGAAAACTGTCCACCCTCTCTTCACTGGGAAAAAGCTTTCAAGGAAACTGTACCATAAAAAGCCTCAATGGGGTCAAAAGGTCACAAACAGAATGCTTTTTTAACTTTTACAACAGCTAATAAAACAGATAAAAGAAAGAGCTTCAGACAAAACAGGGGGCAAATGTGAGACAAAAACAATCAGCAGGTGTTTTTACAGAAACACCTGAGGAATTGTGCAAATAACAGTTCAGGTTTCACCAGAGTGGCCACGTGAACGGTAGAAAGTAATACTCAGAGTTGTGAAACAATATTTACTGAAGACCCAGAGAAGTGGCTGACAGCCATTTCCGCTTGCCCACCGCCTGTAAACAAGGCTCTTTACAAATAAGAGACAAGATGTTCCAGCTTTTTCCAAGAGCACTGGAAACTCAGCAGAGTCACCAGGCAGACAGGTGTGATTTAAAGGACGCCTTGTGATCACGTTGTTTTGTTGTGTTGTGACAAGTTTGTGGTTATGTAAGAAAATACACACTTTGGCTTCACCACATTTTCCAAAACACCTACAAAGAGGTGATACAGTTTCTCCATGTTCATGTGTGTGTGTGAGTATAACTTACATGAAAGGGAGCCTTTCCAGTCAGACACTGGTACACAATGGTACCTATGCTCCACAGATCAGCCTTGGCATCATAGGTCTGAGACATGATGACCTCAGGAGCCTGGGAACGGACAAACACAGTTTACAGATTAGAGACGAGCTGACATGTTGGCACAGGAAACCAGAGGGAGTGACATCACTGCTCACCATGTACATGGGGGAGCCGCACAGAGTCGCTGCCATAGTGTTCATCTGGAGGTGGCGTGCAAAGCCAAAATCAGCTGGAGGGTGAGAAACATATCGTGAGCCACATATAGGAGAATAAGAAATGATACACACACACACACACACACATCCTCCAATCAGCTCTTGTTAATGAAGTAGGTTTGAGTCGTTACCTATCTTAATACAGGTTTTGGTGGGACTGGACCTGCGCCCCTCTTGATGGCAGAGCAGGATGTTCTGGGGTTTGAGGTCACGGTGGAGGATGCCTTTGCTCTGCAGGATCTTCATGGCCTGAGCGATCTGTTGCAAGAACATACGGATGGTGTCCTCGCTCAAAGTGCCTTTAGCTGAAGAGAAACAGGATGAAACGTTCCAAAATAAATTAAAAATTTTGAATTAAAAAAATCAGTACAGCCCATGTGTTTAGCAGCAGGCAATCTTGACAGTCACCTTAAGAGTTTTCAGCTTTAGCAGAATGAAAACCTGCATTCAAGATTGTCAGTGTATTTTTTCAAGTTGCTAGTCAAGCTGAAAACAATCATGGTGCACACACATTTCTGCTTAGAGCAGGCCAAATCATAAGCTGGGACAAGTCTAAATAGGTTACATCAGTGTCAGATAATATCTGATGTGTCCCAAGATTGGTCAACTGATAATTCAAGAAATGAACCTTTAGGTACAGCTGTAGCTTTAAAATCTGATTTACTTAGATTGTGTTTACACTATGATCCAAAACTTTTATATGATGTAAGTTAATCATGGACGTCTCCAATCACATCGGCGTCACTGCTGTCATACTTCATGGAAGTAAATTTTGTTTATGGTGCAGCTTAATTTGGAAATTATTGTCAGAGCTGCTTGACACGCTAGCAGCCCCCAACCCCCATCCCACCCTTTGCAGTACACCCAGTATTTATAGCTTCAGTGTTTTTCCACCGGACGACAGGGGATAAGTGAGTGGCAGATGGGCGAGGTCATGTGGGTGCTTTGTGAACCTCGCCAAGTGTGACTATGGGTTGTGTGTTGTGCTGCAAGAAGCTGGATGAGCCTTCTTGGCAGAGGCACAGAATGGGCCAGAGACGCTGCTGGCATGCTGGCAGAATTAGACCAGCATTCAACATCAGTGTTTAAATAGACACTCAGACAGCCATGGGGTAAATTTAGCTGAAGAAGAATCACCTATAAGACCTCTACTGTATCATCATACTTTGAAACATGGATCAAAACCAGAGGCAGGGAACGTATGTGGTGAGATTTCAGTAAAGTCTTAACATCCTGAAAATTTAAACTAACAGATTTTTTTGTTTGAGCCAATGAAAGCCCAGGAAAAAAAAGCCATGGTAGTAAAAATTGGTGTCAACATTTTTTGAAAGTGGGAATATGTGAGGAACGCGTCAAACATTTGTGTTTAATTCAAAGGGGACGCTTGTGCAACGTTTACCGCTCACGTTGCCTCTGAGAACAATGCCAAAAAAGTTTTTCTGACGGCAAAGTAGAGCCCTGAAATACTGCTATATATATATCACACATGTAAGCTGACATTAATACCTCGGCTAGACTTTCTTAGAACCAGATAAGTTACTTGGTAGTGTTGATTCTGTCGGCCTAGCATGTGTACTGGTTCTCCAGCCGGTTTCTTCAAGAAGAGGCTGAGCTGACGGGATCCCAGTGGGTATTACATTCACTGAGACAAGGACCTCGTACTTACTTTGCCTTTAAGGCATTGAAATGTGCTTAATCTAATTTTGGTTAGGAGTATCAGTGATCTCTCCCTCTATCCTGTTTGAAGTGTAAACCAGAGTTTGACTGTCACACTGCACTGCCTCATCAAAATGCTATAATTCCTCTGTTTCATCAGTAAGCCACATTTAATAAATAAGCTGTAAGTCTGGACCAGGGCAACCATGTGAAGAGCTAATCATACTTCCTTCTTGTGTTGAGCACAGGTAACATGGAGTACAGTGAGACAGGAGAGATAATAACACCTGTAGGACGTCAAACACTTACAGTGAAGGTACTCGGCTAGGTCACCACCATTGCAGTACTAAAAGAAGAGAGACAGGTTTTATTAGAAGCTTTAAGGTTTCTGTGTTATTACGTGAGGTCTGCATTTTTCCACAACATACCTCCATGACGAGATACACGCATCCTCCAATCTCCTGTTAATAAGAAAATCAATAAATCCTTATTATCATTTTAAAAAAAACACATAATAAAATAATTATGTTGAGAATTTGATCAAATAGAAATGGTTCCCCCAAAAATATCACATTTGTTTCAGGTGAAAACATGTTGATAGCTGTGACTTTTATCAACAATCCCTGTGGGCTTTAGCAGCTGTCCCCAAAGTTACACAACAACTATCACCTGCTCATTTCTTAGACTGTTAGTCTTTTTTGGCCGGTCACCAGTGATCATTCTAGATGTTTGGACAGGGGTCTGAAACTTTACCCTGTTATGAGACCTGTCCAGCTATAGCCCCACTGGACCATCCAGGTCCCTCCCTCATCTGACGCTAGTGATATCAAAAAGGCCAAAGAGCTTAGAAAAAGCATGAGGTAGGCTTACCGGGTGGGAATTTAGAGTGTCACTTAGTCCCACCCAACTTGAAATGAATTCAAAAAGTGGGGGAGCAAGTTGTCTCTTGTTTATATTTTACATAATCAAGTTAAATGAGCTGGGTCTGAGTGTCATTTATTCAACTGAATTAATGAGACCCTTTGGTTGTTATGATGTAAGTATCCCTATTACAAATCAGGATAGTACAATTTGTGCAGAGGCCAGTTAAAATAAACATATTGCAGTGTATAAAGACTCCTACAGTTTGACCCTGAGTGTATCATCTCAGGTCATTAGCCTTGCAAGCTGGTGTGAGTCTGTGTGTGACTGCTTAGGCTCTTCTTTATTAAGCCATTGTTCAACCTGCTGCACCCTGCCATCTGTTTGTAATACAGTGAGAGATCAGTTCACCCCCGTCTGGATATCTAACAGGTGTTGGTAAGGTGAGAACAGGAAGGCACCCACACAACCACGCATACTGTTGCTACAAGCAAATGGTAAATGTCTCGTGCTATGTGTGACCTGTTTGTGAGGTTGAAGAGTCAGTTGGCATACAGTAAGCTCCCTACAAAGGAATTATAGCAAGTTAAGTTCTGCCACACACCACCCTCCACTGTCTAAGATTATCTCATTTTAATGGTCTTCACATAAATCTGACAGTAGTCACATTAACTTCAGGGCCGGTCATTGAGTTCACAGGCTTTTTTTAAAAAAACTACAACATCCTTCAGGCACAGCGGTGTCACATGAGCCAATGGCACTCAATAGTGCAACAACATGTAAACACTTGCAACATGTGGAAGCGAGGTCTACAGCACTGTGTGTGTGTGTGTGTGTGTGTGTGTGTGTGTGTGTGTGTGTGTGTGTGTGTGTGTGTGTGTGTGTGTGTGTTTGTGTGTGTGTGTGAGTGTGAGTGTGTGTGTGTGTGTGTGTGTGTGTGTGTGTGTGTGTACTGTAATGAATCTACTGATTTGCATAAGAATAAAGAGGGGGAAATAAGAGGATATTTACCTGATAGTCCAGTAGTCTGACAATGTTCTCGTGTTTAAGCTCCTAGAGAAGGTGGTGGAAACATTTTAGTCTCAGATACACATAAAGAGTCTCAAAAACGTATGAAAACAGCAAAAGTCATCCTCTTACCTTTAGTATCTTGATTTCTTTACCAAGCAAAGATTGTGACTTGGCCAAGTTTTTCTTGTTGATGCATTTCACAGCAACTTCCAAGTCACGTTTCTTGAAAAATAATGACATAGATGTTACCAGACAATAATTCGCAGGCAGCTACAATAATACAGAGATTTATAAAGTTACCTCTTTGTGTCTGCCTTTGAACACTACTGCAAAGGCACCGTGACCAATCAGGTCTTTCCTGTTGAACTCAAACTTCCCAACAGACTCCATGGGAAATATAAAAGAAACTCATAAAAATGTCCGAGCAGGTTCAAGAGGTTTACTCGTCCACTGAAACAGATGTACAATCCCGCGACACCTCCGTCACACCGGTACATCCCATTTCATTGATTAAAAACTCAGGCATAGCTGTTGAAACGCTCCATGGACGAAGAAAACATCGTTAGCAATGTGATGAAGTTTATGTCAACACTAAAAGTTAAAGTAACGTGGTTTGGTACGAGGGTGTAAACAAAATAAAAGCGACTAACAAAGCTTATTTAACGTCAAAATTATTCCCTTTTGCTATCCTGGAATCGTTAAAAAAATAAAAAGCCCACGTCTGTGTTTGAGTTGCTGTTTATATCCAGACACTGAGCTCTGGTGTTATTGTCTTCCTCACCTTTCTACGCTGCTGATATTCATATCTCACGGCGAGCATGCGCAGACTCCGTGGCAGCTGTTTGACTGTGGGGCCTTCAGGGACACCTTGTAAACTTGCAATTCAATGTCTTAATTTGGCAACGACCTATTTTGAATGTTAAATCAAGATGGGCCCATTCTCAAAATACTGCGATAGTGGTTACAGTTTCAGTTTTATAAGTTTCTATTTAAGTACGGTCCTTATACTTATTTCAGTCCGTCAGAGGTGTGGATGCACAAGTGACAAAATTTAACAAGGCTAAATAAAATCACACATAGCAAGAACTTAAGCACCGAGACCTTGGTCACAGTATTTTAAGGTACTTTGTTAATATTACTACCTAATAACATAAGAAATAGACCGAATTTAGCTCGGAGAAGTTAAAACAAAACACTTTAGGTATTTTGGCCCTCTCGGGTGTTTGGCTTTTGTTGCCAAATGAATCCTTGTGTTTTATGCTGATACAAGAATATGCCTTTTTCTATAAGGGTGAAGCCAGCAGTTATTTTTTAATCATAATGTATATAATTCACATTTTTACACACACTTCTATCCACCATGCAGGGACTGTCAAACTCCTCAATAAGGACCACACACATTTCCGTTTGTAAAAATTTTATGAAACAGATAAATGAAAGTTGAAACCATAGTACCATAAGACAACAACGATTAAAAGCATTTTAAGCAAAGACAACACTGAAAAAGTAGGGAAAATTACATAAAAGTGAGCACAGAGTGTCATACAGTAAATCCTGTTTTGTGAAATTTAACGGTGGTACAGTGTAAGATCAATGGCATTTCAAAAAAACATTCCCTTCACTCTCACAGTATGTTAAGAAAAAAAAATCCTCATCAAGTCCCTCTGTTCTTCATATTTCAATGTACAAAAAAATGTATGAAAAGGTAAAGGAAACAAGCAACACAAACAGCTAAAGTCACAATCAAAATTCACAAAATCACGTTTGAAACACAAAGATGCACTCATCTTCAAAAAGAAACATTTTAGGAGTGAAGTACTGCAAATTCAGCATCTAGTTCATTTTTAAGAGAGGAAAGAGACACGGAACATGACAACACATGATTGAGCTGTGACATTTTGCAGAGGACATGACTCAGAACTCATTATCACAAATAAATAAATACATTTTTATCAGAATTACATAAGGTCAAATACAATGTTACCCTATTCATTAATGTAATGTTGAAGTTGTGTTGCACTGTCCCAAAAGTTGGATGAAAGCTGTAGGAAACTGTGAATGTATAAACAAAGTTCAATCAGATAAAATATGTATTGGTTCTGTGTGAAGATAATTCTGTGAGACAGCTGGTGAACTGTTTTAAGGCAGACATCTATTACTTAATTTCAGGGGAAAAGTTCCCTTGGTCTTATCTGTACAGTTTTTGCATTTTAACTCAACCATACTACGAACATACACCATCAATGTTAAGCACAACTGCGCTGTAAGGAAAAGAATTAGCCAATTATATCACTGAAATTTAAAGAAATACTTTGATGAAAAAGGCTTGTTGGCCTGCCAAGAGATCAATGAAAACATTGCTTCCCTTTAAATGTCTGTGGCTATGCCAAGTATGTCGTAACAAAAGCAGCTAGTTAGCCAAGCATAGCACAACTTTTGAAAACAGAGAGATTAGCTTGGCTAGCTGTTTTTATGGGTTGAAGCCAAAAAAAGACAAGGATAGTTGCTTTGCTAGCATAAAGATAGCTTGAATTAATATCTATTTAGTTTGGGAATAGCTTGGCAAGCTATTGAACAGTTACCAGCATTTTGAAAGGTCAGCTATCTGTTGAATAACTTTTATCCTGGAGATAGTTTGGCTAACTTTTCCATAGTTATTAGTTTTAGGGGAGTTTGGCTAGCTTTATTGTAGCTAGCTTGTTAAATATTTTACAGTTAATGTCTTTAAGGCAGCTTTGCTGGGTGTTTTACTGCTTTAGCCTTTAAGTAAAAAGATAGCTTTTAAAGTTAGTAAAAGTTTAAGTTAAAGTAAAACAGAACCATCTCCCTATTTCAAGCCACTGTGCTTTAGCTAACAAGCTCCTGGCAGTACTTCAATATAAAAACACTTTGGTATGGCAGCAATCTTTTCACCTCTCTCTAATGAAGGAAGCAAAACAAGCCTCTTTCCCAAAATGTAAAACTGTTCCGTCAAAAAAAGTAGACATTTCTTTTTTTACATGCACAGATCTCTCAATAACTTCACTGACCTCTCAAATACCTGGGCTTGTTTTTTTATGGAACAATGTATGCTAAAATTACAAACTATAAGGCACAGTCTTCAGTCTGTTTGTCTTCATAGGTGGAGGGGTAATTCAGCCACACACTGCCCTTGGTATCACTTTCATAAGAGCAGATGAGTGTCCAAATCATTACACAACACAGTGGGAGAATATCCTGGCCAGTGTCAGGTCATTTTACACTTCTGAACTTTAGACTGCCCTCTGCCACAGACAGACAGAGAGACAGAGTTGGTGAGATTTTCTACACGGCAGATAAGTCGATACGATTGGCTGAGTTGGTGCTTTTGTCCCATGTGTTCATCTTTGTAGGAGTTACACCCTCCTTGTTTCCATTCATCTAGAGAAAGAGAGAAAAAATGTTTAGAGTTCAGTAAGTTCAGATGATTTTATGTACGAGAAAATCTTCCACAGCAGCACTTACAATGTCAGAGTTGAACGGCTTCACATTGATGTTTCGGATGGAGCTGCTGGTAAGAGACCACACCTTGGTCTTGTGTTTGAAAGCAGCTCTGACCTGCAGAGAGAAGTAAAGCAACAACAACAAATACTGTTATTGTAAGGCAAAAAGAGTCTCAATGCTCAAAATATAAAAGATCCAATTCCTCTTTTTTTTTATCTCCAAGTCCAATAAAGTTGGGGCTCAGTGCAGAATATTAACAAAAACAGAATTTGATGGTTTGCAAATAAACTAAAGCAGATGTTTAATTTCAGATAGTGCCAGAAAAGCAATCATTGAAATAGAGATGTTCGATGATTTTGTGAAAATTATAATTTGCTTATTTAAAATTTTAAAGTTTCAGAACAGTTACACTGCAGATAATATTCCAAACGGCTCACATTTTTACTCACAAGAATGTTGTTCCAGAGTTATTGAAGTTTTTTCCCACAAAGCCTCTCAGAAAGTGTCTGACAGGAATCCTCTTCCTGTCTTAATACTTCACTCAGCCTGTTTGGTGTGCCTTTCTGTACCCAGTCATGTTGCTAACTTTTAGGAATTAAATTAATTAGTTGGAAGATGTTCATCCAACCTCTCTGTCTTTTGCTGTCTCACCTTACCTTTTGAGAATGTTTCCTTTCATGTTTCCTTTATACCATTACAAATTTAATACACTGTTTGAATGATTTGAAAACCATCAAAATCTTTGATGTTGGATTTGCAGATTAAATGAAGGCTGAATTAATACTGGTTGTTAAGGGATCTGCACAATTTCTCATGAAAATACATATTTAGAATTTTAACAAACCTCAGAGTTGAGAAGACAGTGAAATAAGAAGACAAAGAATCCCTGTAGAAAAAGGAGGAAAATATTGCTTTGGTAAAGATGATGAAATGGTGCTTTATCAAGAAAAGATGAGCTCCTGTTGTGGAAAAACTTACTTGTAATGAGTTGAAAACAGCAAAAATATACAGGAATGGTAAAGAGTGTGAGTTGACAGCAAGAACACCGAAGATCCAGGAAATGCCGAGTATAGGCAGGAGCACCGCCACTGCTTTAGCCGTCAGCCTTTAAAAAAGCAAGTGAAGAACATGCTGTTATTCATAACTGTTAAAGAGATACAAACTAATTATTTGGACTTGAAAAACTCACTTGACAGCATTGGCATCTCCATGAACCTTGTAACTTTCTCCACTGATTCTTGATATAATCCTCGTCACAGATATCAGAATGCCGATGTTCACCTGGAAATAGAGACAGAAAATAAGAAATACACTTTGGATCGAACTATGCAACAATGTGGAAACTGTGAAAAATGTCAAATACTAATGGATGCAAATTCCTCACCACTATGACAAACAGAGCTGGTGCCACAAAGGCCCAGATGGCTCCGTTCTTCAGTGACAGCCAGCAGCTGAGAAAGCAAGAAAAGGGTCAGGGGTGGAAAAAGAAAACCCACCTGGTCCCCATCCAAGTGAAAAATGCAATAATGTAAATATGTAATGACGTGTTATTACTATTAAACTAAAAGCTTTTAGTTGCTGGTTCCAGTTTTTCCACAGGTGATGTAATTCTCTTGCAGTGCCACCAGGATTTAAAGGAATCAAATCAATTACATCTTATTCCTGTGATTTTGTTTTTCATGTCATACTTACTTGTCAACTTCTCCGTAGCTATCCAGAGCTGATGTCATGGACACCACACATATTACCAATGGAGAGCCTGATAATTAGGACAGACAGAGACACATATGTTACACATTAACTTAAAATGGCACACAGACAGTACCCATGACTGGATTAACTGTCATGAGGTCCAGTAGCAAAAATGTGATGTGGGGCCCTGTTGACCTCATATTTCTTTTTCATTGTTCTCCTAATCTCTTTGTGTTTAAGTGACACCCAAAAGCACATCACAGAAGCATTAGCTTATACTTGTACCATGATAATATTAGACACTTCTTTGAATATGATTTTGCTCAAGGTCAAGCTGAACTGTGACATTAAATAAAGGAAGAAGATGCCTGAAAGGGAATAAGCCCCGAGCAACATCAACCAAAGAAGCCCTCAATGATTGTTTTGACACAGAGCCACTTTAAATGTCAACGTCTCAAACAAAAGTTATATTTGGAAGAATTAACCAAACAACCCGAAAGACATAACAGGCCTTAACCAAAGCCACAGACATCCCGTTTATGACACAGATCTAGGACAAATAGTGAGAAGAAGACATATTTTGCCAAATAGTGATGAGGTCTTTACTGGCCTCAGCAGCAGAGGATACCTGGTCTTTATTTGAGCCAGGCCTTTCACTGGAGTCAGGGCTTCATTTTTCATATAATTACATGTAATTTATCTTTGGTGCAGGGCCTTGATTCGATCGCTCACATTTTTCCTTTAAGAGTCACTGTGTTAAGCTGTTCATTAAAAAAGGATCAAGCTTGTTTCCATTCTTTGTTACTCACTGTATAAAGAAGCTCTAAACTCAACAAATGCTAAGAAATAAGTCATGAAAAGATAAAACTATAAGATTAAACTTAAGTACTGGTATTAAAATCTTAAACTATCCTTCTTAAAGCTTTTACTCTTAATTTTACAATTTATTTTTCACACAAAAGTCCCATTTTAACAATTCTGGCATTATTGTATAAATACTATGACGATCTATACCCAGCTTTATCTGATACCTTCATGCCTTTATCTTGCAGAATTACTCAGGTTCTGTTTCAGAGCAAATGTAACACCTAAATTTCCCCAGGAATTAATTTTCTCAGAATCTGGTTCTGAAAAAAAAACAAAAAACTTGGACATAAACAAGAATAATGAGAGATAAATGTTAAAAAAAAGACAAACTAACAAAAAAAAAAAAGAATAAAATAATTATTTGAAGATATGATTTGAGTTTTTGCATCATTCTTTATAGTTTTTGGCTTCACTTTTGGATGGCTGTCACTTTGTCTGTCTTTTTATTTACTTATATAGCAAGCAACTGGAAATCTTTGATTCCACTTTTAATTATCCTCAAGTCATAACCTTGACTTAATGTATAATTTTAGTCAACAAGGCTACACCAAAGACTGTAAAAAAAAATGGACGTCTGCTTGCTCAGCTCGGAGTGAGGTCTCCACAAAAACTGCTCCCCCTGGTGGCTGGCTGCAGCATAGGTTAAAAATCTGGCTTTGAAGCCATTCCAGATGGGCTGTGGTTAAACTTAAAAAAATTAAAACTCCTTGTAGAATTGTTTCTCACATCCGATTGTTGCGATGATTTGAAGATACCATTTGGCTGTCTTTTATTCAAGTCCTCTTTTTTTCTGAAAAGTTTCGTTTTCGTTAGTTATACGAAGTTAAAAACGAGGTTTTGCGTAACGTTTAACAATGATTGACAGCTGCCGTTCTCGTGTATTTTTTTCGGGGATTGTGAAATATGTCGTGAGGTAGAGTCAAGAAGTGATTAGACTCTCTAAAGAAAAAAAATAATTGTTATTTTTGTCACCAGCTCCACTAAGATTCTCCCAGAATCCCTCACAGTCTCCACTGCGCAGACTCTGGCTGCAATTGCTGCCAATGGCTGCGCCTGTGACGGGGGTATTTTGGCTTCAAAACCGTACAATGATAAATGGTGGCCATGCTGTCCACTCTATATACAGTCTCTGGGCTACACCGGGATGGACAGTTGCTGCAGTCTTTTTTAGACCCTGTGTAATACAGAGTCTGACATTAATCAGAACTGATAAAAGATGTAAACATACTGCTGAATTATCTAATGTGTTTGTAGTTCACACCAAGCTTATACGGCAGGCATAGAACAGGAAACCACCTTTGTTATTCACCCAGCCTGTGTTTGGATCTGGCTTTAGTTTGTTAATGTGAAATCAGTCGAGCTTTAATATGACTGAATATTTTAATTCCTGTATGCTAAACTGTGGTTATGTAGCCCTGTCATTCTGCCTCTCTACTCAAAGCACTTAACATCACATGTAAATGTAGCCTCCCTGTTGTGTGTCTCTGGTCCTTTGGCTCTTCCAGAGTACCTGACACCTTTTTTATTGTCTCACACATTAAACTCTCATTGTAACACATGTCTCTGCATTCTTTTGAACCCAGCTGTGATTAAATCATCTGTTGTGCTGCTAATTGCTCATTTCCCTGAAAATAACTCCTTTTTATTAGCTGCCTTGATCTGCTGGAATGAATTCTACTCCACCAGGAAATGATATTCAGCAGCCTGTATCACCGCTAATAACAGATGCTGTAATTTATAATTCAAGTCTTTACATTTAAGGTAGAACAGCTACACATCTGACTGTCACACAAAGTCTCTGGCACATAATTTGCAGTTGGCCACACCAAATAAAAAATTACTCTGGACTGAAGAAGGGAAGTAATAAAAAAGGGATCGTTTTTCCTCTAATGGGTTCCGCATGTGAAGGAGAGACTTTGCATTCCTCTGCAGCCAAAGACAGTATTCCTAAGTATGTCCCAGATTTTTTCTTCTCTGGCCATCAAACTCTGGGTCACTGAGATCAGGAGAGGCTATTGTTTTACTGGAAAGTAACTCAAGCAGATTTATTCAACAGGTTTGGAGTACTTAACTTTGAATAAACAATATCTTAACAGAGTGGGTGCTTAAAAAAGTCCCAAGACTAATACTTTTACACTAATGGTCTAGTATGAGGTGGATGCAGGATGCAGGGTGAAACCACAAACATAAAATACGATGACATCCCTGAACAGAGAACTGGGATTATGTAAGAGACAGATCACCTATCTGTGTTATTCATCTCTCTTTGAGCACTTACCCCAGCCGATACCGTAGTAGTAGAAGTGTTTGCTGCCCTCAGAGCCGAACACCTTCACCACCATACTGTAGAGGTGGAGACCCTCCACCAGCATCCAGGCGAAGGCGCTTAAGAAGAAGAAGTGAAGCAGGACGGCCATGATCTTACACGGGAGCTAGAACACAAGACCAACCCAGGTTTCTAATGTCAAAAATAATTATTCATTGTCAATATATCAATACTTTGCAAAAAAATACATGAGAACACAGTGTATTTCTGTTTCTTTTGCTTACAGCAAATTCATGTTCTTTTCTTCTTGGTTTTAATCCCTGCATGGTTCACACACATTCTGTTATACAGACCATCACTAATTTTTCTGAAAGTTTCAAACTTTTATCAAATAAAAAAATGCATTTATCATCTTTGTCACAATTATTATTTTTCTGGTCTATTGTTGTTATGATTTTCTTTATTGTCTTATGAAGTATTGTTTTGATCATTGGTGCTGTATACCCACCGTGCCTGGGTCGAAGCGGGCGCTGATGAGCAGTAAAATTTCTGCCACCAGGATGGCGAAAGAGAGGTTGGCGTGGATGTGGTAGCGTTGGTTGCGGATAGTACTTACTGACCTGCAGAAGAGTGCACACAAAAGATTGAAATAAGACAAATCAACTTTTTGTTATGAGTACAAATGTGCAGCACAGGTTTACAGCACCATGCAAAAAATAAAAAGTGTACCCAGATATTTTCAACAGAATCAAGGACTTTATTTGGAAATCAAGTGAATGATAATAAAACTGTGAAATACTCACGACAAAACAGCAAAAGTGACCAATGTGATTGCAAGACAGACGATGGAAATGGAGCAGCCAACATAACCAATGGTTGATAGTGCCACCCTGTGGCCAGTTGTGAGCTGAAGACAGAGACACAACTAATCAGCATGTGTCAAAACAACGTGTGACAGTTATTTCACGTCATCAGGCAGGCAGCTTAATCCACAGAAACACTGCAGAGTGAAGAAACTTAAGTTGTTCAAAAAAAAACAAAAAAAAAGCTTTGGTATGAATTACTTTTTGTCAAGAGAACAGTGTTTAGTTGTAACTTTCACTGTGTTTTCCTTGCATAGAGTTAATGTGAAGTTCTCAAAAGGCTATTTTTGATTTTAAGATAATTGTACTCATTTACACATACACACACTGTATCTGTAGTCTTCAGTCTTAACCCTATCCTTGTATTGATGTTTTGGAGTTCAGTCTATTTTTGGGAACTGGGTTTGATTCTCCATTAACTCTCCTCACATGTTCCTTGTCATTACAAGGGCAGACGACTCTCAGCCCTCCACAAAAGGGACACACTGGATGTTCCCTCGCAGCTGAGCATTGAGGCTTCCCACTAATTAGAGACTGGCTGAGGGAAAGTATAGCATCAAATAGACTTCTGCTCTCTAAATAGAGCACCAGCGCATATAGCTGCAATATGAAGTTGGCCTTTCTATTTCTATCAGGCCATAGAAGATGCTGACCACACTCTTGCGGCTCGTTTTCTCAGACAACAAAAAGCCAGACTCTGGCGTACACAGGTTAGATATTTTAAAATACTCCACCTGCAGATCATGTGGATGTGAAATACTGAGCATGACAGAAAAGAAGATGTTATTACAGATGTATTTGAGTTTCTCGAGGAGCTGTGGTCGTTGAGGAACGGACCACTGACCTGTGCAGTGACCCAAAAGGACCACACTTCATCATGGTTGTCTGAAGTACTTCTGTATAAAACCACCAGTGAAACCAACATTGTGACTGTGTGGGTCTGCTCACAGCTGGCTTTGAGTGTTCAAAGGCTGCAGAGGGGGGTCTGATGCTGGGGGACTGTGTGGTAAACCACCGCTTCCTGTCCCATGATGATTTGAAAAAATTACTTATTTTGACAAGCACATCTAGAGGGATAAACACACTTTTGGAAGGACCAGTGAGGTCCAGTTATAGCTAGTTGTGAAACAGACTAAAATTGATATTGATGTCTTTCAATGATCTTCAAAAAAAAAAGAACATCATCATGAAGATCATCTACTCTCATGTCTGAAGCTGCTGCCTGGGAGTGTGTCAGAGAAAGTGATTTTCAGCACACTGAGGACAAAACCTTTTTATTCAACAGTTTAAATGTATAACTTCACAATGAGCACTAAAATTGTCTTTTAAAATAAAAGAAGAGGGAGATCTTTAGGGTTAGGCCTATTTTTTGGCAGTTTACAAACAAATTCAGGGAGCTCTACAACATATAAATAAGTAGGCATTAGTATTGGCATCCAGCACAGTTACTTAAAATCTATGTTTCAAATTTGAGAAAGCACAAAAGCCCCACTTTGAAGATGTACACAACAGAACTGCGCTGAGAGAAGAGGCACCACTCAGTCCAGAGAGAGCACCAACATGAACACAAACATAAAGCTTCTCACAGGAGTTTTTGATCAAAGTTGTAAGACATCCATTGTTCAAAAACAAGAAACTGAAGCTTCTGCCAGGAACTTTGTGTTTGTGTCTATCTTGGCGCCCCCTGTGGACAGAGTGAAACATCCCTTAACTTGATTTTTTCTTAGGGCATGGTCACACTGGCTATCCAAACCGTGTGTGCCGTGCTTAAGCACGATTGCGGTCACGCTACTCATGGCCAGCCTATGTCATCGTGAAGCATCTGTGTACATGAAGCGCGATCTGTGGCCTGTACTACGAAACTGGATTAAGTCATCCAGGGTAACTCTGTGACAACTCGCTGAACTTCACCGGTTATCCAGATCTGCTGTTCTACGAAGCTCGTTATCAACTCGATAAGTGAATCCGGCAGGGATCTGTGCGCGCACACGTAAAATGGGCGTGGTTAGCGGCACCGGAGCATTACCCACAATAGAGAAGAGAGCAGCCTACTTAACAGCGGAGGAGCAGCAAATAATCCTGCAAAAATACTAGGAGTACGGAAGTATTATCCAGGCCAGGAGCTACAAGACTGCGGCTGCGAGAAGCCGGGGGATTGCTGGCAAAAAAAATCACTGACTCTGTGAATGCGTAAATTTCCGAAATGCTGATATTAATAGACCTATCTCATCATGTGACGACAGGGGCAGTTATGTCCTTATTCATTCACGTCAGTCAGTGTGTGCGTGTGATCAGCATCATATCTGACCTCATAATTAGAAAGAGTCCACTTTCCTTGAAATCCCAAGGAAAACACTCATTAAAGGCGATTTGTGTTGCAGATGCAGTGGGGAAAAAGGACGTGGGAGCAAATAAAAAATAAAAATAAAAACATCCTTCGAAGTGGTCAGTGTGAAAGATTCCGTTTGCACACATTTCTACTTTTCCCTGACAATGTCTCAGTTATGATGATCACTAAGAAATTGTTTGTTCACAGCCCATAAGAAAAAATGTTGGGCCAAAAAGACAGGGGGTGGTCCCGTGGAGGACTTCACTGCGGCTGAGCAAACTGGGGACTGAGTGGTCTTTAATGCCCGCCCGAAAGAACCGATTGGCACACACCCCCTGAGCTCTTATCCTTGAACTTAACCTGCTCCAGACCAGGTTTGGCGTTCAGCATCAGTTACCGGGGCAACGTGTCTGGATAAAAAGAGATCCACATTCGTAGTACGGAGAACCCGAAACTTATCCTGGAAGTTATCTCTCTAAGAGCTAATCCAGCTTCGTAGTACAGGCCCCTGATCAGAGTAAGCAAAATGAGACACAGACAACACTGCTACAACTTTAGAGACTTTTAGACTTATGGTAAGTCGTTTTGGCCTGACACAGCCCTCATAGATCACACACGCTCTCTGCGTGCTTGTGCTCGTGCATGAAGTAAACCGTGCTGAAGCCCACCTTTCCAAAGCATGCCAATGCAGAGAATGAATCGTGCTCAAGCATGGTATGGTTGCGGTCACACTGGCCATTCCTAACGTGCTTTAAGCGTGCTTAAGCACTGTACAGTTTGCCAGTGTGACTGCGTCCTTAGACATTTGTAAAGGATTTTTTTCAGATGAATATTACAACCCTACTCTTTTTAGACAAAGTATTCAAAGTACAAATTCAAAAATGATTTTTTTTGTTTTGCACAGCATGTTGTTAGTCACCTGCTCTCACATCTACCTTTTCTGATGAAAAATCAAATTTTATCTCTTTTTTTTGTAAAACTAAGAATGAATTGGCTTTTTACCTACATATATAGCTTTTGTAACTGTGCTTTTAATACTGTAGTTTGTTAACATTTCTGTGACAAATTAATTAGGTTAGTTATTTGCCACTTACATATGGACAGAAAATCAAGCTGAACATCTCACATGAAAAACTTCATAAAAACTGTATCACCTCCCAAATTTGGCAAGGAAAAAAATCTTTGAAATAATAATTTTTGCTGATAAGGGAAGAATGAATCAGGTAAGTATTTGTGGACCAGGACTTGGCGACCTTTCTTGCCCTCTTCTGTTCAGCCAAGTTTGGCCTTCACCAAAACAATGTCTGTTTCTTTTCTGTTACTGTTCTACAATGTTCACTAATAAGTTGCTATGTTTGCATATCTGACATTTACGGGAGCAGCACGCTCACAGATCAAACAGACTGTATCACTGGAAACAGCCGGCTGCTCGTTTACATGAAAATAATTAATACGAATTGCTCAGAAAGAGCAGCCAAAGGTCATACCTTTAAGGGCACCACTTGCATGAGAATGGCAAAGTTGGTGAGGTGGTTGCACAAACACACAGAGTAGGACATGTTTCCTCCTGAGCGTACACATCCTTCATTGGACCACACGCCCTCATTTGAACTGGGAAAAAACACAAACAAGGTTTTACTCTTAGAGCAAATATTAGTGAATTAATAATACAAGATGCTATCAGGAACCACAAATGTGAAGAAAAGGTTATAAAAATATTTCCAAAAGAGCTCTGCTGGCACAAATCACTCAGTGTGATCTGAAGTGGGGTTAGTGGGAGGCACGGAGAAAAATGTCTTTGATGAGTGTTGAAGGGCATTCTGACAGGGCAACCCAATAATAACATTTCTCTTCAGCTTAAGGGCAAAAGGGAATGCTGAGAGAAAAGGCTCTGAGCCCACTGAAACACACACTCCCTTTTACAATGAGTTATGCTTTCCAAACAGGGTTTTGGCTCCATTCATCAGATCACCATATTTTTTTATGGAGGGCTGTTGCTCAAGATAAACCAAACAGAAAGAGCAACACATGCAGCGCTGGATGTTTTTGATTTAAAAGAGAAAGGGGAAATGCACCTTCTCCAAATCACTCATGATTTAAAGGCTGAAGAATACACAAAGAGTCAACTGTGATGATAAAATCTTATTTGGCTTCAAGTCTGAATGAAAACATTAAGACATCCTGCAAGTAAATCATAAAAACAGACACACCTGTAGTCCAAGAAGGCACAGTAGAGGAACACTTTATTGCTCTGATTTAGGACCTGCTCCTGCTGCTCCTTTGTCTGAAAAAGAAGAATCAAATAGAAATCTTGAAAAGAGGTAAACAATTGTGGTTCAGGAAAACATTTGGATTGTAGCGCCTCATTACAGCACAAGCTTTGTTTTGATTGGAGAGTGCGCTTTGATCACAAAACGTTGGACTATTTTAGACACAAATGAGCATCATTCTTTCCTAAAGCACCTTTGATTTCTTTCCACCCATATGCTAAACACACATACCTAATCATGAGGTAATGAGGCTGAAAATATCATACGTTTATCTCTGCATCCATTCATCCCACTCCTTCAAATGTTTAGCAGGTGTCTCATTGTCACTAAACAAAGAATTTAGCTGAGGAGAAGTGACATCAGTCTTCGAGACACTCAGCAAAGGTGATTATTACCGTGATTTAAAATCCCAACTGTCCTCAATAATCTGATTTGATTATAAGTCACTTTTTCCGTGTCGTTCCTTAAGATGAGATTTGAAGTCCTCTGAGACAGTGAGCTAATGGCTACAGTGCAAAAATGCAGTAATTGGGGCCTGGCCCCAGTTTCAGGTCAAACCACTACCCTCCTCAATTTGACATGTGAAGAAAACAACACTTTGCACACCTCTCCTGAATCCCCAAACCTCCACTCTCAGACAGAGTAAGTGTATGATTAGATGGAGTGTGTCTGCAGCGTTTCCGTCTGGAAAAGTTGAGAGTGAATCTGACAGTCAGGCTGTCTGTTTCCTGGCCCATAGGCTCAGCGGTTCATATCACAAAGCATACGTTGACTTCATTGTGTAACCAAATCCCTGCTCTCATTCTGTCTGTTTTGTGCATGCAGATCTTTAGTCATCATGCATTATGAGCCCGGAGATGAATGCAGTGGATTGATATTCATGTGGTCTGTTAGCGAGTCCAAGAACGATGAGAGCGATGCAAATGCAGCCCGTCATCACGAGCTTTGAGGAGCTGCATGAAAGCCTGTGCATGAATTTACTGTTCCCCTGTGACTGCTATTAACTCACATTTCTTGTTGCAAAAAAACTACATGCAAGAAAGACAAACTGTAATTAGCACACTGTAAGCTTTCTTTGCAATGATTTTTTTACTGAGCTTTTGCTGTTCAGTAAAGGATGACTGATTATTCACATTAAGCACACAATGTAAACTCTGCCAGAGAGGAAACCATCTATCAGTACCAAACTACAAGCTAAAATATACATCGACTAACAGACCATCACTTCCATAGAGAGCACTGTTCCGTTATGCTTTCTCCAAAGCAACTGTCTGTGTTACATGCAGCATGTGTTTTACAGTCCGTATCAGAGGAGAGGAGCAGGGACCTGAGAGTCACTGCTGAAAGCTAAAATGCACTCAGAGAGCTGGCCGAGTTTTGAGAGCACGCCGTTGTTCCCTCAGTGCCCCAAGGCCTCAGCCACCAGCCAAGACTGGACTCCAAGTCTTTATTAACAACAGAAGGTCAGCTAACACCGCCTTGGATCTCACGGCCGGGCTCGCAAGGAGAACAGACGGTGAGAGGAAGGAGAGAGGAAGAGTGAAAGCCTGTGACAGCAGAGTGATGCAGAGTGGCCGGCTGATAAAAGAGAGTCAGACAGAGACAGGCTGATAAATCGGGGCAAGCCGAGGTGTTTCTGCTGCCTATGATGTCCATTTTGGTTCAGCAGTCGACCACAGCTTCACAGAGAGCGGTTATTTGACCCACAGCTTCCCCTACACAGTGATGAAAATCATAACTGTTTAAAACTTTCACTCTCCAGATAAAACAACAGAAACAGAATTAAAAACCCAAAGAGCGCACATTAGCCTTAACTCTCAGTTTTTATGTCTGTCTGATGTTCTTCCTGTTCTACACAACATGTGTTTGCAGCATAGCTCTCTTGATGCTCCAAGATAATTCATAAGAATATTTTTTAATCCTCACTTAGCAACAGTTGAACTGAGAATGCCTGTTAGCTAGCTTGAACTTCACAGTATAAAAGCATGGCCATTGTACAAAGACCTTTTCCCCCTAGTTTAAATGTACATATACAAACATTGAATGGGATTAAACTGATTTTTTTACATGAAGTATTTCACTTAATGGTTTCTTAGAGCAAATTACTGCAATGTCCAAATCCTTACAATGACAACTTCATCATCAGTTGTGCAGCTCTAGCGGGTATCATCGCCCTGTGGCTGCCTGTCAATCAGCTGAGCTCTGCCTCTGTTGGACAATCTGCAATCTTATTATCTTCTAAACTGCCAGTTGAGAAAAAAAAATCATTGCCATAGAGAAATTAGCTTTTCAGACTAAAGACATTTTTTGTTTCAGGTTGCAAACATGTTTATTTCTACTGTGAAAATGACTGTGTCTGTGGTGTCTAGCCTGCCCCAAGTGGACACTGGACAAACTACAGTTTATCACATTTCTGCACTGACTCATATTTTCAGACTAGAGGCTGCTGTTTTATTATGTTATACTGAAGCGAATACATGTTGCCTGCATTGCTTTGAGGCCTCTGGGAGGAAGTGCCAATGGGCAACATCCGGTGTAATAAACATGAAGCATATGCTGTAGTGCTACAAGCTGCAGTTCATTGAGTGTCTACTTGAGGCTGACTGCAGAAACACTGGAAACCACATACACACCAAGGCAGAAAAATTGACTTTTGCAGGATTAACAAACATGTTTACAACCTGGTTCCAAAAACGACCTGTGTCCAAATATCTGATTTCACTGTCAACACACACTTAGTGGGGCGTGATTTTTTTTCTAACTCTGCAGATTAGAGGATATTAAGATTACGAGTCTACCCAATCAGAGGCACAGCTCATGTGACTGACAAGTCTCAAAGCCTGCCCCCTGGGTCAGCATTTCCAATAAGCCTCCATGCTGACCCAAGAGGCAGGATCACTCTTTTCAGGAACAGATGGGTGATGCCACAGGGACTACGTCCATTAATTATACAGTCTACAGGAGCTGCATGTCAGGATACACTGTAGGTCAACTCTGCGTTAAAAAAGGGGTTACACAGACTAATGGCATATAGGCAGTTGATTCGATGCAAATGTATAAACCAGATTTTAGAAATGCTTTCTGAAGACAAACCTGCCTCAGATCTCCATTAACTGCCAGATTTATCAGTCACTTTGGCAATCTGCTGCAGAAAATTAAATAAGGACTTTTTCTTCAGCCTGTTGTCAGCTGTCCGGTCAGGGACCCACCCTTTCACAGCAGTTACAGGCATTGAAAATGACATAATAGGAGTGGTCAGTCCAGTTGCTGATGGTTTTGTTTGTTGCCTGATGTCATAAAGAGGCCTGACTTTTAAAAATACTCTAATTCTCCTCAGAGCTCCTCATGAGGCCTTTAAAGCTCCTATAAGGAACTTTCAGGTTGTGAAAATGTTTAGGAACCCCTTTGGATAAAAATAGATGGTTAAACTATTTGCTGATCCTGATCATGTCGGTCATGTTTTGTGATAAAAATCTCATGCTGCCGCGTTTTAAATATCTAAAATGACTCTCAATGGTTCAGCAGAGGAGGGAAGGCCAATTTGGACGTTAATCCGTTAGTCTGGAAAATAATCTGTCTCTTTGCTGATTCCTTTTTGTCTTTGTAGGACATTTAGAGGCAACAATATTTATTTTAGCCTGTTTTATGAGCAGCTAAGACCTCAGAAGCTTACATAAATATTATTAAAGGTGTTTCATTATTTTACTGGTGACCCAGTTGTCTTGTACAATGAACTGTTCAGTATTAAGTCCAAGAGTTCCCAGCCTGGGATTAACTTCACCTCCAAAACCAACACAATCGTTTCAGTAGTCCTGGAGAATCTGTAAGGTTAGAAAAGGGAAAAAACAATACTCTCACAGTTTGGGATTTGATTCCCTTTTTTATTGTTCTTCTCTAATCTTTGCTAGTTTTAGAATATTGGGGGACTTCATTTTTTTGATTCAAGTAGCTTTTTATTGTGAAGAGTTAAAATATTCTTGTGTGAAGAGGCTATCAATCTTGATAGGATGAGAAATTGCTTGTAAATTGTGGGAGCTCAATTTTCTTGTATGAATTTTTAAAGTCTCTCTGATCTGAATTCAACATTAAAACCATTTCGCCTCCATACTTCCGTTCACTTAGAGCTCAGTCTTGGGCGCCCTTATCTTTCTTTCTAGCATTTTCAGAGAGTAATAACTTTTAAAGTCAAGATGCAACTTTTTGGAGAGAAGAAACAACAACCAAGCTGACACCAGAGCATAACTATAGTGTGAAAGTGTTTTAGTAGGTTTTAATGTTGTGTTGTGATGACGACATATCCATACCAGATGGTGACTCTATACCACACAAGCCAACCTCAGACGATAACAAACAGCCTTGTAGATGAAAGACAGCTGGCTATTTTCTGATGTGTATTCTTTACGAACAAAGCATTCTCCCTCTTCCTAAGCTGTTTAACGCATGTGTCAAACCTCATTGGTCAAAAGTAGAGGGATGAAAATAAACACTCACATGGATCACAAAAGTTGTAAGTGACACACAGAACACAGTAAAACTGTAAAGATCCAAGCTCCTCTGTCCTTTGTGGTGTTTCTCAGACCTCCAGTAACTGGCAGAGCTCGACTGTGGTTGAGCTGGATCCAGCAAAATGTCTGCAGCACATGTCTCTGCATATCCCAGAGCATCAGGCTGCTCAGGGCCAATTTCAATCCCAGCAACTGACAGCTGGATCTAAAGGAAGGCACAAGTTATAAAAAGGTGGAGAAAGTTACATGCTATGTCGCCCCTTGTCCACAAGTGAGTCTGACTCTGTGGCATAGGCGGTGAAGATCTAAATTTGGAAGATCAACTTTCACCGTGGAGGTGAGCCATGAGCGATGTTCTCAGATGTTTAAAGCTTGTGCCAGTTCCTCTAGTTAACAAACATTCTGTCACTGTCCATCGGTGTTGGACTGCATGCACAGGAAGGACGAACAAGAGAAGAAGAAAACATCAGAAATTGATAAACTCAAGTCTAAAGGAATTGTGCCCTGGATTTAAGAGTTAAAAAAAAGCTCCCAAGCAGAGCAGTGCTGCTGGAAATGAAACACAAAAGAAGCTGATTTCTAAACTAAGTAGCACCAGTAGTGACTAAAAAAATAAATCCTACAAACAGATATCTGTTGTTCAGAGCATGCTGTCATCAGAAACACCACACTGAAATCAGAAACAGACACACTCCAGATGAGGTGAAATAAAAGAGTTTGATCTCAGATCTGAGGGGAAAAAGTTCCTAAGAGAGAAGACAGACACTGACCATATCTCCATATTTTTTTAGAGTCAATGTGACTTGAAAGCTCTATTATTCTAACATCTGAGCAGTAAAACTGGACAATGTGACAGATGAGTCACAAAATCTCTGTGTGCAAAGGTCAGCTGTCATTGCTGTGAATCAGTTTACTTTCAACATATCAGTACTGTTTTTTTTTTTTTTAGTTTTGGTTGACATTACTTTCTGACTTGTGCTGGTACATAGTGATTAAAGCTATTTTATTATTATTATTATTTTAATTCTATTGTTGTAAATTAATATATCTGGCTCTTAAAGCTGATTCAGGAGTAAATGTGATACATTTAAAATTCTGTTCAAATTTATTTTCCAATTTTAATTTCCAAAATAGTTTAAATTGTTAATCATTAATTATATAAAAAATAAAACTGTAAAACCTGTAATACTAAATGTGTTGCAACACCTCACAGATGCTCTTTTAGTGACTGTGGAGCTTCCTACACGTTTCTCCTGTATTCACTTCAGTCCTTCATTTTCAATCTCCACTACAAAAAAGTGCTCTGACAACCTATTATATGATCTTCGTTTTGATGGGGTTGGGGTGGGCTGTGAAAATTTTTGGGATCTAAAAGTGGGCCCTTAGCTGGGAAAGATTGGAACCACTAATTTAGAAGTTTGGACCAAACGTTGAACTCTTTGGCAAAATAGACGTGCTACATGGAGAAATAAAAAAAACAATATCTAATAATTTAGTACCCACACATGCAGCATTCAGATGTGGGTAAGAGTGATCCTAAGTGTTCTTGAATCTAGTTTTTAACTATGAACAAATCCCACATGTATTCTGAAGAACAAACTTCTTTAGTAAGAGTTGGTGAATCAGCAATAATATGTAACACAGTTCAAACCAAAGCCGTACATATCTTTATTTCCATGTGTTTCATTGTTTCTTCACTGATGTAGTGCAGTTTAGGGTGCTGAATGTTGTATTTCTCCGTAAATCCTAAGTGTCAAACTTGGGACAGGAGTTGAAAACAAACAGAAGTTTTGCATTTTGTGTGAAAACATCTATTAAGTTGTTTATGGAAACTATTTTCAATTGCACTGCACCTCCAAAATATAAGTTAAACACAAAAATTGATATGACAGAAATTTGGAAAGAAAATAAAGGGTTTTTTATCCATTCATGAGATTTTTCCAAAGCAGGAGAACACAGGATGCAGCAGAAAGAGCCATTGACTAGACCTTAAAAAAGTACAAAGTATCACTTCTGCACACACCCACTCGTTTCCAGCATCCAGCACCGGTACAACAATATATGCAGCCACAAGAGCAACGAAGCGAAGACGTCTAAATACAGGCTTTGGCTGTGCTAAGTTTGAAAGGCTGCAAAATTACACAACAGTGTGAGTGGATAAGTGAGCGATCTTCTCCTTTTCCTTAAACGTCCCAAATATTTGAGAGCAGAGGGAGCCAGGCTGTAATTTGGACAGCGCTTCAACATTAAGAGCAGATATCAATCATTGTGGATGCTTCTGCCAGCTGAGCTCATCACCACTCTGAAACTCATCATCCCACTTTAAACAAAACTTTATTTAGAACAAGCATTAGTCTCAGCCCGTACAGTAAGTGAAAGTGTTGAAATATTAGGTCAAGAGAAAAGCTAGTCAGGGTCTGACAATAGCTGAATTGTTCTGCACAACAACAGAGAGGCTGTGCATGCATGACTCAAAAGCTACATTGAATGTTGTTAAATTTAGCACGGGAAGGAAACGCTTTATGGCAGTAAGTCTGGGAAGGCCAAACCAAGTGTAGTGTTACATTGCTGAGTCCAGCAGGCGAAAAAAAAAAAGAGCAAAAACCGACTGAAGGATGAGAAAAGTGGTGCCAGTTAAACCACCTTAAGCTCAACAGACCAGCATTAGTCTGATACAGCCTGCAGCTATGATGAGTAAAGATAACTGAGGTTTTATGACAGGGCTTTTCACTCAGAGGACAGACTGTAGCATGTTCACTAACAATCTGAACCCATGCAGCAAAGCACAACTGGCTTTGAGTGAGATAATGCTGTCAGGGGAAATGTAATAAGACGTGCAGCTGTGGTCTCCACTCAGCGATGGAGGTAGAAAACATGGAGACGTGCTGAGAAGCATGCAGGGTGTGAAGAAAAATGGGCTCCATTAAACAACACAGAAATTACAGTTGTTTTTGATAAGGTCTCTCTTTGCAACGAACCATGTGTTCGGCTCCCAAAGGCTTTTACAAGAGGCCACTGTTGAGTTTTTCTGGTTTGTTTCTGTAAGAGCAACATATTTACAGCCACATGTCAGCAGCTGGGCCCTACATGTCTGCAGAGACATTCCAGTGTGAGAGCTGCCACCCTGAAAATGTCTGAATATTGTGTAAACAGACTGCATGTGACAATGCACACACAGGATATGAGTAGTAGCAGGATACGAGTTTCGAAGATGCAAAAATAATTTGGTGTCCAAATTGTATCAAACATAAGAAAACAGGTGAAACCACTGACTTAAAGCAGAAGTACTGTGGAGCTCAGAGTTACCAATACATGCATTCAAACAAACATACTTTCAAGTTCCAATCTTAACAATCAGGACCATAGTTTAACCTCTGAATTACAGTTTTTTCCAGGGGTGTCCCAATCAGGTATTTTTGCTTCTGTGTCAGAGTCTGTGTCATTTGATTTTAAGTATCTGCCGATACCGAGTCCCGATCTGATACTTCTATTCTGATACATCGCGTTCCCGGCTTAAAGCTCCTGCCATTTTCTGTTCTACTTTACAGCATTCAGCCAATAGTGTCACTGTTGGGATGTCATGCCCTGCGTCGTTTTTGTGTGGGGTGGAGACGAGCTGACTCTGTCCCACCACACAACAGCAGGAAACACAAAGACGTTATTTTTCCCATTTCCCACACAACCGATCCTGATTTGGATGTAGTGTCCGATTCCAATCCAGTCTGTAACCACGTGATCAGCCTTAATTTCCCATCATGTGATCTGATCTGGACATCCCTTGTTTTTCAGTCTTTAAATATGTTGACAGTATTTATATGACGTGGTTTCTGCAGAATAATATGTCATACTATGGATTATCATCATTTTAACTATTGAACAACAAGCAAGGTCATCCTTTCACCTTCACACAGTATGGAGATCAATGCACAAGAAGAGCAAAACTAAAATCGATCAAAAGAATAAAACATGTAGGCATGGCTAGGCACATGACATTTTGCAGCAGGTTAGAGTTAATTTCCTTTGTAGAGCAAACAGTATGTTTCATCCAGTCAGTTGTTACTGGTCACCTCCAAAACCAGACACAAAACTGAGGGGGACAGAGCCTTCATGTCAGTTCCATTTAGCAGACGCTTTTGTCCAATAAGACAGATATGTCCTTGCATATCCACTCTGCAGGTTCAACTGAGGTTTGTAAATCTTAAGACACACCTCTTCTCCCTGGCTTTAAAACAAGGTTGATTGGACAGCAGATATCAGATGACTTAAATTTTAATTTATTTTATTCCATTTAATTCATCTGATATCTGATCTGGTTTTATGATTTTATGTATTTTAGTGTTATTTTAACCTGTACAGCACTTTGGTCATTTTTGGTTGTTTCAAATGTGTTCTTTAGATAAGCTATGAGGTGAGTCAAGCTGAGTTTACATTAAGGTCTGCAAAACACATAGAAAGGATGAGGACATCCTCTTCTGTGTCAAGAACGCCTGGCAGGCTTTACACTGGTGTGTGATGCAGCCCTACGAGACAAAGTGGATATATTGCAGTGCTTAGACAGCTATAATCAGAAATGAAAGTAGATAAGACTTTGTTTATCCAGGAAGAATGTGTCACACTTAACATTGACTGATATCAGGGGGTAAGTCACAAATTACCTGAGGACCTCAGGTAAAAATTAATCCCAGTGCCAAAGACAGGCAAATGTTTTTAAGCTTGAGCCAATGGATTCTTAAAAAAAAAATCCTTCATGAAAGTTAGTTTATGTTTTTCTGCTAAGAGACAATACCCCACAGGCTTGCCACAGCAAAGCTTACTATGGAGCTGACTGAAGCTTTTGAATTGTGATCCAGTTTTTAAAGACATCCTAATCTGTTTCCACAACAAAAATTGTTTCAGCTCCTTCAAATAGTTATATATGAAACAACCTTGTAAAGGTTAAAAAGGGATAATTTATAAACACAGGGATTCTTTCAAAGTATAACTTCTGTAATTTCTTCTTTCTCATATGACACATGAGAAAAAGTCCTATAGAGGCATGATGATTTGTTCTCTAGTACTTGACTTAAGCCCTGGTGGTGGTGAGGTTGGAGTGTTGATAGAAAGGGGGGCGCTAAATGGGAGGAGCCCTGAAAAGAGACCCAAACTTCTGACACGAGAGGGATAGCAATAGCCAGACCTCCATCTGTGATTGATCAGTGTGTTGGCTCATACAGCCTATGTTTGTATGTGTGCTGGTGTATGGATGGGCGTGGGTGCCTGGGAGAGATTTAGGAGATTTTGCCCACAAGATTCAAGCTGGGTGTGTACAAGAGTTATAAAAAGACTGCAGAAAAAACAGAGCGGTTCTTATTGTGGCTAAAAGCTCTGATACCAGCATTGGCATACATGATTGCAAGATAAAGAGCGTGGGTATGAGAACGTGTTTCAGAGTTGCTGAACAATTAATCGTTATTTCCAGTACAAAAAGAAAGCTCCAACACGTCTAGACATCTTTTATCAGGCCAACCAGTTTCCCCTTCAACCACTTCATTTCTACTTCACTCTATTCAATTTCTTCTTATGTTAAGTAAAAATGGAAAACTAAGAAACTGACAGATTTGGTTGGGACACTTGGTTTAAAACTGAACTGAAAGAGTTTAGGGGAAATTATAACAGTCCGTTTGATGAATCATGTATTAAACGGTTTGCTCAGAAAGCTTGAAGAAAAGAGGGGGAGCAATTGCTTCTGTAGCCCAGGTCTGAAGCTCAGCTCTGAACTGGGCTCAGAAACTGGAGCAACAGCTCACAAAGATATAGACTTATTTTTGTGGATTAACCGGCCAGCTTTAGAGGTTATACAGGGCAGATTTTGGGGAGAAGACATTTAAGTTAGACATTTAGTCTCTTTTTCTCTTCTTAATGCTAAAGCTGCAGCTAGCTGGCAGTTGGTAAGTAGCAGTTGGACAGGTGAAACAGCTAGCAGAGAATTGTTTTTTCTCTTGGTATAAATCTTTGAGTGTATGTTCAAAACTTGATACCAGAATAAAACAAATTATCTGACGATAGCTGGTAAATAGTTTTTAATTGATTTAGCCAGAACCAGAGGAGCTCTACCGTCTATAAGCTAATGTAGTAAAAATCAATGCTAGCTGTAACACATAGATAAATATCAAAAAGATCAGTATTAAATTAAACAAAAAATATGGTAAAGTTATCTAATTTTGGAAAAAGTCTCTTTTTTCCATTCTAGCTAATACTATGATGAGACAGTCTGTAAAATACTGCCTATGGCTACAGCTAGCAGCCAGTAAGCTCAGACCTAAAAGCGGCAG
This sequence comes from Halichoeres trimaculatus, assembly GCF_033239565.1. NCBI lineage: Eukaryota > Metazoa > Chordata > Actinopteri > Labriformes > Labridae > Halichoeres > Halichoeres trimaculatus. The sequence goes on from NW_027437183.1 coordinate 21,695,845, forward strand.
TAAGCTGACAAACTTTTTAGTTGTGCAGAGTTAGGATTATGAATGCTGATAGACAGTTTTTGTTTTGAATTGCTCCTGAATGAATAAGCTAAACTAGCTTGTTGCTAGCTTTGGAAAACTAAGAGAGGAGTCAATGGAGTGTAAATTTTGGAACTTACAGAATACTGATTCAGCCAAGAGCCATTTTTTTAAATGTATAACTCATATTTCAACGAATTCTGTTTACCCAAAACTTTAGAAGTTCAAAACATCATCTTCTTTGTTGCTTGCTGTGAGTAAATGCTAGTTTACAGCTAGCAGCCACTAAACAAACCAACAGTTTTCCTACAAATATTGTTGAGAACAAATGTTAATTTGTTTTGAAGGAGCTCTGATATTTCGATTTAGGTTTCTTACAACATTTAGTTGAACTGATGAGAAAATGCCAGTTACATCTTGGCCCCCTACGACACTTTCCAATCTATGACACCACTTTATAACCACGTAAAGTCAAGCCCTCTGTCAAAATCAGTTTTTTGAACCATCTCATTTTGACCCTATAATTGTTTTTCCGTGAGGAATCAGTCTTTCCATTCACTCACCTCATATTTTTCGTGTGATGCTCTGATGGAGGTTGAGGACAAGGAGGAGGTCTCAGCAGTTTAATGTATGTATTAATCTTTAACTACAGACCCAAATACCTCCCAGACTCACTTTTTCTTCCCTTCCTTTCCCCTCGGGCTCTCTCAAACTGAACCTGAGTCAGACAGCTGTAATAACTCACTGATGGAGCCAGGGTCTAGTCAACACTACAGCCTTATGGCGTGAGAAAGCATGTGGGCCTCCAGCAGGCTTGATAACACCTTGCTTGGGTATCAAACCCTGTTCTGACTGTGCCAATTAACTTGTGATGGTGGAATCTCAGCTTTGCCTGGGCGCGCTGGGAATAGCATGACCCCATTGGGCTGTTTCAGTGTACTCAGGAGGCATTAATCAAGACTACAGGGTCACTCTGACACGGTCCACATGGTCCTGGCCTTCAGCTCAAAGTATCTACCATTTACTATTTTCATCAATTCACAGTACAATACATTTAATCCTGACAGGTGTCAGATAGTGAGAATAGATTAGCTCTGGGTCTGGGCCATGACAGAAGGTGACTGTCTGTAAGGCACACAGGATGTATTGTAACCATGACAGCGGGAAAAGACAGATGAGGAAGCTGACACATTTCTTCCTCAGACACACTCACGCCCCCTGCTAGCTTTTAATGAAGTCACTCCGTGCCCGTCTATTTTCTCGGAGCCCAGTTGCAAATCACTTCCTCCAGTTGCTCTAAACTTGTGCCTTTAGAGGACATCTTTGAGCTTTAACTTGTGCATTAATAAAGTAAGTGCAGTATCAAAAGAACATAAACAATAATGGAAAAAGTCTGCCACATGCTGCATGAGCCCTCCCTATCTCCACCGAGGGAGGTGATAAGTACCCAACAGCTGCCCAAGACATTAAAACCTCCAAAAATAGTCACTTTTTCATGAATTCCAACAGAAAGTCTGCAGAGTAGCTCTGTTTAAGCAAAACAAACCTTTTTCTGGACATGACTACACACAAAAGTGCCCAATGCCAAATCACTTAATATAAATTCAGCTATGCGCCCTGAGTCAACTTGAAATGAGCTGGCATGGTGCATTCCTTCAGTATGCGTAATAATAAGAAAACAGCTTATAAGTAATGAGTTAAGGGAAAAGAATGTAAGAAACCTGAATTATCATTACATCAGAGGTTAAAGCAATCAAACGAAAATAGAAACACCTTGAGTTATCACACAGTAGAGCTGTTGAGCATCTTCAGCACCCCCAGAATAGGATTATAAACCCTCTTCATCTGTGTCTGTTGAACAAACACTGTCACAGGGACCTAGCCAGATTATTGCAGCATAAACATTTATTTCACCAGAATAAATGAAGACAAACAAAGAAATAATGCCATGGTTTCATGACGCTGAATGGATATAATGTGTGTGTGTGGGTGGGTGGGTCCACTTCAATAGAAACTCAATAATTCTTCTAGGACTCGTAAACTGATCTGCATTGTTGGGGGTTTGCCTGCCTCATTAGTGCTATTGTAGGATAGCCAAACAGACTTTGAAGAAAACTTTTTCTCAGTGCTTTTAAATAGCCCAACAAACTTGTCATTGCTCAAAAATTAAAACAAATAGCCTCATGACTGTAAAGTACTCAGCCACATTAGTGACTTTGCAAGGAAGCAGGCTAATGTGATACACATTTTTCACTTAATTTTCATTTGGAGTTTCAATTGCATTTCCCATGGAAAACTGGCGCAGCCCCTTCCATAAAGCCTCAAAGAAAAATATGTTGTTCATAAAAGAAAGTTATTGTTCCCTTAAAAGTGCCCCAAGCCTGCAGTTCAAACGTCCATAATCAGTTAGCTCTCTGGAAGCCACATGCTCCTCAAGGAAAACTTTAGGCAGGCTAATGAAAACCAAAACAGGCGTCGCTCTTTGTGCTGGTGAATGCCCAGCTGCACAGGCCTCGCTCAGTGATAGATGCTCATCTTCTTACATAAGAGAGCACCAAAAATAGGGCTAATGGATTTCATATGAGGGGGATCCAGCTACTGTAGCCACAGCAGAGCATAACTCTCTTTCCTCTGATAAGGTGATGTCCCACACCCAGAAAGTGGAAAAGCATTCCACTTTCCCAGTTAGACTGACTCACACGGAGAGTACAAACGAGTGGAACAAAAAGAAGTGGGACTGAGCATGCGTGGATTCTTACCAGAATGTGGCTGAGGACAATCTTAATGAGAGGCGCTCCCGAGAGGTTGACCGACAGCGCAGGAGATGGCTCCACTTTGAGAGATATTAGACAGCTTGCTACTTGGATTTTGTGATCCTTGAAATTAGCTGCTTCATTAATCCTAAAAGACAATTCAGAAAGAAGAGACACAGAGAAATCAGGAAAAAGAAGGTAGGCAGTGAGGAAGGAACAGTTTCTGATGAGACGGATGAGGATTGCTACAAAGAATTCAAATCAGTGAGATAAAAAATGAATTGATACACTTTCAACAGAGGGCGCTACATGCCTTTGACTTCTGTTTGACATCATTAGGTTTGTTTCATCTGTGGCTGAAAAGATGCAGACAAAAATGACAGCAGCAGAAACAGATTTTGCAGTTGAAGAAACACTGCCCGTTTCCATGAATACCTGATACCTGGGCAGCCCGCCAAAAAATTATAATGACCACTCTGATATTTTTCTTTCCTTTTCCATGTAAGATTAAGATGCAGTATTAATAAACCAAGTGACAGCATCTTCCTTTATTTCTACTCCGCTGCAGGCAGCAGACAGAGAAAAGACACAACAGACAATGCAATGAAAAAAACTAACAGAGCTTAGGAATCTTAAGGGGTTGCTGATACCATAATAATATTCCTTTTTATTATGTATTAATCTTGTTACTTTACATTCAAGCATAGGGGCCCTTTAAATCTATCTTGAAGAGAAGCACATTTAAAAATTGGGAATAAAGCGACTATAGTGTAAAGTGGTACAAAAGGCAAAATAAAAGCATTTTAAAATGACAGTTTTATGTGGCACCTCCTCTCTATAAACTGGGTCACCTAACCCATTAAAAGGAATCATGAAGTATTAGTACATACAGCCTCCTGATTTATATTATATTATGACTGGAGTGTATTGTTACAGCCCCAAAAAGAGGTCAAATAAGTTTAAGAGAAAGCATTAAAATGTGACGGTCAATCCAACACACTCGTGTTACACACGGGTCTGCAGAAGTAGCATTCAAGTGGCATTTTAATCATGCGTCCATAAAAGTAATCACTTCAGCATGCAGCAATTGTTTTGTTGAGGCATCCTGATATGTGACATCTGGATCACACAAGCGTGACTGCTACCTGATGAAACAGGGAGGACAATCTCACTGACAGGGAAACTGAACATCAGGGCAGCCTCGTTGAAAAGAGTCAGTCACAAACATCCCCAAACGTTTGTGACTGATTGATGTACTCTAACTTTTATGGAGTCTAAACGGGAGAGAAAAACAGGGTGCTGTAAGAGCTGTTATGTCATGTTTGGTAAGAAATAAACAATGCAGCAAGAGTGGAACAAGCTGGTCCATGATGAGACAATAAGTGGGGGGTGCAAATGGATATGTAGAGCTAATAGCAGGGTGTATCAGTCAGTGGAGGTTGAGTGGTGCGATGAGAGATACGGCAGAGGACAGATAAGGCTTCAGCCCTCTGGAGTCGGCTGTTCTGAGGCTCAGGAAGCAGAGGGGGGCCTCATCGCCAGAAGACCTGATTCCCCACACAGGAAGTACAAAGCCAGGAGGCTGTTTATTTTGTTTTTGTACCAGGATGTTTAGAGTATTGGTCCTTAAAAAAACATGGCAAAACTAAAAGTAGAATGATTTGCTTGGACTGGATTATCAAAGACGTCCTGTATTGTCTGCTTCTCTTACCTGGTCTTGACAGGGCTGATCTCTTTGTAGTAGTTGTGCATGCTGTGGTAGTAGAGGCCGACGATGGTGGTTTGGGCTGAGAAGGAGGACAACAAAAAGTGGTTAAACGTGAATGACATGTGCAGCAGGCTGGGAATGTAATACAAAGCTTCTAAAATGCTCACAAAGACGAGAAGTTAATTAACGCAGTCCTGCCGCTGCACTCTGACACCGACAGGCTAATAGGACAGTCGTATGCTCGCACAGGGGTGAAAGGGAGAGGGCTGCAAACCACATGGATGTTGGGAAATCTTATGAAAGCTCTACATGACTTCACCAGGAGAGCTGGAGGTCTGCTCCCCCTCCTCTAATCTGACCTATCATCCAGCTACGTCCCACCTCAACACTGCAAGATAAACAGTGAAATTGGAGGAAATCCTTAATGGTCCTGTTCCTCTTTTCAAAGGGCCTCTACCCGGGCCTTGCTGACTGTGACAACAAAAAGCTTGCTAATGTCTAACAAATGTGCGGTGTGTTTGCTGTGAGGGAGAGTTAGACCTTCCAAAACACAATTTCAACATTAAGCCCCCCCTGCAGGCCCCACAGGGGACCTCAAGGTGGTCGGCTTGTTCGTACAACTTCACTAAGAAAGAGAGAGAACAAGTAAAAGAGTAATAATGCAGCTTGCTCCTGGTTTGATTGGGATATAAAACCTCCCTGTGGAGCATTTCCTATTCCCAGGTATACAGATCTGTGCCCTAATTTGCTTCTGGCTCAAATGTCATACAATTACATGCATTTGGTGCCAGAGAAAAGCCCTTTAATGAATTATTAATAATGAGTTTTAAGGCAAAACTGTACCGTTAGCAGCCAGGTAGAGCCTATGGGATCTGACCTGAACATAAAGTCAAACCAGCAGAGCTTTAATGACTAAAGTAATCATGCCCCCCTCACACACACTCAGCTATTTGAGTCCAATTGTTTTAATGATGGAGGAAAGTGGAAAGAAAGTGCTCTCCCTCTCATTCTCTGGGTTTTTGGATAAAAGGGTAACTGCCAGCATTAAAGTCGTAGCTGGATTTCTATGGTGCACCATAAACTTAGACAAAAGGTCTCATGGCACTCTTGTCCTGCACTGTAGGCTTTGTTAGCAGTTTTAAATCTAAGTACAATAAATTACAGGCCAACAACAAGGGACTCCCAGCTGGACGATTTTCTCCTGGCAGAACAAGAGCATGACTAATGTGCAGTGTTCACACTCGACCTAAAGGAGCTACTTGATTTTGTACGAGAATCCTAAAGCAAGGAGACTTTGTGTATCAAAAAACATGCCTTTCTTGTTTGTTACATCTGTACTTACACTGCATGTTGAAAGCCTCTCCAGGCACAGAGATGTAGCTCTTGCCCTGTTCAGGGAAGCGGTAATGTGGCAGGTTGTAGTTCTGTGGGAATTTCATCAGAGAGTAATCTGTGGGGGGTCAGAGGTTAGAAAAAGCAAGAATAAATGTTGAGGAAAAAAACAGCCTGAGGAACTCAAAACAAGAACCATGTGTTTCTATCAAGGGTGGAAAAAAGCTGTGAAGTCATCCCCAGGATAAAGTCACAAGCAAGCAAAGGGGCAAACAAAATATTATGCAAAATAAGACCCACACCCACGAGAGGCAACATGGAAGAGGGTGACCTCTGCTTATCTGACCTGCATGTGTTCCCTGAATAAGAAAACGTATGATGTCAGCATGTCTTTCTACCCTCTAACTGTGTCCACACAAACTACAAACAGTGAGTCACCACATGGAGAGCAGAGAGCGTACTGACCGGCAACAAAAGATGTTCCACCGAGGGAGATGAGTGAGTTCGGGGCGGGCTCCAGGTTAGTCACCATATGTTCCATCACTCTGTCCACGGTCTCGATCAGACCGCTGACCACAGGGATGGACTGCTGCTCCACAATGACCCAGCAGAAAAATGAACACCATTAATAACCTGGCTTTTAATATCAGCCACATGCTAACCAAGAGGGTGGTGCCACATCTGACAAAACAACTTACAAAATTCATCAAAATGTGATTTTTCAACCAAGGCTGTTTTTTTCAGCCAATGAAGTACAGCCTGAGTTCACAGCACACTAGTTTCCATTTAAGTTAACTCTATAACATCTTCAGACATAAAGACGCACCAAAGAGACACCCAAGATAAGCTACCAAAAATACAGTTAAGAGTATTTCTGAAACCTCTTAGTTGAATTACTCAATTTTTGGGGTATTTTAAAAATAAACTCTTGGTTTGTACTGTAGAGGAATTTATTTTTTTGTTAATTTACTGGGTCATGTTGTGAATTGTGAAGCATAAAATAAAAACCATTAGCAGTCTAGAGTTAGAGTTAAACCAAACCAAAAGTTAGAGTAAAAGATGCTCTGAGGAAAATCTGTCTTAGTTGGACTACAGCGCCACCTTCTGGCCTGGAGTCTCATGCACACTGTGGGGATCGGATCGAAACAGATTTTCTTTATTCAAGACAATTTTTTATTGGAAACAACACGGTAAGGTATTTATCAGTACAGTTATGTAGCACTGTTGTTTGAAACGCGGCAACAAATGAATGTTGTCAATTTGTACCATAGTTTAGTAGCTAGCTGTATGTGGCTCTATTGCACCCCGGTGCTCCATTGTATACATAAACTAATGTGACAACAAGCAAACTTTGTCAGTTTGTGTGTTCAGTGGTTGACTATATTTAGCTCAGCTGGCAGTCCGGTGCTCTAAGACAAGTCTGTAATGTGTAACGTTTGTAAATGTCCTGTCAGTCATCTACCAAGCAGAGCTAACCTAACCTCACTCTTCATTTTATTGACAGACTCTTAAGTTTGAACAGACCACTGCAGAATAACTGCTGACTGTGGGTTGGAATGAACATGATCACAAACAGCTTAGCCCGTGTTTTAGCCTTTAGCTTGTGTTATAGCCTTTAGCCCGTGCTAATTCGTTTTTCTCCTGTTCTTCTGTCTTTTTACTGTCTGACAGTTAGGCTCCTGTGTCCACCATCATTACAAAATTTATCACAGAATTCGTTTCTAGCAGAGAAAAACACAGATCTCTGTCCTCACTACTAAACATCATCAGCCGATGTGGTGTTGTCATGGAGACCTAGATGTGCTGTGAATCAATCTGGCCCTGTTCCACCTGATTGGGAAGCTAAGAAGTGGCACCTTGAAATAGCCCGTATTGACACTGATAATCTCATTTAAAGTCTATATTACGATCAGGCATATATCTACAAGGGAGACTTTTTCAGGATCACTTTGAGAGTCTTCACAGTTCTTTTAAAGTAATTTTCAGTGTTTAGCTGTGAAGCTCAGGTACTTAAGAAAAAAAAGGAGAAATTAAAAAAAAAAAAACAAGAGTGGCTTGACTTTGACTTTTATACTGATACGTATGTAACTTTTCTTCACACTGGTAAGCATGAGCAACACCAGAGTCCACCAGGAGTGGAGCCTCCGGCTTGATTTGACTCAAAACGGGGGAACCTCATCTAATCCAGTCCAGAAAGGATTGACAAGCTTGGAGTGAGAAAAAAGTATGTGTTTAGTTTCTTGAAATTAGACTTCAAACTTGAACAGATTTCAGTTTACTGCAGTGTATGACCCAAACAGTGTTCGCCGTACTGACTCAAACAAAAGCTGGTAGAGGGGGAGACCAATGAGAAATCAAATGATGACACCCAAAAAACTCAAAATTGAAAAAACACACATCAGTGTGTGTACAGGATTACTTTGGCACCCTAAGTCTACCAGAGAAACAAGCACTTTTAAACAGCCTGAGAGAGGCTTGCGTCTAATTGCCTGTAACCACTTTTATCTCAGTAATACCACGGTTCCTGATAAACTCTGTTATTTCTGATAAAGCATATTTTTCTCCACATTTTGGCTAAATGGTAATTACAGAGTTTAAGATCGCACTAGTACAATGGACAAAAAGAAAGATTGAAGTTTGAAAAGTGAAGTTTTCTAACATTTAGCTTGAGTTGGATCAGAAAAGTAATCAGAAAGGGGATTTACTGACACCAAATCTGCCCAAGTTTTGCGTTCTCATACGTGCACATCTGTTTCAGCTTGTTCCTGCAAAAACAAGCAGGCTTGTTCTGAGCACTCAATGTACTGAAACCACACACTGGCTGTGAAAACTTGCTCATGCTTTTCTCTTGGCAACAATGTGTTAGTATATGGGCGCCCAGAGATTTGGCTGAGATGAGTGTACAGTAGAGGAAGCTGAAAGTTTACCTACAAAACTTTAGCTTGTGTGTGTGTTTACTTTATAGTCGCGCCAACAGATCTGACATAAACAATTTTCATCACCATATTTGACCACATGCTTTAATCGTGAGGGTACACTCCCTGATGCTCTTATTGCTGTTGGCACCACTTGTTCAGAAACTATGCGGTGTTAAGATCCTAAACTCATGGATCTATTAAATGCCTTGGAGTAAAGTTGCATACATTGCATTAGATTGTTTTCACATTGCACAATAACAATGTGAACTCATTTACCTCTGGCATCAACGGGGAGGGGAGCACTTCTTCCACACTTTTGAGAAAAGCCTGAGTGGAAGAAAAGAGACATCACAGAAATGTTGCATCACATAGTCATGGGTGGGCATTGTGTGTGTGTCTGTGTGTGAACTGGTTAAATGAGTGTGCTTTAAGACCTGTGTGAGGTTGTTGGCAGTGTTGTGGGTAATGGTCCTATTTGGCATCCCTTTGAGGAAGCCCAGCACTGGCATGGCCCGAGGACCCTGGGAGCTTTGACCCTCCACGCGAGGACTGGTGTCGGCGGAAGGACTCACCTCAGTGGCTCTCTAGAGAGGAAACACATGAGGCATCAAGTGAAGTTTACCACTGAGGTCCAACACACACAGGATGTTCAGTGAGGCATCTTGTGTGTGGTGTTAAACAGCTGTGTCTACTTCCATCTGTTTCTTTTGTTTTGTACCTCTAAAGCCCTTTAATAAACAGAACCAGTCCCTTCACATGTGCTCTTAATGTCTTTGCTTCACAGCTCCTCTTTCTTTTAAGAAACCTTACTCTGCACTATTTAATCCCCCTACCACAATGCCGTTTGTGTAGTAGACTATGGTCCCAAAAATGTATGCAAATAAAACTTTTACTATGTGTACACAAAGAGAATATATGATCAAAGAATACTTAAAGGATGTATACTAGCAGCTTATATAAGACATTAATTTAGAAAAAGGTGGGGGGGAAACAAAGCACTGTACAAAATGCGATCACATACCTCTTGTTACTTCAGCTTCATTACAATTACAGGGAATTATTCATTTTCATGTTTTCACCTCGGGTGTTTGGAGGAAAAGCCAGTTTTTGAAAACTGTGAATGTCTAGCAGAGCATGGCTCTAAAAGCAGTGAAGACCCTATAAGGCCCATATCAAAATGGTTAAATTCTATAATGGTTAAAATTGGGGTCAGCAAATCTGATGTGGATACCACCAGCTTCAGGCTCCAGAACCCCTCATCAGAAACCAAAGGGTGACTTTATTAAAACTACATCCAAGTGTCATAAAGTTAATGCCTTTCAGAAAATAAAGTCATGATGGACAATTGTTTGATTTTCCCCATCAAACCATTTTATCACCTTTACTTCAGTAAAACACTTTATCATCCCCGTCTATTCTACAAAAGTTTCAGTAGGTCTTGAGAAGGAGCGTGTATGCTTCCTTTGCATGAACAGGACACACTTACAGCTGCTGGTGTAGTTGAAGTGACTTCTTTGGATACTCCTGGTGTTGTGGCTGGAACAACGTCCTTGCCTGGAAAAGTCAACAAAACCCAACGCAAGTCAACCTCTCTTACAAAAAGGTCAGAAATAACTCAGGGGGGTATTTATGAAGCAAGTTAATTTGTGTTGAATAAATGTTCCTGTGTGGATCTAATGATGGTCATTTTTATGATTGTGTCATTAGTTTCTATGTTGAGCCTGACCAGACTCAGCTGCTGTGATGTTGCTGGACTTCGTCAGCATACAGCTGACTTTTTATGAGGTCTATGGACAAAGCCAAGTCACCAAACAAAAAAGATTACAACCTGAACAAAAGTAGGTAATCAATGTCAGTATACCACAAGCTTCTGTGCAAGGTTAGGATACATTTTATGTCTTTGCTGTCATTTAATAAAAACTGTATAAACAAGCTACTAGAAAAGCACCATATATGGACATACACTAGAGGTAGGAGTCTGAACCTTTCTGACTCTTCTTTGGTTCAATGTAACATTTTACACGTCTGCTCTGGAGAAGAAAAATATTGTGTTGTAACTATAACAGTTATGGTTTGCAGATTATATTGCTTTGGTAACGACTTTAAAGCAGAAACTAGGGAAGTATTTATTCTATTTTTTAATTGTCCTGACAAGTTGAAGCTTGTTTTTATAAATCATTGTTACACACACAATAGGACAGACTCCATTCACCTTCACTAATCCCTTATGGTAATACACTGGCATGGGACAACTTTGAATTCCCAACACATTTAAAACTGACTTAATTTCTAAGGGCTCATAAATGTCAGCTTGTTTTTTCTCCATTTATGGAAATCCTCTGACCAAAAGAGGTAAACAGCATGAGAACAAACACAGGCAAAAGTGTGAGTATTTTTGTCTTTGCGTGTTAAAACCCGTCATATTAAATCAAAATGATTTTCCCCGTGCACCCTCTAAAATGCCTTTGCACTGTTATAAATACTTATAAGGCAGAACTATGTATGACCTACTACTTTTATTGTGGGAGGCCATGAAAGTGTTTTGTTCAAGCTATTGAACAAAATGTCAAGCTATCTGACATGGTGCTTGGGTATAATTTGAGTAGTTTAATATCTTTCTGTTGTACATAAACGCTCTCAAAGAATGACTTGAGGACATATCTGTCAAGCTTTAACTGCTGTCTGGCTTATTTCTTCAGAGCAGAGTCACAAGACGAGGCACTAGAATGTGCCATGTCCTACAATGACACGGGACACTTCCAGTAGAGTGTGATGCCCTACCTGTGGCTGCACTATAGTAGAGGAAGATCTCGTGAGGTGATAGAGCCCTTTCCCAGATGACAAACTCATCGAAGGCACCCGTAGCATAGTGACCGTATGCTTTGTCGATGCCAGTTCCAATGACGAGATCAGTGTGGGAGTCACCATAGCTGTCTGATACACTTCCATTTCTGTCACTTGTAGTGATGGTCCCATTGATGTAGACCATCAGACCATCCTTTTTGGTCCATGTGAAGAGAATGTGGGTCCAAAACGGCCCTGAAAGAGGAAGTGGACACAGGACATATCAGCTAAAGCAGCTCTGCAAGATTTAAGCTTCGCAAAATTTAGGACAGAACTATGGGTTGATAATAAAGTGGGATAATCTAAGTTAGAAGGGAAATTTAAAAAATCAAGACATGTGAACAGGATTGGTGTTGTCCATATACAGCCACATAGTAGTGGAGGATTCAAGCTTTGAGAGAGGCTGTGAACTTTTTCTAAGTCACTGCATGACCTTATTACTAAATTTCCAGCCTTTTTTTGCCCAAAAAGACTCAATGAACTGTCATTTCAAACTCAGACATAAAATGCCTTTATACTTGTTAGTTGTCGCTAATGTTGGAATGATTACTAACAGGCAAAAATAAAGAGGCATGTTTCTTTTTTAGTAAAATGCACACATCGTGTTATTTATATGCTTAACTATCACATTTAGTAGCTATATTGTTCACAGTACAATTAAAGCACTTCAACATGCTAAAATTACTCAAATCAGCAATAACAAAAGATCAATAAATGATGAAAATTCTTATCATTACTTTTTGGTTTGTGTCAGAAGCATGTTTAGCATTTGTGTAACCTATTCACCAAAAAGAAAGTAAAGAGAAACATGATTAAATTGGATTAGCTCAAAAGAAAACAAGCAAAACAGATTACCAATGCCAGTGTTAGCATGTTAGCTAACACACACAAAGAACTTAAAGGTGCTGGCCAGTGTGTCAATGGGAGACTAAAATATGCTGAAATGATACACAACAATAATTCTGATGAACACTCACAGTCAGCAGATACCATGTTCACTATTTTAGTTTAGCATCAGAATTCTAACAATTCACAAAAAGCTAAAGAACAGCAGAGGCTGATTAGAACATCTTGTTTAAATCTTGAACGATAGAAACATGTGAAGTACTCAATGTTTTAATTGACTTACTAAAATTTTCATTCCTAAAAAGCCATGACAGACAACGTTGCTAATGGCAGATACATTGTTCACCATTTTATGTTTGCTTATGTCTTTTTAAAAGAGTCCTAAACACAAAACTAATGCTAATGGGATTTTTATTTTTTAAATTGTTCAAAATCATTTGAATAATTTCCAATATAATTGTCTAGATAAGATGACAAAAAAAGCCAACAAAGTAATTTTTCTAGCTAGATAGTAAAAACAAAAACACTGACTGCTATTCAACTTAATAGCTGTTCTTTTATTGCTCTTTGGGAATTCAGCTCAAAAATTCATCACTGCCTGGTCTTTTTTCTATGTAAAAATATTGGTCTCAATGCATGGGTCTAATCTCCTCCAGCATGCTCTATCTGGAAAGTTTTACATAACAAAGACTTAACTCTTTCTTGTTTTTCAAGCAAAGTAGTAACAAAAGGAGTCTCAAAAGACCATTCTGACCAAAAACACGTCTACATGAAAAACAAAACAACCAGAGATTTCATTTGTGTTTCAAACATGATCCTCATGTGCCAAAGACCACCCCTCTGCACCTTTCAACTCTGGCTTTCACATCTCCGCGTTAAAGGTTATTTCAGTCAAAGGGTAGCTCAAGTTTTAACTTCCAGATCTTCTGTAGAGACGAAATTGTCCTGAAACTTAACTCTGTACGAGAACCAGATGACGTTTAAACCTCAGTGACTTTACTCTTCGATGCAAATTGAGTTGGGACACACTGAGCACAACAATTACTAAATGCAGCAAAAACAAAGATGACAGAAGTCATTTGAGAAACAAAACACTGGTGTGTAAGAGTTTCACATGACAGCAAGCCTCATATGTTTTTTCCCGTTTTGTCAAAACAGTTTACTGAGTCTTTTAATCTCATTTAGCCATTATGTTTATTCTCAAAATTAAATTGAAAATATTGGTCACAGTCTGCTTTGAATTAAGTTTAAAATTTCATGTATCTTGACTTTACTCCTCTCAGAAAATAACTGTATTCATGGGATGAATGGCTGAAGACTATTACATGTCCATGATGATTATGTGTTTTGTGAAAAAAGAAATGATTTCTGAAATTTATCTGTGACTTGCCAAATAAACTCACTATGTCCACATCTGGTTTCATTTAACCAAAACATGAATACAATTACACAACTAGCAATTCATGTGCAACAAAAAATAATTCATATTCCCAAGGAGAAAGTACATTTTGGGGAATCAAAAGAACATTACGTATTATAATAAACAAGCAAATTCATTCACAATACCTGGAACGCTGATATTGGCCTTCCATCTGTGGTAGTTTCCTCGAGTGTAAAACTCCACATATCCTCCATGGGGGTTGGCGTAAACGGAGAAACCATTGGAGATAACTTTCCCTCCAGAGGCCACAGCAAAACGAGACTCTGCCTCGTGGTTTTTCCAAAAAAAAGAGAAGGTAATCCCTAAAAAAATAAGGAAAATTCCAGGCAGCAATCAGAAGGCGACAAGGTAGTATTTTTCCAAACTACAGTATGTATATTTATATATATATATGTTAAGTGCTGTACTCTTACCCTCTGGACCACACAAAGTGGGGTCACTAATGCAAGAGTTCTGGTACCTTCCAAAGTGGAGAAAAGTACCGCCGTTATCTCCATTCAGAAAGATGCCCTTGTTGACCATTCCTTCAACAATATCTGCAGCAGACCACAAATCATTGGCATCATACGCTTCAAAATAATGAGCCGTTTTTGCTAGCCAAGTGTTCCACTTGGGTGCCAAAACTCGTAAAATAATACGTTTTCTGTGTATCTCATAAATCATTATTCCTTTATAGTCAATTCATCACAAATTGTTTTTGCAGCTAATGAACATGAGGCCTTTAACCGCTTTCAAGTCTTGTAAAATTACAAGGCTATTTAACAAGCAAATTAAAGTTGATGTGTTACAACTCTGGTTCTACTAATGAACAGAATTAAAAGGCAGGGAGTTTCTTAACTCGTCCACGGAGCACAGGCGATGTGACAGAGAGGAGTGTGACATGGAGCATGGAGAGCGGTGGGTGATGCATAAATGAATTTCAGTGAGAAGAAAGTGATCCTCACCTACTGTTGCAGAAATGTTAGTGTAGGCAGAGTCATTGGTATACACATAGGAAGAGTTATGGGAGGAAGGGAGCACAGTGTGGTTGTGGATTCTGAGAGCTGGACAGAGACAACGGAGAAAGAGAGTGATTCACACCTGGATAGACACATAACAGAGGACACAGGTGAAAGGAGACAACAGGAGGGACGTGGTGCGCAGGTATGAGACAGAGTGATGCTGGGAGCACAGTGCTCAGAGTGGTTCAGCTCTTTCCCTCTTTGCTCAAGGATTTCCCTGCAGTCAGTGACTCCACACATCGTACTCAAGTCTATACCTGATCCCTCAACAACTTAATCACCATTTAGGATGGTAACAGTAAACAATATATTTACAACAAAGCTGCAAACCCAAGGTGTTTTACAGTAGGAAAGACTAAGTTAAAATATGGATGTTTGTTAACAATGTACCTTGAATAACGAAAGTTTTCACCTCAGGGATAAAAGACATAGATAGACATATATTTATCATTATATACTACAACCGCTAACAGCAACAGTTGCTTTGGTGAGGGCGAGGTAGATCCAAATCTTACTTGACTAATGACTGATTGCAGCTAGCATTAAAAGAATGCTAGCTGAAACAATTACACAAATTTCTGTCTCAGTTCAATTTATGGTAAAAAAAAAAAAAAATCATAATAATAATTGTTTTTGATTTTTTTTCAAATTTACGCAAGTTTACTTATGATGGATAAAATTTATATGTTTTTTAAAGTTAGTAATGCTAGCTTAACTTTTTTTCTTTGTGGTTCACATATTTTCCTTTTCTTTAGGGCATAATAATAATGATAATAATAATGATGATGATAATAATAATACAGTGAATTTGAAGGGCTTTTTTAGAGCTACGTCAATGCCTACAAAGGTAAAGACAGCAACAGAGCATCTCTACAGAAATTACCTTTCACATCAAAAGCTTAAAAAATTGGTTGCAATCTAAAAGTATCCCAACACACATGCACAGAGTAAGTACCATGGATTCTCCCTCAAAGCACTAAAACATCGGCACATTTCAAAGCATTGGAAAAATGGTGCTGAGAAATCATGCAAAGAGCAATCAGACGAAGACATTAAGGCTGAGCATTCCTGTGAGAAAATGCAGTCTGCTAATTGAATACACATACTTATGTTACTGCCGTTAACATAACCTGGTCTGTTTCCAATCTGGTCCCACAGTTCATGGATCTCGTCCACGACATCAAGAGGCCAGTAATGTGAGGCTGAGGCCAACACCTGCAGGCCTGCAGGGAGAGTTCGTGAGTAAACAAACAACCAGAAGGGGCTTTTCCCCTAACCAGGCACAGTCTATTACTCTACATTAACTCCCCTGGCACTGCAGCATGGGTTTTTGGGGACTGAAGGATTGATATGAAGCCAACAGCTGTAAAAGCAGCACAGACTATTCTTGATCATAATGAGCAAACAAATCAACAACATTCTCTGGTTTAAAAGTTAGCAGATGGTAAAATACTTACTAAACAGTGTTCTCTATTAAAACAGTAATAGTTATGTATTAAATGAGTTTGATATCAATCACACCACTCATAGTCATACAAAAAGTCATCTCTACCTGGATGCTTCCCAGCCTGTACCACTTGAGCATAAACCTTAAAAAAGAAATTTAACTAATTATCCGAAGAATGGCTAACAAAAAATGATAATACTGCAATAAGAGAGAAGAGGGCAGTAATATCATTTTACCTTAACACAGGAGACAAATGCTGTTAAAAGGTGAACTTTCAAAGAAAATTCCATATCTTAAAAAATGTCATTAATTTTCTTCTCAAACAACAGTTAAATCCCAAAATAAAGATGGATCCAGGAGGGGTGATTCATTATTCCAGCATGTGAAAACTTCTGATCAGTCCTTGAGAAAAACTTTAGAAATAAAGATTAATACAAAAAAGAACTGCTAAAAAATCAAAAAGTGTACAGGTATGAGGGAGAAAACTTCAGTAGATGCCTAGGTCTGGAACCAAACGTCCACTTCCACGCAAAAAAGTGTAATCCGTGAACAGTATTCCAACTTTCTCAGAGTTCCCCTGCCTGCATCTGGAAACTGCAGTGAGAGTAGAAGAGCTCCGTGGAGGCGGACTAGTGCATGGGAATTGCAAAACGTGATGTCATTCTCTGGATCTTCTGGAGAGGGGCGTTACAGCTGTGCGTAAATGGCATTATTTGTGCGTAATTGGAGATTGCGCAGGGAATTAATGAGATCAGGACCTGTACGGTGCGATCCAAATATTTTTGTTTAGATAAAAAAGATACTTCTTGAAATTTTGGTATGTTTAGATTTGATAGAGGAGAACTCCCGGATTCTTTGGGAACCAAAAACAGAGATAGTGCTCAGGAGGATGAGATATTTCCGTGGCAGATCACTGACGGGAGCACAAAAAATCTCTTCACCCGAGAAAACTTTTGACTATCTGCCTTAAGGATTTTTTTTTTTTTATTTCAGCTACATTAACATTTACTCGAACATAATCCGCCTGACTTCGCAATGCAGAACTATCACGAGATGTGATTCATTTGAGTGTGATTGAGCTTATTAAATGACAGGAGCTTCTCAAACTAAGTTTAACTCCTAATGTCAAAGTAAACAGCGACACCATGTGGCCTTAACATCTATTTGTCCCAGGCCACCCAGTTATGCTCATCAATTATTTATCCACCCTTCTTTCCAGACTGCCTCAGGGTGTTTTCTGTCTAACACTCATCATCTGATAGAATGAAAAATATCCACCTGTGTTATCACTAATAAACCACTCATATGTCCTCTGTTGTTAGATTATAATAGAGTTTGATATAATATTTCCTTTCCCCTCCCTTCCTCCACTCCCACCCCATAATATAAATATAATAGGATTACCCTAACTCACTTTGTTTATCATGATGAACCGGTCAAATTTAATAGAGGGTGGACCACTTTTTTCTCTCCTGAGGGTGAGAGAAAGTCAGAGGGGGGAGGGAGATAGGGAGAGGGGTGGGGGAAAGGCGTATCCCGGTTAAGGAGATAGTGTGGATGTGTAACAGGTCGTTTGCGCTGGTGTTGTGAGAAATACTACGCAGGGTCGGCTTAAAGAAGACTTGTAGTTAAGTTTTTATTTGGTTAAGTAGTTCCTTACATTCAGTTTTGAGTTCAAACTTATTGAGTCTCGCTGTCTTCAAACAGACACTGTCGTCGGAATAACGGTGTAAAGGCCGGTGTTGTGTATATCGTGCACGGCAAATGAGGCTCAATGATACCGCGCACACGGAGACTTCCAGGATGACCAAGAGGGTGTTTTAGTTCAGTGTCTGGGTACAAGAAAAGCCCATCGGTGGGATGAAGGATCGACTGGCTGAATTAGCTACTGTAAGTACGCTTTCTTTTCTTTTCTTTGAAGTATTCAAAACAGGACAGGTGAAACACAGGTAGCAAAAAAGTAGTTCCTCCTCAAACGCACATTTGTCATCCGTACAGAGTAGGGCACAAGCAGAGGAGGATGTTGCAGTGGCAGTGGAGGGAGATGGCTTCATGGAGAGCTTTTTCAGAAAGGTGTGTATCACTGTTGAATCCCACTGAGTTGGGGTAATATTGGGGAAAATAATTGGGATGCTTCCTTGGTGGTTTTAGGTGGAAGAAGTCCGAGGACTTATCGAAAAGATCTCCCACCAAGTGGAAGAGGTGAGGAAGATGCACAGCATGATCCTGTCCGCACCCAACCCAGATGACAGTAAGTATGTGTCTTTATAATAGAGTAAGCTGGAGCTTGAGGGTGTTCAAATCACAGTGTTGAAACTGCTCTTGATTCTAAAGGGTTAATTTGGCTTGGCTAGAGTTGAACCTAAGGGGCACGGAGTAGAGATGCAACAAATGTTTCACTTCCTTTGTTATATTTTCCTTCTCACTGTAGATGAATGGCTGCCTGGGCAGGAAACTTGAGAAGGAAACAGCTTTTTTTGTCCTGAAACTCACAAATCATTGTAGCGTGTTATCTTTTCAGTCAGGTATTCAAACATGCTGTCATTTGCAGGCACTAGTTTTATTATTTGATTGAAAGCTGTACAACAGAAAACAGTGGAAGCAGCACTGTGACATTGTGCTGTGTATTTAGTCAGTCCTGGCCCTGGTCAGTGTGCTGAGCTGAGGCCTGAGGATCCTACAGGACAAAGAGTCAGTATACAGAGCCATGGCATCATCAGCCATTATGTTTAATGTAACTTAGCACAGCACATACATGGAGTCAAACAAAGAGCCTGTGTTTGGTGCTGCATAGTCTTTGCTATAACGCCACACAACTGCAGCCAAGTTACAAAATGAAATCACCGCAAAGTCAATATTTACAAATTCAGTATGTGCAGCATGCAGAGACATTAGTGATTCATTAGAGAGTATTAAAGCTCCTCATCAGTGAATCGGCTCTGACATGTTTCTGGTTTGTGTGAAGGAACCAAGGATCAGTTGGTGTCGCTGACAAACGATATCAAAGGGAACGCCAATGTGGTGCGGACTAAACTTAAATGTGAGTTGAACATAATCCTAAATAAGCACCAGTCGGTGAGCTGTTATCTTCTGACGTGATGTAATGTTTAAACACAACTTTCTCTCCTTATGAAGCCATGGAGCAAAGTATGCCTAAAGATGATGCCGCCAACAGATCCTCCGTGGACTTCAGGATCCAGAAAACCCAGGTCAGGATACAGACGTTCTTGAGCCCCTGACCTACTGGGGATTACAGGAAGCAAAAGTATCAGGAAGGGAAAGGTGCCAAAGTTTAGAATGACCAAGGAACATAATCACCTTTGATTGTTAATTTCTAAAATCGATTTGTCTTTTAGAAAAAAAAAGAGAAGGATATACTTTAAATGATCCCCAACTGTTTTATTCTGAAAGCTGAAATGTATTGCTTCACAGTCACAGGACCTATCTATCTATCTATCTATCTATCTATCTATCTATCTATCTATCTATCTATCTATCTGCTGACCAAACTAAAAGTAACAAAAACTAACAAACATAAATATACTGTTAAAAGACAAAAATACAACCTGAGGCATAAAAGGAATATTTCCAGCTCACAGTCTGTACCATAAATATATAATGTATTATAAAGAATACAGTGGAAAACATTAAACATAAACAACTGTACAATGACCATAAATATACTGTAGTTTAACTACCGGTTCAAGAATGTAATTTTTAACAACGCAGAAAGTACAAGTAACCCTATTTGATAAAAATACTCTATGTACCTTTGCACTCTTTGACCTTGTGTCGTCATTTTTCCTCAGCACACCGTGCTGTCCAGGAAGTTTGTGGAGGTCATGACTTCGTACAATGAGACACAAGTGTCCTTTCGGGAAAGAAGCAAAGGAAGGATCCAGAGACAGCTGGAGATAAGTGAGTGACAAATAACCCGGACCCCCCACCTCATGCACCCTCAGATAGCCAGGGGTATTGAAAATACTTTGAAAGCAATCATACATCTATTCCTACTTCCTTTTATTAAACACATCAAAAGGACAGAAGTTGGTTGCACATGAAAGATCAGGGAAGGATTCAGAGATAAACGTGTGACGAGTAAAACCCTGAAGCTGTCAGGACAGGATCCAGGAAACAGACCACACCGGTTTCCTCTCTGTGTCTCCGAACACAAACCAAGCTGTTGATAAAAACACAGCAGCAGCAGCAGCAGGGCGACACTTTTTCTGGTTTCTTCAACACCACAGGCTTCACTCAACAACAGTTAAAAGTAGACCAATCCTAAACCCCGCATGTACACTGTTTTGTATGTTTTGATGAATAATAATGAAATAGAGTTATTTAAAAAGGATGGATCAAAATTTTAGATTTACTACAGTCATGGCCAAAAGTTTTGAGATTTTCGATTATTTATTTATTTACAAAAGTTGTTTTATATTGCAGTTAATGACTTTGCAGTTAATTTCAATTCACCTGATCACTCTTCACAATCTAGAGTTAATAGAAACTGCCACCATAGACACTGAGGAAGCAAACCATGTGGAAAACAAAATTTGTGCCATTCTAAAAACTTTTGGCCACAACGGCCAAACTACAGATCTCTACAATAAGTAACCAGGGGAACCAGCATAAATCACATGTCTTATTTTATTTCCTGAAATGATATGAACTATAAGATAGTGTAGTTGATTTATGCAATGTAAAAGAAAACAAACTTGTATCCAGAGAGACAGCGTCATCACACTTCACAAACTCTTGACCTTTATAGTGGGCAATGAGAAAAGATGTAAAGATGCATTTATTCGGTTTTTGGAGAAGTACATAAAGAAAAAAACCTTGCATAAATAAGAAACTTTCCAACCAAAGGAAATCTGTAAAGAAGCAGTAATTAAAGACTCTTTACAGTCAGTATTTAGTATGATTCAAACAAAACATGGCTGTTAATTAGCATATTTGAGTGTATTCATTGGGGTATTTTGGTTTAATGAGTTATTCCACAATTTTTAATAGTGTTTTTGTTCATGATGTCAGTGATGAACAAATGTGAAGTCATTGTGTATCAGCTGCTTGTACTGTGTTACACAAACCATAGTGAAAGGTGAAAAAAGAGGCCTGTCTCTCCTGCTCCCTGCGGCCGGCCTTAATGAGAGGCTCCACTTCTCTGTGCTGCAGACGGAAGAGCCTGATACTGGAGAAGGATCGCTGTGTTAGTGTTGCTAGGGAAACGGTCAGAGGGCTTGGCGGCTTGTGTAACAGTACTTCACCTGTCTTTGACACAGCCACGCAAGTCACCTCTGCCTTTCATGCACATTTGTAGCTTCTAGTGACAAATCTTAGAGGCGATACTCTTCGAGCTTTGGTGAATTGATGAGTGGTAATGATGGTGTGTTTTTGCCGTGTTTGCTTCCCTCTCCCTGGGGAAAGTCCCCTGTAAAGGTGTGTGACTTACAGAAGGCACCTGCCTCCATAGCTGACTCTCAGGGGAGCTGGTTGTACAGCAGGAAGCACAGCCTGAGGAAGGGAAAGCTTTCTGTTTATAGTGTTTCAACAGAGAGGGCTGCCGGGTTTCTTAGCTCCTTTTCTTATCCTCCAGACACATTTCTAATATTAGTTACAAGAAACAAGCTCACCTACAAATAAACTGGAAACCACAGCAGGAACTGCCTGTAATTAAACGTGAAGTTATGTAAATGAGCTGCACACAAATAAACGCATTTGTGCACTGCATTTTTAGTATTACAGCTGGTGTTTTACCTACAATGTTCAGACGCTTATCCCAGGTAAACATTTTAACAGTTTGTTACATATATGATTATATTATAACATCTGTTCCAATGCAAGTCTTATCAGTGGTAAATATGCTAAGGGCTTACACCGTGTTTGTAACAGTGTCTGCTGATTGGATAACAGATTATTTTTCTGTCAGCTCAGTCAGCAGAAAAAACACAAAGCTTCTACCCTGAACAAAACAGGCTTCGTGCTCTGCAGCTTCACTACGCTGTGAGACAAATGTACTATCCTGGGATTAGACTACACAACAATAACACTGTGCCAAACCAGCACAGACATCTGAAAATTAAACACTTTTCTTAAACAATACTTTCCTGAAGTGTACGATAAGAACAAAACAAACAAAAATCAAACTAAACAACAAAAAAGAAAAACGAAACTGATAACTTGAGGGTAGAGGGTAAAAAAGTATTTAACAAACCTCATCCACACAATTAAAAAAAACGACTTCTCCTGAGATACTGCCAATGCTGCTTCTTCAAGTAAAAAGATGGCTTATTAACCCCAGTGCTGTGTTTTTTTTTTATTTTGCGAAGCCTACTGAAAAAATTGACAATCACTGTATTTATAACAAAGGCTGTTTTCTAAACCACCTACTACCCTAGCAGTGCCTACTATTTTGGCTGAATTTCCATATGTAGTAGGAACTAGGCAGTATGCAAAAACTTGCTAAATCTGTAGTATGCCAGAAATCCACTGATGTCCTACTGATTCAGGAAAAATTCTTAGTATGCTACGGCCCAGTCTACCTGGCATACTATTTCACAATGGACAACACTAACGCGGTTTGTGAATGTGTGTTGCTGGTTTCGGTGAATTACCGCCATCTACTGGAATGAGTCGGTATTATAACTACAATACAACAACACTAACAATAGACAATCCATGAGATAGAAGTGAAGTGATGAGAAAGAAACACCAGTAAATCATACTTCTAGTTGTAAAAGAGGTGCTTACATCTATGAATTCATTAAAGCCCATACAAACCAAAAATTACCTTTTTTAACCAACAGTGGATTATATGAAAGTTGTTTTTCTATCAGCTGTAAAATAAAAAGTCAATTCCTTCCAGATTTTTTAAAATAGTCAATATAACTTTTGGTGTAAGATTAAAAACCAAATATGAAGTTTCTGCTGTGATACAACTCACTAACCCCCCCCCCCCCCCCCCCCCCCCCCAAAAAAAAAAAAAGAAAAAAGAAAAAAACAAAACAAAAAAAAACAATCACCAGCTGTAACTGGTATCCTACAGAACGGACCCAACAGAACCATCATACTACATGCAAAAGCAGTAGGTAGTATACAGTGCCAACTTCATACTACGTTCACATGTAGTATGTGGTAGGCCGTTTGCAAAACAGCCTTTGTCTGTCACTTTGAAGCCATGCACAGTTCACTGATCTGTGTCTTAGGTCAATATTTTTTTTTCATATTGTTAAGCTGTTAATGAATCAAAGGTCCAGAGGGTAAACAAAAGGTCATGCTTGGTTTTTTAATCATATCACAAATTTTAAAAAGATTTTGTAGTTAAAAGCTTTTCGTTTGGTTACTTTTTTCAGTACCAGAAATTTAAAGGTCTCAAAGCAGTTTCTTTATTTGAGGGAAATTAAAGAGTCCTTGTTTCTCATAATTATCATTGCTTTTTTATTATTCCAGCTGGAAGGGTGACAACTAATGAAGAGCTAGAAGACATGTTGGAAACTGGGAATCCATCAATATTTACCTCTGATGTAAGTTTTCTTCTGTTATACTCTGCAGAATGTGCAGCTTGTAGTCACTGCAAGGATGAAAGCTCGTACTGCCATCTAGTGGTGATGGAAGAGTGAATCAGTAGGGATGCTGCTGTGTTTGTTGGTCACAGTTTTCTTCTTTTTTTTTTTTTTTTGGTGAATTACTGAAATGTGATTCCTGTTTTCCAGATCATTTCCGATTCCCAGATCACTCGTCAGGCTTTGAATGAAATTGAGTCACGACATCAGGACATTATACGCCTGGAGACCAGCATCAGAGAGCTCCACGCTATGTTCATGGACATGGCAATGCTAGTAGAAACCCAGGTACACCTAATCAGACAGTTTCATAGCTCAAACTGCTCTTTTTATGGATAAGAAACCTCCCAATTTTTATCTTATGAGGCAATGTTTTCCCTTCTGTATCATTATTCTTCACACAAGTATATCAGTATGTAACCACTGAGTTGTCTATCACGCAAAAACGCTCTGATTAATCTATTTCCAGGGGGAAATGGTTGACAACATTGAGAAAAACGTCTCAAATGCAGCTGAATACATTTGTAGTGCAAAGGAAGAGACCAAAAAGGCACTGAGATACCAGAAGAAATCCCGGAGGGTATGTGCTCCTTTCTGAGTCTCTCATGTGAGATCGTCACGAGTAAACAGATTTGTAAATGGGAATTAGGTTCAGTTGCACACGTGTCACCTTGAAACCATAATTTGAATCTGTTCAAAGCCCTTGGATCCACTTTGGTTTACATTTCAACTCACAATCTCTTTTACTTGGCAGAAATACATTATCCTTGCCTTTGCTCTGTTGATCCTGCTTGCTGTCATTGCACTAATTGTTGGCCTGTCTGTTGGACTAACCAAACCCCCCGTGTGAGCACTACTAAGGTAACACTTCATCCTCATTCGGCTCCTCAAACTCAACATTCATCCTCTCATCTGCTGTATATAAGAGTCAGTAATTCACTGGAAGGTTTAGCTGTTAAATGGTTTAAAGGATTTTAATGCAGTGCCTCTGACTCCTCTCCTCTTTCTTTTTGACAGAAACTCCTCCGCCTTGCTATGTGTGGGGCAGCAGGCCTCCTCCTTTTAATCATCATATTAGTGGGGACCTTTGAGTGATGGATTTCATGGTTCATAAACACTCAGCAGAAGTCAGCTCCTGTTGTGATGGATCCAAAAATAGCTTCATTAAAGCACAATAGTAAGTCATAACAAGTCATTCACTGTCCAGAAGCATTACAGAGAGGAGCTCATGAACACACAAAAGAAGAGTGTGATCTGCTCATTATACCTCATACACTGTTCTGGAGCTCCAGTGAGGGTCTTTAAAGATGATGTCCTTTATGTAAGCAGTTACATAATGAAAAGTGATAGCATGTCAGATCTATAAAGTCATTGATAGTTTGTATTGCTGCAATTTTATGTGAAATGGGATGTAAAATTTGTGTCACTGTCAGATCTTTTTCATGTCTTTACAGAAAAATTTAAGCTATCACTTACAAACAGTTAGCTTTGCTTAGCTAAGTTTAGCTTAAGTTATCTGAGGTTATTGAGACTGGTCACAGGCACAGCCAACAGCTGCATCTAAAAGTTAAAAATGGGAATAAAATTTTCACAAGAGAGGTAACATGCCAAGTGATTTCTTGGCAAAATGAGACTTCCTGGAGTCTTGTTGTTCTTTGGTTCCCAGGCAATGGGCAGGAACTACAGGAGACTGGCTCATGAAAGCGTAGTGTCTCATATTTATAGTAACAAAACTAACAAGATGTCACGTTTGCTCTGAAAGTGCCAGTAGGCCGATTTTACGTCTTAAGACAGAGCCAAGCTTGAAGTTAGGATTTGTTTCCAGTTTAACGGTAACTAAGTTAACCTAACTGATTGCCTAAAGAAAGAGGTACAATCTCCCAATTTAAGCCTTAATTAGAATACTCTTTTACCAAGATGTTCAAATATCACTTTAATGTTCTAAGATATTGTAAAATTGTTAATGGATTTATACATGTATTGTAAAAATTTGTGTTTAGATGTTTAAAAATATGCTCTGTATGTTATCTTGTCATTTTGTACATACACGTATCCATGTAAACTGAATGTAAAACTGACATGGCTCAGGAGAATTCTAGTAATAGAATTGATGGGGGGGAAAAAAGTAACCTAGTTACAAGTTAACCACACCAAATGACATACTTAGAACTGATGGATATATACCACTTTATACCACAACTCTTCCTAAGTAATTGAAGTGATGTGCCTTCTTTATATGTTTTATACTCAACCTTAACTTATTGAACTGTATTTATCCAAAGTCACAGTGTGTAATGACTGAAGAATTTGTTGAGAAAGTCATGCTGCTGCATTGGACTGTTGATCAATGTTATTTCAGGAACACAGGTTTGAATCTTCTTTTTTTGTTTTTAAAGTGTTTATTTTATTTTTTACTGAGAGATAATTGGCAATGCAACTAAAAAAAAATAAACCAAAAACGTATGGGTGTTGTGTTCATTTTTTTAATGATAAAGATAGTAGATTAAATATGCGTTAAAGCTCATGATCACTTAAGGTATTTGGAAATTGCAGAAACCCCTACATTTTTCTGACAGAGCAGATGTGATTGTTTTTGTTCTTTAACACTGCACATTGCGTGTTTTTAGTTTGTTTACAGGAAAGCAGGAAAAATGGGCTGCTTTAAACTTCAGGTCTAATGAGCACTTTGCACAAAGCGCTTGACTTCCGTGTAATCAACCAAACAAGATTAGTGTAGAGTGTGGAAGTGAGTCCCCAGAGGACAACTTCCTCTCTGTCTTTGAATGAGATCAAAGAAAATGTGGACATGCACTTAGTGAGCCAGTGGATGTCCTAAAAATCTGATCATGGGAGTGTCTTGGGTCATGGGATAAGATACTTGAAATTTCAAGAGAAATTACAAAGAAATTTTAGACCTGGACAGAAATCTTGTTTTTTTTATTTGCCTCTTCAAGGATAGGCTACATCTTCAGGGTTTGGTTAAAGAGGGCAAACTATGATTTGTAGGTTTTTAATCTTTAGAGACAGCTCTCTCCCTGCTTGTCTCCTTGCTCTTCATTACACAACAGTTCACTACCTTACTCAGAAAATAGCTTTAAGCGACTGGCACATTTCTTTTTATTTAAATAAACATATAATTTAGCGATACTCACTAAAAAAGCATACTGAAACATGTATGTCTTCTAAAGTGTATTTTAAACTTTCTTTTTGCCTTTTCTTACTTGTCATTCCGTGATTATGTTACCGTGTGAAACTGTCTCATTTTAATCCCCATCACTAGAAGTCTAAATCTAAGGATGTTGTGTTTACTGAAGTCTCATCTTATTGCCACTCCCATTATTAGCCCTCTTCATGCAGTTTCCTGTTCTAGTCCTTCGATTATTTTGTGTTCAACAAGGATATCCTTACTGCATGATTACATTGTTTGATCTTGCCTGTTTAATCCACTCTAATAGCTCCCACATAACAAGCAGTTTGACAATTTGTACATCATGCAAATAATCTCATGCATTTTTTCCACCTGGTGTCTAGGACTCACAGCTGTTGCATTTTTTGTGGATCCTTTGATCCAGTGAAAATTGTTCACAGTTAATATTAGTAAAGAGTCTGATCTGAAGCTGTCTCAGATCTAAATATGAATGGTCTTATACTCAGGTAGGGTCCAGTATTACAATTCTATATCATGCATTTGGATACCATCTTACTAAATTTCTTCAGTCAACAATTTTGAACCTTTTATTTTGAGTAACTTCTAGACCCTTTTTGTTTAATTAAATAATTAGATGATAAATTTGATTTAACATAAAAAAGATACATTTGAAATGAATGAGAAAACATACATTTCATCAAAGCTGTACTGCAAAAGAGAAAACAGTCTTCATTTTTTTTCTTATATAAAATATAATTTATAATGTAAAATTTATTCTGATAATGAAATAACTTCAGACCTTCAACCCAACTCTGTGGTGTTCCAGTTTTTAATATTTATTTAATTAACATTTCTATCACTGCGGATAAAGTTTCTGCTCACAAACAGCTAAGGTAAAACAAAATCTTTGGTTGTGATTTTCAAAAGCGAGTGGTTTGGAGAGGGATAAAAACAGAATCTGCTGTATCCATGATACAGCGGCTGATCACATTTCTTCCATTAACTGTATGCTGATGCTGTGTTTCTGTACCCACTGTATTGATTTTTTGGTGTTTGATGGTCACAAAAGTGTTTTAGACATAAATGTTCAAAGCATGACAGACCTTGGTACCGAGGCTTAGGAGAAGAGGTGCAGGATTTATTCAAGTCACTTATTTCCAACCACCCTAAAATATCTCAGCTAATCACAATACTATCTAGTTAAACCGCACACACACACATCAGGATAAATAGAGTACTGCTACAATTACTGGCTCTGCTTCTATTTTACTTGTACCACTGTAACTTTTAGCCGACAGCTTAAGCATTTCAACCCATTTGCTGCAAGGAAAACCAACTTTTCTAGTTCATTAAAGCAATTTATGCCCTTACGGCTCTCTGTACTTGCACACACTAGCACTAAGACGAATCAGAACAAGACATTGACAAGGAGGTTTACTATCTTATCCAAGAGAGAGCCTCAGTTTTTCCAGATATGTTCAGGATCCTACAGAGATGAAGTAGGAATTGCACCTGTTTTATGCAGGGCAAAGAGATTTAAATGTTCAAAAGCAAATTCATTGGGAAGCACTTTAATCATTTGCATGTCGTTTCGTGGGTTCACTCAAAGGTTGGACATTTAGTGCTATTCACATTTTTACTTTTTTAATGAATGGTTTTCATTATGTTGTGGCAAGGGTAGAACGATGAATACTCTAAAAATCCAGCAGTGCCACCTAGGCTTAAAAGGGGTCTAGGATTTCATAAATATATATATAGGTTCATTAAAATCCAGTTGGAGTAGAGTTACAAAAGATCCGTTTTTTAAAAGTTTACTATAAAAGTTTTATTCAAAAGACTACAATAAAACTCTTCAGCCCCTAAAGTCTTTAGGATAGTCCCTGCCCCTTGGCGTCCCCTCATCGCTGGTGTCATCTACCCCCTGTCCCTCAAAGATACTATGAGGAAGATCTGTTCAAATTGGACTGCTTCACCATCTTCTGGTCTAGAGTCAGGCATGTGTTTGAGTTGAAAAAAAAAATCTTTGGCGTTTATCAGTACAATTACATAGCGCTGTTGTTTGAAACAAGACATCAACCGATGTAGTCCGTAATGTGTAACATTAATGAATCCTGATCATGTCCATCTATCAAGCAGCCAGCGTGGTGTTGTCATAGAGACTAGACATGCCGTAAATCAATCCGGTCCTGCCCGACCCGACTGGGGAGCTACGAAGAAGCTACGAAGTAGCATTTTGAAATCACCTATTTTAGCGCTGATAATGTCATTTGAAAGTGTGGACTACGATCATGCATATATCTTTGAGGGAGACTTTAAAGATCACTTTCTCCTCACAGCCCTCTTAAGATAATAAGTTGTCAGACACTGCCCACTTCCAGCTGGTTTCTCAGACCACAATCAGTCCCCCCACATTCGAACCAAAAAAAAGTTGATAATTAAACTCTATACACAGCAGAATTCACAATTACATTCGTAAAATAGATTCATGAACTTGAAAACACACCATGTGATAGTTTGCAGGGTCGAGAAATGGTGTCTGACTAAAATTCAAAAAACGAAACAGCGTAAAAGAACAACCACCCTAAAGACCTTAAAAACACAACCCGCAGAGACAAAAGAATGAAACCGGGATATTATGTCCAATGTCCCTTCACTCGATTAAAACCATGCCCAAAGTTCAGTATCCTGTGAGGGTACTTAACTCAAAGAGGGGAACCCTCTATCGTCCAACTTTTCTTCCCCTCACAGCCGCCTGCCAGCGTCTCCACACGACGGTCCCCTGGGCACCTCGACGGAGACTCCCCACGTCAGCCTCCCTCTCGCCACAGGAAACCGTTCGGGTCCACCACCTCGCTGCTCCTTCCTGGACGATGGGGTCTCTTCAGTGTCGCTTCTCGTGCTACTCCGGGTATTTGGTGCCTCGTGCTCCTGCTGCCGTTCCCGCTGTCGTCGCCCGGCCTGTGCTGCCCTTATCAGGTGTATGTCTGTGGTCGCGCACACCGGTGTCCAATGAAGCTGATGAGGAGGGAAACTTCAGGGCCAGTCGGAAAAGTCACTTCGTACACACTTCATGAAAAACACATGCAATAAAATGGTAAAAGACTCTGTTACCACCTAATCTAATCTTAAAATGTGCGTATTTAAGATTTAACTTCTGCTTCTTTTATAACTTACATAATGTTTAACAAAACAAGATATATTCATGTATTGAGACATATGCTTCCTAACTTTGATAATAGTATTATTACTGGTTGGTGTTTCTTTTCTTGTGCATACAATTCAAGTCTTGCTGCTACCTACCTGAGCTGATGTATGGTGTTCTCTCTTCATGGCTCCAGATGAGCTCAGTCTACAGCTGGTGTGTACCCTCACCAACATGGCAGCCATCTCCAGCTCTGTGCACACTCAAGGGGTGCTTCCCAATGTGCCAAAATGCAG
This sequence comes from Halichoeres trimaculatus, assembly GCF_033239565.1. Lineage (NCBI taxonomy): Eukaryota > Metazoa > Chordata > Actinopteri > Labriformes > Labridae > Halichoeres > Halichoeres trimaculatus. Next base: position 21,726,298 of record NW_027437183.1, read on the forward strand.
TCTCCTATCTCCTCTCTCCTCCGCGACACCGGAAGTACTTTGTGAGCAGCCATATTGGAGGACATTCCAAAGCGCCAAATGTGCTCGGAGGAGAGAGGAGAGAGGAGAGAGGAGACTGAGCTGGAGGAGGCATAATCGAGGAAACACAAGTGCAGGCTTCGCGGAAGTCTTTTCACTGACAGACACGCCCCCTTGTGACGTATCAGAGCCGGCCACAAAGCGTCAGCTGTCCACATGTGTGAAACGTGAGCACCATGGAGCAAGATATGAGCAAGATACGCTGTTTAAGTGTAAAGCCTGGCTCGCACTTCAGGCATCTCGCCCGATTTAACCCAGATTCGGTCCTCCCCACAATCAGGGAAGAAATCTGGTCGGGGACTAAAATCAGCCCCAACGTTCGGCGAAGATTATCTTCTAGTGTGAGCGGTTAACAGATGAATCTTTAGCCCCACGATCGTCTCACAGACTCGTCCGAGCCGCCCCGATAGTTTTCAAACATGTTTGATATTTATCTGGATGATTACAACATTCATTGTCACTGAGGATGACAACAGACTAATAGAAAGAGCCCCAGAGACCGGATAACAGACAACAAGGCTTAAAGTGAAACTGAAAGGCTTCGGGTCAGCTGACTGCGCGCTCCACTGGCTCACTCCAGCCAGTTCAATAATGCCTTTGAAAATAACACATAACCAGGCCATTTTCATACAGTAGCAAACTGTTGTTTTATCAGTGATCGGTGTGAGATCATGCCATTATTGGCTGATACAGCAACAGTTTCACCTCTGTCCCTCTGCGTGCGCGTAATGGATGAAAGGCACCGCTGCAGACAGCTCCACTTCTCTCTCCTCCTGTCCCACCCGTGCGCTAAGCAGTGCTTATAGCAGAATAAACACATTATTTATGAACACAAAGTGGCCCCAACATAAGAATTAAAAACTATCAATCTGGGCCTGGGAAAACGTGACATTTTTCTTGTTCATTCATGAACATATTCATGTTAAACTGATCTAAAAGTGAATATGAATTTTCCGTGGTCGAGCGCCCTGTTGTTTACATTATTTTCCTTAATTTAGTTTCTCCCGTGCGTTCAGACCGGTTTATCCAGCTGTGACGCCGCCATCACTACAAGACTGACGTCATGTGACGCTCCGGAGGAGAGGACATCTCAATGCTCATAAAATGAACCTCCTCGTCTCCTCTCTCCTCTCTTCGTTTCCTCGCGTCTCTGGCATGAATCTCTGGTGGGCGGGACTAAGACGCAAGTGGAGGAGGCGAGTGGAGGAGGCGTGGATGGAACTTTGGAGCTTTGAGAAGCACCCAAGGTACACTTCCCACTAGGTACCTTGTGGTAATCATGTCAGCATCAAGTTAAATGCAGAAAAAAAAAACCTTGAAACCGAAGCATCAATACACTCAGCAGCCTGTTTGAAAGGCAGGGGTGTGTTTCAGGCTGTTTGAGAGGCAGGGCTGATGATAAAAATGGCACTTTCTGTACGTCACTGGGCACCAATGCACAGATGGTTGTGTTTGCTGACGATCTGCCTCCAGCAGCATTTCAAAGACCATTTGTAAGTCTTTCACTTGTCTGTGTGTTCAGGGCATTCTGTGATCAGAATGTAGTTTATTCAAGCAGGGTAAGCTGGTAAACATAGGCAATGCTAGGCAGTATAGTAGCCATGAGATTACAGTTTGGAATAGTATCTTACACCCCTGACGACTTCAGAGCAGTTAATTAAAACCATTGACTGTGTAATGTATACCTATAGTTATTGTATGATGTCATTCATCTTCACACTACAAATCTCATAGTTTAGTTCATCGATCGAGGTTTGGACTTGCAAAAATCAGATGTATACTTCTTTACTTGTCATGCTCTATTTACATTTTTTGATTTTATGTACAGGCTGTATCGATGGGGGATATTTTTTTGACTGTTTCTGTTTAGTTTTTGGCTTCTCTACTTTCCTTTTAACACTTGGACATTCATTTCAGTCATGACTTAGAAAAGTTAATCAGCTACCCGAGGCAAATTTGTCATCTAAGCGCACATAATCCTTACTGCTGGATATTTGGCAGGGGGAATCAAATCTGTTTTGAGAGGAAAACAGTTTACCTCTATTTGCAGTCCCTTAAGGTAGGATTCACTGTACTCAGACTGCAAAGATACAACTCTTGTACACTGTCCACTTTAAAAGATATATTATTCTTTTTAATATATCCAGATATTTTACAGTTGAGTGCTTGCTTTTGCTATGATTGGTGATAACTTTTGAGATAAGTCCAGGAGCTGTTGGTCTTTTATTCGGTAGACTAAACTGTGATTGATGACAGGACCTTTGAATTCTTGTAAGGACACATAATTTATTCTGCAGCCTGGCTTATCCTGCCTAAGAGCTAAGTAACAGCAAAATTTTAAACTCTTCTTTTCTAAACTTGTCTGTAGCCCAATCATGTGGAGATTATCCAAAACTCTTCCACATTGAGGCACCATAATTTCTATCCATCCACTTGCAAGATTCTGACAGCACATCATTAGTTGATTTTCCATGATTTCTTTTAACTAGAACTTTACAATGTACTCAAGAAAATTAGCAAGTATAAAAAACTCATAATATCAACATTTCTTCAAATCAGCCCTTTTAGGTTTTTATTTTCAAATCTCTAAAAGGCTATTTGATGGTTTTATGGTTTATGTATTTCCAGTGGCAGCTGTGCTGTCTTTTCCTGTCTGTACTGATGGTAATCCAACATCCATTATTATGTAACGCAGCTGGATACAGATATTTATAATCTGAACATGCTGGAGTTATGACATCACCCAGCACTGCTGACCATGACGAGCATTTGGGGAAGCATGCAAACCGTTCTGTCATGGTAGGTTATTGCTTCACCAAACAGGAAATGTATCACTCAGATGAAATGTGATTGATGCGTGGCTTAACTCGATATCCGTTTTCGTGCACCAGGGGACAATGGGCTGTCAGAAGACTTGCAAGGTGGAGAAACTCCTGAAGCAGCCTCAGAGGGAAGTGGTGTGGAGCCAGAGACAAAGGTTAGCCACGGCGAAGAAGAACGGCCGGATGAGGGACACAGATAAGGTGAGCGTGACGTGTTGTTTTCTTGTGTTTTGTCTGTGTAGCTTTCTATGAATAAGCATTGATTCAGTCATGCGTGGACACCAGCAGGATAAGCACTTGTTGATGCCTGCAGCCACAGTATGACCTTACTCTGCACCCCTCAGCCAAAGCTCTTTACTGTCACCAAGGCTCATCATTAACAGATGCAACCATATGTGGCACTCTGAGATTGTAGTGTCACCGTTTGTTGCACATGATTTTGCTACAAAGGAAGGAAGACATCACACATAGTGCTTTATTATTGATGCTCTCTGCTTGCTTATAGAAGATTAGCAGCATCTCATTATGTAATGCGTATTTTAGTCAAATTGACCATCAAATATACAGTGACAACAAATTCATTCCAACTAGCTTTTAAGCTACATTTCTCGACATACATGTGCACACTTGCATGTGCACACTGCCTTAACATTTATTTTTTTGTTTATGAATAAAACATATTTATTTATTTAGTGACGTGATTTCTAAAGATTACTGAGGTGCAGTTTCTAATAGCATGAATGTAACAGACCTAATAGAATATAACGCACAATGAAACACCTCAAAGAAAGACAACAGATAAAAGGACTATTTTCAGAAGCTCTGGGAGCGTTGCACAGCTCTGGTTCTCACATTGAACTGGTAGGCAATTAATTTGTGCAGTGAATTCACAAGTGCAAGTCAATGTAAGAAATCAGAACTCATTTGCTACCTGCGCTTTGATAGTGAAGACATTAGATGATACAAAATGAATATACTTTTTACCAGATGCAAAACATTCAGCTGGTTTAGTAAATAGCCTGAGTAGCTTACATCAGCGCTCATGTGCAGATTAACATTTGGTCTGTCATTACAGGGGAGTTTGCGTTTTTATATTGTCAGTGCGTGACTGTCACAACCTGTTAATGGATGTAGTGGATTTTAGAAAGGGAGCACTAAAAACCCATTTAAGCTGGTCGACATAAAAACCTAAGATCCCCTGCTTCGTGAAATAAATGAGTTGACCCCACCTGACTTGAACAATTAGTTTGCAGCAGAACTTTGGGGCGGTGACAATGTGAAGCTTAAGAAACAGTGAAAACTATTAGAACAGACACGAGGCGGCAGGTTTGGTTACTCTGATGAAATACGAAATAAGTTTGATTTTGATGAGTATTTTCTTAATTGTCAGCTTTACATTTTATATGAAGAACAGCTGCAGCCCCTGCTGCAAATAGAATAGACAATGGTTGTGTCCAAAATCACTCTCTTATTCCCTACACCATACTCACTATATAGTGAATTAGATGTAGTGGACTACATAGGCCATTCACTCAGCAAATGTTAAAACATTTCAGACACTACTTGGCAGGCCACCTACAGTGACATAATTACTCTCCCATAGCTCACGAATGGCTGGGGATTTACAGCTATAAATTTTCTCAAACACTGCAAAACGGCATGGATTTCAGTGATAACTAGTATTAAACTTAGCATATTTTTCCACAATGACCAAATATAATATTTCAATTTATAAAACACCATTTTTTACAACAAATAAACAGCAGCCATGTTTTCGCGCCACAATTTATGCCGTGTTAGAGAATTACAAGGTCCAGTGAATGCGTCGCCCGCGATGGACGGTTCAGCGGCTAACGGCTCCATTGTTTGTACCTTTGCTTGGAGTTGTGGGACACGCTCTTCCGAAAGTTATACAGAGCTAAGTGTTATTTATTTTTATCAGTTTCATGTTATCAGTAATTATGTAATAAGCCATTTTTTTGAACCGCAAAGCATGGTGGTATATATCACTCACATAGTGAGCATCGCTTACACGCTTTTGCTAATGTATGCTTTTAAAAATGCGTTGTGGGATACATTGAGCTAAGCTTCGTTTTTAGTAGCGGGATGTTGCCCCTTGGTTCCTCCTTTCCTTTAACAATCTACAGAACATGGGGCTGTCAGTCATAGTGTCACATCCCCTCTTTTGGTCAGAAACCATGTTAGAAAAAAATAATTGGGTACATCATTCAGTGTTAAAGTTTGGCCTCTGTTTTACAGCCAGTCGGCAGAGGGAGCTCTAAATCTTTTTAGCGTCACTGTCAGCGAGCACTCAATGTATTCAATTCAATCTAAAGAAAACTAGCAAGTTTATTAACAATGAATGAAGGAAATTAAAACTGAGGAGCAGAATGAGGGGATTGGTTAACTTGGTTCTCAAATTTATGAGAAGTATCTGATGTTTCAGCTCTGTATTACACTACTTTTATGTTGTTGCACGTGCGGCTGACAAATGGGAAAGGTCTTCTTTTTGTGGGTTTGATACTATTCAGTAAATTGAAGTGATTGACTGATTAAGAGGAGAGTATGAAGCCCAAGCAGGTGTTTGGAAAGAAAGTAGTAAGGACCTGTTAGCACATACTCCAGGCCGTGTGCTGCTCAGAAGGATATGAAAATATACATTTTAAATGTTTAAGAGGTAGACTTTTTTCTTATTTGGCCATCAAGACAGTTACATGATTTCCTTTTTTGTTTCAACATATCTTGTGCAACTTTTATCTGACAGAATTATTTATTATTTCCAAAATGATGGCACTTGTGTTTTTTGATTATTCTCATTCACTGCTCATCAGTATTGAACACACCTTAGCACTTCATGCTGTTTGCTGCATCTCATGCAGTCTTTCTTTAATCTGCAAAGGCTCTCACAAAAGGAAATGTCAAAACAGTTGTTCACACCTCCCAATGTGGCTCAGCTTGCTGAGTTAAGGCAGGCCTGGAGCTCCTGGTCTGCCTTCTGACGTCCTTTGACAGCTGTCTGAACAGGTTTTGTTCCCCCTAACATTACAAGGTAGGCAAGCGTCCTCTGAATCATTATTAAAGAACAAGCATACACGCAACCAGCAGCATGAGCTAGTTGGTGCACCTTGCTAAGCCCTGCCACCTCTTGTACAAGAAGTCCGATGATGATCTAATCTTGTTTGGCTCAGGTTTCAATGATTTGCAGCATATTTAGTAGTTATAAAGTTAAATACACACTTTTGTCAGTTCTAATTTCAATAACCACAAAGCAATGTGTGTGACACCCAGATAAGGAATACAGTGTTCTCCTTCTCGTGAGGAAACATCGGACCTATGATCATTCATATTCATTCAGCGCCAAAAAGGAAAACTTTCTGAGCATCGTTTCCTTGTAACATTATGTAAGAGGAAGATTTATTTTAGCTTCATCTTTAATCCCATCTATGGATTAAGAGAAATGACCAAAGGGGCTCTCATGTCACTGATGGTGACTGATGTATTGACAACATTAGGTGTGCTTTCTGCTTCTTGTTGGAGCTCAGCAGCTCCCCCTTTGGTGTTTACTCACCAGGTAGAGGAGTTGGGCGGGAACAATTGCCATCAGCCCTGTGTGAGGTTGTGCTGCCTGAGTGTTAAACAGCCGCTGTGCCACATAAGCTCTCAATTGGGATTGCAGAGGTGGTCCCGCTGAAGGGGGGAGGGACTACTCTAAACAGAGGTAAGGAGCTGCTGTGGTTGCTAGGCATCCAACGCTGAGGAAAGCATATCTGTTTTGGGCCCTGCTCCTCCCCTCTGCTTTTCCCACAACAGGGTGCAGCACTCCTGTCAGCCACAGAGGGCAGCCATACTGCACATGCTGAGCTGTTCTCCTTCACATCTCCCTGTTGTGGAGAAAAAAAAAAACAGGATGGCCCAAATAATCCCCTGTAATACCCTTCTGCACTTGATTTCCTGACCTGTGATTGGATGGTAATTCTGTTTGCTGCTGTTTGTAATAGCTGATTGGTCTGGACCACCGTGCAGTGAGTGAGGGTTTGTCAAGCCAAGCCTCCAGGGAGCCTCTGTGGCATAATGACCCATGACGAGGCCAGGCACAGTCCCTGTATCAGCTTTGCAGAAAAATAGCTGATAAACACTGCAACGAGACTGAGACCAAAGGGGGACGCCAGAGAACCTCACATGACCTTGCCAGCTTCAATCATGGCTGCTCATCAGTGGTGGTTAGGTGGGCAGGCGGGACGATGGAGCACGTGGCTGGAAGGCTTCACTGACAGGATTGCCTCTGACTGCTGAGAACAAGAGAAAGAATGACCAATTCTGATTAAGGAAGACGAAAGGCATCCTGAAGAGGGAGCGCTGCTCACTGCTGCTGCGCACTGCACTGCCTCTGCACCCCTGCGTGCCTGTGTCTGTGTGACTAAGCGTGTGTGTGTATGTGTGTGAGAAAGAGAGAGAGGGAGAGAGGAAAGGGGGCGTGTAGATGTGTGTGCTCTGCTGCACAGCCACGGTAGTGTGAGCTGAGTGATGCTCGCTGGCCGTCTCTCTCCTCCTCTCCCTCCCTCTCTCCCCGCTCTGCCTGGCTGTGCCTCTTTCGAGCATTGATGAACCATTTTATGCTACAGAGCTGCCGTAGCCATCATCCCGGTCCAGTTGCCGGCTGCTTCTCTGTCCTTCCAACACGTAAGGGAACACTTGCCACTGCATCCCTCCCATCACAGCTGCTGCTAAGGTACAGTACTGTTTACTGTCTGCTGTCAAGCCGTGTGTTTTTCCAAGACAGGGCTTGTTGTGCTGCCTCTGCTGCAGGATCCCTGGTTGCTGCTGCTGCTCCTGCTGCTGCTGCTGCTGGAGAGGTATAAGGATCATCATAACATGTCTTAGACTCTTGGCGGCTACGATAATTGAAATGATACCTCCTCCGTATCATGTTGCTCAACATGCATTTCTTTACAGAGGGACTGTCCTGTTTTGAGTTCCTGTTCAGAATGTCCAGGATAGACGGCACTGAGAGGAGTCAGAGGACATTGCACATCATTTGCATGCTGTAGGGATCCACTGTCAAACTGAAATGTTGACTGAATTTCCTGTCCTGAGTGAAAACATGATGCAGTGTTTTTTAAAGGACCGAATAATTCTGCACAGCAGGAGCAGTGTGTTTGTGGCTGTTGGTGATATAACATCATTTTCTGTGTTGATGTTGGTGCTGCTTGTCGCTGGCATGCCTGCCAGAAGATGCTCTCTATACAGTCATGCAGAGAAGGAGCTGTGTGTCTTTTACCTGAGAGAAATCAGTACAGTCAAGAAGTTGTGTGAATGATTTGGTTTTATTATGAACAATAAAAAGACAGCATTTATTTTATGTTAGGTTGCTTGTTTGGATTTGTCATGCATTTCTGCAGATTGTTTATCTGTATTGTAAGGCAGTCAGGACAGCAGCTGTCACCGTGTGGTTGGTATTCTTCACATGCTGAAAAGGGGATCTTTAGTGTGCTGAAGTGTGTGTGTGTGCATCATGAATTGATGCAGAGGTGTGTGTGGGCCATTAACAGATATGTAAAGGCTTTAAGTGTTTTTTTTTTCCATGTCATGTCATTAGTTTGCAGTGAGACAGGATCCTATAGGTGGCAGTCATGAGTGCAGAGGAAGTGAAAAAGAGTGAAGGCTGAACTGTGCAAAAATATGTTGTCTCTTCATGCATGCACACAGGTAGGGATGTTTTACTGCCTCCCAAGGTCACTCATTTGAGGAGCTCCTATAATTAGGGCTGTCAGTCTGGACTCACACCTCAGGTGAGAGGCAGAGCTGTGGTGACAAACTCCCATTCATACTGTGGCTCCTCCTGCCCACCTTGACAAGCAGGCATGGTCATTCATCATTTTGCTAGTTATCCCTGAGCTGCCAGCAAGCGACTTTTATCTTCACTGTGCTCAGGAGACAGGTATTCATATTTCTAACCTAAATTTGTTTGCTCTGCACTGAGTTGATTACAAGAGACACGGCTGGAGGGTGGTATTGATAGCTGTGGGTGAGCTCAAGAGGAAGGAGGGGTACTTCTGAGCATTTCTTAAATCCAGCCCTGGGTCAAATTATATTTGCATAAAAGTCTTGGTATTTATTTCTTCCTGCTGGTTGCACTGAATGGATGTTCGCTGAGCGAGTGCTGCAGAGGGAGTTGAGAGATTTTGTTTGCAATCTCTAAAAACTATGTTCAATTTTAATTAAAAAGCTTTGCTTTCTTCTTACTTACTCAAGCCATCTGTTATTTGTGCGTTTGAAGGAGAAGATCCAAGACTCTGGATTTTAACTGTCAGGCTTGAATCAGGTCAGTCATTTGAATTAAAACCACATTAGTGAGAAAGACCTTCAAACTGGAGTTAGGCAAGAGCCATGAACGCAACACTTACAAATGACACCTTTATGATCAGTGTTGGACAAATCACTTTAGAATAGTAGTTAGTTATAGTTACTCATTACTTTCCTCAATGAAGTGATTAAATTAGAAACTGAATTACTCCTTCATAAATGTAATGAGTGACCAGGGAAAGTAATTATAGCGTTACTCTTTAAAAAAACCTTCAAATATAGTGTTTGCACTGACGTCACAATGTGGGTAGTTACTCGGATGCGCGGCCACATTGAAGGTACATAGATGTAAACACTGAATGGACAGAGGTAGAAGTGCGCGGTAAAATATAATTTTAAGAACAGGACTCGGCCAGCCAAAAGTATCTTGATCATCATCTACCCAAAGGTTAAAAAACTAAGATGTTACTAACTTTAACATCTATGTTCTTTGTAACAAATGATGTTTTTTTTTGGAGAGACATGCTCTAAAAAAGCCCCTGAAAGACACTGAATTACATATGTACTATTCATCGGCATGAATAATCTCCCAACCAAAGTTATTCTCTCACACAACATATTTATTTTTACTAAAGTGTGATTTTTAGATGCTACGGACAGAGAGCATGACCAACCTGACAGGAAATGCTGTGAACAGACTTGAATGTTGTACAGATTAGTGCCTTGAAAATCCTGGTGGAGCTTAGCTCGCCACAATCTTCTCTGTTCTCTGCACAATTGTTTGCACTCCTCGCCCTGATTTGTGATCATTTTTGGCAGTCAAAAGTATATCAGATGTTTTTTTTCAGTCTGACCGATTAGTGCAGCAAAAAACACAGCAATATTTTACCATTTTGTACAACCTATGATCATACCTTTGAGCTCAATTCTGTTCTGTGAGAGTACCTCTGGCATGGCCCATCTGGAGTTGATGACATCACATGAAAACACTTTATGTAAAAGAATTTGGATTTTTGCTGTTGAGAGATTTATCGAAAGATTAGAATTACTCACACCTAGGGATGGGTACCGAATTAGGTACTTTTGTAGGTACAGACCGAATTCTGTCAGAAGTACCAGGTACGGATTCACATAAAAACAAAAGGTACCATGTTTAGGTACCTAAATGCATCCTTGTGACTGTGAAGGCGTGGAAGAGTAGGTGATTTTCTATGCTGGACATGAACACAGCATTGCAAGGTTATGTATTAAAGAATAAATTTGTTAAATTGATATTTTTTACCACATGAACACAAAAAAGTACCGAAAATTGGCACCGTTGAGTACCGGCACCGATTGCCAGGTACCAGGCATCGGTACTGTATCGTTTCAAATGTGAAAGGTACCCATCCCTACTCACACCAAATGTGGACAAACACTTTGCTCTTGGACAAAATGTACACTTCACATGTTCTTGCCTTTTTCATCAATGGCGTTAAAGTAGTGCCTGTACATCCATCCTCAAAACGCCAGCTTTAATTTGACAGACCACTCTGGATTTGCCATTGTTGCATGTAGTCATCTTGTGTGGCTGTTAGCAGCGTGTTGAGGTTTGTAGCAACAGCAGCCATCTACCTGTACTCTGACACTGATTGGCTTGGCATGAAATTAATCTCTATCTTTAACCAGTTATCAATAAGTATGTGTCTGTCACCTCTCCCCTCTAACCGAAGAAGGACCTTTATGTAAAAAACAAAAACATTTTATCTGCAGCTCCTGTGCCTGGCTGAATGAGCCAGGTCAGATAACAGCTGTTAGATATCAGTGCATAACAACGTGCCACATGTCACTGTTGGTAACGGCGTAGTAATGTTTGAAATATTAAATTAATTAGATTACTGGAAAACAGTGACTGCATAAGTAACATGGTTATTTTAAACACCATTATTCCCAACACTGTCTTAGATAAAATATGCTAGCTTACAGAATCTTATTTACACATCTATCAGACACAGAGCACATTAGCATTCATTAGAGGTCATGTTTATGTCCGCCCAGCACAAGTCTCTATCCTCCTAGTATGAAACTATCTGCCTCTTACTGTCTTCACCCACTAGTCTCTAATTTATTAGTTTTTATTTCCTCACTGAAAACAGCTGCTGGGTCTTAAAATGAAGTGCTGAAGCACAGAACAGTGGAGTGCTCTCTGTTTAACTTGAATAATGTGCTAAAGTACTCCAAAACACCCATTAAGGGGTTAGAGTTTCAGTAGTTTGGTGACTTTCTCTGTGGGTTCCTCACTTTACTAGCCACTAGATGTTTACTCCTTGCAGTAAACACCATGAGTAGCATCACGGTTAAAAAACACCAACATGTTGATTCTTCCACAAAACAGTTGTTAAATCAGATGATGTTTTGAACGTTGGTTAGACCTTACCGGCATCTATTTTAGATTTACAACCACATGCTGTACAACTCTGTGTGTGTCTATGATGAGTTAAGCCAGTTATCACCATGACGGTGTCAGAGTGGTTTTAAAGAAAAGCTGGTCTGTTTAGGGCTACATTAAAAATGAATTACACTTTAAAGGCTACATCATGCAGCATGTGCATGAGTGTGAAACCTCATATGGTGACACAATTAGCAACCCTGTTGGCTAATGCAGATGGTGCACACAGCCAGCAGTTGGGACCGAAGTTGTAATTAGGAACAAATTGATTGGGTTGTGCAGTTGAAATCCCTAAAGAATGCATCATCAGTAAATACCTCTGTATGTGAAGTGTGGTACATTACGGGTTGGAAATGCTGAGCTAGTACTGTCAGCGTGAAGTACTGTTTCCATCGCTAATGTTTGTGACACCAAAGTGAAGGGAGGAGAAGTGCTGAGGCGCCGAACATGGCTGCTCAACGGAGGATGAAGCAGTGTGAGAAGAGCGTGGCTCAGCATGCTCCTGAGTGACTGAAGCTACGCTGTAGTAACAGCTGGATTGTGCTCTTGGCGCCTGGATGTGGCCTGGATAAAGCACGTGACCTCCCCACAGTGTGAGGCATTAGTGATATGAACAGCAGGGTCCATGGCCGCTGTTACATAACACCATCTTCGCTGGGAAAGCTCAGTAAAGATGGCTCCGGGAGACTCAGTGACAGCAGAGTGAAAGTGCATTATCATTGTTAGGGACTGCATAGCTCGCCCTGATTGTTGAACTGTCCCGTGCATGACAAAGCAAGCGTGTGTCTCTGATGTGACCTGAGGCTGTTTTCATGAGAAGGCAGATTAATGTACATGTTTTATGCTTTAAGCCTCTAGACTTGATCCATTTGAAACACATGCTCAGTGTTTTCATGTTCGGGCTCATACATGTGAATCTGCTTGAATGTGTTTGACACCAGGATGTGTGTTGGAGTGTACATCTTACACAAATGATCCTGTTTACATCCATCACATGTTCGTGCTAAAGACATAGCTCCTGCGGCTCAACTGTAATGTAAGACGATATGTTGTGCCAGCTGTCTTCATGTCGACAGTTTGACTGACCGTTGTAGTGTTGCTCTGACAGCCCAGAGTGACTAGCTGCTGACTGCAGCTGAGGTCAGAGGAGAGTAGCCAGTAATCACCTTAGGGATCTGGCTGCATTCATAATTGATTGTTCCTGGAGTTGATCAGCACTGTCCACCCAGTCAGATGAAAAGCACTGATCTGGTGTAAACAGCACGAGATTAGACGAGCCCCTGAGTTGTAGTGGTTTAGGGCTGGGCAGTTAAAAGTTCTTGATTAAGGCTTGTAGTAAAATTAACATCCATCTCGCTGATAAACCTATTCAGTGGACAGATCAAACAGCCCAGTGCACTGAAAAAGTAGCCACTGTGAGTTGGTGTGCAGCTCTTGCTTTCATGTGAGTGAAATGCAGAATTACACAATCTGTTTCCAGCACAAAGCATTGCTTTAGTGTATGATGAGCAGCGTGGAGGCTCTCTTAATTCCTACTGTGCGTTTTATTACTAACACAAAACCTGCATTTTCTGCAGAAACAAGATGTTTATCTTGATTACCCTACCTTATTAGAGACGAAACATGAGGGAGCATCATCTGTCACACCTCAAACAGGATCCTGAGATTATTCCTCTACTTTGGAAGGCTGAGCTGATTGAATAGCCACATATAATGTAGTAGGGCTGGGATCAGTGTTGGGACTAACGCGTTATTGCGTTATTAGCTACTGCCAAAAAAGTAACTTTGACAGTAACTAATAATCAAACGCATTATTTTTAAAATCCAATAACTCAGTTGTAGTTACTAAACAATCCGTTTATCAGTTTATTTTACGTTATTTTACTATCTCGGCTGAGCCGCTGTGTTTACTTCCTTAGTCAGGGGGGCTTCAAGATTCAAGATTCAAGATTCTATTTTATTAGTGTCCCCAGAGGGCAATTTTGGTTGCGGCAGGATGCACAAAAAACACTTGGGGAAGTGAAAGAGCCAGGAGGAGAGTGTGCTGCGCTGTGGGGGCGTGCTTTGTTTACAACATGGCGGAACCCAAGGCAAGTGTCTTCTCGTGGAAGTACGATCACTACTTCTCCTTCATTGAGCAGAAGAGGAAAAATGTTAATGTTAAATGCAATTTATGTCTCGGAACGAAGAGCCTCTCTGCGGCTGCAAACAGCAACTCTAATCTGTTAAAGCATCTCAGCACGCAGCATGCGGCGACAGAATTGTTGCTAAAGCTAGCGGGTCAGGAACCGGCACAGATACCGTCACAGATGTCACCTCACCCTGTGCACCTAAACAACAGCGCCTGAGTTTTTTTCTACGTGGGAGTGCTACTGCCAGTCAGGCTAAAGTTAATCAAGTCATTGCAGGCTACGTTGTTGAATTACCTGGAGAGTGAATATACAAAAATGGAAAGTGAGCTAAAGGAAACTTTTGAGGGCTTAAGCTACATCTCAAGTAACTAATGTTGTTTGTTACAGTATATGTGCAGCTATTTTTTTTCTAGCTATTGTGACAGACTATACCCTACTATGACCTGTAGATGTCAATGCTGACCTGGCTGTAGAGGTCAGCTGAGCTGTAGGGGAGCAAGTTTTAAGTCAATTTGTTCTGGCCAGAAATAAATGTGCACTTAGAAACATTTTAGTGTACCAGGAGCCAAGTTTTCCCATAAAATGAACATCATGTGAGTCAGAGAGAAACCTTTCACCCTGTACTAGAGAATAGTGGTAGCTTTTTTCCTATCCAGTTTATAAACAGAGACTGAAATGAAGAATTTGAATTTGAAAAAAAGTTTTTTTGATAAAGAATACAGATTTTGATATTGTCAAATAAAAAACCCAGATATATTGATTTTTTCTCCCACCCCTATAATGTACATTAGCATATTTAGACATTTTATGTAGAGATGGTCTGGTTGTTGGCCAGGCCGATTAACAGCATCGGTATTTGCCATTCAGGCATGTAGAGATGTACTCTCTACACTGTGTCCTCATGGGTCTACCCCGGGGTCTCCTCCCAGCTGGACGTGCCCAAAACACCTCCCCAGGGAGGCGTCCAGGAGGCGTCCTCGACAGATGCCCGAACCATCTCATCTAGCTCGATGTGGAGGAGCAGCACCTCTACTCTGAGCCTTCCCCAAGTGTCAGAGCTCCGAACCCTAGCTCTAAGGCTGAGCCCAGCCACTACCCACAGCTCATGGCCATAGGTGAGGGTTGGAATGTAGACTGACCGGTAAATTGAGAGCCTCGCCCTCTGGCTTAGCTCTCTCTTCACCACAACGGACTGGTATAGTGCCCGCAACACTGCCAACACCACCTCGACCCATCTGTTAATCTCTCGCTCCATGTGCAACCACTGGAAAGAGTTAACCACTGGGAGAAAGCATCTTATCTTTACTAATGCTTTGCCACCAAAGCTACACCTAAAATTATTTCCACAGTACAGTGCCTCTGAGAAGATGTTGGATAGCGGGAAGAAAGAGTGGATGATCAGTATGCATCCTCCTTTCTGGATATGTGTATCTGCCATCCTGACATAACCTTAGCTTTTTAAAAACTATTTTTTAAACCTTTCTGTTTTTCTCTGCCTGTGTTCTGGGAAACAGGATGGTCTTTTTTTAAGTTGAAATTTTGTAAAAGATGTACATTAGAGGAATTGTATCTAAAGGCTGTCTGTGCTCCAAAAACAAGCTGAGCTAATGTTAGCATCAGCTGAGACTTCTGCCAAAGGGTTGCAGGGAGACATTGGTTTCAATCTTAAGCTGCTTAATTCACCAGTTTCATTTTGTCTCCTGAGAGACTGAATGTTGTTTTAGAGGCAAAATGAAACTCACTCATTACCTGTTTTCTTTAGGCCCCAACTTCCTGTGGCAGCATCCTCCAACAAGATAAAATGAGAAATTTCTATATTGATATAAACATTGAAAAAGTGAGTTTATCATACATTTTTTTGTCATATTCAACTGCCTTTGTGGTGTTTTTTTGTTACAACAATCCTTGGAACAGCCACTTCACCTCATCAATCAATGCCTCATCGACTTGAAGTTGTTAAGGTCTATGTAAAAGTGATTGACTGCAAAGAGAGAAGAAAAAGTAGTATGGTGACAAGGGAAAGCACCTGTCTGCAGACCAACAGGATTTAAACTTACAGAGGAGACTCACAAGACAAACCCAGAGCACAAACATAACATGAAGGACAGAGGGCTGCACTGATCTCTCTGAGCTGTCAGTGAGTTTGTGTTAGTGGTCACCTCCGTGAGGTAGGGGCCTGTTTGGTTCTGCTCTAAAAGGTTGACATTTCTGCATAAAGGCGGCTGCTGGGGACGATTATGTGGATCTTGCCAAAATCCACAGGCAGTGATGATTATTTGTAAGGATTTGCTTTGTAATAAAAAGCTTATCCTGCAGGTTCAATCCCTGTCTCTGTCTCTGTCTCTGCCTTTCTGCTTACGGGTTTAGCTCAGTGTGTCTGTGGTGTCCTCGGTGCACCAGGTCTTTCTTTAAATAGCAGCACCATGTTCAGTTTCCTTATGAATAAAGTAATCAGGCCTTAACAGGCTGAATAATATTTTTCAAGATGGTGATACAGAGGGATTTAGACTCTGCTGGAATTGGTCATCTTTTAGTCGACAACAGCAGGCTGCAAGATGAGACCATCTGATGTCTGAGGTTGTTGTTGAACATCATGTCCATTGCTCATGTCCTTTATACAGACTGGTCCTCTCAGTGTATTGTCAACCATGTTGGAGGTTAATTGCACTCTCTTTGATAACATATTATTGGCAGACACTGCTATGGACACGCTGGGTCAGACAGTTCAAGGCACACTTTCTATTTCTGTAGCACTTTTAACATTAGGATGATTAATGGAATACTAATGTGCTCCAGATTAAATTCTTTGTGTTTATGTGGGGATGTAATTGATCCTAATGTCCCGATCAAGTGGAATTTCACAGCAGATTACAGGGGAAAAGCCTGTTTGTTCAGTGGGTGCTACTGTAGTCATCAGTCTATGTTATCTGTATAATGGGACCCTTTATGTATATTGTCCTATGAGTGGAGCTGGTACGCCTGCTGTCCAACCTACTGCCTGCATGTTGTCCCACTATCATAGAGGGGCATAAGCTAATTGCATAAAGAAGCTGTAATAAGATAGATTGAATTAGCTTTGCCCAGGCTAAAATGAATTAAAGAGGACGTGATGACATACAGAGTCCCAAACTGACTCATTATACCCATTCAGACATATATGTCATAATACAGGGTATTATTGTACGAGTGCTGACAGCGGAGAGGCCACAACCCTACATGAGTTTGTGCAAATGATTTTCTGCTGGAATAACAAACAGTTTCTAATTAAGTTTAATTAGAGATGCCTGCATGGAACGTTCCTCTTAATACGGATGAAAACAAAAAGCTAACCCCCGGCTCTGACAATTATCACAAATAATGAGCTCGTGCTGTTTTAAATGTCATTCAATCAGATCCTGTGTGTGTCTAAGCTGGCCGATCATGTTTGTGGTAATGAAATGTTTGCAAATGTTACTTCTAAAATTATGTAGTCATAAGTGATTCTTTATTTAAAGAGAAAAAAAAGCATGTGTAGATTTTTTTATTCATTCTCTTAAAAATGAGCTGCAGCTCAGTCAGAACTTTGTTACATTTGGTGGGCTTTCTGAATGACGTTAGTTCCCCTTTTGCCGTAAAAGTAGGTGTTCTAATTTAACGCGAGGTCATGTATTCCAACCCACTCCCAAGACAGCTTAACTCCATTAAAATATTACAAAGTTTTGCATGAGAAGAGAGTGAAAGGCAGCAGATGTTGGGGAGAAGAGCTTTTGAGCCCCTAATAAAGTTGAAGTGGATGCAGAGAGTAGATGGCTTTAGGAGCCGTGCCCTGCAGCTGGAGTGCGGACAGAGCAGGACAGAGAAAGCCTTTGTCCAGATGTCTGTTTGTGTTCAGGAGGTTAAGGCACTGCCTCCCGCCATTAGAAACAAACACTAATTGCCCATTGGCCCCGGGTTGGAGATGTGCAGCTGGGGACACGAGGCTAAAAATAGCACGGCTTGTTCCCATGAGTGGCGGGCACACAGCACCATAGCATTAGTATTCAGCTCCAAAACATGGCATGGATTAAAAAGGTCATCTTCTGGCCATGGTCACAAATGTCAGGGTACAAAGTGAAACTAGCACAAGGCAGGTTAGCTTCAAGCAGCACCTCGGGGTTCGCCCACATTTGGACCAACCTACTGAACCAGCGTCCTCTGTCTGCACACTCTGTTTCCATGTGACATTTTCCTGCAAGTGTCATGTCATCCCGTGTTTTTGTTTGTAGCCCAGCAGCATCCGTGCTCGTTCCCATGAAGCTTTTACCTCCATGCAGCGCTGGCCTTCCATGCTTGAGTCGAGTTACAGCTCTCCCTCTATGACACAAAAGCAGCATCTGGTTCCACCTGACTGGAGCTATGAATAATTGAATAGGAGGCATTATTATTTCCAGCCAGCTCCACTAGCTTGGCAATAACAAGCAGTTTAGGTAGTGCTATCAGCATCGCTGGCTAAGTGGTTGAGCATGGAGAGAGGATGTTATTTTACCTCGTTGGCATCTTATACCTGTGTGGGGTTGTAAGTATCTGGATGAATGGATGCTTAAGTGTTATTTTTTGTTGATACACCAGGTCAACATGTTGCTTGGTTGTTTACAAGTGTGGGTAAACATCGCTGTGTGAAGCATTTGGCTTGCTTGAATTAAACAATCAATTGATGTGAAACAGGTTGAACTTACAAATAAACACAACTAAACCTTGACTTCATCTGACTCTATGATCTGTCCGTTATAAACTCTATTCTGTCTTCTTAATCATTTCCATTTTTTCTTACCCAAATTGTCACTTCATTCTTACATTTTCTTGCATTTCAGTTGAACTAGAGTTTAAAATGTGCTCACAGTGACTGGAGGGCAGATAGTCCAGTAGATACTTTGTTCTTTATTTGTGAGACAGAACCTGTGAGGATGGATGAAGGTTGAGCTCTGCTGTTTGCACTGTGAGTGTAGCCGTTAGCTGTTTTTCCACTCAGACCCCCTGATAGCTCTGAGCAGCCACTCAACTGCATTTAGAAATGGAGCGCGAGCAGATTTCATCACTAGGGGGCCTCAGCAGCAGTGGTGGACGGTTATTTGGAGGGATTTAAAAATCTGCAGAATCCAATTGTAAGGCTGCTTTTGTGAAAACAACTACGAGCAATTGTGGAATGGTCAAATCTCTTATAAAATTACACATTAGTGTGACAGCAAATCGATTTGACTGACTGTATTCTTTCTGTTTCCTCCCACAGCTGAGAAATGAAGTTTCACCCCTCCAGGTCTCAGGTGTGCAGCGCGTGGAAAGCTTTCATCTGTTAGAGGCCAACAGCAGTACTCTGAGACTCAGCCAGGAGACCCTGAGCCACCAGAGGCTGAAACAGAAATTACTGGTGAGTTAAAAGGAGATCAAGTCTTGTTTGTGCTGGCGTACGCCTGGACCATTACGGGGGCAGTTGAAGATGGCTGTGGAGGCATTTTCTCTCAGA
Source organism: Halichoeres trimaculatus (assembly GCF_033239565.1). Taxonomy (NCBI): domain Eukaryota; kingdom Metazoa; phylum Chordata; class Actinopteri; order Labriformes; family Labridae; genus Halichoeres; species Halichoeres trimaculatus. The sequence continues at coordinate 21,745,540 of NW_027437183.1, forward strand.
ATTTGTTTGACTTTTGTGTCGCTCTTTCTGCCTTTGGTTGTGAACTTGTGAACCATGAATTATTATTCCTCCAGTTACTGGTTTATTTTGAAATGATCCATGCTCCCTTCTCCTCATGTTCAATTAGAATCATCAATGGGAGTAATTGAGGTCATAATGGCAGTTGCTTGGTATTTCATGACTGCTGATCAGTTTAGAGCACAGTGAGTAGACAGTGCCTCCTCCCTGGGGCAGTGTCTTTACTCCTCTATGCCTGAGGAGGAGGCCGGTGCAATAAAAGTTGTCTGCGAACTGATCCATTGGCCAGCTTAGCATAATTTACTCATCCATATTTTTTTAATGAATAATATGCTTGGGGTCATTTCAGTATTTCATTTGTCATTAGTGATGCTTGGGAGCTAATGTTTAAGCTGGAAATCAGTAAAACACGATGTAAAAGACCTACATGGCTGCTTATCAGAGGTGAATAATCTATAAATTGTTTGTCCTCTTTGGAATGCCCTCTACATTTATCTAAACCCACATTAAAGAGGGGGTATTGGGCTTTTTTTTAAGACTTTATACTGTCTCTCTGGTATCCTTTAGTAGCTTCACATGATTTATAGCTCAAGATTACTTTTCTCACCCTGGTGTTTTAGAAAATAATTATTTCAGTTGCTATCCAAAATCCTCCAATTTAGCCACTGTCTCTTTAAGGCTTCCCACTCCACGAACCTCCTTACCCCTGATTGGCCAGCCCTATGGGAGCCTGTCTGCCCAAACCTTGGAGTTTAAGGCCCGTCCCTCCAATGTGTCACAGACCAGTTGGGAGATTCTCATTTGATGACCTCATCATTTGAAAATCTCATAAAGATCTGGTGTACATCTTGTGAAGATCTTGTGCCATTTTTTGAGCAGATTATTTTCAGGCGGTTTACGGACAGATTTAGGGTTTTTACAATATTTCTATGTAGCTGTTTAAAAATCTGAAGACAATTAGTTTGAACATCCAGGATTATTATTTTACATCCATACCTAAGATTTTTTGTATTTTTCAAAAACTCAAAGATGCTTTACATGTAAAAAAAAAAAAACATGAAGCGCAAGTTAAACACAAATGCAAATATGCAAAATAGGGAAATAACAGTAAAGTAAAATCCAACAAGCACAGAAAAAAAAACCTGCATGAAAGAAAGGTTAAGGAGGTTGGAAATAAATATGTTCGTTTAAGAGAGATTATAAGTTAAAAGCAGTGTGTAATAAGTGAATTTTCAATTGAGTCTTGGAGGCGGTATGGTCAGCGGTGTCACAGATGCATTGTGGGAGTGAGTTCCAAAGGGACAGCAGCAGCAGAGAAGGCACTGTCCCCCCAGGTTTGGTGCTTGGTCCCAGGGAGCGCTTTACCAGTTTTTTTAACACAGGTGTGTTTTTGAAAACAAGAAGGTCGTCCACTATCAGACAATTGGCAGTTTGATACACGTTTTCTCCAGTTATGGAAACAAAGTGTCTGTGTTCATGACATTGCTACTGATTGCCTCTTGACACAGAAGCACAGTGTGTAAATGGGCATCGCAGCCTCTGCCATCAGTGTGAGTATGTTTATATGTGTGAATGGGTAAATGTCGGCATGTAGTATAAAGCAGTTGGAGTTGTTAAGAAAGAAAGAGAGCCTGGAAGGCTTTTATACAAGTGCTCAGTTACCAAAACATCTTCTGAGGCAGAATAGTTCAGTTTTTCCCCCACACACTTTTCACTTCTAATTTTCTCCTCTAACATTATGTTTGTTTACCGCTCTGCCTGTTCAGCGTCATTTCCTTTGGAGGGGACCCAGTAGCCATGTTGCTAAAATATACCTGGGATAGTAAACAGCAGGTTTCCAGAGCAAAGCGAGCTTTGTTTTCCTCGGGCTTTCTCCAAGCTGCGATCTCACAGTGGAGGCTGCTTGTAATTCCCTTGGCTTCCCCTGACGTCTGTGGTTCAATATGAATGAGCTGCATCGATTAGACCTCAGTGTGGTGCTTGCGCAAAGGGGATAAGATGTGTGTTTGTGTGTGAGTGTGTGTGTACGTGTGTGTAGATGGGGCTGCTGGCTTTCTGTCCTGTGTTTCCTCAGCACTTCCCAGACAGTTGTTTTCACAGAGGGTGACGTTATGGGTGACATGTTTTGGCTGAAGCATACACTGAAGCCTCGTTATTAGCAGCCTTTCCATGCGTGTTAATGAAACCTGATGTGTGTTTCTGGGCAGGAGAGGAAAGCATTTCACTGGCTGCCGTGGTGAAATAGATCAAACTAAATATGCTTTCAAATATTTCTTCTCCATTTTTTATTGTTCATAGTTTTCATACATTGCACAAGCACATGATGCTCACAGCCTCTGACCTTCGTGTCACACACTGAGAGTGTGTGCCTCTCATGTTAAAGTCCCTCAGCGGTAGAGAGGAGTGTGAGGTTAGCGCTGCTGACTGTTACTGCTCTCTAAATAAAGGTGGTGTGAACTTTATTTTTACATTCTCTACCAGCCTGTGACATGGCTACTTGATAATTAGCATGTCACATTTCTTTAGGGATCGCCTGCCTTTTCTGTCAGCTTTCACCCAGCGACCAAATATGCGCAACAAAGCTCTTATTTTTAAGCAGAGTGTAAATCAACGTGTTAATCTGTCAAACTCAATCCTGAGAAGAAGATGTTTTAATTGTGTGTTTCTATGCTTGAGTTTTTGACACTTAAGAGATGTGTGATTTAAAACATTGAGGTCGGGTCTGCTGCTGCTTTCATTCAGTCATAATTCATTATAACTTCTCTTCTTACGTATTTTGAAGAGGTTTGGTCTCAAAAACTCTCTTCTTTTACCTTTGGCTGTCACTGGTAAACAAGCTGAAGTTGAGATGCCTCCTAACGTGTCATTGAGCTGGTGTTTTGCACCGCTCAGTCAACAGAAAAGGACGGGCAGGAACAGGGGTGGGAGGGTTTGGCGTGGTGTTGTTAGGCCCCTCAAGTGGAAAAACAGCCGATTATGGATTCTGAAAGATTGGTGTAGCATCAGTAATTACAGATACTGAACGTTCCTGCGTAACGCTGAGTGAAGTGGTAATGAAAAATTGACAGAGCATGAGGCACTTCTTCAGCAGGCTCCATTAGCCTGCAGCTCTGTTATCTTATGATGGAGATGCAATCAACAAACCGCAGACACGCCCTGTTGAAGGTATCTTCCTCGGGTGCACAGCTGTCTGCAGCCGGTACGTCTCTGCAGGCTGTGTTCTCCTCTACGCTATCTTCAGAGCAGTGACATATTTTTTAACTTTGCCCCAGAGACTTTTATTCATTCTTTCACCCTGGTTGCTTGTCTTCTTTTATGTGCACAGATTTGTGCTGAAGAAGGAATTTCATAGATACTGAGTTGTTATTCTGCAAAAGTTGACATTTATGTAACGTTTTTCCTCTGTTGTAGCACTTTAAAGTGTCTGACTGCAGGAGTTTTTTGAGATCAAGGAAAGTGGCAGAAAAAAAAAGAAATACTTCTGTCTTCTTCTTTTCTGTCCATAAATTATGCATCTGCTATCGAAAAAATGCTGTCATGGCATACAGATGAGAGCTCTTTATGTTTCAGACACACTGGGACATATCACACAGCATACTGAGTCTCTATATTTGAGCGTTTACTTGCTCCTAATATGCTTGTAATGTGCTGTTGTACAAGCAGTGAGAAAAAAAAGCACAAGAGTTAGAAGTTTCATTAAAAGTAGCTATCCTGAGTAAACTCATCACCGTAAATCAGCTGTTTGAATAATTAAAACCTTTGCCCATATGAGAAGCAAATTCAATCTACTCTCAAGTGACCTTGATAGTTATTGACAAATAAGAAATTACAAACAAAAAATGCAGATGAGAATAAGATTAGAAGAGAGCCAACAAACATAGACAAACATTTGATTAATTTGGTTGAAAACGATGGTGTAGAGAAAAAAAACCAAGTGTCTTTAAAATATTAGACACTGTTGATGGATGTGTGTGATGACACACGGCACATAAAATAAACTAGAAAAGCACTCAGAGAGCGCAGACCTCTGCCAAGGATATTGTGATTGTCACGCAACACTTTGGTCCTACTTTAATGTTATACTCCCTTTCAGCAGTCTGTCTGCTACCATAGGGTGTTAGTTGCAGGTTTGTATGATAATTTGTTATCTGACATTGTTGAAAATTATGATGACCCAGTACATATTTCATATTCTGGATCTTAGTATCCAGAATATTACTAGGATCTGGATCGTACTTTTACATCTGTCAGAAATTATGGTGACCTTGTCTTGTATGTTTTGCAAAGCAATCTGAGCATTTATCGAGGAGTTATATACACATATGGAGAGAATGGCCCTATCTCACAATGATAAAGAATCCTTTAAAAAAATCCTGGATCCAGACTGTGATCCAGATCACTTCTTCCTTCTCCCATTTTGACCATTTCCAGAAAACGTCATCAAGATCTGTTCATCAGTTTTGGAGTTATGTTTTTAACAGACAAAAAAACAAACAGACAAACTCTCCCAAAAACATAACCTCCTTGTCGGAGGTAAAAATGGGAAATGGAACTAAATGTGACATCTGATGGTTATACCTGGGGAAATGTTGCTCTGGTTGTCATAAGGGGATGGGGAGACAACTCTGGAAGGAGTTCCACTGGAAGTTCAAAATACAATGTTTCAGAACCGTGTGAAAATCCTTTCTATCTAGAAGTGGGCTGGAGAAATTGTGGACTTAGGTGTGATCAAACACACATTTTGGGACTGTCCCTTCATACTATGTTGGTGTACAACTGGTATAAAAGGAATAGTAGAAAATCTACTTAAAGTGAATTTATTTCTGGACCCTTTAATGATTTTACTGGATATACTTCCTGCTGGTTTTTCCCATGATCAGGAGTTTTTTCTACATCTTTTCCTAATGACTGCAAGAAAAATGAGAACAGTTGGCTTAGGTTAACCTAAACCACCTTCAGTTCAGCAACAGATACAAAATATCAGGTATGTCTACATAACGCAACAATTGACAACACAACTACAGCTAAAGACCCAAACCTTTAAAAGAAGATGGAGACCAACCATAGGCCTCAATTGATAGGATACTTATGCCTGGCTTTTTTATAAATATATATTTTTTCCTACTTACTTCCCTCTTTGTCTCTCTTCCTCTTTCTCTGTCTGTCTGTATTGAAAATATATATATTTAATTTTGTGAGAGCCCAGTCTCAGGAAAAGTATAGTTATAGTTTATTGTCTGTTAATTTTTGACCATAAAATGTGTCTGTCAATTCAGATACATCTTGCTAACATTAGCTAGCACCAGCCTCTAGGAGCCACTGGTTGTTTCACATCAAGAAAGGCTGTACCGGAAAAGCTCCTGGTCCAAAACTTTTAATACACACTGTATATAAATGTTTTTGTCTTCCAAAATTATCAGGAATGACCGTGGGACTGGCATGCTTCTGTATCTGTTAAGTCTGTCCTCCTCCTCCTGTTCTCCTCCTCCTCCTCTCCTCCTGCTGCTCTGCTGCAGGGGTAAACTTGTGAGGTAAATTGGCAGGCTTTCTAAGGAGTCAAAAATAAAAACAGGCGCATCTGTCAAAGTTGGTTGCAGGAAGGATGTGTGTTCTTTAAGGTGGAGAACATTTGCTGCCAAAATTTTGATTTCTGATGTTTTGCCATCAAGTTGAAGGAAATGAAACCATTCCTGTCTCCATGTTCTGTCTGGGGTGCTGTGATCGGCCCACCTGAATAATTTCTGCATAACGAAAAGCAGAACATGTGACCAACTACCCATCTGTCTGATTGTCACTGCTGTGATGGCAAGGGGGAGAGACTTATTAGGGATGAGAATAGTTTCTCCTTGGTTAACTTCTGCCCTTATAACTATTCATCACTGGGATGAAGCCTACAGTCAGACCTGCAGGTTTAGTCCGGCTGTGCTCAGTCTGATGGTCAAGTGAATCAGCAGGCTGAGCCACATTAGAGTTCTGATCATAAATATGAATCACACTGCTTGAAAAAAATCCCAGTCATGTATTCATAGACTGTATCCATCATGTTCTTCAAAACAAACACCTAAAAATATTCCCCGGTGTTGACTTGATCTCTCTGATACTCCTACACCACCGTCAGAGCCAGATGCAGCATTTATTCACATTTTTCAGACGGCATAAAAATCACGCAGCGCAGGCTGAGGAGCGTTGGAGACAGCAGTGTGACAAACATGCTGAAGCCTGTATGGTGGGATGTGACTGAAGCAAACAAGTGTAGATTTGTGGTTTTGTGTGGTTTATTTCCTTACACGAATGTTTCATTCTGTATGTGTGCGTGTGTTAGTGCATGTTGATGTGGGAGGCCCCTGTGCTGGGGGCCAACCGCATGTTTACATCACTTATAATGAAATTAGAGCCGCGTGGCGCCCACACTACAGGCCTCCACTGATCCTCTAATTCAATTACCCCCCTTATTAACGCTCCGATGCGGCAGGATGACCCAGGACCGCACACTGCTCTGGCTGCACACCATTCACTCAGCTGCCTGCTCTGCCTCCTCTCCACTGGAATCACTTATCAGTTATTGTGTTACTGATGAACAGGGATGAAGGAGGAGAGAGAACCTTGATGTCTAAGTGTTAGTTTATGACTGTAACAGCCTTAAGTCTGCAAAGATGATAAAGAGGGAACAGTATGCTCCCCTCACAGTGCATCATCTCTGAGACACTTCATTGAAATTTGATGAAACATCATGTTTCATTAATGAGCCATGTCTTTTTTTCCACTAACCCTGATATATTTGCAGTGATTGAATATATTCTTATCTGGTTTAATGTTAACCATTTTCCATTATAGACTAGTTCCACAAAGCAACATATTTTACTGACGTTTTGGGGATCTAGACTCTAAATCAAATTTCTTCTCTTTTGTATCAGCAATACAATGTGTCGTTTGTTAGACTCAAGGCTCTTTTGAAGACTGGCAGTCACATGTCCTTGTAAATGTCATTCACTGACAGTGTTGACATGAGGTTACTGTGCTTCTGAGTTGATCATCACTTTTGAGGTGTATTTGGGGGCCATAACATAGTAATCATTTCAAAAAAGGTGCAAACAAGATGAGTCACCTCTTGGGCGTTCACAAACAAAGATGTGTAGAAAAACCTTGGATGACCAGTCTTATCAGCCAACTTGTATGGGCCTAATTGTTCCTCTGCTGTCTGCTTACATTAATGAATGTTGAAATTTCTTGTCGGTGACTGTGATGCACCATAGACTGTATATAGAGTGGACAGCGTGGTTCTGCCATTTATCATTGTACGGTTTTGAAGCCAAAATACCCCCGTCACAGGCGCCACCATTGGTAGCAGTTGCAGCCAGAGTCTGCGCAGTAGAGACGATGAAGGATTCTGGGAGAATCTGAGTGGAGATTGTGGATTTTTTTTTTTCCTTCGAGAGTCTAAACACTTCTTGACTTCACCTCCCGACATATTTTACAATCCCCGAAAAAAATACATGAGAACGGCAGCTGTCAATCATCGTTAAACGTTATGTAAAGCCTTGTTTTTAACCTCGTATAGCTAATGAAAACGAAACTTTTCAGAAAAAAAGGGGACTTGAATACAAGACAGCCAAATGATATCTTCAAATCACATCAAGAATTGGACGTGAGAAACATTTCTACGAGGAGTATTAATTTTTTAAAGTTTGACCACAGCCCATCTGGAATGGCTGGGAAGCCAGATTTTTTAACCTATACTGCAGCCAGCCACCAGGGGGAGCAGTTTTTGTGGAAACCTCACTTCGAGCCGAGCAAGTGGACGTCGATTTTCCTTTTTTACAGTGTGATGCACGCATAGACTGTATAATAAATTGATGTCTTTTCCTTGATGTTTGTTTCTGAAAGGAGTTTTAAAGCAAGTAGTCAATGAGGGCCATACTGGAAATGATGCAGGCTTTAACAGCTAAAAGATGACCGCCTGTCAATCAACTGAGCTGTGCTTGTGATTGGCAAAACTTGTGCTCTGATTATTCTCTAAACTGCAGAGTTAGAAAAAAAAAAAAAAAATTACATGTACAGTGTTTGCTGTTGGAAAAATCAACTATTTAGATGAAAGACAGTTATTGTACTAAGCTGTAAACACGTTTATTGCTGATGTGAAAAAGGGTTTTTTTTTGTTTTGTTTTTGCCTGGCTCGGTGTTTGTGGAATGTTCGCTTGAGGCTGAAAGTACCGAAAATCACACAAAATGCAGATTTTAGCACTTCCGCCTTACCTCATATTATTAGCCTGGAAGTTGCCACTTGATATGCACTGCATGCTCATGTAATCACTTTGCCCACATAAGATATGAGATAGGACCTGAAAATGATCAGGTTTGTGAATGCTTCACTTATCTCTTGACTGGAGCAGATGATAATACATACAGTGAGGTAAAGACAATCAGCTACTGGATTATAAAAAACAGTTACTGGCCTACCGAAACTCATAGGGTAGGAATAATGTCTGTAAATTCTTCCATTATTTTTATCATATGGTAAAGAAAGACCAATAGACTGATAGATTGGTGAACCAATTAACTGGTCAGATAAACAGCAATTTAAAAAATTGGCATCAGCCTTTACATGGACTTACAATGCCAGTCAAATAATAAACTAATACTGTCTTCAGACACTGCAGGCAGCTCCATCAATGTGTCTGCTGTGTGATGTCCTGACCTGTTACCCCACTGTACAACAGGAGATCATCCTGGTTTAACATGTAGGTGTAGTTTCCAAGAATTTGTGGATGGGAGTGTTTATCAAACACCTGAATCTAGCGAGTAATATTTCCCTATAGTTGAAGGTTTATACTACAGTTGTAGAACACAGAGAAGGTCATGCTATCAGTGAAAACATGCCAGGTAGAAAATTTAGAAAAAAGGATATTTTAAAAAAATGTAGTTTGAACTGTTTATTTACTTATTTTTAAACATACATGGTGATGTCATCAACATCATTAGCTGTTTCGAATCAATGATGCCTAAAAATAAATACTGTGCTCCTCTAAAACCCCCAAAGCAATGAAAATATCTAAAGCATATAAGAAAGAAAGTGGTGTCTGTGCACGATACGAGTGTGTCTGCTACACCTGCTTAATCCCCTTCAGTGCTGGAAAAGTTTTGCTAATGCTGGAAAGTTGAAATTTACCAAAATTTTAAGCACACGGGATTAAAACACCAAGTTTTATATTTAGAAAGAAATTTATCCTCTCAGACTTTTGAGACCAGCGTAACAATTTGTTTGAATTTCAGGAGCTCTCAGATGAAGTTAAAGCAACAGAGGCAGGTTACAGTCTTAAAATATGTGTTCCCAGATTTGAGCTTCTGTTGCAGCAACAAGTTCATATCAAATTTAAAACTATCAGCAGTAGATCTTCATGTTTTGTTGCTGCAGATCTTCCTCTAGTATCTGACGACACATATACACAAGTAAAATTGAAGACCTCTTAGGTTTTTAGTGCCCCCAGCAGAAAAGGTTCTTGTGTATTTGAAGTAGAAACTTAGGGATAAGGAAAGTTGAATCACTCTTGTGTTTATTGTTGGTAAGAGTCCCTCTTTTCATTCTGTCTTTATTCCACTAATCTGGTACAGACTGCTGCAGGAGCCTGAATGAGATTTTGATTGTTCATTGTTTTGAAATCCATTAACTTTTTGAAATTAAGCTTGCTAGAAAATAAAGACTTGCTCACAGGTTAGCTTGATGGAAACAAACTCTGATATGAGGAACCTTGTTTATTTGATGTGTACATTGATTTTATGGTTTGAGCCATGTTCAGTCTGTTATGATATTAAAGGTAGTTCGATGACTTGTTCTGCAGCTGGTCAGCAGGGGGAGCTCTGAATCTTTTGACCTAATAGTCAGTCAACACCTATGAACTGCAGCATTAATTTCTGTAAGCAGTCTTTGGTTTCACCACCTTGAGTTTCACCCTACATAACAAAACATAAAGGGGACCTGGATTTCTGTGTAACCACTCTTAACTAGTGTATTACAGAGGTGTCGAGCAGGTAGCTGCATCTATATTAATGTGATTACCAGCATGAAAGTCAAAACAGTTTATTTTTCAGTAGCCTGGCCAGATTTTTGAGTTTCTAAGACATTGTTTGCATGTTTGTTTGTGTTTTGTCTGCTGACCTGTGTTTTCTCTGTAATTCACAACATTTCCACACTGTTAATCCAGAGGTGGGGGAGGGGAGTGGATATCTTTTTCGTCTTCTTTATCCCAGCCTGGTTTCTTGGCTGCTTGCCATTGTCTGCTTAGCAGCATTGTTTAAAAGTTTATGATGCCACGCAGGCTCACCAGGTCCACAACTGTGAACAGGGCAGGCATTAGGAATTTCAAAATAAGAGCATGTGACATCTGCATGTCAGAAAGGCGATACATTACAAAAGTGTTTCATTTGGTTTCAAGTAAGTCAGTCAATAAGTTTATAAATATCAAACCAATATATGACAAGACAAGCCTTGATGGGGTTTGTGCAGCATTTGCATGAAGATGGAGACAGCAAGAAAAATGCTTAGAATTTAAGAGCCCATTTCAATATCAGGCCCTTCTCTGGGGCCTTCTGGGTGCCACATCAAGAAAAAAAACAGCCAAGTTGAAATCACTGTTTGCAAATCTGTGTGCATCTAAACCCATAGATTTACAAACTGTGTGCATGGTTCATAAATCCTCACGTACAGATGTGCACCCAAGGTGTGCACTCGGTCTATATAAGAAGGCATCACTTTTTTAACAGACTCCAAGCCGCAACAATCTTTACACACTTCCTTCATAAGCTAAGTTACATTAAAGTCTATGTATATATATATATATATTTATATATATATATATATATATATATATATATATATATATATATATATACATATATATATATATATATATATATATATACATATATATATATATATCACCATAGTTTTTGACTAGTTGGTATAGTAGTTTTTAGGCAGCTCCTTCGAAGCCAGACAAAGGGATTTTTGATAAGTGACATCAATACTGTGTACCCAGGAAAAATGTGGGGGTGGTCCAACATTAACAACATTTAGATACTGCCCAGCTCGCATACATAGGCATCCATATTCATACATTGTATTTATATAACCAGCCTAAAACCGGAGTATAATGAATCAAATGGTTGTTAATTCAAAAAATTTTTATTGTTGAGATAAAAATTACCAAACCATTTAAAGGCGGTGATTCTGTCTCTGTTTATTTCTGTGTGATACAAGCTCTGAATGTAAACTGTAAGATTGTGTTGCTGTTGGAACAAAGCCCGCTGCCTCTCTGCTGTAACAGGTCTGCAAGGAGCTGGCAGGATGTGTGGCATGATTTAACACACAGGGTGTCTGGTGCTAGCACACACGCACACGCAAAGACAAGGGCAAACATACACACACACACACACACACATAAACACACATGCACACACACAAACATACAAACAGCCAGCACTGTATGTAGTCGGTGGTGGAGCCTTTACTCCACAGATAACAGCACACTTATGATGCTGAGATAACGTTTATCACAGCCTCACCAGAGATAGCAGAGAAAAAGAGAGAGTCCTTTCAGGTCTCCTCCAGGGTCATGTGTTTCTAAACCTCCCTCTTCTACAGTCTGGTCTGCTATGATGGACGCCAGCTGTACTACCACACCACTACTCTATGTATTTATTCAGCAGCAAGGAAGAAACATCACCTTTGGGGTAAAAAATGCAAATATAAGAAATCAAAATGCTGTTGCAGAAGTGCCTTAAGAAAAAGATGTAGGAAAAATATGAAGCATGTTGTGAAGCTGAACATTAAATTTCAGGAGAACCATGGCTTCATATCACACTTTAAAAAGTTAAGGGAAGTGTCTGCAGCTAAACCAGCTAATGGGTTTATCACAGGTTCCCAGAATCCCCTTCTTTTGACCTGCTTGAGTGCATACATGATACAATGCGGTTAAATCATCTCATGCCTATACTCAGGATTTCAAAGGTAAATCTCTGCCAAGTTTCTCAATCTCTAGCCACTGCAATGAGCTTATTAAAATTTCAATCTGCTACAGGCTCTCTTTCTCCCCCCGCAGGATGAATGTGCCCTTTTAATAATGTAACCGATTTTAACAAGATTGTAAAATGTTCATCTAACTTTCATAAACCCTGTTAGCAAAGTGACAAATTCATGTGATGGTAGGAAACACTTTGGCTGTCTGTCGGTTTTTAGAAATGAGTACAAATTCTTTTTTTTTTTTTCGTCTGGTTGGTGTAGCTGCGTGGAGGCTTTAGAGCTGTGTCGTAGTATACGGCTGCCTGTGGGGGAGGCTGAGTTTGCTGCTGTGTCACCCCCGTTGCTCTAAAAAAGAGGTTAGTCATGACGGAAGAGATTTAGATTGGCCTTCTGGTAACTGATAGTGCTCCACTGAACACTCCCATTCTCCTCTGCCTCATCTATAATGTACATGAGTTACAAAGGGCTAAACCCTGAAAACAGCCTGTCAGATGTGGCCAGAACTGCTGTGTGATGGCTTTTATAATCCATTTACGGCTGATGAGCTCTCTCTCGTTTGTCCGGTTTGTGGTCCAGTGACATTACTTGAACTGGGGAAGGGTCAGGGATGTGAGACTACAAATGCATCAGACTTGTGTGTGCTTCCACATCTCAAGAAATGTTGGAGTAATGTGACCTTCATAGCGAGATTAAAATATGTTGCTGGCGTGCATTGATTTTCAGGCTGGTCACTGGTATTTATGGACACAGCCGGAGCATAAATATTGATACTGGCTCTCCTGAAGATCTGACTTTGTGTGTTTGTGTGCACTCATGTGCCAGTGAAGATTACTGTGAAGAGATGGTACCTGATAAAGAAGATGATTGGTAGCTGGTGTGTTTTGGTAACCTAAATCTGCTTATGACCCAGCAGCAGCTTAATAAGGTCATTCCCATTATGTGGTGGCTAATTACAAAGCCTGTCATAGAAATCCCCAAGCTGCACTGTCAAGTATAAGAGCAGTTTAAAGGGACACTTCACACTAAAACAAGATAAATTCTTTTTTTGTTTTTTGTTTTTTGTTTTTTTAAGAAAATGAAAAAATTAAAAAAGACAGAAAGCTTTTTAGTTGAATCAGTGTAATTTGAAACATTTTCCGGCAATTTTGGCTTCAAAAAGTCACCATTCTGACCTTTTTAAAATTACTTTTTTATTTATTTATTTATTTTTTTTATATATATAAATTTTTTATTCTAAAATCAGCAGAATAAATGCTAGTTGGCTAAATAAATGCTGTGACATAAGGCTTCCTATGGATGTTCTCAAGGTCATATTAGTAAAATGACTTCCAGGCAAAGGTAAAAGAAACAAATGTGAATAAAAGTAGCATCAGTTATTCTTGAAACAAGATATAGGGCCAATCCCAATTGTCACTCTTACCCCTTTCCTTTGTCTTACCCCTTCTTGTGCCCCTTTGCACCTCTGCTTTTAGGGCTGTGCTGTAGGCAGAGCAGCTATTTACTCACTTCCAAACCGAACACATTTTTACAAAGTGATTATAAACTGACATCAGATTAGTGTGACAAATTCACAGCAAACAGACATCACTACAATTTACTGAATTACATGAGTGATGAGACAGCTAAGCTAGGAAAAGCGAACGTTAAGCTAATGTAACCGTATTCAGAAGCTGTATTATGTAGCATGTGACGTTAGCTTGTCATAGCTTATGTTGCTAATGCAGCTTCTGACTGTAGCTTATCTGTCTTATTATTCATAAAATGCAGTTCACTGTAGTGAAGTCTGTGAATTTGTTACCCTGGTTTGACATCGGTGTAGCTATTATTAGCTGTAGCTATAGCTGTAGCCGCATTAGCTAGATCCTAATAATGAGTGATTTCAGAATTCAACCAACAATTCAGAACATGGCTTATATATACATGAAGTATCAAATAATTGGATATCTGATAAAAAATATTGGTTCCATGGGAAATTTGTGATACCCCCTGTTTGTCTTTGTTTCAAATGCTGTGTAGACTGCCCCTTCACCTTACAGGGAATTGGCACACCAATTCACTAGACATGCACACACAAAACCAGGGGCTGAGGCATAGTATTGGGATTGGCATTTGCTATTATCTTTTCAGCCAATAATAGACAAGGTCAAACAGTAGAGGTTTGATGGCAGTTTTATCACAACAGGTTATCTAGTATCATGACGCAACTTTTCAGTGACAAAGCTGTTTATTTCTAAAAAAGGTAGAGATAAAAAAAAAGCCACATAGACGACACTAACAGTAAGATCCTGCTTCACAAGTGACATCCAGTATTAGTGGATGAACCAACAAGAGGGATGCACCAGGTGACTTCTCTCTCCTTCTCCAAACAGCTTGTGTTGGCATGAAACATGACACAAATGTAGGGATGGGTAGCTTTCACATTTGGGATGATAAAGTAACAATACCTGATACCTGGCAATCTGGATCAGTACAAAACGGTACCAATTTTTGGTACTTTTGTGTGTGTTTATGTGGTTTTAAAAATTATTTAATTAATGAGTTAATTTGTTTCATAATTAAGTCTCAAAATTTTTCAATTTGACATACTTATTTCTTATTATCTAAACTTGCAAAGCTGTCATTGTGTCCAACATGGAAAATGACCTACTCTTCCACTCCCTTACAGTCACAAGGATGTGTTGAGGTACCAAAACGTGGTACCATTGGATTTTACATGAATCAGTACTCAGTAACACGGACAGAATTTGGTCAGTACCAATAGATCCCATCCTTACACAGGTGCAAAGCTAATTGTCTGTTAGTTTCCAATTCTAGGTGGTGATCAGATAATAATAGCAATTTTTTAAGTTTGTTGGTGATTTTATTTGGAGCAGCTTTAAGGACCCTGGTGACTTGCCCGTGTGTAGTTAATGTGTGGTTCATCCTGCCTTAATTTGAAAACAGACAGTAAAGATTGAAAAAACTAACATCGAAAGAGAGACACAGGTATGATGCAATCCAAAACATCCTCAGGAAATTCACTGTGCGCTCTGTGGTGTGTACCTTCGTTCCAGCTATGGTGATGGCCATTAAAAAGTACACAGTGTTATTGGTTTAGACACTTTTTGTGCTCATTCCATTTTTAAGAGATGTATATCTGTGGAGGGTGTGAGCAGATTTGTCTGTAAATCATTGTGAGATTGTAAGTCATCAGGAGGTGTGTATCTTTTCTCAGTCTGGTGCCTTTTAACTGGATTGGTGCCTGGGTGGAATTAAAGGCCAGCAATGGCTGCCAGCATTGCCCGTACAGGCAGAGGGGCTGACTGATAAGCTGGCCACTCACAGTGACACCAGAGTTGGTATCAGCTATGTCTGTGTCTGGAGTGTAGTTATTGTATCCTGCTATAACCTGCTCCTGCTCCTTCAAATTGCTCCCTTGTCTCAGCGAGGAACACTTGTTCATCAGAGCGTTTTGTTCAGAGTCAAGGGTTGAAGTTTGGACTCCTGCCTCTTGCTGCATTTGAGACATTGTTCTCTGTGAGGTTTTGTTCTTGGGAGGCACTTTTTGGATGAGTTTGAGGTGCAAGTGGTCCTGACAGAGTGACTGGAGTGACTTCCATCGCTGACATGACTTTTTTTCAAATGAGCTCACAGAAAGGTTGTTTTCTGGGTCATTTACTTGGATTTCTCTCTCCTCTTTTTTGCCTTATTCGCTCTCTCTTTGATGAAATGAGAGCTACAATGCTCAGAAAGGTCTACTGAATGCAGCTATTATGCCTCAAAAAATACGAGTGAAGAAACCTCCAATATAAATTGCATATTTTATCCACATCCAAAAAGATAACAGGCAGCCAGCCTCTTACTCCCAGAGCAGCATCTAAATGTACTCTGCACACTTTTAGCATAGTCTGACAGAGGTCTCACAGAGCAAAATATGGCACCAAGCCACTTAGCAGGGACTGAATATTTTACTTGCATCCCGCAGAGAGTAAAAGAAAGACCAGAAAATGGCTCGGAGTCAAAAAAAATACCTGTTTACTTTATCAAAAGAAGTATTTTACTTTAAACACTGCTCAATAAACAGGCAGTTCCTCTCTACATGAAGATATAACGCTGGCCTTTAGTCATATTAATTTACTGTGTCAAACTTAATGCTTATCATTAAGAGCCTGAGATGGTGTGTTATTTGGTGACTGGAGCTATCGCAGCACACAGTAATTTAATCTGCAGGCTTGGATAGCAGCATGGACTTCAACTGAACTTCAAGATCAGGTTGCAGACGTGCGCTGCCCTTCCAAACTCTGAGAGGGGAGGTTTGTCTATCTGCCATCTGCGCTGCAGTGCAGACAAACCTGTGCAGACAGAAACCTACACCGTGTTACCTGCTACCTTTGAGGATATGAGGGAACTTGTCTTTAAGTCTTGCACGGTCTCTGTTTGGGAGAAGGTAAGACCAGGCCTAAAAAACCCTTTTGTACAGTGTGGGTGAGAAGGATCTGGTGAGTGGATGGAGTGGTGTCTGTTTGACAAGTCTCGATGGGACAAGTCGCCAGTCTTTGTCAGTGTCAGATGTACATTGCAGCTGTTCTGGAGCCCTTCATTGCCTCTGAGACACAATTGAAATACTAAAATCTGACTCCTGCTGAGTCAAAAACACTTGATTTTGTATTTTAAAAATTCCTGTTTTTGTAGAGTTTAGTATTTCTGTGATAACAGGCGCATAAAAATCCGAAACCCATTTTCACATTTGGTATCGATGTTTTTATTCATTTATTTAAGTCAACATTTTCAATCAATATATCTTTTTTTTAAACATAAAGCCTGCGACAAATTGGGGGGGAAAGATCCTCCTCTTTCCGAATGTCTCTAGAAGTTTCTCGAAACAAGCGTCATTGCTCTCAGGCATTAGAAGGAAAATTCCCCCCTGGTGTAATGAGAACTTAAATGTCACAGTGAGATATCTGTCTTATTGCTAGTGCTTGTGATATTTGGCATATGTTTTGCATATTTCTTATATTTTATGCAAATCACTGGGGCTTCAGCTCACAATTTGTTTTGTTTCTGCAAGCAGCAACCTCTCATATTTTAGGTGCCGCAGCAGAGGTTATTTGTTTTTTCTTCTTTATCTTACTTGACCTTAAAAAGTTTCATTTGTATTAAAAAATATGTTTAAGTTGCTCCACATGAGTAAACACAATGAGGACCGAGTCTGTCAGTCCAGAAAGTCCTTTTCACAGAAATTGGTATAAAGCAAAGACTATTCATTACATGGACATAGTCTCTGTGATGTCACCCATCTGCTTCTGAAGCAGAGTTTTGAAGCCTAATGTTGGTTGGAGCCCCTCAGCTACAAGTCTGTCAACTGTGCCTCTGATTGGGCAAACTCGTAATGTTATAATTTCTAAACTTAACGATTTGTAAAAAAAATTCTACCCTGGACAGTGTGTGCCGTTAGAGACATCAGCTACTCAGACTGAAGTCATTTTTTTGTTCCAGGCTGTATATGTATAACCTGACACACCAGACGGACAGTTTCATGTATCTGTCACGGAAATATTTCACTAGTGTATCTGGGTAGCAGCTCTTTGGAGCTGGGACCTTTAAAACAATCAGCAGCTGGTGATTGGACGACCGTTCTGATTGACACACTCACCACAGACCAATCCACATCAAGCCACGGTATGACGTAGCTTATGTGCGCCACAGCTGAGAAACAATAGAAGAACAACTACAGGAACACGAGAATCAGCTATCATAATGACGTTAGACGACTGCTGCCGTTTTTGTAAAGTTAACTTAAGAATCAAAGGAATGCTGACATGTACGAAAATCTGCTGACGTCAGGTCTGCTCATCACTCCCGCCGCTCCCGCCGCTCCCGCAGCTCCCGCAGCTCCCGCAGCTCCCGCAGCTCCCGCCGCTCCCGCAGCTCCCGCAGCTCTTCCCTGATTGGGCCGTTCAGAATTTAGCCAATTGAATTCGTTGGTCAATGGAGCCTGGCAAGATGAATCTGTAGGATTTCAGAAACTGATTTAGGCAGGTTCATCTGCTCAGCAAAGTTGATATATCTGCTAATTTTTGCTGCAAAAAATCTGGAATGTGTTTACGAGATGTCTGGCACTTCTCCATTGGCTTTGTATGTCATGGCTGGAGGTTATCGACTGCATTGGAGTTGGCATGCAAGTCAATTTTCAGAGTAGTTAGAATACACTTATATCTGCTGGCTTCTGCTGGTTTGTCTGGACCTGATGTCAACCACAAACTTGCTTCTCCCCAGGTTTGCGTCCATATACAGTAATGCACAAACAGTCTACTAGGGATGGGTATCAATACACAAGCATGGCCTGTTTTATTTTTCAGGAAAACTTTTGTGTCCTATTTTTTTAACCACTTAAGTGGTAAAAATGAATAACCTAAAAGCAGGAGTGCACTGAATAGTCAACATTGTTGGTAAAACCATCAAACAAATGAGTTGCCATCAATTTCTTTTGTTGCTAATTTGTTCGTTTTGTCATTACATGTTTGATTTTTTCAATGCTGTGAGCAGTCATAACATCATTTTCTGGAGTGAAGTTACAGAGGAGTGAGCCATCTCACACCATACTATCTCTGCTAACAGCTGCACATGCAAAACAGCAACCAGGAGGCAACAGATAAACAAAGCATAGGAAGATGGCGTCAGCCTGTGCAACAATATTGCAAGCATTTCACCTGCTGTGCTGCAAAGAAAAGGGCTGTCTGCAAATTTAGTCAAGTGGGCCTTGCTTATCATAGGAGCAGGTCAGTAATGCACAGTTATTTAAAGAGGAGGCACATTAGATGACTCTTTCAAAAATCAACTGTGACATTCAGCCTAATAGCCTTAAATTGTGTGATTTTACCGTCATTAACATTTTCAGTCCCCCACCTGAGGAAGCTTTTCACGACAACACTCTCTGTCACTCTCTTTTCTCCTACTTACATAAAAAAGTCCTCCATGTTTCAGTAACGCTAGCTGTGTTCAAAGCCAAAGAAAGGACATCACTAGCATGTTTAGAGTTTAGGAGCTGCCTGCTCAACAAGAGCCATTACGAAACTGTGCATTTATCACCTGATTGGTTTAGCAGTCATTCTATAATTAAAGAGCTGTCAGCTATCAAAACATTTGTTAGCTGTAGCCCTAATGTGCAGAAACCAAAAAAATGAGGCCCTTATTTGTTCCTAAGTGTCTGTGGTTTCCACCCTTGTGAACATGATGTCTGAAAAAGGCCTGAAGAAAATTATCTTTATATTTGGCATAAACCCTCACATGGATTCACGGATGGGCTGATTAGAATGTGGGGTCCAAAGGTCGTGTTTTTTAATTTTTTAAAATCCCTCTGAGAAGATGACACCATCTGTGATCCATAAGTGGAGAATCTCTCAGAGCTCTACCCCGTGTTCACTCTGTTGTCACAAAAATAGTCTGTGGCTCTGCAGAGAAACACAGGCAGACAGTGAGGGAGACGCTCTGCTTTTCTGTCCCGCCTGCTCTGCTTTTAGTGTCCTTTATCCCTTTCGTGTGTTTTCACTTCACAATTACACCCCCTGGCTGGAATCAGTCACACTGTCACTCTGTGAGAAACAATGATAGATGGAAACTACAACTAGATTAGATGATGTAGGCGTACGAGTGTGCAGCAGTAATTTGTAGATTCTGTCTTTCAGCTTATCCATCTCATAAATCCATCTCAGCTCACTTTTCGTTTACCCCAGCTTGATGTATGATGTGGTATCTTTTGAGCTACTGTAGTGTGTGCAGGCCGGTCTTCATTACAGTAACACAACCACAATGGAAAGTTACTCATTATGATTAAAACATTAAGCTCAGGCTTTGGCGTCTGATGCTCTGATCATTCAATAGGCCTGATTGGAGCTACGCCAACATGTTGTTGCATAACACCCACATAGCATACGGGTATACATTTACCAGCTGGGAGTCTGGTTCCTGCTGTTGTTTGATAACTGGGGGATTTGGATCCTTTTAAAAAAACGAGGCAGGGTGCTCAGCATCGCCTTGCTGCATTGCTGCCATAAGCACTGCCTTCGACTTAAAGAATGCCTCTCCCCTCTTCCTCTGCCTGCACTGATGATGACTCACACTCCAACACACCCTGCAGAAATCTCCCCTCGTGCACCCGAGAGAGGGAGACAGACAGAAAAGGGGGAGTGGAGAGGGTGGGGGGGTGTGTTCTTTTACGTGGCTCTTACACACACACACACACACACACACACACACACACACACACACACACACACACACACACACACACACACACACACACACATACACACACAATACCAGTTCATGTGTCCTGATCTGCCTACTCTGTCTGTTTACAGAAATATCTGGACTCATCAGTATTCCCTCCTGTTCCCTGCACGAACCGTGCAGCTGGTGTTTTTGAACTACGAGACCCTTGAGTGTATTTCGCACTCATTCAGGCAGACGATTCTCTTATCTGCGACCAAGGGTCTTTAGAAGTGCGTTTATATTCATCGGATGTGTTTAAGACCTCTTAAAAGAATCTCAGAAAGCCTACGGTTGAGGTCATTATTTTTTAGCAGACAGAGTCAAGCATCAGATCAAAGTGTGGCAAACAATGCGTCCGTAAAGAGTTAGTGGCAAAGGTGCCATTTATAGCTCCTTCTCCTGATCCTCTCACCGTAAACCGGCCCTCCAGTGAGCGAGCTAACATTGTGTGACATTTGCAGTGATGCTGAAGTCCAGCCTGCACGTGCTGCAGCGCCGTAGGTCCGCTGCCCTCAGGCTCCCGCTTCTCTGGAAATAGAAAAAGAGCGAAGAGACCGAGCGTGATTAATGGCCATATATATGTGCAGCAGAAAACACAACAGGCCTGTCTGCCTCTCTTTCCCAACACACGGCCCCACAGGCTGAATATTACATAACAGATCTGCAAAGTTGCTCATGCTGATTCTTAATTACTTTGCTTTATTTATTGTTTTTGGGATTGTGGCTGCATGGCCTCACATGTCAGGTGGGATCACGGTCTCTACAGATGTAAGCCTCCTCAGTCTCTGGTAGGTTTTCCTGCATCAGGTCGCTCGTCTGTTATTTCCCATGCCCCAGAGTTCTGCCTTCAGGACCGTCTTTGGAAGCAGTGTTTTATCTCTGCCCTCTCGTGCTGGCGTGGATTTGACTGGCACTCTGTTTTTTTCATTTCTTTTTTTTTCTCTATTTAGAATGTGCTATTTTTAGCACACTGTGTCAAAACATGGTTGTCTCATCCTGTGTATGTATGTGCTCACTGAAATAACCTCTCTCCCCCAGAAGGCTTGAGTGGTCTCTTCAGCTACATGTGCTGTAGCCCTGTTTGCCGTGCTTCACACTGCATGCAGGCCCATTACGCAACCCTGTGCATCAGCCGAGGGGCCACCGGGCCAGAATGGCAGCCAGCAACCAATCTCTTCTCTTTTCATCTGCCTCTCCTCCCTCGTTTTTTGTTTCATTTCTTTTTTTCCTGCGTCCCTCTGTTCACCCTTGCCCACTCTGTGTTCATGTCTTAAATCTCTTTTCTAAGGTAAAAAAGAATGAATACTGCATTGAGTTGCCTAAATTACAGCAGTCTGTTTTCAGTAGCCGGTAAAAGCTGTGGATTCTACTTGCATGCAGAGTAGTTTTCCCTCTGTGTGCTGGAGTGTGAAGACAGGTCAGACAGGGCCAAGAGAAGAAGAGAGGATGATCTGCCCTTTGTTGTCAGTGAGCTTCCTGTGCACTCTGTCTCATCTTAATGCAAACCAGAGGAATTTATTCTCAGAGTTATTGGACCTCTTCGTAGAAAAAGCAAGCCAAACTCCATTAATTTGTGATTAGATGGATTGCATAGTGACCTCAGCAGGCTTAAAATAGACCTTAAGGTGTCTTGAATTCTTTATGTGACATTATTTTATAACGCCATGCAACATGGTTTTTGACTCTATGCAAAAGCATATTTTAGGTGTTGACTGTTAATAGGAAATATTTAATTAGAAACCTGTTTGTGATGCATGGTTCTCCAGTTATGTGAACTAATGCTTTGTTCCCATTTGTACTTGGACCTGGGAAGTCAGGAGTGGGAACAAGGTCATCTCCAAGTTCCGTGTTCCAGCTGCTAAGTCGAAAAAACTTGCCTTGACTGCAGTATTTCTGTATATAAACATAGAATAATACCGTATATACGGCTGATTTATTGCAACAGACACTAGTCAGAAATTCTAAAATAAAAAGAATATAACAGGAGCTTAATTACTGTTTGCCCATGAACTTGTCATTTCTTGACATCTTGGGAGGCGTTACAGTTGGGCATTACAGAGCTCAGAAATTCCAACTTCTGAGTACAAATGGTATGCAAGATGAGATGTTTTCTCAGTGCACAAACATGATGTGTAAACATGATGGTTTATTGTTAAATGATTGGTTGATGCAGTTGAGACCATAAACTGTATATAGAGTGGACAGTGTGGCTCCGCCATTTATCATTGTACGGTTTTGGAGCCAAAATACTTCTGTCACAGGCGCAGCCATTGGTAGCAATTGCAGCCAGAGTCTTCGCTGTAGAGAAGATGAGGAATTCTGGGAGAATCTGAGTGAAGCTGGGTGACAAAAATATTTATATTTTTTTCTTTTGAGAGTCTTATCCCTTCTTGACTCTACCTCTCGACATATTTTACAATCCCCGAAAAAAATACACGAGAACGGCAGCAGCCAATCAACGTTAAACGCTACGTAAAGCTTCATTTTTAACCTTGTATAACTGATGGAAACGAGGATTTGAATACAAGACAGCCAAATAATATCTTCAAATCACCACAACAATGGGATGTGAGAAACATTTCTAAGAGGAGTATTAATTTTTTAAAGTTTGACCACAGCCCATCTGGAATGGTTGGAAAGCTGGATTTTTTAACCTATACTG
The DNA here is from genome assembly GCF_033239565.1 of Halichoeres trimaculatus. Classification (NCBI taxonomy): domain Eukaryota; kingdom Metazoa; phylum Chordata; class Actinopteri; order Labriformes; family Labridae; genus Halichoeres; species Halichoeres trimaculatus. Next base: position 21,768,486 of record NW_027437183.1, read on the forward strand.
CAGCCAGCCACCAGGGGGAGCAGTTTTTGTGGAGACCTCACTTCGAACCGAGCAAGCAGACGTCCATTTTATTTTACAGTCTATGGTTTAGACATATACCACACCAGAAAACACAGTTTAAATGTATCAAAAATAATAAGTTAGAGCAGCGATTCCCAAACATTTTATGCCACACACCCCCTCTTACCTCCAGACTTAGCTGATGCACCACCATTGCCCGAAACATTAAAAAAAGAATAGGTGTAGTCTTTTTTTCATCTCTGACCTCGCACCGCAGCACCAGCACGTCATCCTCACCTCCTCCCCCTCGGCTCATAGAGAACACCAGCCCCAGCACCAGTTAGCATCAACATGCTACAGGCTGCTAACAGGTGAAATCTTGTGTGAAACATGGTTACATGTAGGATCTCCAGACACACACAGGAGCAGGTGTCAATGACCAACATATCAGACATAAAAAGTAATCACAGACTCCAACTACAAAAAGAACCTAAAAGACAAGAAAAAAAGACACGAACACAACGACAGAGAGTTGCTGCAACAGACGGCTATTGTCAAATAGACTTGTAAGTCAACTATAACTGCTACTACTAAAATAAACATCCTTATTTCCTCTACAACTTTACTCCTACAGTAAATTACTACCACTATAGGTGTTACTGTAACTTTTTCTACACCTACTGCTACTTTAATAACTCCTTCTCACATTACCACTATGAATATAAAACACTTCTATTATTACTGGTACTCCAACAATTAACACTATTGTACAGTTACCTTCTACTTTCTACAGCTAAAACTTCTACCTCTGCTATCACAATTTATAAAACCTAAACTACTAATACTACCTATAATAATTCTATTGATTCACTTTTCTTACATTATATCACTTTTGCTACTTGTACAGTACCTACTGCAAATCTGAAAAATAAAATCAAGTGTGACGAGTGTGTTTAGCTTTTACAGACAGGAGTTTATAGGGTTTTGGTTGTGGCTGTGTCTTTGATAGATCAGTAAAGAAGTGGTGCCCATTCACCTGTTTAGTCATTGTACATCTGCTATGCTTGTTTATGTTTTCATAATCTCTGATGCTAACTTAAAAAAAGTAAAACCCACTGTATTAAATTTTTAGCAATACACATCAAGCACAGGACTTGAAGAGAGGGAGCAAATGGTGTTCTACAAATTAAAAGGACATTATGCTCTATTGAAGTGTGTTGAGTCAGTCTGCTTTGCCTTTTTGTGTTAGCTGAACCTCAGACACCAACATTTAGCTGGGACTCGATTAAGGTGTTAAATGAGCCTGAGGCAGATATTTGAAGAAGTTCAAAGTTTTAATGGAATGAAATGAGATATTAGAGAAGTTATTTCGACCCCGTCACACTCTTTTAACAGTTAAAACCACACACACACACACACACACACACTTGGAGGTCTTATTTTATTCTTTTTGTTGCCTCATTTTCAAAGCATGCTTTGAAAAGAAGGAAGACATGCTGGATGATAGGACGAACAGCATGAGAGCTGTCTGCTCAGAAACCCTCCTGATGTAACCATATTCTGTATGAAGAAACCAGAATCTCAGCATGAACGTTTCTGAATCATATAGGACCAGGATCTAAAACTCCTTCCCTGACAGTGTTTCTCTAGTTCCAACTTAGGGCTTTGCTCTGCCTGCAGATGAAGAAACCACACAAAACTATACAACATTTACAGAAATGCTATCAGAGAAAAAACTAAGTGCTCACATGTAACGCATCATTTTGTAGTGTTTACTTTTAGATCCTTCTTGACTTTAAATTAAAGATGCTACCACACAGGCACCACATGGTTCAATACAAACTCTTTTTTGTCTTTTTTAGTCATGGATTTTGGTCTGTTTCAGTTATTGCACTGTGATATAACAGTGTATTTCATTCTTCAGCATATGCATCAAATTTTACAAGGACAGAAAATAGTGATAGAGATTTTGTTCAATCCTGCAACTGTTTTTTTCTTTTACTTTAAGCTAAGAATGTTTCCACGTAAACTCATGGTGGTGTATTAATAGTGCACTGTGCGATATAATAAATAATCAAATGTTGTAGGGAAGTTGGTTACTGAAACTGACATGTTTGGCCTTCACAACGCCCACATATTCACTGCCTACAAAATGAGAGTGTATACATCTTTTAAAACAAGGCACCAAATTTCCCAATGATTCCTCGTAATAACATCAAGGCTCTTTGCTTAATTTTGTTCAATCTGATTTCAATGTCTTCATGTTTTGTTTCATTAAATTGAGAATAACCACTGCACAGAAAACTGCGAGAGGGTATTTTTGGAGCGTCATTTTTCACACAGTGACATGAGCCCACATCTCCAACCGTTAAAAATGAGTTCAGATCCTTGGCAATGAACCCCTCCCACTGCCCTTTTCATGTTTCTGTGTCTCTTTGAATCTCTGGGGTATGTATGGTGGCAAAAAGCATCAGTAAGGGACTGGTGCTTTTTGACTGTGGTGTTACTAGTGTGGCTACTGTGCTTCCAGACAGTGTTACAGCTACAGCTAGGTGATGGTGTTTTCACTTTGAGTAGGCGTGTAAAATAATGCTGGCAGATGCTTGATTATTTCCAACAGCTGTACAGAATATGTATGTGATATTGAGAGTTGTTGTATTCCTACTGTAAACTGATGGAAGCTAACAGTCTAGATTATGTATTTTGTTGATCAGCACTTAAAGCCTGTTCCTATGTCGTGCTTGTGATTTAATGCGTTGTGTTGAACAAATTTGAAAGTAAGGCTAACTCCAGCTGTTTCATGTTCCTGCAGTCGTGTTGTTTACACTATCTTTACAAGCAGTTTCATAGCGGTGATGTCAGATTTCTAAAACAAAGATAGCACCCTGCTATCTGGCGTTTCAGGATTTGAACCCATCACAAAACAGACCATCTTTTTGTAGTGTTACTGAGAACCACTACTTACATTTATCTTGTGTTACTGAGAACCACTACTTACATTTTAAGATATTCAAGTTCACCTGTAGTAAGCTGCTTGGTAAAACGATACAGCATCTCTAAAGAGCAGAGTGTGCTATTTCTGCTCAGTCTTTTAAAGCATTGTAGGGGTGTTATTGTGTGAAGACTTACAGAAGGTCCTTGGAAAATGTTCTAGAGAGCTTTGAGTACTAGTGTTGGCTCGGTTCCCTCTGAACCAGTATCACACAGCCGCTGCTGACAGGAGTCAGGAGAAATTGATGTTCTTTTCAAAAAACACTCTCACTGGCACACACAGTTATTACTTTCCTCTAAGTCATGCCCACTCCCAGTCTCCAGGTATATGTTGTCACTTTTGTGGCGAGGGGGATGTAATTAAGATTGCCATTCATACAGGGCACAGTTTTTTTTTTTTTTGCGTGTGTTGTTTGTTGAATACGGGAGGAATAATAACTAACCCTCACTGTCTGCCACCCACTTGTCTGAGTCAATTTCTTCAAAGCAGAAAACAAAATTGGAGTCCTTTTCTGTCCTGAAGGCTCAAATTGGAGTTCATAGTGATAGAAATGGAGAGTCCAATGATTGACAGGTTGGAGTGTTGTTTTTCTGCTGTTTATCCTCTCCCCTGTGTGTGGGAATCAAAGTCCTGACAGCCGCGCTCTGATTTCTGGATGAGGACCAGCGAGCATATTGACGATGGAGCCTTGTGCAGCAGCAGGCGTATACTTGGGGCGGCTGTTTATATGCTAATGCTGGACTCTGTCACTCCTGCATGACCGGCTCACTTTCTGTTGCTCTGCCGACCGTGCTCAGCATGCTGTATTTTAATCTGAACCCTCATTTAGTTTGACAAAAGTCTGACCTGTGATGATCTTTGTCTGGAGCATCTATAAACTCACCTGCTATCTTGAGCATAGCAGCAAAAGTACTTTGAAAACAAATTTAATTCACTGTGACTTGTGGGAAGCCACAGGCCTGAAACAGAATTAGTTTGAGCCGTACAGTCCTCATTTAGCCTGGAGTTAAAGGCCTCTCTTCTTTACAAATAAGTAATTTGTTCTCAATTGAGCCTTAGCGGAGCCCTCTCCTCATTTGTTACAAAATACTACCAGCAGTGCAGGAGTGTGGCTGAGAAATAGTGTGGACATTTTACACAGCTACAGTCCTTGTGTTTTTGTAACTATGAAATATACAGCCATAAATAATATATAGTGTTTGAGTTATACATAGATAGATGGTATGTCAGTAACTGTCAGACTGAATTAACTCAACAAGAGTTTTGTGGACAACAGCCAGCGCTGACATTCATTGTTGTTTGTTCCTCTGTCTTAGACTGCTCCTCTGATTTTTCCTTCTGCCTCACATTTTTTTAAGAAGTTTCCTGTGTCAATAACATTTTATTGACTTTATGAGTAAGTGAAGCCAAGCTTCCAATTGCTAAGTTCTCCCCACCATTGTCTTGGAATTTCTGCTGCTGACTGACGAGTGTGATTGACGTGTGGCACATCATGTGATGTTGACGTAAGGTCCAGCTCCTACAGCCCCTCCAGCTGCTCCGTTGTAATGCAAAGAATAACCAAGGGAATTGTTAAGCACAAAGGCTAATGATGTTGATTTAACCATTCCCAATTGATTCTGAATAGGAACTGGTTATCAATACCTGTTCCTATTTGTAAAAGGGAATTGCAGTTTTGTCATAACTTTACTTTTCAGTTGCAGTAGTTCAGTTTGAGTCAGAGAAAGTTGGTTTTATTAGAGAAAAAAATTCTTTGTTTCTTCTTTGTGTCTATATTCATAGGCAGCTTGAAGAACTGATATGAAATAATGTCATACATGTTAAAAAGCCAGAGAAAGCCGTTTTAGGCATGTAGTCCAGTTCCAGGAGGTGGCACACTGTTCTGGTTCATTTTCCTATAGCTTTGTTTGATTTTCTCAGCAGCAGATGGTAACTGTAAATACAAACAAAGGTGTTATACATTTCTGCTTCAAACCTTCTGCTGTGCAAAATAGAGCAATGGAAAAAATTAACCAATGTAGGACAACAAATCATGATTTTAAAATGGAAAACAGGAAATGTAAACAAACACGACATTACTTAAATGCAAAATGTATGTTTAAAATGGCTTTTTGTGCAGTGGGGAGGCACAGTGAAAGCTTTAAATGGACATGCAATAGATGTCAGATGTTGTCTGTTATAATAGTCTGCACCTAAAAGAGACCAAAATCAGACGACCAGTAATGGTGTTAAAAAGACGTCCTTTGAACATCTCGCTCCTGTAAAGACGTCCATTTAACGTCCAAAAAGCCAACGTTCAAATGTTGACGTATGAATGGGGTCATGGTAAGACGTCCAAATAGTGGATATAGTTTGAACATTGTGTAGGCGTTCAGAATTTGTTGTGGACCAGCAGATGTGATATAGACTTGATCTGCACGTCCTTCAGAGGACTCATGCTTAGTAGGTACAGTCAGTATAATGGCACCCCCTCTCATGTATGAGACTGTAAGCAGGACAACAGTTCATGATCAAATGAGTGAAACACACCACCTGAAAAAAAAAACTAGCATGTTCACTGTAAACGTGTTGTAATACCGATGTTTTGCACAGCCTCACTGAGCCACTAGCACGACTTTGAGGTAGTAACAAACTGTTTTTTTTCTTTCTATGAGATGCTAATTTATGAATCAGTTTCACCCTGAACATTTCTTTGACAGCAGACAGATACACACACACACACACACACACACACACACACACACACACACACACACACACACACACACACACACACACACACACACACACACACACACACAAGCTAGTTCTGGCACTCTTTGTTTGTGTGTGTTGTCTATTTGTTAACTCTGGTTCTGTTTGTCTTTGCTTTTCTAACAGATTTTATGCAGAAATAATGATGGTAGTCGAGCCGATTCAAATATGCGAAAGCTGTTGTAATTTTGTTTCTCCATCTGACCACTTGTATGATTTGGCTCTTGGACTCTGCAGGCAGCAAGTCCCTGCTCAGGTAATGACCAGTAATTGGGTGTCCTGTTAATTGGCGGTGATGGGCAGAGAGTCCCTCCCAGATGGGAGGTGAGGGCTTCTGTTTCTGCTATGATTGTGCCAGACTCCTGCGGGGTGAGAGCCTCACTCTTTATCTCCTCCTGGGCACCACCTGTCTTTCATTACTGGACACAGGATCTCTTCACCAACCTCCCAATGTGAAAACTGCTCACATCTTAGTCAGGCTCGTTCTGCTGTGAGGCCAAAAGCCAAGTCTGACACCTCATAACAGTTATTTCACAGACGGGCATCATTTCCAACTCGCACGATTTAAAGCAGATGATCCTCTAGACCAGACCAAGGACGACCTTCCTCTCCATTTTCATCCTTCTCTGGTATTAAAGACCCGTTAATGGACACCTCTGCGGGGCCATGCTGACAGCAGCTCTTGGCAAGCGTCAAGGACTGGGCAGAAGGAGGGAAGTTTAAGCTTGATGCTCAGGTGAAGATGGAGAGAGAGAATCTGCTTCTCTGCCTCACAGCGTACTATATGCCAGCTCTCCTGTTCACAGCAGGGCTGCACAAACAACATTTCACCAGCTCTAACTTTGTTCTTCTTTGACAAAGGATGAAAAAAGTTAAGGTGCTCTCATTATATTGGTTTTGCAATCTGGAGAGCAAACTAATTGGTCACCAGCTGTTGAAATGTAGCGTATAAACACAAAGGCAATGGGAGCTGTTCCCTGCATCAAATCCAGCTCCTCCCTGCAGGATGGAGCAGCATATGTCTGTGGCTCTGGCCCAGGATCAAAGCGGGAGACGAGCCACCTCAGCTGGTGACAGCACCTCTGCTTGTAACAGCCGAGTCTCTCACTGTGTGGGGCACGGAGACAGATAATCTGGATCCAAGCAGTGTAGGTTTAGAAGAAGACTTTATTGGTACAATCACTTTAGATTTGGACTGAGAAACTATCCGAGCTGCTACTTTTTAGAACAAATGCAGCAATTGTCTCTTTTTTTTTGCAGTTTGGTACATTGGCTCCATGTAATCCAGTATGTAGAGTTGGAGATCCTTCTACTCCTTTGACTCTTCCACCATGACAAAATGTATTTGATACTGGCTAGTGCTGAACAACACAGTATCTCTCAAAGGCTTCTCTGTTGTGTTCCTGGATGATCACTGTGTATCAGTATCTCATAATTATCCATTTCAGTCCATCTTGACATTTCATAGGTCAGTGGTTTCACATCGCACGAGCATCAGGATAACACTGGATCAGAACAAATAGGACAGCGTGTAATATTTTGTGCTTTAATCAGCTTATCTGGTGAGGGCCCAAGTGTGCAGACAAACAAGCAGCCCGGTTTGACGTGAATTAATTTGATCATGGCAGGTTTGTGAGATTCTCCTTGGATGTTGGCTTCTCACTGAGAGAGCCACAGATGTGATGGCACAATTCCCCGTAGACACAAAGAGAGTGATTCTGGCAAAGTCATGACAGCATGACGGGATAGATAGCTCCTTCTTTCATTTTCTGCTTTTGGGTTTTTAGTCTTCATGAAAGAAATATAAAAAAATGATTCAGTTGCACATTGTACTTGTTTTGTGGGAGTTTGTCATCATATTGTGCAGATTAGAAGTGGGGATATATTGAATATACTCGATAAGTTGCAGGTTGCTGCACACGAGATGCATGAAATGACTATCGCGACATCGAGTACAAATTTTCAAGTAAATGTTTTAGGATGTCGGTATGTAATTCTTGTTTGTGTTTCCTTTTTTTATTACTTTATTTTTTTTAAATCAAAGTCAAAACTCGACATTTATCGAATTGAACTGTCTCAAATAATAATAGTAATGAAAACAGCGCGAACAACAAAAAGAACAAACAAACAAATAAAAAATACATACATGTATACATATACACACATACATACACACAAATGTATATAGAAAAAAAACTCGGGGAGGAAATATACGCATATATATGTATTTGATCGATCGGCTTAATTACTGTATTCGATCCTTTTTAGTCTGAGTCATTTAGTAGTTCATTGTTTTCACTAATTGGTCATTTCTTTATTAAAGATAAAAGAAAAACCACAAAATGTAATTTTTAATTTGATCTGAAATTTTGCTAGCTAGGACTATGACTAAATCTGTCTTTTTTTTTCTTTTTTTTTCTATTTGATTTTATGTTAAATTAGTTTGCAGCCAATTTCTTTTACAAACCACCTGTTATGAAAAACATTTGCCATGTTCCTTATTTTGTGAGTGATCTTTTCATTCATCTGTACTTCTTGTATTGTATTAATCCATGTTTTAATATCTGATGAATTATTTTTTCCCAGTCCTTAGTAATCATTTTTATTGCTGTGACTCTCCAAATTTTGAAATAAGTACTCTTTTTCAGACTCCTCCTTCACTTTCTGCTGATGCTGCTGTCACAGCAAGTAGCATACTCCCTCACCCACCCACCCCAAACTATCCTACACTGGCGTGTTTTTGTATCGGGGGGTGGGGTGGGGGGGTGTTTGCTTGCATATCTCGTCAGTTGTGGGTTTGGGATTTGCAAGCAACTTTAAAAAAAATCCAGTTGAAGAGTTTGCTTCAATCATGTATCTATTCTATGCATCAAAGGGTTGAATTTAGCATTTTTATAGTGGTCTAGAGGAGAAATCAGAATATCGAAATACATATTATGTGTATCACGATAAAGCCTAACAAACTGAGAAAATGGTTTTAGGCCATGTCATGCGGCCCTTATCTTACACAGTTAAATCTGAATATAGTACAAAGGGTCTTTTAGCTTTGATGGGGGGAAAAACAGTAAGCCAGTTTGATTGTCATCGGATCCAGTTTGCAAACATGTTATGCAAAGTATTATCAGACAGTGAGAGGGACGGACTGTTGTTTTCATGATCACAGATGAATCAGAGCTTCACATTTAACCAAAGATATGTATTGGAACAACTTAGTAATTTGAATCACCTAATCACAGTCTGCTGAGCCAAGTCGTGCTCACTGTGCCTGTGTCTGCTGCCAACAGGCTGCTCGTAAGAATGAAGAGGCTCGTACTGTTTTTAATGCGTCTGCTGCGTTCACAGAGTACCTTGACCGTCAGTGTGTACCATTATCTGGTATTAGTGGGTCTGGATTCTTGCTTCATCTGTCGTCCTGTTTGCCCCCCACCCCCCTGCTGCTTGCTGCTCCGTGTTGACGCTCCCTCCTGAGGGCTGAACACTCTGTCTGGCCGCTCAGAGAACAGTCCATCAGAGCTCATCTACCTACACGGCTACTGGCCACTCTAATGAGACTGAGCCAGCTGTGTCACAGTGTTGTGTATCTGCCATCTGGGCACTTAAACCACTCCAACTGAGTCATCTCTAGTGCATGTTTCAGGATTTGTTAAGTCCTGCTTGTTTATTTCAAGCCGTTTATTCAAATTATTACCTCATTGAACTATGTATTCTGACCTTTAATTCAGCGTTTTTGTGTGAATGGAGCCTTTTTAGAAGCACGATGAGTCCAGCTCTGTCCTAATCAATGGGAAACACTGACCATCTTCTTCTGAAAGAGCAGATTGAGGGATATTTTGGCCACTACACAATTCTTTTTTCTGCTTGCTCGTTTATTTATAGTTGGAAGTATTTTTTCCCAGTCGGGTTGAAATTGCGTGTGCTGTGAATTTGGCCAACGGGGATGGATTTTGCATGGACTGTTCAGAAAATTTGGGATGCCATGTTTTCTAAATTACTGAGAGAGAAAAAACACTGGATGTTTTTTTGGAAGCATTTTTTTTTGGCAGTCGAAGCGAGCCTGGAAATGAGCTCTGTCTGAGAGGAAGAGTTGGATCGTGTTGTGGTTTTGTTAGACTCACAGTCATTAATTTCACTAAAGAACAATGAGTTTAATGATAATAACAGTTTTTGCTTTTGAAAGATGCTGTCACTCCTAGGGCTGAGGGTTGGCAAGAATCTCATGAAACAATACGTATCATGATACTTGGGTCAAGATATGATAGGATCAGGATGTATCACGATATCACAATATTGTGATATATTGGGATATTCTACACAGTTTACCAAGAAGATAATAGAAATTATTAGTGCAGGGCAAGTTAACGCGTTATTTTCATGTTAACCTGTCAATCTATTAACGCCGTTGAATATTTTATCGCACATAAGTGCATGTTGCTCACATGCTTTTATTTTGTAAATGTCTGTTGCTGACCACGGTGGAACCGGAAGTGAAATTGGCGGAAAAACACGATGAGTAACCAAAACAAGCATGGAGAAGAGGGGCAACGCCACGGAACTTAAAGGCGCTCGCAGCTAAATGTATTAGTCCGCGCGCACGGCGTGCCAGATATACACAAACGCAGGTAGTCTGCCAGGACGAAGAGACACGATGAGAGCTAGAGCCTTATTTAGCCGTGTTTTGTGTGGAAGTAGCACGTTTAAAATTCTCCAAATAAAGCGTGAATGCAGACCGATATCAGACTTTTTTGGTGGGAGTCCGTTTATTCGTGTTTTTGGTCAAGTAAAATATGGCCCCGTCTGAGTGCAGAGGAAACCGGCAGAGGAGCAGGGAGGGGGTGTTCGGTGCAAGCGCCCTTGGCTTCTGCTGCACAAAAACACTGCTGTAGGGGTAATTTCTGCCCTAAACCTTGTGATAGGACCCAACTTGTTCCATCCCGGAGTATCACTTTAATGCCCTGACAGTGGCAATAAGCTTTAATTTTGTATTTACATTTTGTAAATTTGATTTGCACTTAATATGTGATTTAACTATTACTGTATAACAAGTACTGATTTAGTGTTTGCATGACAGATGTTATGGCACTTTCACAATGCGATTAATTATGATTAATCAGGGAAATCATGCGATTAATTACAATTAAAAGTTTTACTCGTTGCCCAGCCCTAGAAATTATATGTATGTAAATCACACACTTTTCTATAGATTTAAAGGTTAAAATCAAGTCAAAACTTTTTGATTGAAATAACTTTTGTCTTTAATTGTTTTTAAATACTAAAAGACAAATGCAGTGTTACATACAAACATTTAAAGTTGAAAACATAGATTGCATGAAGTTCATTGCTTAAATTTAAACTAATGCTGCAAAGAAATGATCGGGTAAGAGATGTTGTCAGTTGGTGAAACTGATACCAAAAATGTGATATTCTGTAAAAAGTCCCTATGGTTATGATTTTATTAGTCTACTACACTGTAAAAATGAAATTTAAAATGTTTTTAAACCAACTGACACCAAAAAATAGAGAAAACATTGATATCTATGGCATCAAAACCCATATCATCTAGTTAGTAATAAAATAATTTTTAAAAATACTCTGATATTATATCAATTGTACAGTCTTTGGGCAACATACAGCGGGGTAGCTTTTTGGCCCCATCTACTACAGCGGAGGTGTGAGTTTTAAAGTAATATTGGTACTAAGTGTTTACATATCAATACTGTATCAGAGGTCAAAGTATCCCTTTTCACACCTCTAGTCACTCGTACATTTCTCAGAGACATCCTTAGGGGAGTTACACAACTTGACAGATGACCTACGAGCTGAACAAAATGGATCTATTTGCAATAACTCCTCGCTGGATTATAAATTCCCACATAGACTGAACTATAAAACCTGGATGACCCCTGGCCAGTTCAGCAGCTTCTTGTTGAGCATTCAGCCTGTGTGTGTCTTCGTGACTCTGACAGCTGTTCAACTCTCGAGCCCTGTAGCTCTTCAAACTATTGTGTCTGCAAACACTGTGCTCTACAGTCTGTAATGAAAAAGAATAAAACACGGGATTAGAAGCACACCACTTCATCTTTGTGGTGCAGGGAGTAAATCCCCGAACTTTACAGTCCACATAAATAAAATAACCCCCCCCTTGCCTAAACACAAACTGCAGCAGTGTGTAATGTGCACCTGATGTTTTGGCTTTCCCTCAGACAACGGTCACAATAAAAGCTGCAGAGGTGATCTGTGTTTACGAGAGCAGTCTTTTGTTACAAGGCGTTTAGCGTGCAGCCATGAGAGATACGGGTTACCATGTGAACTGTCTACAGGAGCATCGGCCAGCAAATCCAGCTGGGGATGAGTAAGCCTCCGTGTCTGAGTGGGCAGCGGCAGTGGGCTTCCAGCATTTGCTTGGTTGCAGCAGTAATCATCAGATGTTCTCAGTGGACCTTAAGTCAGCGAAAGGGTGTCAGCTGCCAAAACAAGAAAATAAAAACTGTTTACTCCCTCATCATGTCGTGATGTCTCAGTGATATTACAGGACGTTGTGCGTAGATCTTACAGCACTGAATAGTGCCCTCCTTTAGTTATCTCTGTAGGAGTTTACTGAGCCTGTGTGAGTCATTGTTTAGTTTCCATTAAGGTAAAAGTCTCATCTGACATCTTTGTGTTCGTGCAGTGGGATTATCAGATTTACAGTCCTCTCTCCGGAGCCATCCACACACACTGAGCCTGCTCGTTCAAATTAGCCCCCTATTCCAACAACCCCGCGTTTTATTACAGATCCCAGTTCATCCTCTTTGTAGTGCTCTCAATACTCTCCTTCATCACAGCTTTTGTTATAGAGACCTGTTTTTCTACCCAATGATTTCTTTCCTTTTTTTTTTTTTTGCTTCATTCATTATCATTCATCCTCTTCTTCCTCACCTCGCCCACAGTATTCCCCCTTCTCACACTTTCCTCCCTTTGTGTTCTTCAGTAGTAGAGTGCGAGACTCAGAAGACATCAGCAGGCAGGTAGTGTAGCGTTCAGTGGCTCAGCGAGGTCAGACCTCGGTGATAGTGGCAGCCTCATTTCTGATTCTGCAGCGTCCCAGCTTGTGAATCCTGGTATGGAGATATAGTGCCAGAGAGAGAGCAACAGGAAGGAAGAAGGAGAGGAAGTAGAAATCAGTCTAGGCTTCTCCTTTCTCTACTGCTGCATGATGTTTAATATGCCTGATAGCGGAGGTCTCATACACGGGACAAAATGCTGCAGAGCTGAGGAGCTTAGACGCTAAATCCTGCCTCTATCCCATTTTTCATTTTGCCCATTCTCCCCTCTTATCCTTTGTATTCATATCTAGGCCTCTGTGCCTGACGTATCTCACTCGTGATCGTACGGTCATCCACTATAACTCTCTTATTCTCCTCACTCTTTTACCCTTTCCTCTCTGCACCTACAATCCTTCCTGTCTCTGTGCGTGTGTGGAGGAGAGTGAGGACCGTGACCTTTTGTTTTTTGCTGTAAATCTGATTCAGCAGTCTGTCTTCATGTTCCAGTGCCTACACACCCATGCACAAAAACATGCAAACATGCGTACACACTTGCAGACGCTTGATGAGTACAGTATTAGGGGAGAGAGCAAGCAGCTGTGCCTGCGCTCACAGAGTTAAGCTGTGGGGGTTATGTAACTCACTCTGCCATTTCAAATGATTTGAAATCACAAGTGCTTGCTGTGCTGGACTAGATTACTGTGGCTAGGCTTTCACTTTGTGCATTGTTGTATATTACGAGATGCTAAGTGGAGCTGGTGCTTGGATGTTGAGTAACAGAAAGGGAAGCCTTTATTAAAGACCCTGACAGCTTTCAGCATGGCTAGTCTTTCCTCCAAACTCCTTAATGGCCGTTTCCTCTGCTGCAGCTTGGCTGTGGAGAGGAAACAAACCCAAATAACGAGAAAAATGTGTCAACACCACATATATATTTCTCTGTGTGCACTGCTGACATTTTGAGAGGCAACAAATTAGCTGTTAAGCCAGAGTATGTTCCCCAGTTAAAGGTGATGTACTGTTCACTTCTGAGCACAGCTACACCCGATAAAAAGTCGAGTGTGTTTTCCTTTGGGTGGCCATCATTTTTAAGAAAATGTGGCTCTGCTGAATTATACCACAATGTGTGGCTGCATACTTCTAAAAGGATTAGCATACAGTAGCATAATTAGCCGTGAAGGTAACCTAAGAGATTTTGCAGAAAGAACAGAGGTTGCTTTCAGACTCCTCCTGGAGCAACTCTTACTCTTGTGCATGTCTGTCTATATTTGATATCTCCATCAGATATCTGTTTGCATAGAATCAGCCCCTGGTAGAAAACGTGTGCAGATTTTTTGCTCAGCCATAGGCAGGATTATTACCCATCATTACGCATCATGCATATTCAAAACAACGAGGGATGAAAGACTGAGAGCTGAAGAGACAGAGGGAGAGAGTAATGAGGTTACCCCTGCTCGCCAGAGATTATACACAGAGCTTTCCCGACTACAAAAGATCAGAAGACTGAACGCTTAGAATAGGATGGGGAAAGCCGTTCCCGTTAATTAGTCATTGCAGAGAGAATTCTATAGTATGTGGACCTGGTTTCATCAAGATGTTGCCTTACATTTAGCTCAGAGTGGAGTGTCAGCAACAGTTAAAATAGATGAGGTGAAGCCTTCAGAACATGCAACGCATGCTGATGGTGTGGGGAGCTCTCCATGGTGCTGAACACATAGATTGCTTTGCAGTGAGCTCACAGCTGTTTTAGCATGTTCATGGTATGTTGCAAAATGTTTTGGGGCATGTAGCTAATTTAGTGCAGTGGTTCTCAAACTTTTTTTCGGTGATGTACCCCCAGTTAAATGTGTTTATTTATCTATTTTTTTTCTGCCAAGTACCCTTGACAAGTATAAAGCAGTTTTGGTTTGGAAAAAAAGACGTAAAACACAGCTCTGCACTGTTGGTGTCTGATTTATGAAATATTCTTTATGAGCAATATTGTTGTTAATCTGGTCGGATAGGCCCAAAACAATATAACTATATCAACTTTGAAATAAAAATGACTAAAGACGTGTTAAAAAGAAAAGATTTTTCAAACCTAAATTAATAACTTAACAACAGATCAACACCTATTATCGTAAAAACACAGATGAAATTAATTAAATTAATAGATTTGCTAAAAGAAAGTGATGCTGAAGATGTGCTGGCTTCATGCTGCTGTTGGCTAATTTCTCCTCATAAAAAATCTCCTTGCTTTGAATGAGTTGCAACCTGTGGAAGTTAATTTCATTAAAGCATATTATTTCCAAATAAAGAAGGAATTTTTCCAGCTCTGGTTACCTTTTTAACACTGTGCATCCATGTTTTCAGCAGCATTGCTGCTACTCTTCAACCATGTTGCTGTTATTTGCGTTGTTATCCTGGCATGAGGGCGTATCTTTTTTTCTTTTTTTTGAGGAGTATGAAAATTTGAAGAAACCTATTGGATAATATTTTCAGTATATAAACTAAAACTTACATTTGATTCAAACATTGATCGAATAAATCGTGTTAGAGGAATTTTGCTTGTTTTCTGTTTATAAATATACATTCTTAAATCTTGCCTACCCTCTGGGTGCCCCCCGGATACCTCATTTGAGAATAGGGCTGCACGATTAGCGCAATCGCAATTGCAATCGCAATGTCAGCACATGCAATTCAGATTTTTCTCCATGATAACCAAGCAAGTCTGTAGCCTCATCATGACACAACTTTTTTTATTAAATTGCCAGCACAATCGCAATATTGTCCACCTAATCGCAAATAGCACCTTTTCCCCAAATCGTGCAGCACTATTTAAGAACCACTGATTTAATGATTGTAAAGCACATGGTTGGTTTTTAAAACTGTTTCGGGTTCACTTTTAGTTTCTTACAGCCACACTGTAATCTCAATGTAGTCATTTTTGCTCACAATAGTGTTTGTATATTAGTCGACTACAGTCCAAAGTGTTTTTGTAGCGTTTTAGTCAATAGAATCATTACAATTTACTCATTGCATTTTTCTTTTTAAAAACTGAGGTAGCCAATCAGACATAGGTATCAAGGAAGGACCATTTTTTTGGCATCTAAAAGAAATAACAACTTTCATCTGTATTATCCAGATTTTTTCTTATCTGTGGAGAAATTAGCCAGTTGTAGTGCTGCCCTCTCTGATTTACTGAGGTTTAAGTGTTTTACACACTGATAACAGTGGTAATATGTTGAAATGTACTCCAACTTAAAACAAAACATCTTCATTGGCTGACATGGCTATATTTATTTTCTGGGACTTGTGAGCATACAACATGTATGTTCTTATTGAAAGGGCTCTACCGTTCCTCTGTAACCATCCCTCACTGTGCCTGTGGTGCAATGCATGCTGGGCAGACACACAGTTCACTGCACTCTCAGCAGCATCAACATCTTTAAGTCACATCACACTTGGAGTCTATCAGCCATCTGTGGAACGTCTAAATAAGATCTGGAACATATCCCCAGACTATGGTCGAGTGTGACCTAGACACAAGAAAAAAAAAATTGAACAGCAGTTGTATAAAAAAAGGTCAAAAATTAAATTGTCGCCACCCTGATAGCAAATTGTCTCTGGCTTTGCATAAAGGCAGTATGAATCTGTACCTGCTGTCTACTGTTTGTGGATGAGTAAAAAAATCAACACTTTGCCTCTCGATCAACTCAGCATCCAGCAGGAAAACATTCCGAAGGTCTGATGGTCCACCACTAACATTTCAGCCCTGTCTCGTGATCAAAAACATAAACATTAGTGTAGATTTTTAGCTTTTCATTGTTCAGTTTAAAAAAATATATATGAAAAGGTTGATGATTAACATTCATAGTCATAATTCGTCATAATTCGTCATAACCAATAATAAGAAAAATAAACCAACTATAAAAAAAGAGTAGAAGAGGAAAAAACAGCTCTCAGCAAACAGACACTTTTACAGGTACATATTAGGAGCGTATCAATGACAATCCATCCAGTTGTTGTGAAATTGCACAGGATAAGTGAACACTATTATCTGCTTGGGTGCTCAAGAGTAAAACAGAAGATCTACATCAGCAGGATTGATTCTCTCGGGACCATGAAATGTGGTGTCAGTCAATCCAGTAATGTGTTGGATCTATCAGAAGTGGACGAACTGACCGACAGAGCAATGTTGTCATCTGTAGAGCCTTGCAGATAGTCAGTGGAGGAGTGAAATGAGGGAGTAAGATGAGTAAGAAATGTAGGGACGTGATGACTTTGATTGATAATAATGTATCAATGAGTAACTGGTTAAAGCCAGGGGTTACACATTCAGTTTCACCTACATTCTGCCCAGTCAATAGCCTGATCCCTGGAGTAAAGGCATTATGTTAATAAAAACAGAAAATCACTTAATGATTATATTTTGTAAATCTTTTCTCTTAACTAATGATTAATCAGTTATTAAAACGCTGGTTAATTATCTCAGATAAGTGGATCTTGTATCAGTCACTGTGGAGTTTTGAAGATTAGATAAGTTTTTCTGCCGTAACATAGAATCCTCAATTCCTGTGAGCCATGGGGGGTGATATAGATTTCTGTGAATGTACCCCGCTTGTATACATTCGCATTAGTGCCAGTGAGGTACGCTGCTAAACCCAACATAAGGGGATGGCCCTTCTCATCTGTCTTCATCTGCTGTGCAGTAAACGCCTCTTCACTTAAACAGGAGCTCATTACTCACAATGGCAGCCATTTGAATCTTTTATCAGAGGGATTTTTAATTGGACATTGGCAAATGTGCTCCTAACAAATGGGCCTCAACAAAGCCGAGAGCAGTGTGCGTGTGTGTGTGTGTGTGTGTGTGTGTGTGTGTGTGTGTGTGTGTGTGTGTGTGTGTGTGTGTGTGTGTGTGTGTGTGTGTGCGTGGTGCAAGGGTTTTGCCGTCTCATTCTCAAACCTGTACACATTTTGCTATCAGACGACCTGTATGAGGCAAAACTGTGTGTGGAAACTTTATCAAAGGAAATCATTAAGTGTTCACATAGTATTGAATTATGTGTGTTTAGATTTCACTCTTTTTTTATCTAATTATTTCATTCATCTTCTTCTCTTTCCTTTGTCGACTTTGTTGTCACCCAGATCAATACAATTTGTTAAATCCAATAGAAACTTCAGACACTAACTTGTAAGCTTTTGTCACTCCCAGGTGTAATAAAAAATAAATCGATTATTAATCTGCCGATAAATTTTTATTTTCTGGCCACAGATCATAAATTTTAAACAAAATATTTTAACAAAACAGCTCAGTCGCTCTGCCATTAAGTCCAAAATAAAACACAAACAACTCTGAGTTATCCATCTGCTTTTAATAAAAGTGCAAAGTAAAACCAACTTCTGTCAAAGTTTTTGTCATTTTTTAAAAAAATAAACTGAGGCGCAAAATAAAAGAGTTTAATTGTTAAATCTCCCTGGTTCATTCATGTGGTCTGAACAGGACCTGATGCACATTTGCAGTGGTGTCAAACCACAGCACTGTAGCACCAACTGCTGGCGAGGAGGACTGACTCAACATGTGATTTTCTTGCCTGAGTATTGGGTGCTGGTATCGGCAGTCTTCATGAGTACCCATACCCTGAAATAAGGCTGGTACCTGCCCATCCCTCATTTTCTGTATAACATACAATATTTTTTTTTCTAAATTTTATTTTATGTTTTTGGCTTTTTATGTCTTTAATTGGATTGTATAGGGTAGGGGTTCTCAAACTTAACCGTGCCATGCCCCCTCAAACAGCCTCTGCTTCTGACCATGGACCCCCCTCTGGAAACCAACAGACAATGCTTCACAATATGTAAAGAAATCTCAACTTTAAGAACTTTTTTTAAACTTTTATTCACTTTTCAATCATTATTACATCAGTTTGCATTAGAAAATGATTAACAAACAAAAGCCAGACTCACACACGTAGTTTGTTGCAAAAGGGAGAAGGCATTTCATGGCTCTGTGCGCCTTTCTTACATGTAGCCAGTAGTTGGAAAAAAAGGAGCTTCAAAGTACAGTTCAGTTTTTTATATAGCTCAAAAATAAGTGCACACCACCAGGATGACACAGATAATGACATTGTCGTGCCAAAGTTACAGCTGTCACATGAGGTGTGGTTAGGTACAGTTGGAAACATTTGAATCTGACGATTATTGCACTTTATGTGTTGTATGTTCAGGACAAATGGTTATAAAAAAACCTACCTATAAATAGGAATTTTAAAATACAACTGCACTCCAATATAATTTTTTGAAATTACGAAGACAAATCTGCAGTTGACTTGTATTTCTCTTGACTGCATATCTGTGGGAATGTTGTCCTTGAGAGGATTGAAACTGTCCTGCACATGTGAATTCTTCCATACATATGTGCAGGATCACTGGTTGACCAGCTAAAGGGTCAAAGATGTACTCAGACCAGCTGTGACTTGCCTGTGGTGCAACACCGCAGGGTTACAGATCTCGAATGGGTCACATCTCTGTCTTCTCATTCCATCCAGCTCTTATTGCTCACTGTCTTGTTGAATATTGTTGGCAGCCATGGGGTCAAGAGGGGATCCAGTTGATGTAGCAGAGCAAACATGTTTTCCATTTGAACAAATTCCAATATGTATCCAAAGTCAAACCAGGCTGTGAGCAGTTCTGACATGAAGTGCACATTCATGCATTTCCACATGCAGCATGTACTGTGTGCTGTGGGCTTCTGGTGGCTTCACTGATGCTTATTTTAGCCCTGCTTTGAGCCACGTGGTGCCATGCTGCCACAGTGTGTGTGTGTGTGTGTGTGTGTGTGTGTGTGTGTGTGTGTGCACATGTGGCATACAGTGACACAGATAAAATCCTATTTAATTCTATATACGCTAATCTACGAACATCCAGCTGCACTTTTCACTCCTGTCTATAGCAAGGATGCACTGAGAGAGATGGAGCTTAGGGTGTTGATAAAAAGAGGATCTGGTGGGTGATGTAACACTCTGATGTATTTTCTACTGTAAGAGCTGTGCAATAGTTGGGGATGCTGTAATGATACCTATAGGAGAAATTAATTCTCAGTTTTAATGATTATTTCTTTTACAAAGTGAAAACCTCCATCGTGGTAAAACAAGAAGAAGAAATGGTGTTTGAAATGCAGCTTTAATGGAGATATCAGAAGTACAGCTGCAGCCAGTGGAGAAGACTTCTCTGATCAACACTGATAGACCAAACACGTCAATCTCTATTGAAGCTGTGGCAGCTTTTAGTCATATTTTGGCTCTAATCTCACATTGTCAAAAAGGCTGAACTTCTCTTTATTGTAACTGCAGCTAACACAGGATTCAGCTGTCAGCTCAGTTAAATGGCTGCTTGATGGAAAAATTACAGGCTTTCAGAAACCTCAGGAGGGAACATGAGGTGTCAGCAAGTCACCAGTTGAACCTTGTATAATTACAAACTGACAAAATGCAGTCTGGAGTTCATTTGCAAATGCAGTTACACTTCATGAGTTTATTCATTTACATAAAAGGAAAATAAAACTTTTTAAAAGCTGGGACTTTTTGTTGTATGAAATGGGAAAAGTAAAAAAAAAATACCATCAGTTGCATCCTGTATAGAGTATTCAGTGCCAATGCTCTGCTGTTCTGTGTAGTACATCACCCTTGGCTTATACTTGCATTGACTCTATGTCGTAGCTATTCTGTCATAGGCGTCCCATCCTTCTGAACTAGTTCTTATTACTTTAGTCATAATAGTGTACTTCACTTATCGCTTGATTCGACTCATGAAATGTAAGTATGAACTTATTTCTCCTTAAGGAGGTTTACTATGTTCATCTGAATAAACTGGACTGATGTTCCTGAGTGAACACAGTGGCTTTGCAGAGCACATGCATGCACAGTAGAGCAGTACAGAAAAGTTAAACACAACAACCAAACTGGGCTTCTCCTCCTTGGCTCAGTGCCAGCGGCAGCCCACACCCACTGCCTCCAAGTAAAGCTATATGAACACTTTTACTTATCCACTAACCACCTGTAGCATCGTGTTTCTAAGTAGGGGAAACTTGAGAGTCATGCACTTGACTTGGCATATTAGCACAAGCTAATCACAGGTATTTGACACATGCCTGGTTAGCAGAAACCCAACTTAAGTCGCTCTTCATCTCATGCTGCTCTCCAAGTGCCCCCAACAGGACAACATCTCAGTCTGCAGCAAGGTGTCATATCCACTGTGTTCCCTCCTCACTCAAGGTTACAGAAGTAGTTTAGATTTAGTAATTTTAGTAGCCTCGTCTCATTTTAGCTGTAAAGTAAATTTCACAAGTACATACCAAGTATAGTTAACTTAATACTTTTAGTTATACTTAATTAATTTTTATTAGTTCTATGATTCTTTAAGTGAGCTCAACATGTCACATCTGTAGGTTTATAATCTTTGGGGGCGGCAGTGTTGTGGCAGTGGGGGGGGGCAGGACAGCGAGTGTTGCACCTTCACAGAAAAGGCATTGAGAGATGTTTTGTGGGGTTGTCTCCTGCTCTTTTTCCACTATACAGAATATGCTTGTCTGTGTGTGAAAATGCACACGTTTGAGTGTCTGTGAACGAGTTAGGGCCGAACTTCACTGTGCACGAAAAAAACACAAGGAGAAATGTGAAACTGACAATGTACAAATGATATCCTGCCATGTAAAATAGATGAATAAAATAAGGCTATTTAGTCTGCGAAATACCCCCCCCCCCCCCCCCCCCCCCCCCCCCCCCCCCCATATAATGGTAAGGGAAACACAGCATTTTGCAAAGCAGGTAGGTGTCTTCTTCACTCATTTTCTGCTTGCTAATGCACAGTGGTGGCACCAAGCCTTTCTAAACTTGAAGTTGTCAAAGTTTGAGCAGATGATTGTTAAGCATGGGGTTGATCATAGTGCAATTATTACAAAGAAGAAAGAAGAAGAGATGTCAGAGATACAGTGTACAGATGAAGTGCAATGTTTTCAGAAATATGCTGCTACCCAGTGGACCAAACTATGAAAAAGAGTTGTCTTAAGAGTGTAAACCAGACATTAATGGAAAAGAGTTATTGCTTGCCTTATTGCTTGTACCTTGAGCTTGAGTCTTACACAGATGGTTGGTAGTTTTTTTTAGCCACTCTGAGGGGTATTTCCTAGAGACCCTTACATAAAACAATGTATTTGGCATCATAACAGGGATATAAGAGAGCACCAAGCCTTTGCTCAGACTGGTCATGATATTTAACATCAACAGGGCTGTTATCAGTACACATACAAATCTTAACTCCCTCCCCCCCAGATTAAATACATGTGTATTGTTAATTTTTTACCCTCTCACACTTAAAAAAAAATCACATTAGAAAATATTGTATTACAATGTTTTGTTTGTATCACACTAGATGCCACAATATTGACTCATAGTGCTTGCACTGTGTCACATGCCTTAAAATTGGCTCCTTCTTCTTCAGCCCTTATTGTAAAACAGCAGAATATAATGTTTCAGATCATTTCACATTATTCTTGGTGGAGACACCTTCAACATTTGAACCTTATATACCTTTCAGCCCACAGTCTATTTATTCTGACAGCAAACATGTTTTGTAATATCTGTTAGATAACACCTGTAAGTCTGTCGGTGTCTCTGGTGCACAAGCTTCACAGTGTCCACATGAATGCACACACATACATTCACACACTTAGATACTACCGCTGAATAATGAGATGCCAGAGCTCTCCCTCTGTCTCTTTCTCTCTGCCTTTCACTGAGTTCTCTGTGGAAGCTTATGTTCCTGACAAACCATCGCAGCTGTCCTCTACTTTTTTTTCCCTCTCTCCCCAGGAGACTGAGATCAGCACCAGAAGGAAGGAGTGCGAAGCACTTGAGGCAGAGGTGAAGAAAAGGAATCAAACATGTCAGACTTTGGTAAGTGCTCCAAAAATATACCCCAGCCTCTGAGCAAAAAGGACAGAGGCTAAAATTGATTTGTACCTGAGAGCCTCGCCTGCTATCATCACACACAAACGTCCCCAGAGAAAATGAGTGGCAGTCTGCTGTGATGATAGCTTGCTTCTTAAGCAGTGATGACAGAAATTGAAAAATGAGAGCAGTTAACTCTAAGCGGAGTAATTTGTGGATTGGATTTTATCAGCATGGGGTCTGATCTTAAGACGAAGGGATACACTTTGTAGCAGTAATTATATAATGTAGTAATCATACTGAAGCAGGAGAAAAAGAAAGTGTATAGGCTTTTAATGTATACTATCTGTATTAGTCAGGAGTAAAAAGAGAAAAGAAAACTCCAGCTATTCAAGTCTGCAGCAGTACACAGCACTGTGTGGTTTTTTTAAGGTAAGGTCATCGCTGTAAAAGGTTAGAAATGTTACACAAGTCTTGTATTTTCATTTTGTGTTTGGTGCCTAGTGAAGGACATTTTCTCACAATGGCCCAGAAATGTCACTCTGCCTGCTGGGTGGCCTTCACTCAGGACAAAAAGGAAAGAAAAACAGACGAGGTGTAGGAAGCCCGCTGAGTAGAGATGTCTTTTACATTTCAGATAAAAGAGTTATTCACTTAAAATATAACAAACTAATCCAAATTGAGAAATGGCTAAAGGTTGTCCCCTAACCTGTCATTACCACTGAGTGAGCTGTGGTGATGTAAAGCTCCCTCTGTCTTTAATGCCAGTGAAATGTAATGATCAAATCAAAAGGATGTAGAAGAAGGAAATACTTAATTCAAAATTTAAATTACTTAAAATTGTAAGTGTATTTTATAGCTGCTGTCAGTTAGCACACAGCTTATGTATACAGCTTAGTTTTACTCAACTGAAAGTTTTTATCCCAATAAATTCTCAGCCCATTAGCTGATTATTCACCACCGGCCCTTCTTAGTACAATCACAAGCTGGTCTAAACATTCGGCTGTTTCAGCTTATTAATTTCTGATTCCCAGGCAAAGTTGCAGAGAGCACTGAATGATTTAGTGAACAAATCTTTTGAAAGAATCACTTTACTGAATTGTTTCTAATGATTCAGTATGAATGAACTGAAAAGAACTGCTTTGCCCATCACTAGAGAGCAGTTTGTTGAAGAGACCTTATGGTTTTGACCACTGCTGGTGCTGTTAAACTGTGAACTGCAGTACTCATAAAGGGGATGTAGCAAATTTTACAAGCTGCAGATACAAGCAGTGATAATACACAGAAACCTTGCAACAATAAAGAAAAAAAAGCACAGTTAATCAACCATTTCTGACAGGTAAAGTCCTGATGGCTCTCAGCGACTGTTCTCTTTGTTGGTTCTGGTCACTAAACACCTTTTCCATATGGATGTGTTTTGTTAGTACTTGATGCTTTGATAATATTATCTGTGAGACATCCAGGCCAGAAAAGTATGTGTTGTTGTTCTGAATCCTGTTGGGTTTGCCAGAAATGTAGGAATATTGGCGCGCCAAAGTAGATTTTATGTTTTCTATTCTGGGGTGTTAGTGGGAAATGAAGGGTTTGTAGTTGGAGCCAGGCAAGATGCCATGTACAACAATGTGTTTTTTCATTTTGGTAGGAGAATCATCTTGGCTTAAGTAAAACAAGTCTTCAGGCTCAATCACACTCTCACAGCAGGAGGACATCTGAGTAGTAAATCCCAGCATAAATAAAGTGTACGTGAATGGTTCTGGTCTGTGGGATTTTACCATTCCAGTCGTGGGAGCCCCAATAAGCAGACTGTCTAATCACTGAGTATCACGTTATTCAGAGACGGAGAGCTCGGCTCAGAGTCTTTTATAGTTTATTCTGAAAGAGAACGACGTCTTACTGCTATGATGTTTCAGACGTAGTAGTTCCTAAGAAGTGTCCCCACGGGCTGTGCAGCAAAATGTTGAGTTTAATTTCAGCTGAATTCACTTGTATTTGAGAGAATATGTAACGGCAGACATTTGTGGGCTCACTATCTGCAGTTTGTGGGGTAGAAAAAGAAAGCAAGGATTTCACTGGCTGTCATGGAAGCTACTTCCAACAAACTGCATAAAAGGATGAATTTTTAACCTGCAAAAGAAGAGACAGACTCAAAGTCATGCATTAGGCTTGGAGTGAGATTTTCCTGTGACAGGCGATGGGGTGCAGCAGTAATCAAAATGGCACTGTTTGGTTCTGAGTGTTTGAATTCATTCCCTCATCCCCCCAGCACTCTTCTTTAGATGAGCTGTCTTTGTATGTGGCTCTCTGCCCCAAATAAACACTCCATTAGGACTGTTTTCTATGCTGCCCTCCTCTCACGTCTCCTGCCCACAGCAGCACTTCCCTCCTCGCCCATTGTCGCTGAGCTCGCTGACTCCTAAGGAAGCTACCCAGAGGACACGGTGTCCCCAAATGGCGTGCAGAAATGGCAGGCTGGTCTCCATAAACTGCAGCACAGCTCTTATCTCCTCCTGCTCTGAGCTCCAAGAACAGAGACACAAACATAGACAGGACCAATGAACACTACAGTGAGGGGACAGAGAGTTGACAGTAATGTCACTCCTTGTTTGCTCTGAGCTGGCTTACCTCTCTGTCCCTCCTGTGTTCCCTCTCCTGCTTTGTCTTCTGTATGTGCAGTTTTCAGGAATAAGATTTGAGTGACTCTATGTCCAGCTGCTTTACTGCTGATTTCTCATGTACTGACTACAAATAGAAAATTGTATGTTGATTTTTTTTCCCAAACCTTTTTAGATGCCTGTCTATATGAGTGCCATGTATCCTCCCTGTTAGTTCAGCTGTGGTCTGTGTATAAACAGTGTTCATGTGGCTGACAGTAAACACTACTATAGCCATCTGGGACCTCCACCTTCCTGGGTATCAAGTGTATAACTACTGTATAGAGCCACAGAGGAACGTGCCTCTGCTAGCATTTAAGGCCGGTTACCATAGCAACAAGGATCTGCTGTGCCAGCGTTGCTCAAAACATGTATCAGTGCTAATCGAAGATTAATACTGAGGCAGACAGGGGAGGACTCAACAGGTTAAATGACTGGACTGTGGTGCTGTGCTCTCAAATTTAGCTCAATAGCCCGTGTGAAAAGACTGCTGCTGTGGTCAGCTTAGCTTTCAGTCTGAGCGCTTTGTGAGCTTCTGTCAGAGCCCGGGCTGGGAGCTTTCAGTGCTCAGACACACAACTCCCTCTTCTATATTCCTCATGTTTCTGGCAAGGTTTAGAGCCTCAGTGGTGCGTCTAACACCTGTAATATATGTTTGATCTGCTTGTATCTCATTGTAGATGTTTTGAGTGAAAACAAGTAGGCTGCAAAGGTTAAGCTGGTCATTAGTTGGACGTTGGTCCTGGCCGTGGTATATGCAGAGCAGGAGTAAATGATGCTGCTCACCCTGAGTCTGCAGAGCAGAGGGTAAGTGGGTGAAATGTTTGCTCTGCTGCTGCGCTAAATGGCAGAGTTGATTCATCCGTCAGGCCTGTCAAAATTAAACACACAGCTCTGGCACAGCAGGCTGAGTCAGAGCATGTCTGGACAAGACACACGACAGCCTCTCAGATGCTTTTAGACACAGGAATAACCAAGGTACTCTGCCCCAGGCCTAATAATATTGTAAGTGTATTATTCATGACACTCTAGCACCGTCTTGTCCAGAGAGAGTAAAACTTTTCTGTTTTATCAACATATTTCTGTTCTTAGCTTTGTCCCATTTCAATTATGTAATTTCATGTGTTTTAGCCACTTGTTTACAGTTACTAACTGAACCAGGGTTAATGAACCTTAAAACAAATGATACTCTTTATTTGATCTTTTCATGGACATCCGTGTTTAAAGAACATTAAAATTCTGCCTCAGCACAAAATCTCAGGTTTCCAGCTGAATAATGTTGGACGGAGCTAAAAATAGACCCCGATGTATTCTGCATGGAATTTACTCTGTCACTGGGCTCGCAGGCTCTCTATAAGAATGTGCCTTGCCAAGGGATTATGACGTCTGCTGATCTGTTTAAAGCGTTAACACATCGACAATACAGAACAAAGGAACAGCTGATTCTGTGCTCAAGACAATTTGTTTTGCAACGTAACGTGTGTGCCCTCGTTTTCTAATTTCTAAAAAGAGGAGTTTAAATGAGAGATTTTGTCAAGCTTAAATCAACAACAAGCTAGAATTTCAAGAGTGTTTCAGCTCATTGTTATGACGAGTGGGCACACAGAAAAAAAAAAGTGAGCTCTCGTTTCTCTTTTCAGGAGCTGTTTGTCCTTCAGAATGAACACCTGGAGGCTTCTCCAGCCCACATTAGCTTTGAATTGAGGGATCAATGGATATGAATAGGAAAGCCAATGCAATCTAGTGCTTGTACGGGAAGCATTAAAACTGACTGAACACAATTGATGCAGGTTAAAACGCCAATAGTTTCACTTTATTTCCTTTTTTGATGCGACAGAAATGAAATTCATGTAAGAGCAACAGCTCAGCCGAGACTTCAGTGTTTTCTCTGACTGTTGTTTGTTTCTCTGTTCTTCTTCTGCTTGTCCTTCATAGCTTTCCTCCTCTTCTCTGTGCATATAGATCTCTGTCTTTTACTCCACACTTCATTGTTAGAATTTTGTCAGAAGCAGTGATATCTGATGAAAGTGTTAGTAGTACTACAAGCAGAGGAAAAATTTCAACCTTCATTGATGCTTTGTTTATCCAGGCTAGCCTATGATTTGAAGCAGGGTTTTGTGGATTGAACCCCAGTCTTTTGAAATAATACAATGCTCTTTTTATATTTATATGATTCCAGGTCAGTATAGTGCATAATGTTAAAACTATCGCCTCTTACAGTGTTAATTGGATATGATTATGCCCTTAATTTGTGGTGATTATGCTTGATTCTTATGAAGAAAGATACTTCACAATGAGCAGCAAACCAAGGACACATTCAGACCAAATCGGCGTTGCATTATGTAGTTGTGATATTGCCCTAAATTGGATACAGTAAAAAGAATCAGAAGAAAGTATGCCTCCACCCTAACCTTTAATCATTTTATTTCATCAGAACTTTGCCTGAGTTAATCAAAAACAGGCCTCTACCTGGTGAAATCAACTTCTAATAATAAAAAAAAAATAACAGGCGTCATGAATAACATTGATGAATGCTACAGTCTCAGACTCTGAACCTAAAGCTTGAATTCAGATACCACTGTTCAATCAAATACCCATTTTTACACTCAAAAAACGGTTGGGTTAAGAATAACCCAATATGAGCTGTTTCATAACCCAACTGCAGGGTCATTATAGCACCAGCCTAGTAGTAGTTAATTTGACCCAGGATGGGTTGGTCCATTTTAACTCAACAGATGAGTTAAATATTTTACCCAATTTTAGGGTTAAAGTAATTATAATTCTTGTTTCAACTACATATATTTGTTTGGTTATCTATCCAAATGACTGGTTAAATTAACCGGTGCATGTATAAAAGATAAGATTAATCCAGTTTAAATTCATTTTAAACATACTTCTTGAAGCTGTGGAGCACTGACAGCCAGTCCATGCTGTGGAACACAGACAACTGGTTTGTGCTGTGGAGCACAGATAGTCAGTTTAATGCATGGGTGGTGCAGACAGCCTGAGACCCCTGCATAATATTGCAGTGTACAGCAAGGTCTCATATCTATTGCCTTTCTTCCTTCCCCAGCTTGCAGTTACAAATCGTTGCCACAATAAAAATTACTTTGCACAAAACATTGTCTTAATATGTCAAGAGCAGTTTTTATTTTTTAGACCAGTTATTTTAAGTTTTATTACAGAGAGTATTGAATCGCGTATTGAGTATTGTGTATTGAATATTGTATTGAAAAAAAATGCTGATATGTGTGAGTGCTTGGCGCAGTGTCTTGATGGTGGAGCACGACTGTTGATGTGATGACATGGCGTCCAAATCACAAACAACCCAGGTGCTGAGTCAATGAATGTATGTTGGGTCGAGGGATTTTAAGTCAGAGCTCAAGTTGTACAAAAATAACCCAAATCTAATATAAATAACCCATAATGTGCTAAACATTTCATAACCCGGCAGTTGAGTTGATGAAGTTTTTTTTAGTGTGTATCACTCACTCTCATCTGTGAAAAAGACTTGTTGTCATGGTCAGCAGCTTACATGTTGTGTGCATAAACCTCACGTTTCATGCTTATGTTGTCCATATCACCACAGCGAGGCAAATAACATTTGATCCTGTAGACAGTTAACATGTGAACCCTTGCATGCATGTTGCGTTTTTATTTTTACATGTGTCTCCATTTGCCCTCTGAAACATCCCTCATAAGTAAAACATAAGAGAGCGGGAGGGAGTGGGTGCATCACAAGCCATTAAGAAGCTCTGTATTTACTGTAAATGTTTCATGCATGAGCTCGTAGGTTTCTCAGCTCCTGACAAGAACAACACTTGGCCTACATGCCGCTCTAGCTGCAGTGAAGTGCACATCTTGGAGAACTCTCCAGCTGATGCTGTAAATTGCATCCATGGCACGCCTCACGACTGATGATTGAATGTAATTAAGTTTTCCTCCTCTGCAATGAAGTTTTTTTTTTCTTTACCCACGGCTCGACACACTTGATAGGAACGGGTTAGTGTGCTTTTGTGAGTGTGTGTGTGTGTGTGTGTCCGTTACTACAAGAGAACGCTAGTTTGATTGAAATATACTTTAACAGGGAGATGACGTATACTCCCTTGGTCTCTAATTACATTTGCCCCTCCATGTAAACGACATCACAACATTATTGTTAGACTGTTGTTTCTAAAATGGCAGCTGCTTTCACCCATGCTTTCTGGAACATGCAGGAGAACCTGGAGCAGTCTCCCCAGATGAATAATGTATGGCCTATCACTAACAGCCTGCTTTGTTTGGGTGCTGTGCTTTGTTATTATCACAGTGACTTCTTGAGTTCTAAACACTGTTTTCTCTCCCCCATTCTTTTGCCCAGGAGAATGAGCTTCAAGATTTCCTTCAGGAGAACAAGCACTTGAACCTCCAGTTGTTCAACAATAGCTACAAGGCATCTGAGCATGACAAGGTAAGAGGAGGACAGCCTCACTTTTTGCCTAGTGACTGTAGAGATTTGATGCAAACATCTGTCCTGGGAGTGTCTTGAGATAAGACATTCAAGCAACATTAGTCCTGTGTGTAAACTGATGAAATTTGCAGTTTCATTCAGAATCTGACCACCAAATATCACTTAATGTTCCCATTTCTTCTCACAGTGCCTTTACTTTTGACTTTGAAACACTATGAGGTCAAAGTTTTTAGTGTAACAGATAAATAAAATCTGGGCTGGTGCAGCCTATCCACGTTCAGGTTCAAGTCTGAGCTGTCTCTGTACTAGGGTTGGGTACCTTTTACATTTAAAATGATACAGTACTGATGCCCAGTACCTGGAAATCAGTATCATACCCAGCTGTACCAATTTTTGGTGCTTTTGTGTGTTTTTATGTGGTAATAAATGTTAATTGTTTCATTACAATCTCAAAGTTTTTCAATTTAACATATTTATTTCTCTATACATAAACTTGCAATGCTGTGTTCATGTCCAGCATGGAAGATCGCCCAGTCTTTCACTCCCCCAGTCACAAGGTACCTAAACATGGCACCCTTTGATTTTACATGAGTAGATTTTACAAACGGAATTTGGTCAGTACCTGTAAAAGTACCTTTGGTAACCATCCTTACTGTGTACCCCGAATCATCCTACATTCATTCACTCTTCCAGTTTATTGTCTTGACGATGCGTGCAACATTTCTACATCTACATTAATTTTCACGCTTCAGTCACAGCAGAGATGGAGTGCGCCTGGCTTCAGCTCATGGCTGACTCTGTCCGTTAAACACCAAGATGTTGAGTGAAAGGATGAAGAAATTAATTAGTAGTTTTCTAAAATCCTGAGCCCCATTGAAAGAGATATAGTAGGATTTAGTGTTCTATTAGTGTAAAAAAAAAAGGCTTCTGAAATCTGACCTTTGGCGAGTTACCTAAGAAAAGATTGAATAAAAAGATGAGGAAAAAAGGAGCCATCACTTTTGGGTTCAGTGTTGAAGTCTGAATGACATATGGTAAATGTCAATCACATGCATCGTTGCTAATGGAAATAAAGGTCAGTAAAACTCACACTTCTCAAAGGAAAACTGCACACAGATAAAGTGGAGTTTCCTGAGCCACAGCCTCTCCGCTCTTTGGAAAATAGACAATTTAAAGGCTTTTCTGGGTCACACTCTAACTTGCCCTGGGATGCTCGATAGATTGAGCTTTTTTCCAATTTCTGCCATCTAAATGAAAGAAACAATTTTCTTATTATATCAAACAGTCCTTCCCCTCTTTGTGGTCTCAGGACCTGAAAGACCTTCAGCGTGGATCCCACACAGTCAGAGTAGATCAGCAAACAAAGAGTAGCAGGCTTCTCTCTATAGACAATTTCCTGAATGCGCTGATTGGCAGGTTGTAACAGTTTGGGTGAGAAAAAGGGCGGGATGCTGGTTATTGATGTCTTATCAGGACCCAGGCTGCTTGTGGAGCAGTTGTCTTGAACTGTTATCACACCGACGGATATGAGAGCAGCACTCTGCAGGGCAGTGCGGATATTAGCCCTCGCTTACACCCCCATGCTCTGATCCCTATCGCCTCTGAATGAACTGGGAGGGGCTACAAACTGCACCGCCCTCTACCCATAATAGACTATTGACCTGCTGCTGCTGGATCCAATATAGTTTGGTTCAATCTGTCTACATTAGGTCTGACAGTCGCTCCTATTCATGTGGAGAGTTCTGCTGTGGAGGCGGCCCGTTCACAGGCTGACTCTCTGGATTCTGTTTGTGTTTCACTTTGCTGATGTTTGTTGAAACGCCTCCTCCAGGAGTCATTAGTCATTCATGGCTGCTCTGAGGAGAGGGCTGTGCCACATTACAGCAGCAGGAACCCGAGGTTTTGCAGCCAATGAGGGGCATTTAAAAGACTGTTTTTTAAAAAGCTTCTTAAATAATAAGAAAACAGCTGGTTTGTGGAAAAAAAAGATTGTGAACAATAAGTAGAAACTAAAATAGATATCATCATCATTGATCATAATGGAGCAGACTTTCTTTTGTCTGGATTTGGTGTACAGTGGTGATATTATGTAAAATTGCTTCATCAGATAAATGAACTGGCGCTGGGTTAACAATGGATAATATCCTTGTCTAAATCCACAGAAGTCCACATTGTGGTTTAACGCTTGTATTTGTGTATTGAGTGTCTTTTGTTGTTGAGGTAAACTTCTTCTCTTATCTTGCCTTTATCATTTCTACTTGTTTTAAACATTTACTCCTGTTCCCTGCATTGAATTGAATAGTTTTTTTTCTGCTTGTTTCTCTTCAGTAGCATTCTGAGGTGGGTTTTTGGCTGATTTTGAAACACTGTCACTCTTGCTGATTATTGCTGATCTTGTGTAAAGTAATCACCAGAGTCGTAACAACACCTTGCAACACCTCACAGGATCTCTAAAATGTACAATCAACCCTTAGGAACTGGACCAGTTTTTCATTTTAATTGAATCATAATTGAATTAAAAGCAGCTCTGCTTTAGAGACAAACTTTCTAACTGTATTTGATTGGATTATGTTGAATGATGTTCCTGACATTTTTCCAAAGGAAGTGACAAACGATTCGTTGAGCTGCTTTAGAAGCCTCAATACCGTTTTCAGTTTCATTTCACTAAAGAAAATCTGTTAATGGTATAAGACACCTTTTACATGACTTGCATCGGCCTTTGTTGTTATCTGACAGCCAACAAAAAAACTACATTTAAAACTGCTATTTTAGCTGTGATGCAGCTGCGCCTCTCTGTTTGCAGTCACTACTCCATCTCCAGCATTGTCCCACCCATGCCACCATCTGATTGGTTACACTCAGGGCTATGGCTTGGATAATAGCCAAGTAGATGACATAACAGCCAATCAGCAGTTGCATGCACACTCACTGAAGAGATAAGAAAAGGTTTGCTAAGTGGAGTAAGCAAGTTTAGGCATCAGACATCTCCTGAAATTGTAAAAAACCTCCTAGACCAAGTTCTGTTAAGTTTTCATTTAACTTTATAAAACATGCTGCTGAGCCTGGGAGCTGTTCAGTAAATATATGCTTTAAGGCATTTAAATGAAGGTAAGTGTTAAAGTTTATGTTATCCAAAATTTTGATGCCAATATGTTCACTTTGATTGCAAATGAATATTGGCTCCAAACATTGGCAGTTGGCCTCCTTGACTACTAATAATCGGTGTTGCTATCATCCCTGAAAAAACAAATCAGTCTACTTGTTGTATAGATTTTAAATATTGATTGGGCATTATCTGGCTTAAGTTACTTTACTCACTATAGGACTGTGAGGACTTTCAAATTGATCTTAAAAAAGAATTTTTAGGTAAATACCTGATCGTAATCCACTGGAGCTGGACTGTCAAAAGCAAAAAGGACAGAAGAGCAGAGGAACAAAAACATGTGCTAAGCTTTTAGTGATGTTTATTCAAACCAACATGCAGCAGTTATTCTGCAGTGGTCTGCTCAAACTTGAGAGTTTATCAATAAAATGAAGAGTGAGGTTACGTTAGCTCTGCTTGGTGAGGTTTGAATTGGCAGATGAGCAGTGGTAGGACATAACCAGGAATCACTAATGTTACATGTTTATGGACACATCTCAGAGCACCGGGCTGAGAGTAGCCCTAAAATACAGTCAATACTAAACTACGCTACAAACTGAGTTTGTGAAGTTTGCTTGTCATGTTTCAAACAAAAGTTCTATGTTACTTTAAATAAATTACCTTCTTGAGCCGTATCTGGTTAAAAACGGTCTTGAACAAAGAAAAGTAGTGTTAAAAGAAGATCTGCTCTCCAATCATTTTATGTCAAGACTCAAGTCCGTACGACAGTGAGGGCAAATGCTCATGGGAAGTGGACTCTTTATCCCAGAAAAACATGAGCTCCTCCTAAAAGTCCTAACAGCCCCTTTAATGTAAACAAAAACCAAATAAGTGTTGTATGTTTTATGGCTGTGAAATTTCTTGAGGCTAATCATTGACACCCTGATTATATCTTTGTGATGTTTTCTGATGATTGTTTGAAAATCTTCTGAAATGTATTTATTTTTGACATCGTATGGATGGATGTTGTTTGCTAGTTTCTTATGATGGCTGTTTGGGTTTCTTGAGGTAGTTTTAAGAACTAGACGCATAGTTTTGGTAAGTACCACCCAATTTAGTTTACATCCTTGGAGAGAATTTTGTTTCTTTATTATTCAATCAAAAATAATAGATTTGAAACCAAAAAAGGTTTGTAAGCAAAAGAACATAAGTGAGAAATGAAAAAAAATTGAGTTGCAACTAAAAAAAAGTTGAGATCAAAACACAACAGGTTGCTCTACAAGGCTCAGCCAGCCGCTGTGAAAACAAGTGAAAACAAACGTGAGCCCTACGAGCTGAAAAATCAAACGATGGATCATTTTCACATGTGGTGAAAGCATCTTAGCTCACAAAAGCTTTGAGCTCTGTGCTAACAGCTAGCAGCCATGCTACAGCAGTGCATTTTTTTTTCTTCTCACTTATTCTCTTTTGCCTACAAATCTTTTTTTGGTTTCAAATCTGTTATTTTTTATTGAATAATAAAGAAACAAAAATCTCTCCATATACATCAAGTTATTCTGCAAGCAAGTTTTAAACCATCAATTCGAGTTTGAGTGACAATCAGGGATGTGCTGTAGCAAGTATTAATGAAGCAATAATACCTTCGAGAAACAAACAGGAAATAATCAAAAGTAGCAGTAAACAAAGCTGCATTTTAAAACAAACAAAACAATGAAGGAAATGCTTTCAAAGGTTTGGTAGATTTCCAGAAAAAAACCTTGTGCAATGTGCTGAAAAACAATGAAGGTATTTACATGGAAACAGCAGTGTACCTTTGACTTCTTAATGCAGCTAAACCCCAGCAGGAGACCTGCACACAAACACTTTCAAAGCAAAAACTGAAAACATGAGAGCAAATGTGCTTTATTGTCCATCGTTGCAACCCCATGCTGTGTTAAACACTGCAACCAACAGCTTTGCTCTGAACACAGAGAGCAGAGGCTAAAAGAGAGGATTTGGCTCATTTTTACTCTATATTTTTTTCAATTAGAAATCCTTGAAAGTTTTTAATAGAAGCTTAATAATGTTGGGAAGAAAGACATACAAGGGTTCCTGGGAAATGCTTGATTTTAGTTCAGAAGTTCAGGGAAGTTTTATCATCAAGTATAAAAACTCAGCTGAAAAAAAAACGCCTAGTTTTGCTGAGAGGAAATAAAGATGAAGTATGTTTTCTGACAATCTCTTTGCTTTCTTGTGCTTATTCGATCTGTACAGGTGAAGTCTGAGTATGCCCAGCTCAAAGAAACCCTTGGTGCTGTGACGCAGGAGAGAGATTTAGCCCTGTGGGAGAAGAATCTGCTCCAAGACAAACTGGAGAACCTAGAGCAGGTGCTCAAGGTAAGGCAGCTAGCTGGACGAGCAGACACGACTCTACGATCAGTCAGTGGTGTGTGCATTCCTAGTCCCGTAGTCCATCTATACCGGGATCCGTACTCGGGTTATTATGCAGCCTAACCCTTTGCCAGTACCCCCCTCCCACCTGTGCTACACTGCCTCCATCTGGTTCTCTTCAGCTTTACTGTCTAATGTCCCTGACGTGTCTGTTGCCTTCCAGTGTCGTGTTGGGAGGTCTGACCAGGAGCTGTGACAGAGTAGAAGCTTGGAGCAGTCTGCCCTCCTTTTCTTTCCCATTGTGCCCTTTCATGTTGTCCTCCCCTCCCTGACTTGCCGTTCCCCCCTCCTTCCCTGCCCCCTCTGCCCCAGCTAGATTTATAAGGTATCACTGCCATGTCTGTCTGTTAGGGAGCAGTCCTTTCAGTCCCATTCTGAATGCTTTCTGTCCACCTCAGTGGCTGTGCTTATCTCTCCCTTACTGTGTGGGCTGCTACCAGACATATGAATGGTCACCTGGCTCTATGACCACAGCACTGTGGAATGTGATCTTTTTGCATGAGGCAGGACAAAGAGTTTGGCTTTCTGATGACAGGAGGAGGAGGAGGAGGAGGAGGAGGGAGAGGAGATAGAGAGACTGGGTCACTCCTCATGATGATAATGTCAAGTTTTAATGACATTACCTATCCAAGACCTCGATTTCTACTGGCATGAAAATGTCATTTGCTTTTTTTCACCTGACAAATGTTCACATACAGTGGGAGCAGTAATGTGACTGGATGACACAGGCGTATTGTGCGATGAAGAGCCTAGCATTCAGTCTCTTGTATTGGATGGCTTCTTTTGTTGTTATGGATGACCACAGACAAGTGAGCACGCTCCGGAGTTTGCTCACCCTTTCATGTAACGTAAAACCTCGTATTGATCATACAAAGACAACATGGCTGAGCTTGGCCTTTCAAACAGTCTCAGTGACCAGAGTCCTAACAGGGATTATGTTACCTAAAGGGGGCAGCAAACCTGAATGTGGATTGATGTTAGTCTTTTTGTTCACACAGCAAAGCATCTCAAGTCCTCATCCATAAGCACCTCGGTGCAAAATTTGATCTGATCTCTCCTGCAGATCACTGGACATAATCTGTTCTCACGTGGCATTTGGCTGTGGCACAGTTTATGTCTTACTTATTTGAAAGGTTTGAAGGTCTGTCCACTGTTAACCAGCCTCTTTATGTGTGATATGTTTGCACATGTAACACCTGTGATGTCTCTGAGTGTGGAGAAGACTGGAGATGCATTTTTGTGTTGGCTACCGTTAGATTTTAGTTCCACTAACAGCAGCCGTCTCTATGCTCCCCCTCCACAACCCTCACCCGGCTCTCCACCCCTGCACCCCCCTGTGGACAGCATATGCGCGAGGCTGCAGAGCGGAGGCAGCAGCTAGAGTTGGAGCATGAGCAGGCCTTGGCTGTACTCAATGCAAAGCAGCAGGAGATTGACCTTCTTCAGAAGGTAAGTAACTCTGAGGGCTTTCTTGTTATGCCCAGCTTTCGCCCGTGTCACGGGTCAAAGAGCTTTTTGCTGAGCAGCGGTGTGATACATAAAGTCAAACAAAGGTGAAAGTCGTCTTGAAACTGTTTTATAGAGATCAGGTGTAGGGATTGAGCTCTCCTTAGGCTGCAGCTCTCACCTCTCTCATTATTTTCATCACTGCTCCCACAGCGTGTCCTCTTTGCTCCATCCTTCAGCTGTCCATCACACTCCACACCCTAAGTGCTCGACAGTTTAGGAGCACTCCTCTTGTTTGTTACGAGTGAGCAGATCAAACATTCAGAGGGCAGAGCAGATATGACACTTCTTCTAGGCTTGCTTTAAACATAAAATGCTGGCCCGGGCCATTTGATGGTGGGGCTTCCAAGTCTTTGCACTGGCTCTGACTGTGATGTCAAAGCAAACCCTGCAATGGCTGAGACTGCTGGTAGCGTGAACGTGATAGGAATTGTCACCAATGCCTTTTCTGAAAACAGTGTGTGTATCCCTGTGTTTCTGTTGCTGCAGTGTCGCGCTAACTTCACAGTCAGCCTTTCACAGGCAGACTTCTCGGCTTTTTTCTCTCATTAACAGAAGCTCATTACTGCCTTATCTTTCCTCAGACGCGGGCTGCTCTCTGCATTCTCCCAAATTAATTGCTTGCAAAGTAGATTTATGAAATTGTAAAGCCCACAGATGCTCTCGCACTCACTTGTTTTTTCTCAACAGATGTCTCTAGTTCCCATAAGAAAAATGGTGTGTATTATGCTATGTTTTGGTACAGTTCAGTGCTCCTGTAATACCCAAACCCTGCTCCACTCGAATGCGTTCGCCTCCTCTATTTAGAATGGGTGGAACATCATTTCAGTTTGTTTAAAATGACGTTTGCTTGCGTAGAGCTCAGTCTAGAGCTTTTTTTCTGTGGTTTAGCTTAAGTAAACATGCAAACATTTACCCTGGAAACAACCTAATTATTTAAAAAAAGCATCCACAGCAGGTTGTCATGGAAAGAGACAAAATGGTAAGAGTCAGACCTGGTTGTGATACACACACTGCAAAAAAGGGAAGCCATAGTACATGATGAAAAAACAAAATCTGACAAGAAAATTTGTTAAAAATAGGGAAATTATTTGTCCATGTAGCAAGATAATTAGACTTCACGAGAACTCTTGAAATAGGGATTAAAATTGTTGGAAACAACAGGCCTTGTGAAGTGCTCCCAAGTGTTAAAAGAAGAAGAAAGTGCTCAGTACTTCAAAAAACTTCCTAAAGTACAATATTAAGTAAAATACCACCTGCAGCATCATGTTTCCATGTGGCAGAGACTTAGGGCCATGCATCTGACTTGGCTTGTAAGCACAAGCTAATCACTGGTATTTGACACATGTCTGGTTAGCAGAAAGCAAACTCGCTTTGCGTCCACACTACATCCATCGTAGCCGCTCAGGATAGCTTCATCCACTCACTATCATCAACACACAATAAGTCGCTTGCTGTCATTAGCTGATGTAACCATGCTTACTCTTAGCCCAGAAACAACTCGAAACATCCAAAACATCAACATACAGGGAGAGGAGAGGGTTCGAGGCAGACACAGACACTGACACACAAGTATAGAGACCTAGAAGTGACGATTGAGCCGGATTGTTTCTGTAAAAATTGACACTATTTTTTTAGGAAAATCCTGCAGACATTACCTTTAATCTTAAATTTTGCAAATGTATGTTAAGGGACAAGTAAAAGAAACTGTATTTTTGAAAAAAAAAAAAAGGATTGGTACATGAGAAAAATGATTTGGGTGTTGTTGCTGAAAAATATTTTTATCATGGATGTGTAACAGGACCTGTGGTTTCATGTCTCTTCATCAGTTTTGCAAAAAATCTGAGCTTTCCAGTTTGTTAAAATCAGTTTTAATTTGTTTATCTAAAGTAAAACAGCTTGAGTGTTAAACTGAATCTCAGAACAAGATTTATTTTGGTAGGACTTTGGTTTAAGAACCACTTTAACTTAGTGTAGTTGTTTTTACTTAATTTTTAGATCGAATGACTCATTAAGACAAAAATAAATGTTCAGGATCAATTTAAGATTATGCCATAAACTAACAGATGAAAAGGAGTAAAAAACTCCTCAGACAAGATTTTTATCTAAAATGTCTGAAAATAAGATTTTAAATCTCAGCAAGTATCAGATACTTCGCAGTGCAGAATTTTGAGTACAGAATGCTGCAGAGGCAGCTTTTCTTCTGGTGAACTTCTATTGAAAATGGCCTTTGCTCTGGGTCAGCCTGTCTTTTAAGTTTAGAAAGAGGCATGTGGGTGTGAGGTTTGTGAAGAGTACTTTTGGTCATTGCTTAAGGTGTTCCTGCTAAATGTGAAAGAAAAGATGGAGAGATCAATACCGCCTAATGCATCTGTGCATGAGACAGAGGCTACAGCCAACATCTTCTTAGCTTAGCTTAGCTTAACATGTAGTAACAGGAACTTATTCAAGGTTTAGCCGGTTTTAGTAGATTCATGCATTGATATGAACAACAATTAAACCCTAGGATCCAAACAATGTTTTTAAGTTTTTTGCTTTAATGAACAAACAAATGCACTCCAGAAACAGACACATGTTGGATGTATGTGTAACATAAGTGACTGCCTGTGTGTGATCTCTGATTGGGTTCAACTTCAAAGCGATCAAAATGTTTACGTATTTCAAAATAATTGTGATAACCACCGAATGTCAGAAAGTTAAGTCAGAGTTGGTGCCAGCTAATTTCAAAGCACTGTTACTGACAACAGTATTAATCCTGACTTGTCTTCATGTGATGGGTGGACAGGCACTTGCTTTGTTTTCATTCAGTAACCAGGATTGAAAAGCTTTCAAAAGGATTCAATAGCTACTTGGTTTTTGGTATTTAAAACTATGACTCTACTTATTTAAAATGAAAATGACCAGTGTACTCTGCTTTTCAGGCTCAGGTTGAAGCTAAAAAGGAACATGAAGGCGCCGTCCATCTGTTAGAGGTGAGTGTCTGACTCCTGGGGAGGCAAACTTTGTGTTTTTCTGCTCTGACATTGGGGATTATTTTGCTCTAGGGCAGACCTGTGTGACAGCTAGAGCCGTCTTCTGTTATTTTTGAGCCTGAACCTGAACTTGTGTGATCTCTGTGACTCCTCATGTTAGAGCATTTAAACATTGGTTGTGGATTGTTTAACCTTTAGTGTAGAAGATCATTTAAATTAGCTCAAACTTGAAACAGTCTTAGACAGCAAAAACAACTGTTTTTGTGATGTGTGTGTGAGTGATCCTATGAGTAATCGTGCTTTATTTCTTTCCTACATCTCTTTTTACTGAACGGGTGTGTCTTTATGCTAATACAGAACCACTTGGACAGCATGCAGGTATTTCAGATCTGTTTTCATTTACTTTCTTGATATATTCTAATACTTTCCTGTTAAAGTCAGTGAGGTACAAACATTCCCCTCATGTTTTGTTTAGTCGCAAGGAAATGGTGCCACAACATTGACAACAATCAAAGCCTGATGAGTGATCTCTGCCTTTTGTTTTTCAGAAATATTCAGAGGGGAATCAGTTCTTGGGCTTTGCTACTAACTCTGTTATGTTTCCCATCAAAGCAAACACATGAGTTCAAAAGTCGGGAACATGAATGACGGCATAAAGCGGGAGTCTCTCTGACTTGATCACAGAGAAAAATTCAGCAAAACTTGCTTAACAATTGATGAGAAGAGTCCAGTCATAAATTCAGAATTCAAGATATGCCCCCAATTAGAGACTAATGCCTGGGGCTTTCCTGATCCATCTCAGTAATGAAAGCCCATCAACACACTGAGAAATTTAAGTCATATAAACACAAAGACATGTTTATAGGTTGTTTTTCAGTGGATTTGGGCTCATTTTTCATCTACACATGTAAAGCATACTGTTAGGTTTCTTTTTTTATAACAAAGTAGTATAAAGACCATTAAAGTGTCGCATTACTAAACTGTGATGAATATGATCTTTCCATTGCAGCAGTGCATGTATCCAGCATGTGTTTGCAACACAGCCAAGAGCTGTATGAGGCTGTGGAAAAAAAGTGACACTCAGTTCACCAGTCCTTTTTCGAAAAGTCTTTGTTGTCTGTCTGCTAACAGCATGTTGTTACTAACTATAACCTGTGTGCATGACATGGACTTGTAGTCTTGATGGGAAAGCTCAGGGAGTAGCAGTAACACAGGGGGGCTTTGGTCTCTGCTGGTCAGTGCTAAGAAAATCTACTGTGGAGAAATTCTCACTGTCGTCCATTTGAGATCTAGAGAGGTTCTTCTTTTGTTGCATTGAAGAGCATGAAAAAATCATGTACTGTCACCCAGGGATGGGTACCTTTCACATTTGAAACAATACAGTACCAATGCCCGGTACCTGGAAATTGGTATCAGTACTCAACGGTACTAATTTTTGGTACTTCAGAGTGTTAATATGGTAATAAATGTTAATTTGTTTAATAATATAATCTCCCATTTTTTTCAATTTAACAAATCTATTCTTCAATACATAACCCTAGAATGCTGTGTTCATGCACAGCATGGAAAATCAACTACTCTTCCGCCCACTCACAGTTACAAGGATGCATTTAGGTTTTGAAAAATGGTCACATTTGATTTCACATGAAACCATACTCGGTACCATAGACAGAATTCAGTATGTACTTAATAAAGTACATAACTCAGTACCCATCCCTACTGTCATCTGGAATTTGCTTGTTTGAATGACCATGTTTACTACGTATATTGTGTTAGTCATAACCTCCTGAAGTAGACCACCAACAACAAGGTGCTTCAGGTCTATTCATTCCCAATTAAAATGTCACAGATATTACATGTGGTAATTTACATAAGTGTTTTCAATCGTAACAAAAGGAAGAGTTGTCTGAGAGCGGCAGGGACTTGAAGCACCTTGCACAGCTCAGAATAAAACATTCCACTAAAAGCACATCAACAGGGACAGTTTTCAGCTGCTGTTTATTAGACATTTGGTGCTTCAGAGAGCATTCAGAGCAGCAGTGAAGGTATAATAAAGGCTAACTCAAAATAAACTCCAGTGCCCACGCTCATAATGCGCAAATGCTGATGAGCTTTCAGTAGTTTCTTGGACAATAGTGGAGCTGCATGGCACAGAGGAATAAGATACATCTGGCTTTGACTTAAGTGCTTCTTGTTGGTTTAATAAAATTGGTTTTGATCTTTTCAAACATGTCCTTTGTAGAGTTAATAATGTGATATATAAACTATGAAAAATCTCATCGTCTCGGACACTGTGAGTTCGGCAATGCTAACCGCCTTGAGGCAGGGTGCTTGGTATGTTAGCTGTAGTTTGCATGTGATTTGAGTGCTGTGCTGAAAGCAGAAGTTAAAAAGTCATTTCAAGAAGTTTTGTCTGAAATGACTTTTCTTAACTTGTCCTATTTTACATTACATGTAATCCATTGTACCTACGTACCCCTGGGTGCATACTGAGGTATTTCTGTGACCTAGATGTTAGACATGCATCCTCTAGTTTCATTATTTTTGTTTTCTGTTGTTTTCCTTATTTCCCATCCTGTCCCTCTTTGTCCTTGTCTCCCGTCTCCCTGTTGTGCTGTCTTCCTCTCTTTCTCTCTCTGTCTTCTCGCTCTGTCTCTCACTCCCCTCTCAATGTCTCTGCTCCCTCACCGTCATCAGGCCAAAGTCCGTGAGCTGGAGGAGAAATGTCGGAATCAGAGTGAGCAGTTCAACCTCCTGTCAAAGGAGCTGGAGAAGTTCCGGCTCCAGGCAGGGAAGTTTGACATCCTCAGCACTGAACCGTTAACTGTATGTGAATCTCCGGGGTCACCCAACAAATCCCTGTCCCAGCTCCTCAATGGACTGGCTGCGCCTATAGGAAAAGGTACATGTGAGATCTTTTTGATGGTCACTGGTACAAGAGAAATAAATATAAACAAATACTCCTTTAAAAAAATAAGGAGGTACATAATTAATTCAGTCAGTGTTGTCAACTCTACTTTGAAGATCATGTCTGAAGGAATTTTCGCTATTTGTTAGTAAACACAACATTCAAACTGGGCTCCTCCTCTTTGGCTCAGTGCCAGCTGCAGCACACACCCAGTGCCACCAACCAACCATGATTATGTGAACACACTCACTAGCCCAACAACCACCTGAAGCATCCTCTTTCTGTGGGAGAGACTGAAGAGCCGTGCACCTGACTTGGCACAAGCTAATCACGGATATTCGACACATACCTGGTTAGCCGAAAGCCAACTCATGTCACTCCTTATCCTATGCTGCTCTCCAGTGCTGCTCTTCAAGTGCACAAAAGCAAGTGAAAGTCGAGCCAAGCTTCAGCAATTTAGTAAAAGGCTTTATCTGTTTGGCGTTTCATTTCACTTTGGTGGTTTCTTATGCTCCATGCTACGTCCACTACCAAAGTTGCTCAGGATAGTTTCTTCCACTTGCTAATCAACATGCAAAGTCAATTATGCACTCTGCACCCTGTGATTGGCTGATATGATCCCGCTTACTCTCTGCAAAGAAACATCATGGTACAACTAAAACATCAACATACAGGCAGAGGAGAGGGTTTGAGGCAGACACAGATACAGACACTGACACTCATGTATTGAGGGTCCTAGGAGAAGACTGAGCTGGATTATTCCTGTAAAAGTTGACATTTCATTTTTTTAAGGAAATCCTGCAGACTCTACCTTTAAAGTATTGTGTGATATATGTAACCAAAGTGTATCAAATGTATCAAACCAAAGCCACAATAAGATGAAGAAATCACAGCAGATATATCAATGCTAACAGGCTTCTGAGATAATTTACTGTCAACACAAACTGTTAATGAAACTACCAGTCATGGTAAAAAAAACAGCCTTAAAGCTGTTTTTTTGTTTATTATAACATACTTTTACTGCAGCAGTGATTGTGAAATGTTTTGTTGAATTCTTGCTATACATTTTGAATTAATTTCATGATTAACTAATCATTTAAAACTGAAGAAAACTTTTTTTCAAGATCCTCATTATATGACCTGTTTTCTGAAATGGAAATTAACAGTTGTTGAATGCATTAGATAAAATAAAGCTCTGTTATTGTGCTATGAAGATCTAAGGAGAGATGTTGTGTTTGTACCACAGGCAATGAGGCTCCGAAGAGCAGATCTTTGATATCTGAGTTCATTCGGCCGCTCCAGGTCAGTGGAGACAAGCCGGAGCTCCTCTCAGTCAAGCCAACATTCCTCACTCGCAGTCGCGCCCGCAGCCCAGCAAGGGCTTTCCTCTCGGAGGTATCTGGTCTTCTCTGTTTGTTTCTTGTATAGCTCTAGCTTAATTGCTTAGTTACACATACACACATTTGCATGACAGCTTTGAAAAAGACAGTCCATAAGACTTCAAGCTGCAGGAGGCAAGAATATCTAGGATTCCTCAATGACAATTTGAGACTTGACTCAAATGGATCCTGTCGTCAGTTAGTTGAATTTCAGCAGCTGAGTGACAAAGCAATAATAGACTGTCTCATAGGCAGCACTCAGTGACTTCACTAGAATAAGATCTGTTAACTCCTTGATACCTTTGGTATCTCGTAGTACAGACAGTGCAGTGTCTTCTTAGAAATAAATGCAGCTATATTTCAACCTTTTTTTGAGAAAGTCCAGTCAGTAGGAGTGCATGAAATGTCCAGATTGGGTCTAGCAGGCTGGTCGTCTCAGATCCATCATGGTATTTTTTGTACACAGAAGCTTAAAACAAACCAAAACATCTACTGCCTTTACCTTCACTGAGAAAGAAGAGGAGAAAATCAAATG
Source organism: Halichoeres trimaculatus (assembly GCF_033239565.1). NCBI lineage: Eukaryota > Metazoa > Chordata > Actinopteri > Labriformes > Labridae > Halichoeres > Halichoeres trimaculatus. The sequence continues at coordinate 21,813,090 of NW_027437183.1, forward strand.
AGCTTTATTAGACATTTAACACATGATTATAATGTCTTCCCCAGATGGACAAAGAGCTCGGCTCAACAACCAGGTCCAAACTGAGATTCACAGGAAAGGTCCGTCTGTGTCTCGCTAGGTACAGGTACGTATACGCAACACAAAGCTGCTTATTTAGCCACTCTTTAAAATGAATCTTGATGTATTTGACACACAGATGATGAAAACATGTTTTTATTGAAATATTTAATCACCTTCCTCCAGGTGACTGTTAATGTTTGCAACAATGATTTATTTATCAAGTCTTAATACTGCTTTAACTTGTGAAAAATGTCAAGCCTCGGCAGGAGCTTTTTGTAAGCATAAAGGACCCTTACACCAAAATACACGTCTGACATCATAAGAGTAGTTGATAATGTAAAAGAAGGCAGAGGATGCTCTATTCCTCTTTACATTGAAGTTAACTGGCAGGAAAAGTCATGGCCACATACTGCAGAGACTCTTTGCCTTCTCTCACAGAGCTTTAGGCTGTGGTCTTAAAGATGATTCAGTGTTTCTATCTCTATAGAAAATTACCTGTCAGCACAAAAAATAATTGGAATCCTCAGAGCACAAATATGAACAGGGCCAATGCTTTCAACCCACACTGTCCTCAGCTCGCTCATATTGGTGGAAAAAAACAAATCAATCACAAACAGAAAAAAAAACTTTGGATTTTTAAAGCAGCACTCAGCAAATCATTTTCTCTGACATACCTATTAGAAAATTGGAGTGCTTGACATGAACGAACACCAACAGGGAGGAATTTCAAGAAAACAGCTTGGCAGTTCAATTTTTTTTTTTTGTTTTTCTGTAGTTACAATCCTTATGACGGGCCCAACGAGCATCCTGAGGCAGAGCTCCCCCTGGTGGCAGGGAAGTACCTCTATGTTTACGGGACAATGGATGAGGACGGCTTTTATGAAGGTCTGACCAAATCTGGTATCTGTCTGTTTTAATTAGTTCTTACTATCAGCACAACACTAACTATCTCCACCTTGTTTCTCAGGGGAGCTGCTGGACGGACAGCGAGGACTGGTTCCATCAAACTTTGTGGACTTTGTGCAGGATGAGGAGAAATCATCTGTCCAACACAGGGACACAGTAGCTAAAGAACCTGGCTACCTCAACCACAGTAGCCTGGGGACCCAGAGACATGGTGTGAGCACAGGAACAGGAACGAGCATAAGCAGCCTGCTGAGTGACAGTAAACTCGACTGTCTCAGCACAAGCAGCTTGGGCATGGACCTCCTGGGCTCCTCTAGCAACGGGACAGGAACCTTAGATGTCAACATTGACGAGGTCGGTGAAGACATTGTGCCTTATCCCCGCCGCATCAACCTGATTAAACAACTTGCCAAGAGTGTGATTATTGGCTGGGATCCTCCTGTGGTCCCGCCAGGCTGGGGCACCATCAGTGGCTACAATGTCCTGGTGGATAAGGAATTGCGTATGAGTGTCCCCTACGGGGGCAGGACAAAGTCTCTTATTGAAAAGCTTAATCTAGCCACCCACACCTACCGAATCACAGTGCAGAGCATCACTGACCGGGGCCTGTCAGACGAGCTGCGGTGCACTCTGCTGGTGGGGAAAGATGTGGTGGTGGCACCTTATTATCTGCGGGTGGACTGTATAACACAGGTCTCTGCTGAGCTCTCTTGGATGCCCAGCAACAGCAACTACAGTCACACCATCTTCCTGAACGGTGCAGAGTACGACATGGTCAAGGCAGGAGGCTATAAATACAAGTTCTTCAACCTGAAGCCCATGACCGTTTACAAAGTGAAGGTTGTGGCGCAGCCGCATCAGGTGCCTTGGCAGCTTCCAATGGATCAAAGGGACAAGAGGGAGATTTCGGTGGAGTTCTGCACGCAACATTCAGGTCAGCAGAAAAAGCATTTCTTTTCTTTTATCTGCTTGGTAAACCAAAGTTCTGTCTGTGTTTGGGTCGATGGTTGTCCATTACGGGCCTGGTTATTCTGCATGATGCTCAGGGGGATGGTGGTTTGAGTGTGTTGGTTGGTCAGTCACGTAATATAATATTGAAGTATGGTCATACAATTTGGAGCAAGTGTCTACAGTGCCCAAAAAGAAGAAGTCTGCGTGACTCCCTGATCCCTGAACTATTTGTCAGGTGTTGTGATTCAGTTCAGGTCTAACATAATACATATCAAGCAAAGTATTAGTGAGCTTTGTACAACACCAGACAAATGGACATGTTGGGGAATTTTACACACGTGGATGGGAGCAATTAGATCAAAGCAGCAGTCTACCAAAGAGGTTTGCTTCAGTACCAAAAACTGAACCTTGTTGTGGCATTATGAGGCAACTTAAAGGGACTGTGAGGAGTTTCTAAGTGATCTTGAAAAAGTCTCCCTTGTAGATATATGCCTGATTGTAATCCACACTTTAAAATGAGATCATAAGGGGCCTTGGGTCGAGCAGGACTGGATTGATTTATGGTACATCTAGGTCTCTGTGACAACACCACGCCATCTGATGAAGTTTAGTAGTGAGAAGAGAGATTTGTGTTTTTCTCCACTGAAAACGATTTTTGTGATTAATTTTGTAGTGATGGTGGACACTGGAGCATAACTGTCAGACAGAAAAAGGACAGAAGAGCAGAAGAAAGCTAAACGGGAGAGTGATACAGCCCGAGCTAAAAGCTGAAACACAAGCTCAGCTGTTTGTGATAATGTTCATTCCAACCCGCATGCAGCAGTAATTCTACAGTGGTCTGTTCAAACTTGAGAGTCTATCAATAACATGAAGAGTGAGATTGCGTTAGCTCTGATTGGTAGATGAGTTGCAGGACATAGCTAGCCAGGATTTACCAACGTTACACATTATAGACATGTCTTAGAGCACCATGACTTAGTAGCACTAAATATAGCGGGCTACCAGTGTTGCCACAGTTACTTTGAAAAAGTAATCTGATTACTAGTTACTGATTACTCCTGTAAAAAGTAACTTAGTTACTGTACTGACTACTTGATTTTAAAAGTAACTCAATCAGATTACAAGTTACTTTGTTAGTTACTTTGAGCAGCTGCCGGCAACACCTGCAGCTGCATAATTTGGCAAAAATTGTACAATGCAATTACAATAAATTATAATATGAGCCTACATGTTTTGTTTTAAAGTAACACGCAGATATTGGTAGTTGTAAAACGTGTACTTTACAATTAAAAACAAAAAATTCATTTTACACATTTTGAATTTCAAAATACAACCAACGAATGTTTTGACAGTACCATTTTTGGTGCACTGCGCAATTCTTTATTTAAATTATTTTCTTTTTAAATTCTTTTTTTTTTTGGTCTAGTTTGGTTTTTATCAGGTTCATTTTTCTTAAAGCTGTAGTCTATTGAACCTGTATTTGTAATACAACAAGCAAAAATAAATGTTGCTGGAGTGCGGGCTCACATAATCCTCAGTACCCTGCTCGGGGCACCCCAGTCTAAAAAGTCTGGGCACGCCCCTGCTTGCCACCGGGTACCCCCTTGTAGCCTACGTTATGTTGCTTTGCTCCCCAGCGGATGGATTTGTGCTAAACAGAGGGTTCAGCTCTTGGAATCGAGGGAGTTACAATGAAAGATGGGACTCACCTTTCCCCAGGTAAAAATCAAACAACTTCTCAAGCGTTTATGGCCGCAGTGCGCGAATCTCTCTCTGATTGATTCCTAAATGTTTGAGTCAAATATCTTAAGCAAACTGCCAGTGCAGAGTGAACAACGGACCATAATATTATCATCTTTAGCTGACACAAACTCAAAACAGTGACTGCGTTTCCAGCTAGAAAATGAACATCTCTCCTCTCCCCCTTTGTTTACCTTTGTTTACCTTTGTGTCGCTGGCTGCTATTACTTGTGAGTTGTCCTCATGCTGAAAACTTGATGAACACGTGACTCCCGTCAATCCCCGAGACACAAGAAAAAAGCACTTAGATTTTTTTTACATGAAAAATGAAAAGAAAAGTAGCACACAGTGAGTTGAATAAGTAACTTTGATCTGATTACTGGTTTGTAACGCATTAGATTACTCATTACTGAAAAAAGTGGTGAAATCAGAGTAACGTGTTACTTAGTAGCGCATTACTGGCATCACTGAGGGCTACTAACTACGGTACAAACTAACAACGTTTGCTTGTCTTTATGTTTGAAACAACAGCGCTATGTAACTGTTGCACTGAAACGGGTAAAAAGTTTCTTGAGCAAAGAAAAGTTGTTTTAAAACCGGACCCTATCTCCATTTATTTTCAGTTCAAACACACACCAGTTCAATTAAAACACATCCTCCTCACAACACCTTCAATAGAATAAAAAAAATAATGAAGAAACGTTGGAGTTTTATTTTTGAATTTGAGCAGACAAAGAGTAACATAACCACTGGTTTTCAGTAATATGATTTATCTGGTGCCAAGTTTAATCTGTGTTGGCTCCATAAAACTCTCCTTGATACCTAAGAGAAATGTTTGAAACCTAAGGTGTGAAATGCTTCACTTTGTTGACTAGTTTCTGTGGAACTTTATATGTGGTGTTGGGCAAGTAGTGTCAAGTTTATCAAAGCTTGTCCTTTGAAAATAGTCGTCAGCTCAAGCTCATAACAAAGTTAATTAGTTGGTCAGATACGAACTGAGTGCCATTGTGGGAACAACAACAAAGCTCTGAGGTTCAGAGATCTGAGGTTCAAAGTCCTAGGCTTTTGGGATAAAGCAATGATATTCTTCTTGTGCTTCCTCAAACCTGATTGTTTCCCTTTAAGTCTGATCTTTTATTTCATTTCAAAGTCATCAGATGTTTCTCAATGAAAGCCATCTGATAATTTACATCCAGCACAGCAGTCTTTTATTTACACAGCCACAGGCTTAAAACTCTTTGCCTCTACAAACCTGACAAACATCTCAGCCATTTCCATTTTTCCCCAGCCACTTTTAGAGTGCCCTCAAGGACATGCGTGTGTACTCCTGCGATAAGCAACATCCATGACAGATAAACAAAAGCCAAAAAAACAAAAAGAGAAATGTGCAATGAGATATAATTGAAGAAGCCCTGCCTTCATAAAGCTACATAACCCTGGAAACAAGAGTCTCTTGAAGCCAAATTAGCGTAAATAGCGAGCGTGGATCTCTGGGATTTCTTCTCCCTTGAGGCTTGTTGATGCTGAGGCTGTTGCCAGCGCTAACTTGGGTCTCACAGCCTGACTGTCGCGCTGCAGGAATTTTTAAGGGAGAATTTAAGAGGAGTGATGTTTTTCTGCAGCCAGCTACATTCAGGGCACTGATTTTTGGGGCGTAAATATGAAGCCACTGTTTAATTAACTACTTGTGTGTGCAAATAGAACACGCTGCAGGCAGCTCACTTGGTTACTTTATTAAGTTGACCTAACTTTGCATGACAGAAGATAAAAATGTCCATTATTTGAGCGCAAGAATGATATGTGTTCAGATCATTTTAGACATAGTAGACCAGTTTAAGGTCAGATTACTGATCAAAGTGAAATGTAAAAGAGAGGACACACAGTGTGAAGACAGCTGATATTGTTAAGGGCTGATGAGCTAACGTAGACTGCAAGGAGATGACGTACTTTTTTTTTAAACTAGTTTTTTTTTTTTTTTTTTTTTTTTTATTCCGTTTTTTTCTGTCATTCTTTCCTCCATTTTAATTTATATGGATTTTATATTTTAAGATAAAACAACAGTGTGTCACCTGACAAGTGTCTCTTTATGAGGCAGATGACTAAAATTTCAACCTTAATTTTAATTACACCAGGGGTCTTTACAGATTTAAGATCAAGGACTGATTAATTGATGGAGAGACTGAGCAGGGACCTCCTTAAATACAAACATATATATATATATATATATATATATATATATATATATATATATATATATATATATATATATATATATATATATATATATATATATATATATATATATATATATATATATATATACATATATATAAAACATATAAATATTCATATATAGATCCAGTACTAGGCATAAACATACTGTGTTAGTGTTGCATTCAGTAGCAGTTCTGGAGAACCTGACAGAGCCAGTATGAAACGTGCAGCTGTGCGATTGGCAGAGCAGTGATCAAGGTGGGTCTTCCTCTTTTTTTAGGAGCCAGAATTGAATGCTGAGTGAATCTGTGTGCAGTTTGAGAGAGCTGCTATGCTGCTGAATGTTTTCATTTCTGACTGAAAGATAATCTTTGGCCTCTGTGTATCCATTGATGTGTTCAAGACAATTACACAAGTAAAAATTGAAATATTAGGGAATAATCATTTGAAATTAAAAACTGTCACAGAGCCCCTGCAGCACCACCACCAACCCCCTATGGGGCAGCAGATCCCCTGTTGAAAACCTCTGTATAGAGGACAAGTCACAATAGTTGCATATCATAAGTAATATAAAGCCCACATAAGACTAACTAACCAGTGCTGATGTTCAGGGTGCTATAGATGCTACTTTACAGGATACTTCACCAGAAAAGACCCAGCTCAAAGCCTTCAACCTGATGCTGTTATGTTTGTGTAAGGTAGAGTTTGCTGAAGTGATCTTGACTTTTTGGGTCAACATGTGTCTCTGCTGGGCTCTTTTGGTTAATGGTGTGTGATTTTTGGGGTCCAGCCAATCACATGCTGACAGATCTTCTCAAAAATTGATCACCTGGTTCTTCAAAGCTGTCGGAAAATTCCTTCAAACTTAGAGGTTAGACTCACATTTCTCTTTATTTTTGATGGCTCTGATGTCTCAGATGGCATCTTCACCATGGCTGTCTGTGTAGGGGAGACTTAAACCCTGCCGTCGACATAGCCTTCATCTCTTCACTTACCTAATGTGCTGTAAAATAGCCACATTTTCACAAAATTTCACAACATTATGTGACTTACATTTAGTTCAGTGTCGTATGTTTGCTATAATGCAGCTTTTCTGCTGTGTGGAAATCATAGGCCCCTCCTAACGAGTCTAGAGTTAATTAAATGATCCATCTATTGAACATGTTAATTAGGTGGCTGAAATAGTCTCAGTATCATGGTCGACAACTGCTGTCAATAGGGAAAACAGTTCAGAGGCACTGTGTTAGACTTTCACACACAGCATGTGTTCTTCAAACAAGCGACTTCATTAGTTTGTAGCCATACAACATTTTTTACCAATTTAAGTCCCACCAGGCAGCCTCTGATCTCCTGCCTGGAAATCAGTGTTTCTGTTCTGGTCCGGTATTAATGAAAGTGGCTCCAGTTTGAACACTAATTCCAGTCCTCAGCAGAGCCTGTTCATGACAGGTGTAGTTTAGAAATGACAAGAGGAAATGAAATGTCATAACAACAAACGCTGCTGTTCTAAGAATGTGGGTTTTGTGTGCTGACAGAAATGTGATTAAGATTGCATTGATGTGGATTCTTGGACACACAAACAGCTGCATGTTGCAGCTCAGAGAGAGTCTGCTCTCGCTGTGTGACTGCGGGCTGGGGGTGGGGGTGGGGTGAGGGCGATGTCGGTGGGGAGGGCAGCACTGCACAGATGGTCTATGTTGTTTAGTATGCAGGCAGCACTTACAGATTGTGGAAATAGCAAACTGTTTTTTTTAATGCTCCAAAGAAAAATAGTCACTGAGAATCTGGCAGCAGGACATCTCTGTCCATACACCGATGGCTGAATGTTGGCAAACTCTATGTGACGCCTTAGCTTGATACACACATGAATGAATATTCTGATTCACAGTATGAACTGCTCACTGATAAATAGAAATACATCATACAAGAATCATGACACCAGTTATATGATTAAGCTTATTCTGAAATCAAATGTCTTGGGCGCATGTAAATTCACATGTTGTAGAATAAATGTAAAATCAGGATACACATTTTTTACTAAATTTCTCTAACATCACATGTTTTGGGTGTAAACAGTTCTTTAAATATGCGGTGTTTATTACACTTCCCTTAGAATGAGACGAATGGTGTTTCATGCTACCATGGTGTGGCTGTTAAATGCCAGAAATCCATTACATGTCAGCGTTTTTTTTTCCCCCTCAAAGAAATATTAGAAAAAAATCTGTCAGCTGTTTAACTTTTCTGTTCCTTCCCTTATCCGGTGTGTATGTGTTCCCCAGGGCCTCCTCTCCCTCCCCAGGAGGTGCAGGTCCAGTGTGGTCAGACGCCCGGCGTCCTGCAGGTCAGATGGAAGCCGCCACCTCTGACACCCTCAGGAACCTCCAATGGGGCCTGTGTGATTGGTTACGCCGTGTGGACAAAGGGACAGAAGGTACCGAATGATTGAACCACTCATATATTTGTCTTACTGCACAGTTCTTTAAATAAGGAGTCTGTGCCTTCCTCAGCGGGAGCTTGTTTGAGTAGTTCTTTATTGCCATCTCCTGGAGAAGTTATAAACTGCTGATGCCTCCAGGGACGACTGATACTTAAGAGCTAATCTTTAAAAAACCAACAACTATGAACAAACCACAGATGTTACAGGCTCTGTGGTGCTTTGACATCTCTTTTCTCTTTGGCAGCTTGTGTATTTGTCTATGTGACATGACATGATTGCATATGTATGTGGTTCTGGTGCTACAGATGAGTCAATCGTCAAGGTTTTTATTCGAAAAACATATCAGTGTTTTTAAATAGAAGTTTTATTTTTATGCCTAAAGATGAAGGAGTTGCACATGCATTTTGTAGTGTTTGCACGATGATCACAAAGTAAACCTTGAATGAGGTTTATAATTGCTCTCCGGTAAGGACTCTTTGGTTCTTTGTGAATGCAGGTAGCAGAAGTCTTGTACCCAACAGCAGACTTTGTGAGTGTGGAGTTAAACAGGATTCAGTGTCTGGAGGCCCGGGAAGTTATTGTAAGGACGTTGTCAACACAAGGAGAGTCCCAGGACTCGCCCATGGCTATCATCCCGCACAATCTCTTGGGCTCTCCCCACCTGTCCCGCAGGACCACTAGTCACCCCATACACCACCCGCAGTCCCAACCAGTGCACTCACAAACCCACCCTCCATACCCGTCAACGTACCCACCCAACCACCCTCAGCCACAGGTTCAGCCTTTGCCTCGGGCACAACCCCACACGCTGCCACACTCGCAGCCCAGCCGCCAGCCCCCCCCTCAGCCCCAGCCTCACTTTCAGCGCCACCCCATGCCCAAGTCCAAACCATTAGTAAGTGCCAGAGAGCCAGAAACCAAAGAGCATGAGGTGGGCCCGCGGACAGTTCCGCACTGGGAGCGATCCCCGTCTCCGCTGCCCCCGATGCGTGGACCAAACCTGGAGCTGCCACATTTTCCACCACGACGGTCGCCCTCCCCTCAGAGGATCCTTCCGCAGCCTCAGGGAGTCCCCATCCCCAACACACTTGCCAAGGCCATGGCCAGGGAAGCTGCTCAGAGAGTGTTTGCAGAGGGCAACCGGGTGAGTGGGAACACAGCTTTAATGGCATAGATCTGATAATATATATTTTGAAATGCTAACTACTTGTCTGAGTGATTAGACAAATTTACTCAATCCTGAGAATCAGGCTGCTCGAAAACCTTTCATCACAACGAGCGTTGGTTCACATTACAACCGGACCATATTGGAAAATTTTAAAAAGAAATGATGCAGGCAAATAGGAGTTAACTTTCAATAATCTTTCATGGAACCTACAACACAACACATAAAACTAATGTGTCATATGCCAGTCACAATAGCAATGACAAATATTTTGTTTTCCACATTGCACACATTTTACATGTAAGACAACAATGTATTTGAAAAGACTGGAAAATGGGTCTGTGATACTTCATGAAAATAGTATCAATTGAGGACTAGTGTCACTTAGTTAGACCCACCCATTCTCTCCTCTCAAGTGTTATATCTGTTTTCAGGTTGAGAAAAGAAACATATTCAGTGATCGAGGGAACGTCCTACATCCACTTAACTCTGATGAAGAGGAGGACGGCTATGATTCTCCTCATGCAAGGAGGAGAGGAGCCTCAGTAGATGAATTCCTCCGAGGCTCAGAGCTAGGTCGACAGGTAATTAAACAAAAACACGAGTCCTGCTCATCTAATCAGTGAATGCCCCCCTCCCGTTTCCCTGTTTCTAGGACAAACACGTACCCAAGGTCTACCGTAGCATGTTTCCAACATTTAGGTTCATGTTTAAATTGGTTAGTTTGGTTTGGTTTCAAGTACTGTACATCTGAGAAGGAAAAGAGTTGACAAATTGAGCCAAGATTTTGTTTGTGGAAAACTTTGCATAATTTCAGTACACATTGTTAAATTAATTCTTCTGGCTTTGATTTTTCTTGGGAGTCAACCAGAGGCTGGACTCTGTGCTCTTGGACGAGTTTAAATACCAGCTAGTTAGCTGCACATTAATGGAGGTGTCCATCATGAATGGTGCTAATGAGATTGAGCTGTGGTGAAGAAATCATGTAGACATCTTCCTCTATTTCACTGACTTTTTCAACAAAACCAAAAGTTATTCAATAACAACAACAAAAAAGAAAACATGACTCTGCTTTTTTCTGTACACACACATTTTGCACCCCCAGGCATCTCCGTACTGTTTTTTGTAATTAAAAATGCAAGCGGCAACAAATACACAAAAATAAAATGCTGAGAGAGGTGTTTAATGCTGTTATATTTCACCCAGAAAAAATGCTCAAAGAAGCAAGCAGCCACTTTGCTGCACAGTGAGGCTAACTAGTCTAGCAGTGTCACTTTTAAACAGCATTTCTTGTTCGTGCTGGTTTGATTGGAGATCGTCAATTTGAGACAAATGACCAGCAGAGGGGGCAAATCTAAGTGCTTATGTCTTATTTTTATTGAATCATTTCTCATTATACATAATGTTAATGTTAATGTTACACATAATAATTTCTTATTTCAAGATATTCAAAGACAAAAAGGCTGCCTAAATTGCTTGTAATAGGGGAAAAATTGCCAATGTGGAAAAAAAATTACCTGTTTAGCTCCTTGTATTATGACAATCTTATTTAGAGGCTCTCAAAATGTCTGAAAAATGTATTTTTTTCCCTTTAAAATCTTGAAATAAGTCATTTTTTCTGAAGTGTATGTAGATGTGGCTCATATCAAAGGTAGGGTCCGCAGGAACTTCTGTTTTTTGTTATTAAACACAATAGGCTCCTCCTTCTTGGATCAGCGCCAGTGGCGGCACACACCCACAGCCTCCGACCAAAGCTACATGAACATGCTCACTAGCCTAGCAACCACCTGTAGCATCACATTTCTCTGTGTGAGAGACTTGGTAGCTGTGCACCTGACTTGGCATGTTAGCACAAGCTAATTACTGGTATTTGACTTATACCTGGTTAGCAGAAAGTCAACTAATGTTGCTATTTGTCTTGGGCTGCTCTCCAAGTACCTGAAAGTGAGTGAGAGTCGAGCCAAGCTTCACTGTTGTTTAGTAAAAAACTGTATCTGTTTGGTGTTTTGTTTCTCTTTGGCTGTGTTTTATTTATTTTTTTTTCTACTTTCACCATTAAAGCCACTCAGGATAGGCCTTTCTACGTGCTTTTATCAAAACACAAAGTCACTTGCACATTTTGCTGACTATGATCGGCTGATATAACCGCGCTTACTCTCAGCACAGAAACCAAAACTTCAAAATACAGGCTAAGTAGGGGTTTGAGGCGGACACAGACACTGACACATTTTTAAGTAAAATCGTTTTAGTCTAGAAAGTTGATTCTTACCAAAAAGAAGACTTTTTTTGCTTTCATGTTTTTTTCAATACTGCACAGCTGCACAGAAACTCCACATTGCTGAACAGTAGTCACATCTTCAATAAAGACAGTTTAAACCCTTTCCCTCTGAACCCCTGTCTTGTGTGTCCATGTAATTAATATATTGAGAAGATAAGTATAGTTTAGTTTTTATTTTCACTGTTACACAGCAAAACAACATGAAAAAGTAAGAATGTAAACACATGAGGCTGTAAGCTCAGATCAGGATTCTGTTTCTTGGCTTGATGAAGATTATAAGTCGCTTTGTTTCTCCTGTCTTGTTTCCCCTCAGCATCATTACCATCACTACAGTCACAGTGAGGAGTACCACACAGAGAGCAGTCGAGGCTCTGACCTTTCTGACATAATGGAGGAGGACGAGGAAGATCTTTACTCTGAGATGCAGCTGGAGGAGGGTCGCAGGCGCAGCATTAACTCTCACAACACTCTAAAGGTACACACGGCACACATTCACTCTGCAGGGGTCATGAGGGGGAGACAGACGTTCATGTGGGGGAGGGTGGGAGGGAGGAAAGGAGGGTACTGCTCTCTCTTTCTCACAGGCTCCACATCCAGGCCCGCTGTGGCTTTGCCTGGCTGAGCGCTTCCTGCCTCGCGTCAGCTGAATCAGCCTCTCTGCCCCAGTCTGCTCCTCCACCCCGCCCCTCCAGCACCGCTTTACTCATTTAAGGCTGAGCTCATGGGAATGGCTGTGTGTATATAACTGTAAAGCATGCAAGAGGGGGAGGCTGTTAATGAAAAGCATAATGTCTTTGAAGGTTTGGGTGCATTTTAAATCTGCCTACACTGACGAAGAAGTCCTAGAAATGTTAACCTGAGACACTATGATACAAATTTTGATGTACTGTACTGTATCAAAGGGTCATGGCATATGAAGTGGGAATCTCATTTAAGTGAGTACTTAAATGGAAATATTCACTTTTGTTTATGTCTGTCACGTCCTAAAGTTTTGATTTCTCTATTGTGGATGTAGATGTGAACATTGTTAGTACATGATCCTGTTTTCATTTGGTCTGTGGGTCGCCGGGGATGTGTGGATGTAAAGCCAATCTGCTATGAGTAGAGTAAAGCACCGTGTCACCAGAGTGAGAGGAACAGTAGTGGGTGCTTGGTTCTCTGTGTTGCAGCAGATTTTAATACTTGAAATTATCACTTCAGATGGGTTTTAGTATTGCTGCTTTTGTCTAGTTATCTGTACATTCGTGTGCTGTTGATGAGGGCTATCTATTGGTGTATTTACAGTTCAGATACACCAATACTGCATCCAGTTTTCTCTTCATCATCTGTTTGTAAATCAGTGTTGCATAATATCCATGCCCCTTATATTTCTGTAAAACATTACTATAATTTAAAGTATGTAATATTTTTAAGTTTAAAAAATTGTCACATTTTATTCTGCTGTTGTGTTTGTGAGCTCACAGAAAAGAGCCGTTGATGCTTTTCTACATTTAAATGTTGCCAAACAAATGTCTCAATATAGTTTGCGCCTAGCAGCAGATTCCTCCACTCATTCAGCTTTGTATTCATTTCATTTCACCCTCACCAATGTTAATCCCTCACCTGGGACACTAACAAAGCCTGTCACTCACTTTTCTGTTTGGATATTTCTTATTTCCTCCCTGTGTTATTGTTTTTTCCACATTTAACTCCTGTGCCCACCTGTTTATCAGTTATTTCTCCATATTTGAGCCTTCACAGATTCCTGTTCAGAGCATGCCATTTCCTCCTCACGGAATGAGACTGCATGTTTTACTACATTGCCACAAATAACTAATTCTGTCTTTATTTTGTCTTTTTCCCCCATTTGTTCTATTCACATACTGTGTTGTTTCCTGCCTGTTCTAAAACCTTCGAAAAAACTTTTCAACCCCCTTCACAAAATCTAAACTGAACCTTGTGAATAATACTGACTTTAACTGAACTGTGAAATTGCGGGGCCTGATCATGACTGAAGGCTTATTACAAGCGTCAGGACTTAGCTGAGGAAAGAGACTGCTGGGACCTCCAGAGAGAAGTGGTGAAACACAAGTCGCTCCGCAGCAAACGGCTCCACAGCATCCCAGAGGTGGCTGAGGAAGAGTCGGACTGTGTGGACGGCATGGGCCAGCGCCTTTGCTTTGAAGACGGTGGGCGGCCAGGGACGCCGCACACCCAGAGGAGGATGTACCCCCAGAACAACCATAACACCACGAACAAGAACTCCCGCTACCTGCAGCGCCAGCGCTCCTCCCCTCGCTTCACTGACAGCCGCTACTACTACAGCCCAGACGACCGCAGCTTGGGGAGACTCAACCGCCAGAGCACCAAGAGTCCTGACAGCGGACTGGACTGTGGCAGTGAGGAAGAAGGCTCTTTGGGCCGAAGTCATCGAGGGTATTACGCCCATGGGAGCCCTGTGCGGGGGCCGGTGCACTTTATCCACTGTGAAGGCCCAGTAGAACGGCGTGCACTGGCTATGGGCCGCAAAAGGACTCTGACACGGCAGTGCAGCGTGGAAGAGGAGTACCCAGGGACCTTAGTCAAAACAGTACACACGGGTGACTTTAGAAACAGGGAGCACTTCGGGCCAGGACGGGGGACCCGGGAGCGTAACTACTCCAGGGAAGGAACCCTGAGCGAGGGCAGGCTGAACGAGCTGGACAGGGTCTATTACAGCCCCCACAGGGAGGCTAGAGCCCACTCTATGTCCAGGCTCAACCGGGACCAGCCGCTGGTGTGTGATTCAGACTTTCTGCTGTACTTTTCATCAGCAAGCTGCAGCCATCCTTAATGTTGTCTGTTTTCGTTTTAACGACCCTTCCTACCCCTCCTCTTCTTTATTTGGCATTTTACTGTCACACATTCATGGTCGGTCTCATTTGGTGTTTTATTTGAGTGAATGACGTTGTTTGTATTCAGAATGTCAAGTGGGTTTTAAACGATATCTTTCTATTACCTAAAGGCCATTTAACTACGTTTTGACTTCTCATGTCTTTGAGGGGAAAAGTTTCATTCAGAGGAAAGTGTCTGTGCAGTTCATGGGGACATGTTGCCCCAGTATCTTCTTCCCCTTCCCCTCTGCCAGCTGCCAGCCTCATCTGTTGTTCTTCATGTGTCGCCCTCTAGAGCTGAAGCAATGATGCTGCATCTCCTGCTTGGGGCTTTATTTCAGCACTTCCTGCCTCCCATTGCTTCACATTCAAAATAAGGATCCACATCTTAATAATAAATCCATATATATCTTTTATGCTTTTCTTTTTTTCTCATTTCAGATTAAAATAAAGACTCTTTTTTTCTCTCTGTATTTTCAGTTGATAAAATGTTTTGGTTGTTGGCTGCAGGCTGGGGCTGGAATAGTTGTGCTCATCTAACTGCATATTTATCCATTCTCAGTCAAAGACAGCCTTTCTTGTTTTGCATCTCATCCTCTTTTTTTCGTCTTTAGATCTCCTTTGCTTTTTGTTCTCATGCAGGAGCTGACATGCACAGAACAAAACAAACCAAACAAATGGTCTTTAGCTAAACATCTGACCCTTCCTTACCCCCAGTCCATGTTGTTGTGTTGAGGTTGATTTAATTTGGTGTTCATTTTAGTTTTTTTGTGTTGTGTTTTTTTACTATTATTTCGTCTTCCTAAGGTCAAATGGAAGCTAAAATGTTTTTCTTATGTTTTTTTAAGTTGTTTTAGCAGGAATGTGGGACTTTTATTTATTTTCTTACATGTAATAGTCATGACAGTCCATGTGCTGTGTGTTTCTGACCTCTCCTCTGTTGTTTTTCAATCTAAAGATCATTGGGAACTCATCGTCACATGGAAACGCTGATCGTCTGGATCACTCAGGGAGGAGGCTGGTTCACATTGGCACCCCCCCTCAGCAGCGGCCTATCCCATCCATTGGTTAGTGAGGTCACCACATGAGGAGACGCCTCATCCCCACCTGCAGGGCCCACTGATGTTTGTGCTATTTATACCATGTGTTCCCCTTACCCATGTGAGCTGAGCTGTACATCTCTCCCATAGAGCTTAAACAACCACGTAGACCCTTTTTTGTGGGGTGTTTGCACACCCGTTAGCTCTTCATCCTCACCAGCTGGAATCGCCAGATGTTCACATGCAGTTTTGAAAGGAAAGTTCTCCCAGATACCATCCCTATGCCTTTGTTTACTGTGGCTTAACATGTTAACATGACCACCCAATTTAACCTCCCGCAACAGTGCAAGCATTGCTGTTTTACACCCAGTGACTCCAGAGTGAAACCTGTTGCCTTGTACACCCTCCCACCTCAGGGCAACCTCATCATCCTACTGTATCAGCATGAGTGAATGGGCCATGGGGTAGACCAGAGTGTGTGTGCGGGGATCTCTGACCGTAACGTTGTGATTGGTGTCTTCTGTAGAGATCACCATGGACAGTAACAGTGAGGGGAGTGAGGGGAACCTCTCACCCGTCAAGGAGGATGTTAACTATGGCAGTGTAGCTCGGCGCAGGATATGGCGATCTTTGTCCTCAGAGGATCAATATGGTATGTGGTGCAGCTTCTCTCCCAGGTGACAATACAACTTAAAAAGGTCAGAAAAAAAGGCCAAAAAATGCAGTAACATCATGATGGTCTGTGCTGGACAGTTAGCTTCTTTGTTTAGCTTAGCTCAGCTTAGCTGAATAAAGCTGACGGGGGAAGACAAGACTGGCCACTTTTCCCGTTGCTGGAGAATGAAAACCCCTCCCCTGTATGTACTCCTACACCCCTTCACCACAATCCCAAAAAAACTCACTCACTCTCCCTATTCACCTCCATAACCAGACTCTCCCACCCCACCCACCACCTTAACCCCACCCTCATTTCTCCTTTAATCTCTCCCATCTCCTCCTCCTTTCCTTCTTCTCCTGCCTCTATGAGCCAGCAGCTCGTTTGGATGTTTATTTTGCATGACCCATTTACAGTACAGTGAGAAGGAAAGACCCATTAGTGGATGAGCTGTTGCATTCTTGCCTTGTTGGAATCACTTGGTTGCACTTTCATTAACTCTGCTGCCATCAAAATCTAACACATTTAACACCAGTGGAGCACATTTTGTATATCTGAAAAAAAAAAACAGTAGGTTAGCATTGGTTGCATTGACTCTGAGCCATTATCCAGACTTACAACCTGCCATTGAAACATTAAACATGGTGATCCATGAGAAGCATGGGGAACTGATATCAGGTTCATCCCTTCCCCCTCACTGTCCCTGATATCTGCGTTGCCAGGACCTGCCGGGGCGTTGATGTGTTATGCACCCTGGGAGCGTGCCTCCTTTGCCCTTCTTTTTGCTGCACATTATTTTCAGATGTGGCCTCGTAAGCATGACAGCACACCTGCATTTGATGTAGGAATGCTCTCCTCATCGTGTCTAATCCCAGGGAAGCATGCCTGTTGATCAGCCTCTGTGAGATAAGGCAGTGAAACAGCAATGAACAGTAGTGCAGTGTTACTTGTGTCCTCCTGGTGTGCACAGTCATTCAGTTTCCCTTGCACCCCAACAAACTGCTTGACCTGTTTCCTGTCTGTGCTGTCTGTGCCGTACTTTGTTACGATGTTCAGTGACTGTCACGCCAGCAAACAGAGATGTGTGAACGGAGAACCCTGCTGTGCCTCCGCTGTAGAGTGTGATTATTTTAAAAGCATCTTTTCCTCTAAATTCTTAACCTCAACAGGAGTCTCCTTTCCAAAGAGATTAAAACTTTAGAAGACAAATTACAGCATTCGATCTCTGGCTCTTTTTTCACACATCCATCTCATCGCCCTCTCCCCTGTCAGCTCTAACAGAGAGACATCTTCTGCTCTCATTGCCTCTACAGCCAGCGTGGCTGTATAAGGCTGGTAGTAGCAGCAGAGGCCTCCTCTATGTTTCAGACGGTTATGGCGGGCGCAGGCACAGCCGAGGACGGCGTTCTCTGGATTACTATGATGAGTCGGAGCCGGATGAGATGATCCGAGTGTTCGTGGCTTTGTTTGACTACGACCCCATGTCCATGTCTCCTAACCCTGACGCTGCTGATGAAGAGCTTCCGTTTAAGGAGGGCCAGATCATCAAGGTGATGGTTTTACTCTCAGACACCATTCAGTGTTTACAACACTCCCTCAAAACCATTTTACATATCATGTAAATAACGGTCACCACTGATGCTCTGTGTTTTCAGGTGTTTGGTAATAAAGACACAGACGGCTTCTACAGGGCAGAGATCCGAGACCGTGTGGGTCTGATCCCCTGTAACATGGTCTCAGAGATCCAGACGGAGGATGACGACATGATGGACCAGCTCCTCAAACAGGGTTTCCTGCCCCTCAACACTCCTGTGGAGAAGTTAGGTGAGACTTCTTTTTTTAACTCCCAATTTATTTGTTTTCTTTTCTCACTTCCTTCTCTTGTATCCTT
The DNA here is from genome assembly GCF_033239565.1 of Halichoeres trimaculatus. Taxonomy (NCBI): domain Eukaryota; kingdom Metazoa; phylum Chordata; class Actinopteri; order Labriformes; family Labridae; genus Halichoeres; species Halichoeres trimaculatus. The sequence goes on from NW_027437183.1 coordinate 21,831,279, forward strand.
CTGGTAAAGTTACCGCTCTACTGAACTGAGTGTCCTCCTTCCCTCTGCTCTCCTGTGTTTCTCTGCTTCCCCATCAAGTGAACTGTGACCGTTTCAAAGATGGCCGCTCGATAAATCGCAGGTCCAGAAAGTCAAAGAGAGGTCTGTGTCTAGTGATGTGCTTTTCTTGCTCTCTACTATAGCTTCATCTTTCATCATCCTCACAGATCTTTGAACCAAACTTTGTTTAAAATCAATCTTTTCCACTGATCAGATTTCTTTCTGACTGTGACTCCTCACAGAGAGGAACAGGCGGAGTGGTCGTCAGTATCCGATGTCAACACGGAGTATGGTGGCCCTGTACGACTACGACCCTCGAGAGAGCTCCCCTAACGTTGATGTAGAGGTACCGTCCTCTTCTGGGTCCAGCTTCTGACTCTGTCTGTATGGTCTCTGTCACCATCATCATGTAAACAGATAACATACAAGCTGTCAAAGTGTGACATGTTTAAAAGTGCAAAGTCATGAAGCTGTCAAGTTGAGTTAAATTTAGTGAACAAATGATCAAGAGGAGCAGTTTAAGCATTTTTCATTCTGTTGCTGAGTGTCAGTGAAGATTGAAGGAGTTGTTTCTTTTGTTTTGTTTTGTTTTTATCTCATAGAAAGAAAAGAAATCAGACCATCAGAGCCTCTAAAGCTTTCTATTTAACTCAATATATCTTGTGTGTTTAATTTGTACAAAAACTCATTAGTAGAAACATCCGTTTAGAGGACTTGTGAGAGCTGAATGTGTAACACCGACCAAATTTGTGATTAAAAAAATTATATAACATAAAATGTGAAAACTGGTTGATAATGTGAAAAAAGGTCCTGAAACCAAAACATGAAGACTTTTTGCCTAAAATGGAACAAGTTACTTTAAAATTAACATATTGGGTCAGTTATAACTTTATGATGCAGGACATTTTTTTCTCCAGACAGTAAAATAATTTTATCATAGAGTGAGTCAATAAATCATGGATTGAAGGGCTTTTTGCTTCAATGTAGAGAGTAATATTATACCCAAATGTCCCATCCCTCATTATATATGTTTTGTGTGTCATCTTTTTACTTTCTTCACTTTTAGACAACAGAAGAATTTGAATGACTTGGGCATAGCAATCATACATAAACACCACTGACTGTACATGGATATACAAAATAATGGTTTAAACTTTGTGAACAGCCCCTTTCTTTAAGTGTTATTGAAATTGAAGCAGTTCAAGTTAAGTGAATGAGCTTAAATAGAACAAAAGTAAGAGGTAAACTCACCACAGGTTAGAGAAGACTTTAGGTTACCAAAAATGTCAAAGTTGTTTATTTTTCATTTAAACTTTATTCAACCAGGAAAGCCTCATTGAGATTAAAAATCTCTTTTGCAAGAGTGTTCTGACCAAGACAGCAGCAAGTAATAGTGATGAACAACACAAAACAATGACAAAAACAGATCACATCTGTAACATCAGAAAAATCAGCCAACAAAGCATGTACAACCTGAAACCTACAACCTGCAACATCATCTAACACATTCAATGTACTTTTAAAATGATTCAAAAAGGCAAATCGGCTTCTAAACCCGTCTTTGCATTGACTTTGTATGTAATCTTAACACAAATTCGCTCTCAGTGTGGCCGTACCATAAGACTTGTAATAAGCCTCAATGCTTTATGAGATACAGCGTCTAGAGAGTAAAGGCAATTTGATGATGCATGCGTGAATAAAACATCACCTTAGTCAATCAAAGGCAAGAAAGTTGCAGCAATGTAAATGTAAATGCCATATTTTGGGCAACCAAATATGCTTTGGTTTCAACAACTTGTTACACATTGACCACTTATTTCATGTTAGGTTTTATTACTTTTTTTAGAATTATATAATAGGTTGTTGTCACATCTCTAGCTCTGACAGGGCTGAATAACTCATGGCATTTCAATGTCTTCACAGCATTGACACCCACACTTAAAACCCCACAAAAAATTGGCTTTGCAATACTACAAACCATCTAGCAACATATGACCTGTCACAAAGAGCTCTGAATAACATCCATTCACACATGTGATCCAATCAGATAAGGCCCTTGCTGTGTACTGGCCAGCCCTGGATGAAATAAGTGGCCACTAGGTTTAACTGGCGTAGCGCCTGAGAGACAGAGAGACAGAGGAGTGAGGAAACCCTGACTGATGGAGATCTTTGTGCTAAAGCAAAGTGCGTCTGCTTTTTGACAAAGTTTCAGATTCAGGAGACAGGACATTCATCTAGAAATCATCATAATTGTGGTTAATTCTTACTCTTTGATGTTCATTCATTACACAAGAGATCATTGTAGTTTTGATTATCATTATTGTACTGTTCACATGTCGTCATGTCATGCAGGCCTTTGTTTCAGGTTTTAATGGAAATGTTTTAGAGGCATGATGGCAAAGACCAACAGTCCATACTGAGGCCCTCTTGTAACATCAGTTTTTGTACAGGTTGAATGAGGTATAATGTGATAAATAGTAAACATTAGTGGTGATGGTACAGTTTTTCTTAACTCTGTTAACTTCCTTACAGACTGACAGGCTGTTTCTCTGGAGCCCAGCAATTGTCAATCTAAGCTCATATCTCCTTAGCGTCATAATTATTCCTAGATATAAGTTTATCTAACATGCACTAAGATGCTGTTTAATGATTCTTTGAGTTTAGATTCAGGGAAATCTGTTCAGAAGTGAGGCTGAGTGAGCCGTTAGAGTTAGCACTGTGCAAGCTAGAGGATTGAATTACTTTCCCGTGCTGTTTTTTTTTTTTTTTTGTTGCCCTCCACCCGTTTACTTACTCTCACCTTTCCATTGGCATTGCCACCGACACAGTATGAGGGCAACAGACTGAATGAGGAGGTGAGTGAGGGTGAGAGGGTTCCACTACTGTCTGCTCTGTGTGTGTTTCCTCCCCCGTTTGTTGGACTGCAAACGAGGAGGTGGGCCTGGATGATGGGCCTCGGCCCTCTGTCCCTGGTGGTCGTGACTCAGCCCCTCATGCATTGCCCGAGCCAGCATCTCCCCTCCTCGGTTTGGTCTTTTGTGTCGACCTGTCTCCTACATACTGTACATAACACTATGTCTGGTTTTGTGTGGTTCGGCGAGTCCCTTTGGGCAAATGTGCCGCGTGTGTTGCAATCCTGGCTTCAAAGATCCAACATCTGATGCATTTACAGTTGCAACAGTCCTCCCGTACAGACTGAATTGACACTCGTGTTGATGATGCATCATATTGATTTGGAGAAGGAAGCACAGCATTTCAAACTCATTAAACCCCAGTGGTTCAAATGGATGTGTTGTAAAGTATTCAGCTCACTTTAGTTACAGTAAAGAAGAAGATTAATCAGTCTAAAGGCTTCTTCTCTTTGACAGGCTGAGCTGACTTTCTGTGCTGGTGATGTCATCACGGTGTTCGGTGAAATTGATGAAGACGGATTTTACTATGTAAGTATTGGACATTTTGACTTTCAGGTATCCTGACTGTTATTACAGAAAATCTTTTAGGATGTTTTCACAGTTCTGTTGAGTCAAACAAGTTCTTTTTTTCCCAGTTTTATTCATTATATTAATTCAATAAACAACAACAAAGAAACAAAAAACAACAACCATACAAGTGAGGTCTGAAAAACAAAGAAAAGACCAACAACAAACCAAAGAAGGAGGGTACAAGTACATAAAATCTTTTTTTTTTAACAGAATTTCACATGGAGAACTAATTTCATGGCTAAGAGTCCATGTGGTTAAAGCAGTCCCACTTTTCTCAATATTTATCCCCCTTCTCGTTCTGGAGTTGAAAGAAAATGTCATTTTTTCCACTGAGGGATGGTGTTAGCCAAACAATTGTATGTGCTATTTTACTTAGGTTGTTTTTGTTTTTGTCTCTTGGTCATGTACAAAATAACCATAAGGGGCACTTTAGGTAAACTGGTAGTAATACTACTAGAAGGGCACAGGTAAAGTAGTGATTTCGGCAATGGGAAGAGTACACAGTTTTTACCGCTATACATCACATTTCGAACACACAAATGAAGTTAGTTGTCTATATATACGTGTTTCCTGTGGATTAATACATTGAAGAAACAAGGCTACCATAACTTTGGATTGGGCATTGGACTCTTTAGGGAGTGCGTCAAAAACAGCTCACTCGGTTGTTGCTTGATTGCAAGTCAAACAAGCTCAACATAAAAACAAACAATATTACTTGTGAAAATGTGGGAAAAACTTCACTCACACACCCCATGTGAGTGTGATTTCATCAAACTGTTGGACCAGTTCTCTGCTGGTGAGTAAGCACCAGCCAGACACACTTTGGCCTGAAAGCTTCCCTTGTTGAGAAAGATGTGCCAGACATCAGACTGGACGTTGCACTGTTACAGGAACAGTTTGCCCGTGGCACTGAGTCAACCAAAGACATATTCTTCCTCATTGTGTGACCAGAGCTCAGAGACTGGAGATGGAGTTTCCCTCTCTTCCAGAAACTTTTGTGGATCACAGGTTTTACACTTCCTCTAAACCACAGGTCTGCAACCTGCGGCTCTGGAGCCTCATGTGGCTCTTTGACTCCTTTGCAGTGGCTCCTTGTAGCTTTAAAAAATGTAATTAAAATAAAGAATTGTTTTTCTTCTTACAGAGAGTATTGATGCTAAATATAATCTTGGCCTAACCCTTTTGTTGAACTAAATATGCATCATCTCTTGTAATAGAGTTTACAGTTTTGTTAAAATTTTGAACTTCTTTTTTGTTGACCTCTGTCATATTTTGAAAAAAATCAGTTTTTTAAGAAATTGCAAATTTAAAAATTTTGCAAGTTTCAACATTTTTGGAATTTCAGCAATTTTTTGCAAATTATTAAAAATAAAAAAGGAATATCTTACTTTTGAAATAACATTTGTTATTTTTTTTTGTACATTTATGACATTTTCGCATATTTTGTAATTGGAAAAAATTAGCAAAGTTTTGCACATTTTTTATATATAATTTTGGGGAAAAAAAATGCAATTTTTTTTACATTTTAAAATTTTTGAAAAAATTTGCAGCTTAATCAAAAATTATGACAACAATTTTTTCATTTTTTAAGTATGTCAAAACGTTTTAGAAATAGAAAACTTAGACATCACATTTACAATTATATGAGCACAAACAACTTTTTGTTTTAATAATTATTCACTAGATTTTTGCTATGTTTAGATTTCTGTACACTTTTTGTCTTTATTGTGAAGATAAAGAAGATTTTGTGGCTCTGTCACGCTCTGAACCTGTTCCAGATGTGGCTAGTTTTGTTGGACAGTCAAGCTCTCAACTTCTTGGTTAGTTTTTAAGAAATGCAGAGGAAAGAAATTTCTCTGCTGTCTGAGCTGCTCCAGCCATAGCAAAAACACGCAGCTTCTTTCTGTTGTAAGGTCGCATCAATCGTCTGAGGCTCTGCTGTGAGCGTTGTTGTGGTGATTCAAAGTTGTGGGGCATCATTCATTAAAAGCCTGCAGGTCCTTAAATAGCAGACGTTAGAGGAAAGTACTCCTGTTTCAGCTCTTTAGTGGATGTTACTTCAGGAGCTGCTGAATGAAGGTCTGTCTTTGTCAGTGATGAAGTCTGTTTGACTGTTATGTCTGCCTGATGCACCAACTGTGCTGGTCGCAGACTCTGAACTCTGTGTCCTCCAAAGGGAGTGTGCAGACTGAGCCGGTGGTTTGAGACAGCGTCCTCTCAGGGGATTAGATATAAGGGCTGGAGGCTCTCTGAGGTTACACTTTTAAGCCCACTGAGTTTAAAGATATGATTTTTTTTTTCATACAGCAAAGGAAGGCAGCAACCTTGGACCTTCATGTACATCTATTTAACAACCTGTTAACTTCAGAGAGCACATTAGGGGGACAGGACTTTCCTCTTCCTTCCTCCAAGTTAATCCCTGCATCTTGCAGCTCTGTGACTTTTGAGCCTTTTATCTGAGAACAGGAGAGGTTGTATTCTCTGTGACCTGAGTTTGTGGCAAACCTGTTTCCAATTTACTCACTAAAGTGAAAGATAATGTGACTGCCTTTTGTTTTCACTTATCTGGTCAAGAAGGTATTGTCAACACTTGAAACCTGGTCAACTGACCTATGGCTAAGCCACGCCCCCTCCACTCACTCAAACAATGAACATTCAGTGACAGGCGCTATGGCAGACACCTCGCAGTAGGCCATTAATGATTTTCAGAGACAGAAAGATCACATATCATGTAGAAGTCACTAAAAAAGTCTAAAGTACACATTTGAGGGATGTATTAATCATATTATTGATGAGAGGGTTGATGAAAAGTTTCAGTCTCAAATAGGGGTGCACAAATCACCAATCTTTAAAACGCCTGACCTGCTGATACTGATTTAGACCGATACCATTTTTTTATTTTGTATTTTTTATAAGTGACAGTATATACCTTCAATGATCCAGTCTTATTTTGTTGAATATCATTGAACAATACCTGAGAAACAATAAAATATTTATGTTTTAACTTCAACAACCAATAAAGTGTCTGAGTTATAGGTCTCAGAGCAAAAAGCAACAATGGCTGGCTGTCACACCTTCCTGGAGGTATATAAGATCAGTTTCATATGTAAGGATGGACCAATCAGCGATCCCCCAAAATTAAGAAAATCGGCACTGATCGAACAAGCCTTTTTTACCTCAGCTATTTCAGATCAGTTCATGAAGCTAGGCTCCAGAAGCTAACGCTAGGTTAACTAGAGCCCTTTGGACAACAGTTAACAATGATGATCAAACAACGAGGTACAAAAACTAGAACAAAACAGGCAGATGAACTCCCAACAAACAAATCGACATGATAAACAATAAGCTAGGAGCATTAGGCTAACTTTAGCTAACATTAGCGATGTTATTTCTTTCCAGTAATCAGTCAGTTGGCTGTCTTTCTAAGTTTCCTCATGTCCATAAATACTGAACAGAGGTTTATGGGTTTTGTAGTCCGGCCCCTTGTGCTGCCTAAGCTACAGATAACACATAAAGTTGAATGATTTAAAAAAGGCAGCCATGGGATGAAGAGGTTGTTGTGTGTCCTGAGTTTTTATACTCTTGAAACACACCTCTGCTGTGACTCAGTGGTCAAGTGGGTCGCCTCTCAATCGGAAGGTTGGGTGTTTGATTTTAGCCCCTGCTGTCCCACATCACTGAACTCTGAATTGTTCCAGTCGATGCAGTCAGCGGCGTGTGGATGAGTGTGAAGTGGATGAGTTACCGCTGATGATCTCTGATACTGTAAAAGGCAAAATGTGACATGTTTTGTAAGAAAGACTAGGGATGTGGGAACACAGGCTGTAAAAAATCCAGAAAGCAGAAGCCCCTCCGACTTTGAAGCGTCACTGCAGCATTTATTTGAAATGCCCGAGAGACTTCCTAAAGCAGAGTGAGAGATATCTGAATTCAGGGTGTGAGTAAGGAGTGAAATACAGCAGGTAATCTCTCACACTGCGTTTGTGTTCTCCTCAGGGCGAACTCAATGGACACAAGGGACTTGTTCCTTCCAACTTTCTAGAAGAAGTGCCTGATGATGTAGAGGTTTTTCTCACGGACTCACCATCTCGATACCCCCAGGACACTCCAGCACGGATAAAGACCAAAAGGGTACATGCTCCTTCGCAGTACTAGCCCTCTGTCATCCATTTACTCTTTCAGTTCCCTCTATCTCCTTTAGTTTGGTGTCTTTTTGTGTGTGTGTGGGTGTGTGTGTGTGTGTGTTTGTGCGTGGGTGGGTGTGCATGTCTCATTGAAGTACAATGGGATTTCTGACACTGTAAATAAATAGATGTCTAAGATCTATGAAAAAATAAATCTTTAAGACTTATACTTGACAGAGGAACTTTTATTTTTCATGTTTACTGCTGTGAAAGGGGGGAAGTTGTGCATTGTATAATAAATGGGTATATTGTATTCATAAAGCATTCTCAATGAGAGTAAAAGAGAAAGAGACTTTATACTTGTTCTGTCATGTCTTGAAAACAGCTGTTAACACTTTTTGCACATGCATATTGAGCATTCTAACAGATGCTTTATGAATATATTCTGTGTTTGATCTTGAATCATTTCTAATAGAGTCGATTTTATTTAGTCAGTTTTGTTGTACTAAAAGATGAACTATGTAGTCTGTAGCTCAGCATGTTCTATAGTCCAGATGCATGACTTCTTGGAGATTTTATATAAAGATAAGTCTAGTGTAGTTCAACTTTTGTATCTGCTCCTGAACGCCTTGTTTTGTAAATTGCTTTCTTGTAAAGTAGCACGCAAAGGTCACTTAACCTATGTTGCCATCAGAGAATAATTTCAGAAGTGAATATTTATGAAATGTAAATATGTGATATGTTATTTTTATGTTGAAGAAATAATGCAATTGTTGATTGATTAATAGATGTCATCAGATGTTTCTTTCCTTGTCTTCTAATTTGCCATTGTCATAGTGACAACTACTGAAATGCCATCACCATATATATTTTTTTATTTCTTTTCCTCACCCGCTTGGCAAAACAGAAGAAGAGTGTTCATTTCACACCTTAAAGGCTCTGTTTCCGTCACGTAAGTGAGCAACTGAGGATACCACGATTACGCTCCCCTCGTCTAATGCAGATGACATGGGTCCCCTTAGTTTCTGGTATGCAACATGTGAACTCTAATATGACATTCCTTCAGTGCTGCTCTGTCTTTAGATAGATTTCTCTCTGTCTCACCAAAACTCTGGATGATGTTTGTTGTTGGAGATAGTAACCCCAGCCAATGCATTAGACAAGAAGTATGGTATCTTCAGTTGTTTCTCTGAGTGTTGTACATGACAATGTCCGTCTCCTGCAATAAGCCTCCTGCTGTAATTCATGGTAAGCTAAAAGGCCATAGATGTTTGATTACCCTCGAAAAGCTCTGCTAACATGAATGGTAGTGAGATTTCCACTACCGATGGTGCAGTTTGGCATTCTGGAAAGAAAACCAGAAGACAAAGATACTCTATGCAAAAACCAAAAGAAAAAAAAAGATTTGAATGAAAGTTTTTTGAGATTTTTTCATTTTCGTGGCTTGATTGTAAGTTTGTGTTTCTTGCTCAGAGGAAATTTGAGACTATTTTTTCTTTTTTTTTCAATTTTTTTTTTACAGTTATTATACTTCAAACTCACTGATGATCAAATCAACTACTACTCGGCTGATCACTTCACCAACTTGTAGCTTCAAAACGAGACTGTAACTTTTGTTGAGCTGACGGTTATGGGATGATCCAAAACGGCAACATAAGCAGTACAAATAATAAAGAGGGCTGCACGGTGCAGCAACAGTTAGCGTCGCTGCCTCACAGAAAGTCACGAGTTCAAGTCCCCATTTGTCTAGTGGGTCTTTCTATGCAGAGTTTGTACATTCTCCTCATGCATGTGGGTACTCCAGCTTCCTCCCACAGTCCAAAAACATGCTCATCAGGTTAATTGGTCACAAATTGTCCACAGGTGTGAGTGTGTGCGTGGAAGGTTGTCTGTCCCTATGTCTCAGCACTACGACTGACCGGCAACCAACCTCACCTCTCACCCTAAGACAGCTGGGATAGGCCCCAGCCACCAGCAACCCTGAACAGGATGAGAAGTAAAGAAAATGAATGGAGAAGTAAACAACCTTGAAACCGATGCTGCTACATTTAGCCAAAGTTTGGTGTTCACAGGTGCTGCTGGTCAAAATGCAAGAGAATCACAGACTGTATAAAAGAAGCCAATTTACTGTTCAAAGGCCTCACATATCTTGGATTATACTTTAATACCAGTTCTACCACTCTTTGAAGATGGGTGAAACATTACTACGATAGAGACCTGTAAGTCACAGGTCAACACATGAAAACACTCTGCTTTATCCTGAATTTCTCTTTAACTATGAACAAAATCACTGAACATCAAACATGCTCATGAACTCTGCAAGAGAATATTTACAAAGGTAAGAAGTCAGTGGAGAGGAAAAGTCCCAAGTTCCCACCACTGACTTCTTTTTGCAAACACTGAAAGTGCCCCCTGCTGGCCTTTAGATATAATTGCAGGTTGGCTTCCCATTTGAAACCAAGGACTGTCTCCAGGTCTTTTATACAGTGTGTGGTTTGGACTACGATCAGATTTGATTTGTTGTCAATTAAAAAAAAAAAAAAATGTTATCCACGCTCCAGAAGTTACGTCTCGCTTTAATCTCAGTTTGGTGTCACATTAACAGCAGAATGATCAAGATTTAAAAACATGTTTTCCTGATAAATCTCTAAATACAACTTCTATAAGATGAACCTCTCTCCATCTATTCTCCCCAAGTGCAACAGAAGCCTTTTAGCTCATGATTACAGAAAAGGAATAGTGACCGGTAGTTTCTCTGTAACCCAGTGGTACCAGTACAAATCCATATCCAGTATATCCAAGAGCCAGAAATGTGGTTGTGATATCAATTTGTCCCGATGTGTCCCAAACTGCAAATGTATCTGTCTATGTGAGAGAAACTGCCCCGCTTTTGTTGAGAACTGTCATCACCTCACATTGATGTGGAAGTTAGTCACTGTCATGCTTTAAACTCTGTGCTGATGTAGCTTATTCATTGCAGCTTCATTAAAAAAAAAAAAAAGGAAAAAAATCAACAGCAGGGGGGCTAAGGGAGGGCGGGTGTGTTTCTATACACAGGACAACATCCAAGGGGGTAAACGTCAAAGCTATGGTGGCCCTGCTGAGACAGAAAGGACAAAAAGAGGAGAGGAGTAGTGGCTGAGCTGTGACACAGACGGTTGGCTTTTTAACACCCTCAACTGTCCCTTACGGGTCTCCCATTAGGTTCCACTGGAAAAATCGGCTCCGCCCAGAAGAGCGGCCTCTCCCACAGTGCGTCCACACATCCATGGCTCCGGCCCTGCCACCATGGGGCCCGGCAGCCCCATCAGGGCTCCACTGGACATGTTCTCCTCCAAACAGAGAAAGGGACTGCTCTCCAAAAGGAAGACACTCATGCAATGACTGGGCGCTGTAAAATAACACGGAGAGTGTGGTCCAAAAAAAAAGAAATATTACGCGGTGAACAGGTGGCATTTGTGAGCTCAGCAAATGCTTTATTCTTGTACATCTGTTGTAAACTAGAACTTTTATATTTTGTTAACAGTATCCACAACATATTTTTAATCGCACACTTTATTTAAGGGTCTCCAGATCTCACGGAGTCGGCAGATGAGATTCTTACCTCCAGGTCTCCTGGCTGATGAAGTTCGGCTGTGGACAGAGACAGGGCTCACAGCGTTGTCCATGCTGCTGTCAGATGGGGCTACACACACCACATAACGAGTCTGACCAGTGTCTCTGTGAACATCAGAATGTCTTTCTAACACTGAGGGCTCAGTTTAACCTTTGAGTCTGTTTCGTTACCGCAGGAGGAGACACACTTGATCCGGTTCGAGAGGTTTGCATGCTTTACTTCAGCACATTCCCTCCTGACCCCCTTTAGAGTGCTTAAGACGTGACGACGGCTTCAGAACCTGGAGCATGCAGTACTTTGATAGAGCGCCAGAGCAGCACTGTGCTCCATACTGTGACAAATCAGCAGAATTAACTCCTACTCCTCTGCCCTATTTAAACCACCATGAGAGCGCCAAGCGTTCCCTCTCAGACATGTCAGACGCCTCCAGAACAAGCACACGCTCTACCTACTACAGGGTCTCTGCAGTCAAATCAGCCTGAATGGAAATGCCTGGTAGATCCAAACCTCCATGTATTTGCCTTATTATCGCACAATGGTTCGTACTTTGTCCAGTAGAGTGTGCAGTTTTCATGCCTGCTGTTCATTTCTGTTGTTGCTTCATAGATCCAAGATCTGTTTGCAGACGTTCATCCTGACTTGTGGCGTGCAGGGTACTGTGTGACCGTTGTGATCTGCGTATGACCAGAGCTTACATATAACTGTCCAGTGATCATAAACTATAGTTAAGCCCGAGAAGAAAACTATTTTTAATCTATGAGAAAAGAAAGAAAAGGGCAAAAAAATAGAGACTTTATTTTTATTTCACTGTTTTTGCTGCCACACTGATGCACATCTGATGTTAATGACTACTCTACTGAGGAAACGATGTTCCATAAGCAGGTCAGACAGTTACTGTGTAATATAGCATCAGCAAATGAACTCCTGTCATTGTACTGCATTTGATTCACCACATGCAACACTATCTATCGGGCTTCACCAGAAGAAAAGGGTTTGACTGTTTCCACAGACGTGAACAGTGAGACACAAGGCTACCTCTACCCGTCTAACCCCAAATCTATTAGATCTGAATCTGTTTATTCCAGCCAATCTGTCAGTGATGCCTGTTCAGTGTGTCCCGAGTGATGTTGGTGCAGGATACAAAGTACTGTATATCAATATATATAGAAATACATATATATCTACACCTTAATGTAGAGTAGTGAATGTATGATGAATTGAAAGCCAATGTATTTTCAAAGCTGCCCAAAAGGATTGTGCAGATGTTCGTCTTTGTGCGTGAAATGAAACAGTCCACTTTTAATTCCTTCCACCGTTCTTTATTTTTTTTTTTTCCATTTCATCCTCATGTACTGAAAACATTCAACCTAGCCTATTTTTTCTACACACGAGTTGAACTGAAACTGCCAAAAAAGAATGTATGCAAAACATTCTGAGATACTCTGTACGATTCTTCGGCCAACAGCCATGAAAACCTGCGGCGAACCCTCATGTACATCCCTTTTCCTATCTCTGGACCATGTCTTCAGACATCGCTTCGATTCATTTTGAGTGACTGTTGCTCTTTTTGTACTTTGTCCATTTGTAAAATTGTTTTTAAATGTTTATACTTGATTTTCAAACTGCCTTTTTTGTACATTTAACTTTATAATCAAACAGTGCAAGCTTTCCCCATGGTGTCTTGAAGACCATATTGTTTAAGAGTCTGCAGTTGTGTGCTAGCTTTATGATAAGAATTATCAGCCTATATTGATGGATAAAAAAAACAATTGTGTGGGTGTGCATGTGCAATCTTTTCTAAAAAAAAAAAAAAAGATCTAAATAAATTTGATATTTTCTAACAGTGGCATGTGTGATTCAACTCAAGACACCCATGATGTACAACACAAACGTTTATTCGAACCATATGCAACAAAGCAAAAACAAAGTCTTAATGACCCTCATGAGCCACACAAACTAAAAACAGAGTGATTTACTCTTCAGAAGAGTACAGAACGACCTTGAGACCCAAGGCTCACTTCTACCTTACATATAAAATAAAAATATTTTTTCAGTAAATTTCCTCATTTAAAACTCAAACTAAAAGACTTGTTTCTAACGTTGCACATGAAAACACTTTCCTAACAACCCATCTCTTAGCTGAACTCCACACAGATCACACAGCTCGTTTACATTTCTCTCTGGACAGCTCCTCCCTCTTTGCCCTGTTAATCCTCAGGTTCACTCTGAACAGTGCACACACCTTGTTCTTGGAGTTTATACAGTTATTAGAAACCTTAACCTGTGTAATTTAATACACACTTGATCTGAGGCTAGAAATATAAACCAACTTTTTAGCATCCAGAAAACCAAACTTTCACATTTGCTTTCAACTAAGGTGAACTTAAAAAAAACAGCTTACATACAAACGTACGTACAGAGCTCAGAGTAGAACAATCCTTTGTGTGCTTACAGATAGAAGAGGAGCTCTTCCAGTCTTGTGTGAGGCTCTCTGTGAATGCTCTGCCCCACCAGGAATGCCATCTTGTGGGCGTACTGGCAGGGAGCGGGCACTCGAATGATCCCCTGAAGCACAAACACAAAGAAAGACACCAGGGCAGGTCTTTCTGGAGGTCACTCTTAAATAAGATTAATGTTTGGCAGAACTTGTGATTTCAATAGTTATTTAAACATGATGATACAACACTAAGTCCACCTACCTGCCAGTTGTAGTACATGTGGCACAGCTTGTAGGTGAGCCGCTGCATGTGGTCAGGCTTCAGTCCACTGGTGTCGTACACCACGTTGTAGTGGGTTGGAGAGACGCTTCCAGAGCGGACAGCCTGGCTCACGATGTAGAAGTCGTACCTGGAGAGAAAACAAAAGGAGTCAATTTTTATGTTTTCTAAAAGAGAAAAATCCCCACGACACATCCCTCAGGATACTTTACAAAGTTCTATTAGCAGGCCTGAAGTAACATACTGCACTTTTCAGAAAGGACTGCAAAGTGCTTTTTAGGACTGAAGAAGAAAAAGAGTCCAAGTAATCAAAGTTTACTGCTCTGGAAACATCAAACTCAAAAGAACAGAAACTGTTAGAGGCACAGAAAAGATTTTTTTTAAAAAAAAGGTAAATGTGACAAAATTAGAGATGGACCCATTTGGTTGTCTCAGGGCCTATACCGATGATTATGATTAACGTCGTGGCCGCACAGAATCAAATGATAATGCCAGTATTGTCAAATCTGAAAAAAAAAAAGTTCTCTGTCTTGTTCATGCTACATGCTCCCTGCCCGAAATCCAGGTTTGCCATCTTGATTTTAAACTAGGGCTGGACAATTAATTGGATTTTAATCGTGATTTCAATTTTGCCATCTGACAATCATAAAAACAATATAATCGAAGAAAAACAATTAATATGCCACACAGTGTAGATGTATGCAAGTTCCTGTGCTTCATAGCTCTTCTGTGTTCCATGTGCAGCCACAGTGAGTGTGTGTGACTTATGTGTATCAATAATACTGTATGTGCCACTTGCTGGTTTTTTAAGGTTGTGTTTAAATCAGTACTGAAGTTTTTGAATAAATTAATAATTGTGTATATTAATTGTGATTTCAATATCACTTAAAATAATCGGGATTCTTATTTTTACCATAATCGCGCAGCCCTATTTTAAACTAAATCTCTGTTTGCACAGTCAATATGTGGAGGGACCTTAAATCCCCCAGCAGTCAATGCTTCTCGCAACAGAGACTCCAGATTGCAGTGGATCACATACAGTAACAGACCTCCAACAGCAGGAAAAGACCTTGATGCACACAATGAGCGTAAACATCAAGCTGTGATTATTACTCAGACTCTAAACGTTCTGACATATCTTTAATCATTAACGGGAGAAGATGAAGAATTGCTTTACTCCTGAACAAAGAAAAAAACATACGCACCACTCTGGGCGGGTGACCTCTGAGTCCACAACGGTTCCTGGAGGAGGGTTGTCCACTTTGCCGCTCAGCTGAGCAAAGAACCTGGTGCTGATGCGCTTCTTCACCACCACCACACTCAGTTTGGGCCTGCAAAGAGCAGACAGAGGCTGATTTAAGATCTGCTGACCTCTAGGGTCAGATCAGAACTTTGGGTTCATTTAGTGCTTCTGATGTAGACGAAGCAAAAACAGGCTCCCGCTGACAGTGGGAGGGCACATGGAGGTGTTGAAGAGATGTGATTCTCAGTGCAGCAGCTTCTACAGACCAAACCTCTGAACACAAGTCACTCACAAGTAGTCGTGTCCCATGGACTTGATGGACTCCAGGATCTGTGCGACCTCATAGTTGACCACGCTATGCAGCTGGCCGTCTCCCACTCCGTCTCTGTACACAATGATGCGTGATGGCAGGCAGCTGTTGAACTTCAAATAGTCTTTGAGTGCACCTGGAAAACAAACCACAGAGTGACAGCAGGTTATAAAGAGTTATCGCTGGAACAGAAGAGGAAAACTTTGCACAGCACAACAACTTACCAGACAATGCCATCTTCAGCCCGTCCATGATTTCCTGGCCTTTGTGCTGCAGCACGCACTTTGAGTACCACCTGTTCAAATAAACAACACTTTTAACCCAGGACTCTGAATAAAAACTAAGACCAGAAGAGGGTTAAATGCTGCATTACAGCCTTCAGTCTGCTGTACAAACTCACCGGCTCATGCCGTTGTTCAGACTGGCCACCAGAGCTCCGATAGACCGTTTCCCTGCAGAAATGTCGTGGTAGCAGTCAATGCCCACGATCATCAGGTGCTTGAGCTGCACAAGGAGGTGAGACAAGTTAGCGTAAAGGTGCCATGTTGCAACGTGTCACAAGTTAATCTACCGAAGAAGTTGTCGGTTCTCATTTTCTTGAGACACACCTCGACTTTCTGTTCCTTCAACAAACTGATCAATCGGCGTGAACGTGACTTACGGGGATCTCCACACTCCACAGCTCTCCTCCCATCTTGCATGCCATCTGCAGAGCAATCTTTGTAGCCACAGTCATGAGCGCCTGGGGCTTGCTGAGTGTGCGGGAAACCACACACTGGCTGGGAACGGGGCAGTCCACACAGAGATACTTCTTGATACTGTCGTATTTGTCCTTCCTGTTGGAGGGAAGGACCACCACCACCTGACAGATACATGTATGTGTTAGTAAAGCAGGAAAAGATTCATCACAGGGCTTCAGGATTATATCATACAGAGAACGGACAGGTACGGGGTACACGCACATCCACGTTAACAGGACATTTCATTTCAGAGCCATTTTAGATAAATAATACTGAGCTACATATTTAGATACACATGGTAAAAACCTTTGGTTACTGTTTGTCCAGTCTCTCACCATCTGTGTTTCAGGTCCAACGTTGTGCTGCAGGGCTCTGAGCAGAGACTCCTGATAGTCCTCGTACTCTACCCTGTTTCATAATGAGACAGCAACTTAAAAACAGAAGCTCACCAGCCATAAAATGTTTGACCTTAAGTTAATGTAAGCAGCCAGTTTGCTTTAATGTAACAGTAACAACAATGTTTCAGAACTGAATTCTAATTTTGGAGATTTAAACTTTCATCAGGGGTGGCCATGTTAAGCTAGGATGTCTGATAAGAAGAGCTAAAGCTACTGGGTCCAGCTGAATCTTATGAAAGGTTGCTTAACAGTCGTGAGAACCCCAAAACTTTAACACATTAGTAAACTAGATCGTTTGTGTTACAAATACATTGTTTTTTCAAAATTTCTAAAACACCTTTTCCTAATGCAGAACAATCTTGAACAAACTGCAACAATTCTAGAAATCCATGTCAAAAGTGTCAACCTTAAAGGATGCAATCTTTTTCTTTCTCCTGACACAAGATGGCGAGGAAACCTGCATGTTGAGAAGATTTTACGGAGTCTATAACTCACATGACGGCTCTCTGCATGCGGATACCAAGTGGACCTGAAACCTTGCCGAGGGTCTGCAGGAGGGACTGGGCTTCATTGCCGTTGCGACGAGTGTAAAACAGGAGCCAGTTGTTCAGTGGAGGAGAGCTGATCACAGGCAACCCACGCATCTCCCTGGACCAGTCAGCTTGTTGTGGATTGTAGTCATACTAGGTGAGAGAAATTATGTTAATCTCTCAATTAATAAATTCAAAAGAGCAAATGTATCCAACCACAAGCACATTATACCGATTTTGATCCCTGGAAAATCCTCTCCGCTGGGAGGATTCTGCCACTCAGCTTCAGGAGCGACTTATCGAAGCTCAGTCCCCACTTATCCAACTCTGCCTGTGCGTCAGCGTTCCTGAGAAATTATTTTTAGGGTTTAAATCAAAGTCAGGTTAAACTGCCTCAAGGTGCTGAAAGGAAAACATTTTTAAATGTTTGCATTTGAACAGGATAATTACACAAACTGCTCAGAGGTGAAGAACTTTACAGGAAAACAGCCAACAGTCAGCGTCATATTTTTAAACATGAAGAAAGCTTTAAAGTGCGGTATTCAAACGGACAGGAGAAGGTACTTTGGAGAATTTCCAAATTTACATTTCATTACTGGCACCCATGATGTTAACAACCTCTCTTTTGACACACAGGAAACTATTTATAAAGTAATCTAAGTTACAAGCTGGTTACACCTACCTCTGGATGTTGGTGATAAATCGGTTGAGGCGTCCCTCCCTCTGCTCTGGAGACAGTCTGGTGTGACTGCTCAGGTCTTTCATGATGTGAAAGTCAGCTCTCATCTTGTCGGTTAGGCCTGGCAAACACAAAGAGTAGATATGGATTACCCTGAACAGAATATGTGCAGTGCCAATTCTTTCCAGTTCAAGTGAGTGCTCGTGTTTCCAAGGGGTGTGCTGCAGCGCGCCAAAGCTCTGTGTCCAAAACATCTCCCCGCCCAACTCCACTTTATGTGTGCGCCAATTGTAATTTAAACGTAGCACACTCTGTCAACCTGAACACCTGAAGATCGGCCTTCGCAGGAAGTCACACTACAACAGCATGTGAAGATCGTTCAATTTTGAAAAACTAAAAAACATCACAGGTAGATTCTGGACCAATTAAAATTAACACAATAAGAAATATAGGTCATATCCAGCTTTTAAAGAAACAATCTGAGGCCTTTGTGTCAGTTTTATAAGCGATCCATCAGAAAATTCACTGAGGAGTATTGTATCCAGGAAATGATGTCTTTCAAAAATGATCCACATTCTGACTTCAATCAATTCAGTAACAGTAAAAAAAGCACACCTTCACACATTTACTAAACACTGCAAAAAAATGCTCTGAATGCTGGCATGTTGGTTGTGAATGGAGAGACAGGCAGGAGATGGAGGTGATCACCTGTGAGGTAGCACAGCTCTGGGATGAGCAGGGCTGGGCCAGGAGGCGGCCCTCCAGCAGGACCCAGCCTCTTCACATGGCTGACCAGCAGCACCTGGTTGTCATCAGCGATGTTCAGGTTGTATTGCTGGGAACAGATAAAAGTGTTGATTGTGAAATAGCAGTGGGCACAAATGTTTCCAGCTAAGGTGCATCAGTGTGCACCGACTCAGAGTCGGCCAAAAAATGGGATCAATACCACACCGGTGTTTGGCTCTAAACTCTAAACACGCCAAGTAATTTTAACACCAGACTACGACACTTACAGTCTTATAGTAGTTCTTGAAGGTGATATCTGTGCCTCCCCTCTTGAAAGTGTTTTTGGGGGTGTGATCCCATGCGATCTCATCAATCCTGTAAGTCTTGTTGTTGTACCTAAAACAATGTGAGGCAACAAAAGATGCATTCATGTTAGAGCCTTTTACATTATTTGAAATACCTTAGCTTTTTAAGGTGACAAACACTAACTCCACACACTGCTATTGAATACAAGATTTTTTCTCATCATTCAGCACATGTGAGAGAGAGATACACAATCATACTTGGTGAGGACAATGAGTCCAATGAGCTCCTTTGCACAAGCATCAGGGAAGCGCTGGTTTCCACACTGCTGCCTCAGGTTGATCATGAAGTCCAGGACTGTCTCACTGCGCAGCACCTTGTGGCTCACATCTGTAGACAGCATGATGGACGACTCGTAGTGCAGGATGGAGGTGGTGTATCCTGGCCAGATAGTCAGCCTAGGACAGAAAAGACAGGCACGTTTATTTTGATCACAAATTGGACTATTTCTTCCCTGACTGAACAGAAAAAAAATCAGCTCTGCGGAATAATTATACTTGTCTCTAAAGCTCTCAAATTTTTATTTTCTTTTTTTTCAATTTTTCCAAAGTAAATTCAAGTAAAAAAAAGTTCCTTCACTGAAAACACCTGTTCCAGTATCTGAAGTGTTAAGTTTTGTAAAACTGCAAGCTACACTTAACTCTGCAGTTTAACTTTAGCCTGCCTGAAACATGACTGAGTATTCCTACGGTAAAGTTTTTGATTTTTTTTTTTTTAGGGGGAGTGGGGGGTGTGTGTGTGTTCTGACAGTAAAAATGACATTTCATACAGCATTTTTTCTTCTGCCTGCTCAAGCTGGGGGTGGGGTGACTAAATCATCATGTGGAAACAATAAATGGTAGAATTTGGATGGTAGCAAACAGTTCAATGTCAGACTAGCCTAGCAGACTGTTCTCAGTAAGGGTTTAGTGTTTTTAAACTGTTTGTTCTGGAGTTCTTTGTAGGCAGTACTTTCTAATCCAAAGCTACTGAAACATCTCTACTTGTGCCCCCATCACTCTCCTTAATGTTAAGGATCACATGCTCAGTACATGATAGAAAAGAGTTGTTCTGTTTAGTGTTTTTAAACTGTTTGTTCTGGAGTTCTTTGTAGGCAGTACTTTCTAATCCAAAGCTACTGAAACATCTCTACTTGTGCCCCCATCACTCTCCTTAATGTTAAGGATCACATGCTCAGTACATGATAGAAAAGAGTTGTTCTGAAAGAGTTATTTGTGTGAACTCTTCAGAAATAAAAGTAAGATGAATAAATAAACCTGTGCTGTGGGATGTTGAGGGGATCGTTGGGGTTGTAGTAGTTGCGTCCGATTTGCTGCATGTTGAGAATTCTTAAGATCCTATGGGAGTAAAGCAGAACGAAAACAAGTATTCTGTAAGTACCTGTGTTCAGATGTAGATGACTATGATGGTAATACAGAGAGCTCACCTTCTGAATATGAGGTTGTAAAACTGAATGCACACTGGAGATGTAGGTGGCAGTTCGTTTGTTAAGGTGATAGTGACCTGTACCTTCTCTCCCTGCCTCGATTCACTGACAAGCACTGTCTCCTAAACACAAATCAGATCTTACTGAATTAAGCACCACATATCTGAGATTAGTAAGTAGCCTGAAAGGAAGAGTTTTCTTACAAAGCCTTAGTCACAAATTCAAAAAGCACAAGAGTCTTTGTCTTAACATATTTTTCAAAATAATGAATATTTTCTCAGTTTTACACAATGTTTTACATCGAAATGATCAGAGTACCTTGCTGTGCAATCTGTGAGGCAGAAAAAGCAGAGCTCCATCAAAGCTTCGGGCTGAGCCGAGCAGTTCATCGTGCTGGAAGAGGAGAGCAGATCTCACGCGACGAGCCTCCATTGCTGGGTTGAAGTCCACATGGTACTGATAGAGAACCCACTGAGGGCGGGACAGGATCTTAAAGAAGTTGGCAGTTAACGGTATGCCACGCCCAGATGTTCCTGTGAAAGAAGACACAGAGCTTTAGTGGTTAATCTTTCATCATCTCTAATTCTACAGATATATCTCCCAAGTGTGGTAGTGCAAGCCATTTTGAAAAGGTAACAGACCCGTCTTGGAATCCTTGACATGCTCCATCGACTGCCTTGTGTTGATTCCTGCATCATGAAAATCACGGCGGCGTCCGCCTCTTTCTCCCAACTTCACCTGATGAAACCCGGCTGAAATCTGCATAACCGCTGAGAATGAGAAGGTAAATATTCAGGTGCGGTCTGTGTTTGTGGTGATGCAGAATGATTGACCGATTAATAAATAAAGCAGAGGATATTATTAGACCAATCTTCTGGCTTCATGTTGGAGAGTACCTTCTGCAGAAAAGGGTCCTGGGGCACCCTTCTGCCTCCCCCTACCGACCAGCTCTCCCTCGGCAGGTGGGGCAGGCACTGGTGTGGGATCTGGAGCCTGGCTCTTCGGTGAAGGAAAAGTTGGAGATGAGTTACTCCAGGAAAAAAGGAGTCATAGGTACTAAGATTTGGTGTGTCGATTTCAACAAAAGTTGTCATTTTTATTTTGTTTAGCATCTGAGGTTCACTCAGGGAGTCATCTGTTTACTTCACAGCTGAGCAACAAGAACAATAAAAATGTTATCTCTGGTCTCTTAAGTTGTTAAATTAATATTTACTTTTAACATTATATCAACTGAGGCAGGTTAGTTTTTTTTCACAACTTTTAAGTTTTCAATGATCACAAACAAAACTTTTTTCTCTACAAATGTAATTTTTTTTTACCAGTTCTCTACCCACTTCAACAACATATAAAAGAAAGAGAAAGAAGGGAAAAAAAAGAATAAGAGCAAAGGAAAAAAACAAGTATCAATGGTTATATTAATAGTACAGCAAAATAAAAAACCCTCTGACAAGAAAGAATGAGGCAGGTTCGTTTTTAATGTAAAAATTCTATCATCATTCAAAGGTCTGGTTTCTGCTTTATAAACTTTCTCTTGAGGTTGGATGTCTGAGTATGTAAAAAAATTGTAGGGCTGCAAAGTAGAACCAGCAGAATAAATAAAACTCTATTAACAAAGGGCTGACGACGCATTTTATTAGCGATGCATTGCTCACTGAGCTGTGGGGCTGTTTAGGTTGCATGTAAATGGTGGAAGTAAAGGGAAGTTGGTGTTCACATGTAATGTTGCATGTAAGAAATAACAGGCAGAGAAAGTGGCTTAACTAATTCTGTAACTGCCATAGCAGTGTATTATTCAATCTAACTTTAATTTTCTTTGATTCAACATTACAGTATAAAACTCATTTGGCCCAATCTGTGATAATAACTTTTGATTTTTATTCTCCAAAAGGAGAAAAAAAGATGGATATATGTAAATAGTGATGCATTTAGACCTGAAGGATGATGAGTTTTTCATTTTCATTTAAGCAGAGTCGTATTGTATTATCTAAACATTAGTCCTTTTGAGTACCATTTCAGTGAAGAAGTTATTCTCAGATCGATGATCAGGTTCAGGACTCTTTCAACTATTGCACATGAAGATTCACTGAATGTTTACTTTTTTAATGAACATGTCTTGTCTATAGATAGTCTTTGTTTTACCCACCTTTATGCAAATACGTATTATACACTAAAACAAATGATATCATTTAACTATGCTATGATGCATACTCATGCTTTCCTCATTTTTCCTCTCATCACAGAAAAAAACAACAAATCCTGAGTGACTACTGATCAGGTAACAGCCTAACCAAGCACGTCTTAATGGACTGCACTCTGAATGTAAGAGCCAGATGAAAAATAACCTGTTATTAGTGCATATTTTTTTTTTACTTGTATACTGTTGTCACTGTAAATGTGACAAATACTACTTTGTGAATAAAGGGAATTGAGGAAAAAGGGTGAATGTTTCTTGTCCAATTCATTGATTAATCTAAAAATAAATAGCAGAATTACCTCCAGTCAACCAAAAACTGCACTCGCAAGGTCTAAAATATTTAACAAGATTTTCTTTCCTTATTTCATGTCAGTAATGTTTAATAGCAACAACCCTTAACTGTATATTTCATCTTCACATCACACAAGTAACAGTAGATTAACAGTCACTTTAAAAACA
Organism: Halichoeres trimaculatus; assembly: GCF_033239565.1. Taxonomy (NCBI): domain Eukaryota; kingdom Metazoa; phylum Chordata; class Actinopteri; order Labriformes; family Labridae; genus Halichoeres; species Halichoeres trimaculatus. The sequence continues at coordinate 21,854,325 of NW_027437183.1, forward strand.
CGCCAAATTGAGCATATTAGAATCTCGGTGAAGCCTGTTCTTACCGCCCCAGGTGCAGAGGTCTCTTGACCACGTGCTCTGCCTCTGGATCTTGCTCGTGCTCGCCCAGTCATTTTTAAAGTCTCAAACTGTACCGCTTTCTAACTAAAAGTGGAAAAAGATTAGACACAATGAGCCAAAATAATACCAAATAGAGATTACAACAATCCAAACGAACAAAGACTGCAATATTACTCTTTACAAGACTCTCCAAGTTCCGTATATCGTTCTGTAATTTTACTGAAAAGGAGCCAAAGAAAAATCCCAGTTCACAAAAATGATATCTTAATAATACTTTCAAATAACTTAAAAAAAATAAAACCTTAAAGGTGCACATATTTACAGACAAGATGGCGCTGACTAATCAATGGTAACGGACTAACAGACAATTTAGCCTCGTGATTCAAGCTAGCTATCACCCAATACTTGACACCGTCTTAAAATGTTTTCTGTTCAAACAATGTACAAAAAGACAAATGTGGAATTTTAGGATGAAATTCGTAAAATCATCTTGAGCCTCATAAACCATCAAGTTACAGGACAATTAACTGGCATTCGAAGTTAAACTGACTAATTAGCAAAATACTGTTGTCTTAAAACTAAAACTAATTTTGATAAAATCTCGTGAGTTATAACTTTAAAAGGCTAAATATGACTTGATAATTTTAGTGGTCTACTCACGACTGAAAGAAAGTTTCTCGTGAAGTTTATTCACTTGACGGTCAAAATTTGGCACAGGTGCGTCCACGATGAGAGGGGAAAATGTTAGTTGCAGGCCTTTTCACCAAAAGAGTTCATGGGCCTGTACTTTTAAGCATTTCATTAATTGATCTTCGTGTCAATATTAGCCATCATTCATCACAAAAATAAAAATTAAAAACAATACATAAGCAAAATAAAAAAAGACATTGTATCCAAGGGGTTGCTGGGGTTATATATCAGGCTAAAAGCTGAAGAACTAGTTTCTAGGCGCAGTGATACTTTTGAACCAGAGTCGTTGTGTGGCTTGTTCAAAAATTTGGTGCAATCTCAGTTGAGACCACTAGATGGAAGCAAAGTCCCAGAGCTTAATGGGCATGCTTACTGGCTGAAAGGGCTACCACCTGATAAACCCTGTGCTCCAACACACACTCTTATTAATACTTATCAATAATGATTGATATTGATTATTGTTGAATGACTGATAAACTGATCATTGAGCTTGTCTTTTAGGGTAACAGCTGTACTCCAGTAATAGTATGACGATATTTTACCAAAATTTTGCTGACTTTTTATTATAGGCCTAGAGATAAAATGACAGTGTCAATCATAGTTCTTGATTTTAGTGGGGTTTTTTTTAGGTAAAAGCTTAAACAATTAATGTGCTTTTCAAGAATATTTTGTTTTATTTTTCTTTAATTGGATAAATGAGTGGAGCCACACTTAATGACAAAAACTGGACTCTGGGATGCCAGTAATCCCCCTAGATAAAGTTTTATTTTACTGGGGTTCAGGTATCCACAAGACATTATGCCATCCTTGCATATGTACCTAATAAGTGCTTTCCTCTTTAAGTTAAAGTTGTAACAATAAGGAAAATCCGTGATTAAGGAACAGCTCTTGGAAAAACTAAAATCTTTGCCCATTCCTCTTAAGATGCATCTGGTCACAAGCTATTATTTCTTCCCAAACTTTCCTCTCTTCTTCTCTCCACATCCCCATTTGAAGCAGAACTTGGCACCTCAGAGGGCATCTTTTTTTTTTTTTTTTGGGGGAAGATGTACGCAAGTCTTTCATGTCTAAGATCTAAGAGTGATTACAGATTCAGACCTGAGGGACCAGTCTGTGAGGACCTGCTTCAGTCACTGTTTACCTGCTGAGAAGAGATGAAGAGGGAGGCAGGGACATTAGCGTCATCAAGCCTGATTGTGGGGTAAAAAGGGAAAAGAAACACTTTTTAGAAAAAGACATGATGCAGGTGTGCCTGTCTTTGAGCATATGAACTGTAACAGATGCAACACAACACCACACCCACATAGTGATATTCAGTCCTTAAAATACTGAATAATGTGGTATGAATTGTTGAGAGTGTTAAAAGCTTTATTCTCAAAGTTTTCTTCAAAGGCCAGGCTATCTCTTAAAAAACAACAAAGGAAAAAGAAAATAGTAGAAATGAAAGGAAAAAAGAGGAAAACATGGGCATGCAGAGGGCTCCAAGCTGAGCGGAGTGAAGCTGAGAAAGGTGCACCCTGCCAGGGACGTTGATGAATGCGCTTCAGGCTTCAAGCTTGCCCTGCAGCCCCCAGCGGTGTGGATTCCACACTGACGCTAATCATGCTCTGTGAGATACTACAGCCCAAAGCTGATGAAAGGAAACATGCAACACAGTCAGGACATCAAACTGGCTGCACTTTCACAAAATACTTATTATCATTTCAACCAAGGGTGTCATCAGCATCAATATCAGGAACATGTTTCAGTTTGAGATACCAAAATCAAACCATGATTGGTAGCTTTTGGTTTCATATAAGTCATGGAGCTCCTGTTTAGCTTGAACCCTTGGTTGCAAAACTAGAACAAGAGAGGATTGTGAATAATAAGGATCTACTCCGCCATGATATCAGTAAGCGGGTTAACAAAATTAGATTATTCTCTCTCCTGCCGTGGAACTTAATCTGCTCTGCATCAGTGTGTTCCCCCTTAAAAAGACGCAGGCACTGCATCACAAATACACACACACACACACACACACACACACACACACACACACACACACACACACACACACACACACACACACACACACACACACACACACACACACACACACACACACACACACACACAGAGAGAGGATTGCACCTTGGGTTTCTGAGCTGTGCAGAGTAAGCAGTCACACTGTGCATACAGTATTTTAACTCTAAAAGAAATCGCTGTTCTATTTATAATGAAGACAGAAAACACCACGGTGGGTTTTATTTGGGCTTGGTGCACAGTGGGTATTGTCAAAATCATTGAGGTTCATTCCCCATAGCAGCCCTCCATCAAAGGGAGCGCATCATTTAGGGCAGATCCTGAAAGAATAAGAATCTTTTTTTCCTCACCCAAATATTAAAAGTCTCCCTTACTTATAAATGAACCTGTTTGTTGCTCTAAATGATTAATAAACCACAAAATGCACTCACTTTTTTGTCAAATATGGCTAAAAAGAGAGCTCTTCTGCTTATCAAAATGTACCGAAAGACTGATCTCTTAAAGTATGCTCACAAAAATAGCTCGTTTTGTCCATATAATCATTCATTTTGTAATAGTATCACCACACGTTAAATGCCTCATTTGTAACCTGTACATTGAGCGAAGGAAACACACCTTTAAACATGTGATACTTATTGACCCCAATTGATGTACCAGTTCTCACAAGCTGCTACATCCGATGCCACTAAGTTTGAGTCAATCTGAAGATGCATAAAATGCACTTCCTCAGCTGTCCTTTTGACGGTCATTGGGAAGGACAGCTGGAGAAGTGTTGGAATGGTCAACTTTGGCCCAATCCAGCCCCTCAAAGCTGGATCAGGTATCAGTGGGAAGGAGCTGATCCATGGTGCTGATCCAAGCAACCTGGCTGCAGGGTATAAAAGTTTAGAGTTGAATAGTAATTTCCAAAGTAACTTCATTCATTCCATATGTACTCATTTTTTGCCTTTTACCCAAAACATTACCAGTCTTATTCCACAGTAGGGCATGCAAGTTATTATTCAACACTGGCATCTAATTGGTATCGGTATTGGTCAATAGCCAAAACCCAGGTAGTGGTATTGGGACCAGAAAAGTTGGATCGGTGCGTCCCAATTGAGATTGTTCTCAAGATTCCAGTATTGCATTTTGGCCAACTTAAGGCCAAAAATGAAAATCATGTTTTGCATAGCCAATAGCCTTTCATGGCTGATGGAGAAATGTGCCGACATCTTTGATTTCAGCATCTTAAAATGATTCTCCTTCCTCATCTTTTTGTCACTCATCATCACTTGATTGTAACAACGCTGACTTCTTGATGAAACAGGCAAACAGAAATTTCAAGGTAAAAATTGCGTGTCTCTTTGTTTGCCCACTAAGCCTATGCTGAAAATTTTCAAGCGAGATGTGCATGTGGGGATACAGTGACTGAGAGACATCTCAGTGTGAAATAAACAGGCTGGTAAAAGGCTTTTTTACTGTTACTGATTGCTTAAAGAGTGCTAGCAGCAATGGATTCTCATAAGTGTCATATAAGAATTATTTAAGATTCTTCTCTGTCACCTTGCTGATTTCACAGATCATTTCAATCACTAACACAGATTGTTTGTCTTAAAGTCCAAATATATAGTTAACAGCATTGATCATAGTAAATCTGTATTCGATCATCATCATGTCAGTTAGAAATTCCTGTTGGCTGAGCTGAAGCACTGATGTCATGTTCATCATTTTACTTGTGGCTGTCTTTTATTAACTTTGTTTTTCCTCTGTGGAGCAAAGTATCTGGGAGTGGAGGGATAAAAAGAGCTTGTGTGTCAGAGTGACCCTAAACATGGGCTAAGCTGGGAGCAGGGAGAAGTTTCCCTCTTTGATGTTCAGGGTTTTATTCAGACTCATCAGCTCTGTCACATGGGATCCTTTTTTTCAGAGGTGGAGTCAAAATGGGTGGACTGACTTTTGACGAGTAGCATAAACATAGTACACACACACACACACACACACACACACACACACACACACACACACACACACACAAAGGAATTACAGTTGCTGTCTCACTATACTTACTCTAACTGCCATGAAAGAGACTTTTAACTTTAGAAATAAAATAACAAAACAGGAAAATCTGTTTTGCTTAAATATTTCAGCCCCCGATAATTTGTTACCTGACAGTGTTGAAAATTATGATGACCCAGTACATATTTCATATTTCAGATCTTAGTATCCAGAATATTGCCAGGATCTGGATCATACTTTTACATCTGTCAGAAAGGATGGTAATCTTGTCTTGTTTTCTTTTGAAAAGCAATCCGACCATTTATCCTGGAGTTATATACACATATGATGAAAACGTCCCTATCTCACAATGATAAAGAATCCTTCAAAAAGTCCTAGATCCAGACGGTGATCCAGATTACCTCCTAAATTTAATCACTTCATCCTTATCCCATTTTGAAGATTTCCTGAAAATCTCATCAAGATCCATTGGTTGCTTTTCGAGTTATGTTGTTCACAGACAAACAGACAGACAAACTCTCCCAAAAACATAACCTCCTCGGCGGAGGTAAAAATTACCGAACGAAAATGTTACTTAACTTGATTTTATGTCCTGACTCTGTCAAGACAAGGACCTGATCTGTGTCTAGTTCTTACACAAACTGGACCAATCAATTAATTAATCATGGAGCAGCCCATTGGGCTATAGTGTTAGCCGCATGCAGAACTGCAAATAACTGACAAGTTAACTTACCGCACCATAAAAGTGATGCAGGTGCAGAACCTACGATGCATAAACATCAATAAAGATGGCAAGCATTAGCAGTGTGACTAAGATAAGATCAAGACAAAAAAAGAGAAAATAATTATTTCAGTAGAAGAAATGGACATTTTATGACAGGAATACAGAATGAACAAAAAGCTGTTATGTTATCAGTCAGTCAGTCAGTCAGATCAGAAAACATTTGAATAAAGATCTGGAATAGAGTCATGTGATGTTTCCAAGCCCACAGCAAAAGACCTAAAAAACAAAATCAGCAATATGAAAGCTGCTTTGCAGGACAAGCACAGCAGCATTGCTTCAGTAACTCGATGAATAACTCTACAAGTAGTAGTTTGACGACCTTCAACATTATACCACATAGATCTTGAAAGGACGCAGACCGTAGACTGTACATAAAGTGAACAGTGTGGCTCAGCCATTGTGCCGCCAGAGTCTGTGCAATAGAAGCTATGAGGGACTTGGAAAGAACCTGAGTGGAACCCAGTGACAAATATATATACATTTTTGACTTTTGAGAGTTTGATCTATTCTTTGCTCTCCCTCCAAACATAGTTTAGAATTCCCAAAAAACTACACAAGACCAACAGCAGTCAATCATTGTTAAAGGTGATGTAAAATCTTGTTTTTAACCTCTAATAACTAATAAAACAAACAGGACTTGAACGCAAGGCAGGAATAATATCTTTAAATCACCACAAGTCAATCAGATGTGCACACAGGCAAGGATTCCCAGTCGTTGTTTTATGTTTTGGGCCAATCAGACTGCGAGGGGAGCGGATGCCATGGCCGCACCCTTGATGTGTCTCTGTTTCTTTCTCCACATCATCTTTTTTTTCTCACTATTTCTCTAAACAAGACAGCCATGGATACAATCGTCTAAATAAACTCCACACAGGGCTGGAAGCTTCATCAAAAACATTCATTCATGGGATGTATGTTCGTCTTGTAAGCCCAGGGTCAAGGACACGTCCCATTCAGGTTCTGTTCATTTGGAAAGTACCACTTCCTGTTTAATTTGTAGCATAAAAACATGCTGATGGCCTTGACTCAGTGGAGGTTATTTGTGTAAACAGGAACAGGAAATCTGGTAAGAATAAGAGTTGATTCGATAGGCATGGATTTGTCTGAAAAAGTAACAGTTTGATGTTAATAGAAGTCAGTCATTGTCTGCAAAGAAAAAAAGGGGATATTGGAGAGACACTGTTTTGATATCTGTGCATATTTTCAGGGTGTTCAAACACTATCAAGCCCAACCTTTTCTTTTGGAGCAGCAGGGGGTAAAGACAGCAGCGGGAGGCGGAGGAGGAGGAGGAGGCCCTTGCTGACCGTAGCAGAGTTTTTACGGAGGCAGAGCCCCCTTGGAGCCAGCCACGGTGAGGATGCCATGTGATCTCTGCAAAGTCAACAAGGGCTGGTCCACAGCTGGGCTGCAGGAGAACAGAGAGCAGACACGTAGCAACACCCTCCTGCTGGGAGCAGCCGAGCAGACGCAGGACTCACAGCCTGCCTCTGAATCTACTGTAGATTTCTCCAAGCAGACAGCTGGAGGGGATCCTCCCAAGTTTAGTCCTCATCATTTGGGCCGCTTAGTCTTATTTTTACTTTACATACACGGCTGGGTATTAACCCTGAGACTCTTCCTTTTAAATTTCTCGATAAATATCACACGATTCCCGCCAAGAAAGCTCACGATCTGTCTCCAGTGAGCCAGAGTCACCGCCCAACGGGAGAGCTGCGGATTTAATTTCCACAAAAGATTAAGTTGCCTTCTGCATGGCTGAAACTTTCTGGGGGTTTGAAGTTGAAATCCCAGTGGTTTTGCCTCCCTTTGTCCACAGCGTTGGTTTGAACAAAGGTGCAGCGAAGCATCAGCAGCAAAGGATCTAATAAGCACAATGTGGGAATAAAGCAGAGGGGAGTGAGCATCAAAGGCAGCCAGGCACAGCATGACTGGCATCAGTCTGAACTCCCAACCTAGGACACTCAGCATGCTCTTCAGCAATCACCCCCTTTAGACCAGTCCTGGGCAGTAATTAAAACCATCATTCCCACTGCCTCAGTATCTCATTAGCCACAGGACCCCGGGCTTTCATCTTTGCTTGTCCAAAAATATCACAACTCCACACCAGCAAAGATGAGTCCCACACAAGTAGAAACACACGTCTGTGACATCTCTGAGAGGGAACAGAGCATTTTCCAACTATCATCCAACTCCAGAGAACAGTGGGAGATCACAAAAGCCTGCCTCTTCATGTCTACAGTAATTAATACTGCACCTTACAGGGCTGATTTGGAGGGAAAGCGTCACCCTGCTGTTGCTTGATTAAATCTACCTGTGCAGGAAACAAAGAGTAAAAACAGAAATAAAAGGGCCACCGAAATGTAGCAGTGACACATTAGCTCAGCGGGGAACAAGAGAGCTTTGTATAATTTTGTTTCAGCCTCAAACATCAACCAGTGTTTGTGACTAAAAGCCATTAAAAAATGAGGACAAACTGATACATTTGAAGCTCCTCTGCTTTCACTATCAAAGGGGGGATTTGAAGTGGGCGAGTATCGGTTGCAGTGGTCAGATTTAGTACTTTGGCTGTAGATAAAAAGAAACTCTTCTTCCTATGTTTAATTCAGTATGAGCCATGACTAACTCATGTAATATACTGGGCCTCTGAAGTCGAGCGGAGCCTTCTTCGCTCTTCTTTGTGAACTCCGGGCTGAAATGAATGTGTCATTGTGTTTTGACGGGGATGCACCTCTGTGCAGGGAAACCGGTCAGGGAAAGACGTCGAGACAGGTTGGTCTCAGTCGCTGGTAAATCCACATTTCTTAGCATAGCAGCGTTGCAGAGCTAGACTAAAACCTTAATCCACTGCATGTTATTAACCTACTTGGCATCACTGCCAGGCTGTTTTCCTGCTTTAGAGATGACAGCTGGAGAGCAGAAAGACGGGATGTCAAAAGACCAGAATGATGTTTCATTTGAGGCCTTACTGTCTTTTAGAGGGACGTTATAACATATTATATAATCAAAAAAAGCTCTTTAGAAAATCTTAGAGCATCTTTGAAACAGTTTGATCAACAAATTCTGATGTCTTGCATGCAAACTTCCAAAGTAGTTTTATCATCCTCCATTGGAGAGTTACAAAATAGCTGCAAGATGCCCCACCCTAGCAAATAAAACATGAGGAGTCTGTTCCTAAAAAGTGCTGCTACATCGCCCTCACAAAACATGCCAGCCACTCCCCCTCCTGCTGCACAAGCGTATGTGTGTGTGTGTGAGTGTGTTTATGTGTGTGTTTTGAAAGCAGTCTCCCCATTCTCTGACCGTGAAAAAAAAAAGCCTCTGATCTTTCAATGACACAAAGACTTGTGCAAGAAGAGGATGAGCTCCCCAACCTTTGTCAACATCCAGCCTGACTCCACGGCTCTCTTAATAACAGCCGCACATTGTTTATGAGTGTTTGCTCAAAAAGAAAAAAAAAAGGCCCCTGATGCCACAAAACCATTACAGACCGGGGTCCCTGTTTCCTCCTCTGTGCCATTATGAGTGTGTGGAAATTAAAACCCAACCACAAGCTGGTTCTCAGCCAAATTCAGCTAACTGACTCTCTCCCGCTCTGTTTCTTTGAGGAGCCTTTGATGTTAGCAGGGGGCTTTTGCACTCGCAGTGATGGTAACGAATGATACTTTAAGCGATTCTTTTTTATCCGGCGAGCTTAATGAAAGATTAATGGGTTTGATATTTTCCCTTGTTTATATTTTATTCAAAAAGTAAGCCACGGTCCTTGGAACCTGTTAAAAGCTTCTTGCTAATGATTTTATGGATCAGTGGAAGTCATATTATGGTCTTTGGCTCTAAACACTATGAGAAGTGTTGATTGTCTTCTGAGCAGCATTATCCTTACATGAAAAGCTTTGACCTTGCCTAAATCTCTGTCTGATATGGATGGAGAGCTGCGCTGCTGCAGCGGCAGAGATATGTTCATTTCCATATGTCCTAATTCAGCCGGCTGCAGACTCCCAATTTCACTCTTTTCCACAGCTCAAAGGATGAAATGATTCAGACTCAGTGGATTTTCCAGTGACAGTCTATAGATTTTCCCTTCAGCTTGAGATATTGCTTGTTCAACAGAAGAGAGATGTCTGATCTGATGATAGAGAGGAAATGTACAGCTGAATGCCAATCAGAAAGGAGCACTTCTTCTTTTCCAGGCTTCTCAGAGGAGCTGAAATCGCCTCTTTCAGTATGGCAGACTCTTTACTGTTTAATCAAGGCTGTAGATATCCAAACAGACTTAACGTCAGACAAAACAAATAACCAATGAAGCCATAACCACACCTTACATGAGTTTGGACAGTAACTGTTACTCCCACAAGTGTTTTCTATTCAAATGATCAGAAATTGTTGTGAGACAAACCATCACTCCACATTTCGGGCTTTAAGAAGATATCATTTCTGCTTTCCTTTTTTTTAACATCTTGGAAAACCTCTCTCCCTATAGAAAGCACGGAAAGATGAAGATCAAAGGCTTCCACCAAACATTACGCTTAATGCCTCGCATCTCACTGATCAGACAGTTCTGCTGCTTTCATGAGACGCTCTTATAGTTGGTCTTTCCATGGTGAACACAGTGAGGATCACACAGGCACGAGCTTAAACACAGACAGCAGTGAAGATGGTTTTTCTCCCCGACGAGTTTGATTTTTATAAAAACATATCTTCATTGGAAAGTTTCAAATTGCTGCTTTTTGTGGTTTTCAAGAGAGTAAACTTTGCAGCCAGAGCAAAAACTGAGGGCAAAGGTACCAACAAATGTCTAAAATGTTGACCAAGGGTGCAGGAGGAGGTATGTTTTGTTGTTTGAGGGTAACAAGGAGCAACAGGATAAGAGTCTGGGTCAGAGAAAGGTCACAGTTATGAGTTTTTCAACTCATGAATAAGTAAGAAGGGACAATTCTAATTCTATCTCTTAGCCCTCTTACCTCTTAGAATAGAATAGAATAGAATAGAATAGAAAATAACTTTATTTTCATTGTAACAAGTACAACAAAATTAAAGTCACAGCAGCAATCATGAAAACAAAAGTAAGAAAGTGTATAGAAAGTGCAAAAAGGTCCGTAAAAAATAGATGATGACAGCTTGTCCATCATTGTCCAGTTCAGCCAGCCTCCACTTCCACAGGGTCCAGGACTGAGCTTCTTCAGTCATGCTCCATCTCTGTCTCCAGCATCCTGTCTGCTCACAGCAGGTGAAGCTCTTCCAATGTGGTTTAGGTGTCTGATGTTTGCTCTGTTAGACATGTCTGCGAATAGCATGATGCTACTCTGCTCCCCGGCACCCCCTCTGCCGCTGGGCCAGCACGGCTAGCTCGTCCATCCCACCAGAGATAGATCTTACGTTCCCAACAATGATGGATGGAAGGACAGGTCCATGTCGTCACTTCTTAGCTCATACCTGAGAACCAGCACGTCGTCCAAACCTCCTTCTCCTCACCTTGTGGGAAGACATCCGGCCTTACACCAGTTAGCATTGATATGCTACAGACTGCTAACAGCTGAGTTCACATGTAAACAATGCAGCCATGGTTACATGTAGAATCTCCAGACAAACACAGGAGAAAAAGTAGTGAAAATATCACTGAAGAAGACAAAAAGTTTTGTGTCCATGACCAACAAATGAGCCATACAAAGTAATGATCCACTCCAAATACAAAGATTACGAAAAAGAGACGAAAAAATTACAAGAAACAGACAAAGAACACTGACAACACACCTTCATCTCCATCTCCTCCCCTTGGGATGTGTCAAAATACCACCTCCATGGGTGCTGGTCTGTTGTGCTGGTGGAGCCAAGGCCGGAAGCCATCTGGCTGGTTGAGCAATGGGATGTTAAACCACTTCTTTCAACCAAAACATGAACTGAACCAACTCGTAAAAAGTTAAAGAGCCCCCAAGTGGGTACAGACCACAGTCAAACAGACTCTTATGATTATTTGAAGCAGACAGTCATGATTATGGAAAGTTAAATACTCTTTTATCAGTGTTTTTATGTTTTCTCTTCCTGTTCCTTCTCTACTCTGATAATGTGGTAAAGAGCACTGCAGGGGCCACCTTTACTCACAGACCTCTCAATCATTCTTCTTAAGATCAAGCAACTCATTGAAAATAAATCGGCATCATGAGTGCAAACAAGAGTCATGACTGAGTAAAATCTATTTGATTTTATAGTTTTGTGCTTGCCACATCTGGTTACATGGTAGAATTGGGGTTTATGATCTGCAACTGCAGTACTGCAGCTAGACAGCAGGGGGAGCTCTAACTGTTTGGCCCTCACTTTACTCCTGTGTTCTCCATGAAAGGGCCAATACACGTGCTGTGTAATAAAAACTCATCACATTGTATTTAAGTCCTTCAAATAAGATACTCATCCACAAAGAAAAAGACAAAGTGTTGACAAATTAACTGACCGAAGATAAGCCAATACAGGAGCACTCTGTAATCATTTGTATTTCAGTTAAATGTTTCTTTTATTTAATAAACATTAAGTGTTGTTTTAGTTATTTTATCAGTTTCAGGGTCAAGTTGGTGGTTCAGTCAACACAGAGTCGAACAGAGAAAAAAGTTTGTCCCTTGTTTGTTAAAAGCAGTCAACATGTTTGTCTTTGAACCATGACTGCAGCCCATGGTTATTACTGTAACCATGACTACAACCACACTGTTTTCCTCAACCTCTGACCGAGTCTGTTTGGTCCTCAGAGTTTCCTTGAAGAGTTTCTATCAACTTGATAAACAACCCTGATGTAAACTTTATCTGTTGGCATGATAACTCAACAAAGCACCAAAGCGTTGTCAAATAAAGAACATTTCTTTTTTCAAACACCAACGCTGCTCTGCTGATAAAGAGCTTTCAGATCAGAAAACTCTTCCATGTGTACGTCTAGAGGCCATGCACAAACTCTGTCCAGTGTCTTGTTGTTTCAGACACAGTATTCGTGTTCAGTTTTATTCAGAAGTTGTGGAAAAATGTCGTCTTGGCTTCGGGGAGAGAGATCTGAACTTTGAACAAATAACCCTGAAGATGTCCTGCTTTCAAGAAACATGCTTCCAAGTTATTTAATCAGAAATGTAGGATTAAAAACGTGATTTCTGTTTGTGATTGAGACTCCAGCTCCTCTTTCTAAGTGTTAAGGTGCCCATCAATACAAACTCAACTACTGGTGGGCTGGAGGTGAAGATCCACACCATGAACAGACTGAAACTCTGATGGTGTCACTATTTTTGGATGTAACTAATTCCTCATTTTTGCCTTAGTGCTCATCACATGCTCAGCTCCAACATGAAGACAAAGTCAGCAAAATGTGCAAACTTCCATTAAGTTGTCTCAAGCTGATATAGAACTGTATTCTTAAACAGAGTTAAGTTTAAAATGGGATTAGAGGGGCATTTAGCAGTTTAATTTTATTCAACTATATACTTATCTCACCCATGAGCCTATGGTTTATAAAAAAACACTTTATACTAGCATGGTTCATTTATGGGCCCTGTATTGATATCTTACAAAATGTTATGTCAGTTAATCACCTATGCATGGGCTGCAGTTTGATACGCGCTGCACTGCTTTACAGTACTCTTATGTGAAGTTGAGGGTGGGAGAACAAAACCTCTGTTCTAGTTATTACAACATAGGGTCACAATACCAGAATTTGGCATGTGTGTTGTCGTATGGGAGCTGTAGAGAAGACTTACACACCTGAATAGAAGTTGCACTGCAAAAGAAAAAATAATGGAGCCCTTTGTTGCATGTTTGTGTGCCACAGATCTTTGAAATTATCAAAGATTTGTTTGTTTGTTAAACTAAAGGAATTGCAATAGGATTTGGGGTTTTATTTATTAAGCACATTTCATTAAGGTAAGCTCAGTATACTTTTTAATAATAATAACAATAATAATAATAATAATAATAATAATAATAATAATAATAATAATAATTATTATTATTATTATTATTATTATTATTATTATTATTATTATTATTATTATTATTATTATTATTATTATAATTATTATCATAACAATAATAATAAAACATAGATAAATAAATAAATAAGAGATATAATAATGAAAAACCCACCAAATTACAGTTGCAAACAGAATAGAATGGGTGTGTATGTTGCATCTGGTACTTTTGGAGTCTGCCTCAAGTGGACATTCTAAGAACTGCAGTTTTTAGTAAAGTCACACTGGCTTCCTTTCTAAATACATGAGTTTGTTGCTCAGTACAACAATGCATGATTAGATTACGTGCATACAAATGGTATCCATGCTGAGGCCTGGTTGGGTATGGACTTGCATGAATTTAGGCCAGCAGTAAGGGTCAACTGGGCCTACTACGAGTGCACCCTAACCAGCTCACCCTGTTCATGAATTTAATATGAATGAAACAACTTTTTAAACTTGTTTTTGTGGTATTGCCCATATTAGATAGATGGATGGCTGGGAGACTTACCAGTTACCACTATGAGGACAGCCTAAGTATGTAGCACACACTTTAATAGCACCACTATTAAGAGTAAAAGACAAATTTAATCTACACAGTGTATCAACGAGGGAAGCAGAAAAAGGATAAACTGTGAAAACAGAGCTCATATATGATGCATTTCTCTCTTAAAGACCCCTGGTTGCCTGAAATCCATCAGGGATATGCTCCTTAAGATAGAGAACACAGATTTACTGTGACCCTTGTTTTAGAGACTCTTAAATTTCCCCTCAGTAGGATGTGAAAACAAGAGGAGCTGAGGTCCAGATCAACAGTCGCAGCCACTGTTTCCTGTGGTCTGGCGTTGCTGCTTTAATGTGTTCAGGATGAAGGAGTGCGGTGTAATCAGGAGCCCTCGGGACCAGTAAAAGACCCTCTATAGTCCGACTACCACAGAGACAGGAAGAAGAGAAAGGCTGAAAGTGTGCGCTTGTGTTTGAGCCAGGAGAAAAAAGAGAGAAAGAAAGTGAAAAGAAGGGACTGAGGGGAGAGTATTTGGGAGGGAACAGTTTGTTTCTCAGTGTCAGGGCCTCGTCTGGCCCTGAGGGTACACTCATCCCTCTCTTCACTTTCTTTCTCCTTCTCTCGACCCATTTGCTCTGTGATTTATACCTAACCTCTGTAATTACAGTGCCAACCACAGCAGCCGTCAGGTTCAGATCGGGTGAAGCACAGACATGCCCCATCACCTGAGCGCAGCAACTCACCAGCTCTGTGCTGAAAAAAAAAAAAAGCTGCAATTTTCCCTTCAGCCTAATCTCCTTGACATTGGCCTTTAGGAACATATTTGTGTGACAACAAGAAACCACAGCGCCAGACATCAGTCAATTGTTTTATATTAGAAAACACAGTAAGGTTATATAAACTGATGCTCAGCAGGGGAATCAAATGAACTTCTGTTGAAGGATCTGAGCTCTTATCAGTGAGTTTCCACTGCACTGTGGTCTACACACTGGTGTCAGGATACGATCAATGCTCAGAATCACAATACACATGAAAAATACTCACTTGGCATGAAGTGCCATTGAAATAAAAGTCTCTCACTGCCGCTGTGGGATGAAATATGATTGGTTCATTTGGACTTGGTGACCTGCAGCTCAGATCAACCACCTGATCTGACATGTTTCTTTGGAAACAAAACACCCACTCTGATCCCACAAAGGAGAGGAAGTACATCTGTTGCTGCGTGTTTTTTTGGAAGAGAAGCCACTGAGTTTTCAGTGTCTGCTCGTCTTTGCTGTGTGTACTGTATGTCTGAAGATGTCCATGACACCCCGGGCATTGTCAGAGGACAGAAAGCTCTCTTTGGCAGCCCCCTCAGAGAAGCAGCATGATAGAAAGTCAGAGGAAGAAAAGAAAGAGAGGAAGAAAGAGAAAATGTGCCCACATGAGTGTGACATACTGCTGCCGGACTGATTTGCTCTCCATGACAACCGCACAGAGACGGGCCAGGGGGGCCGGGGGACTCCTTGGCTTTTCGGTCCGGCACAATGCGGAGAGGCACGGCTGTCTTAACCTCAGTGACATCCCTGTTGTCAGCGGGTCAAATCCTTGAATATCAATGAACTGACTCAGTGCCCCTTGCAGCGGCCCTCAAAAGTGTCCGACTCACATAAGAAGCTGGAGCTGTCCTCTCTGACCTCCTCTGACCTGCCTCCAGCCTCTCGCTGCATTCAGACCACAGAGACTGAATCCACAGGGTTAAACAACACTTCATCAGCGCACACGCATTCCTGTCTCCAGTTTAAAGTCAGCTCAGTCAGTTTGTTGCTTTCTAGACCAGTGATTCCTTACCAGAGGTACACAGCCCCCCCATCCCTGAAGAAAACCACAACACCAGGAGACATCAGCAGACAGAGCAGCAGCCCAGCCAACTTGTATAACAACTTTATTAGATAATACAGTATTCATGATTTCATTAGAGATGATAGCTGTATGACTTCAGTTTTGTGTTTGAATGAATAGTGAACATCTGACTGGATTAAAATTACTTTTAAGTTATTAAGTATAAACACTGTCACAATAATGACTAATAATCTGGCTAGGGATGGTTATTGAAAAGATTGTACTGATACAAATACCCTTATTATTTCTGCTTATTGATCTGATTCTTTATTGATTCCCTTATAAATTCCTTCTGTGAATTATCTTTGTACAAAAAGTAGTTTTACAGTTTTTCTGCATAAAAAAACATTCTATTTAGTCAATTGGTAAACAAATATGCAATTGGTCTCTGGATCTGGATATCTCTGGACACAAATTAATTAAAATAAATAAAAATAGCATGTCACATGACGCTGATGTACTGTTTTGTTAAATACCATTAACTAGAGTAGGCCTCTAAGTGGTCACAGCAATACTTTGAGCTGTTTGGAACCTTGCGCTGCCCTGTGCAGAGCTTGTGCTTTATTAGTGAATTAGGGCTAAACCTGCATGTACCTTTTCTTCTATCTTGCCTGTTAGTGTTTTGACATTTAGAGTTCTTAGTATTGTGAACAAAGAGTAAATATTATATCTATCTTTGATTAAAAAGTTTTAATTCTGTTTAAAACCAAAGTCATAACAATATATGCTAACTGCTAGCACATTAATGCAATTTCCCGTATAGCTCAGCATCAAGCTAGTGCTATATTTTCCATATCTTTTTGGAACAATAAAAGATGAAAAACGTGCTAAATGTGTTGAATAGAAATCTCTTGTGAGAGAGTAATGTACATTTCTTTGTGTTCAGTGCTTCTTCTCAACAGAAACCAGTTTTTGATTCTCATGCCTATTTCTGACTGGATGCAGGACTGTTTCTGTCACATCAAGGCAATACTTCATTGTGTTCCTTTTTGCTTGTCAACTAATAATTTGACAGGACTAAATAAGAAAACTACTGGAAAAAAATGGTGCATACAAACTATTTAAAGGGGACATATGCTTGTTTCTCCTTTTCACTGTGCCAGACTAGGATGCCTGTAAAGCATTTCTGCCCTCAATACAAGTCTTTACATACATTTAGTTACATTTAGTTCCTTCATTGCCCCACAATAGCGTTCTCAATATCCTCATTTTAGGCCATTCTGAAGATTTCGTTGAAACGCTCCGTTTCGAGAACGACCTCCAGTAACCTTGCAACGTCACAGCCCTTTGTGCTCTGATTGGTCGGTTCTATCAGAGGGGCGGAGGGGGTAGAGCCAGGGGGCGGTTTTTGCAGCATGGCAGTATTTACAAAATCGCCATATTGGATGGGGCAGACCGAGCGAGTTTGCTGTTTGCCAAAACTTCACCATAAGGCATTGATAGCACTAATAAAATGGCAGAGTGTAGGATACATCCTTTTGTTTTGGACCCCGAGTCAGACCTGGACGGTTCTGCAGCTTAGGAGGAAGAAAATCCACCTCGACACAGATCATCTCAGGACGCTTCAGTGTGGTGAGTCAAACCGGTACTGTACATGTATAGTTTATACGTTTATACTCGGCTCTTGGTGGGTGTATCCCTCGGTGGCGGTTGTGTGACCAACTGACATCACAGAGAAGGAGCTGCTTTATCAGATTACTCCAATAAAAATAAAGGTACCTCGTGTCGTCACGAAGGTTGAAATCTCGCAGCCAAATGGCAATGACCTGTTTTCAGAGGCATCAAATCTCGTTCTAGGATATCAGAAAAAATACAATATCTAATTTTTTTGAAATTTCAGGGGGTGAAAGGTCTTGTTTTCAAATGTATTATATTATATGTAAGAATTAAATCAGGGATCAGCATGATATGTCCCCTTTAAAGTGAGTCCTTAATCCATCATAACTGATGATTCATACAAACAAAATAGAGAGCTCAAGTTGTGTTTTAACACTAGAAACAGTTATGCTTAAGTCGAAGTAGTGGCTCAAGTTAGGGTATACAATCACAACAAAAAGCATGGATGCACAGATAAATTGTCAAGTAGTAAAAGATAGCTTTATAAAGTGGATTAACAGCATAATTGATAGTCTAAAGATTAAATTGAAACATCATTCCCACCATCATGTTTTCATGATCATATTTGGACATTATGGTGGAATCACATGAATGTAACACCAGCCGGAAAGCCATGTCTGTGACACGTGTGTCATGAATCACATGTAGTCCTTTGGAATCACCTTCTTTGTCTTTATTTTCACTTTCAAATGTGATCCTCTGCAAATATATTTTAGTACTAAAGTAAAATTTAAACTAGTGACTGTACCTTGAAGAGAATGTTTACTGATGCAATAGATAATCTAGTAAAGCAGCAGGAGTGGGGTTATGTTTGTCATCCTTTTCGCACAACCTGTGGAGTCTCCCCCTGCTGGCCAATCGTGAGAAGGCAGATTTCATACACTTTTATCTTGGCTTCACTTTTGAAAACAAAGAGCTGTATGACTATAAAAAGAGATGGACTGGGTCAGAGAAACACAGTGATTGAATATGTCTGGTAGAAAGCTCTGTTAACTGTTTTATATCACACCGAACACAACAACAGAGACATCCCATTTATCAGGCACATGGGCATACTCAGGGTAACATCTGAGGACACTGCATTCCCTCTGCAGTGCCAGCCATCACTTCAATCCCCATCTACATCAAGTCATGTGTTTCCTGCTTAATAGAACATTTTGTTGTCTGCAGCGCTGCTCCTTTCTCTCCTTTGAAGAGAGAAGAACAGAGGCTTGTCTTTGTGATGTTTTGTGAAATTTAGCCATGTTGGTTCAAAGTGTTTTCCGTGACCCGAGGCAGTGATCAAACGCGGCACTAAATTTAGGTCGTCATTTCCAAGTCAGCCATTCTAGCCTATGATCCACTGTATGATGAACATTCATTTGAAGGCGTACTGCGCAGGTGTTGTGTAGTCAATGTGCAGACACATAGTTTGCATGCTTCAGAGGAACACCCTTTACCGGAGAGAGTGTCATGACTTTGGCTTCTGCACGTCTTGTACTTATGACAGCTGTTTTATAGACTACAATCATTTTTTTTAATGCAGAAGCATAAATCGTGACTATTCACACATCTGTTTTTTTTAAAGCTTTGACGCTGAATGAAACAAATCTTTTGGAAGATTTCCTAACCCATCATTATTCATGATAGAAGTGGATTTTACTCACATGTTGACAAGTTCGCTCACGTAAACTTATGTCTGGCAGCTTATGGGCTGGCATCAAAAGCTCAGGAAATAAATTGCACTGTAACAAAATGTGTCAAAGCCACCAGTTGCCATGTAAACACAAGACAGCAGTCAGACAACACAATTTAAGTTTGGTTGTCATGCTGCAATCACTTTAAGTGGGCCACTATTTTCCACTCAGGCCAGATAACGGGGTCCTGACCCCTCCTCTGTGTAGATTAACTGCTGCTGCCATCACTCCCATTACTATTATCAGGACCAGACAATCTGGCCCGCCACCAATATCCAGGAAACCAAGATTCTCCTGCCATGCTAAGCCTGATAACTCGAAGGGAACACATGTACTGCTATCAGATACAGTCTGAAAACCCAGCAGTACGATCATTTATCATCTCTACAAATGTTCCTCCATACTTTCCCCAAATTGCTTCCAGTCCTGTCACTGTACAAAGGGAGCTGAGAGCAAAACGGGACATTGTCTTGGACTGCTGTAGACCCACACATGTTCTGTGTTGTGCATGCCTGTTCATATTAACTTGATGCCTAAAGCTTAAAGAAACAGTCTGCATGGATTACAAAGTGAATGCAGCCAAAACCTGAATGATTAAACAAAAACAAGCTGACAAACATGACTCTGAATTACAGATTCTGATGGTACAGATAACAAAGTGACTGAAAACGACAGCTGTGCATATGCAAATGTGAAACAGAGAGTTTGCTGCTCTGTGTGTTCATGGACACCACATTAGATCTAAAAATACAGTTTGTCTTGTCTTCAGTCTTTAGTATTGGGTTATTTTACATCCCACCAAGAGGAGTTGTGACACACTTGTACTTAATTTTGCTTTTGCAGTCTAACACAACTTCTTTTCAAAGAAATGTGTGACATCTACTCAAGTTTCCTGTTAGTTTTTGTTTTACAACATTATAGCCAAGATTCAAATACAAATGTTGTTACTGCTGTGCATGCCTGAGTCTTCAAACAGGTTAACAAACCAGACACAGTCCAAAGGCAATGAACTACACCAAACCCTGAACAAACTGCTTGGTTTAAAGCTAAGCTAAGCTGAGCTAGCTAGCTGTAGACATCTTCATGAACACAATCTTAGCGATGTCACCCATTGGTTTTGATCAAGTTTTATGTATTTTGGTAAAATGTCCACAACAAACATTCATTACAGAAAATTCTTACTGTTGATAGTTGGGTTAAATAGAGAAACGCTGTAGCGGGAACACACATAGAAGAATGTTATATTCTATTTTTAGTCCACGGGACTGTCTGACTATGATATCTGACATGTGTCTTCATTCATTCATTCATTTTCTGAACCGCTCATCCTGTTCAGGGTCACAGGTGGCTGGAGCCTATCCCAGCTGTCATTGAGCGAGTGGCGGGGTACACCCTGGACTGGTCGCCAGTCAATCACAGGGCTGATACAGAGACAGACAAGCATTCACTCACACACTCACAATTTAGAGTGATCAATTAACCTGATTTTAGGGTGTGTGAGAAAACCAGAGGACCCAGAGAGAACCCACGCACGCACAGGGAGAACACGCAAACCCCACACAGAAAGGCCCACCGGCCAAGCTGGGAATCAAACCGGTGACCTGTTTGCTGTGAGGCTGCAGGGCTAACTGTTGTGCCACCGAGCAGCCCACATGTGTCTTTATCAATCAAATTATATAGAACTTTATAAAATGCTTCTAATACAAAAAGGTGTAACACAAAATGCTTTACAGTCCATTAAAAACAATAACACATGCCTGTCAGCACAACTGCCATTCGTCCGCCCAACCGTGCAACCATACTAGCCACAGTCAACACTCACACACAGTCTCACCCAAAGCCACACAAACACACACACACTATTGTACATGAGGCTGAGTACAGGTGAACCAGTTGAGAAAGCACCAGAGAAGCACCATGAGCAGAGAGCCAGCCACTGCCACAAGACACCAACACATGGCCCAGAAGAGAGGTGTACAAACACCAACCGCCACCAGGAACCAACGTGACAGGCCCCCTGCAACCACAGCTGACCACCACTCCCGGTGGAGAGGAAACACTGGGGTCCTATAAATGATAAAAGAAATTCTACATGAGAAGCCAAGGCTGGTAGAGCAGCAGCAGCAAAGACCCCCTTGAGTACAGGACAGAATAGAGCAGAGCAGCGTGGCCATCAGTAATGATATATATGACACTAGCAAAATCAGACACAGCATAAATAAAGAAGGTGAGTTGCAGGGGAGGCAGCTTTTTTTCCACAAGCTATTTGGCTTCTTCTTCTTTTTCTTCTTTTTCTTCTTCTTCTTCTTTTTTGCCTATTTGATGTTATCAGCTGAGCTGTCAGCTGATGGATGTAATAAGGGCCAAACTTAAGGAACAACAAAATTTGAGCACTTTTATTGATGAAATCTGGACAAAAATCAAATTTCAACACAACATAAGGTACAAAAACAAATACAAAACCCCCAAACAACTTCTCTCTCTTCACTCGCACACAGTTGTGCAAAAAATGTTGGGCATTAAACATCACATTACAAGTAATGCTGGTTACCAGTTGCTAAATTTTCAGTTGTAATAGTCATATCATGATGTTTCAGCTGTCCATTGCAGAGAGTTTATGAAGAAAATGGTCGAATGTCTGCATACAGTATATTCAGCCAGCAGGGCTGGGATGTTTTCTCCAACTTTATGTGAGATATGATTGTGTGGTTCTCTTTCATGTCCTCCCCCTCTGTGCCATCTCTCTTTGTTAAGTTTTCTGAGAGTGTCTTTGAACCACAGGCATTTTCTCCCAGCGGTGCTCACGAGCCCTGCCAGATCCATCATCATCCTTCTTCCTGCGTCTCTCCCTCTATAGCTGCTATACCGTCTGTAAACTCACACACAGATATATACACATGTAGACAGTCTCCTGTTGTGCTCGCTCTCACCACTCCACCATCAAACCTGTCACTGTCGCATAAAAACATCTCTGAAAAACACCAAGGAGCACAGTCACACACACACACCTGCGCATGAACACACACACACACACACACACACACACACACACACACACACACACACACACACACACACACACACACACACACACACACACACACATGCACAGGCAGTCAATAGGTGTCGGGCTTTATGGGATTAGGGACATTATTGTTTTTGAGCACATCACAGCATTTGAAGTACCAAAACACGAACACCATGATGAAGAAAACTGCTGATTTCTGTGTCTGTCTTTGTGTAGCGATGTCTTTTTGGAAATCTTTGCTGACAAAAGAAGCGCCGCCCTGACTCTTGTATTTCTGCTGTTTTAAAATGATCGGCGCTCTTTGCTGTGTGGATTAGGAAGGTGGCAGATTAGAGTCTGCAGCTAAATCACCATGGCGAAAACCTTGCTTCCAGCTGACACCACACTCCTCACATCCCTCTAACCACGCAATCTTTGCCTCTTCAGTCACGTTGCAGCTCATGGGTGACAGCCGTACCAGCAAAAACTCTTCCTTTCATCTGACAGCGTTGTTCTGAGAGTTGCAGATCTGTCTTTTTTACTGGAGAGATTTTTACACATGTACATCACTCTCAATTGTTAGGCTTTGAAAAATGTCTCCTTTGTTATGAGCGAGATAAGAAAACTGATACTTCTCCTCCTCTGCTCGTAATACATGCCCACTGTTGGCAACTGATTAGCCTAGCTCAATGTTATTCCTGTGCAAATATACATAGGCTACTCAAATCAGAAAATGCAGCCTGGCTCTGTCCCTTCTTTTTCATCAAGAGCGTCTTATTAGAAGAATAAATTCATGTTTTTTTTTTGTTTTTTTTTAAACACATTATTTATTTAATGGCCACTAGAGGCAGACTCTAATTGTTGAAGACAGGCTACTCATATACCAAACTTTACACAAGATGTGATGTCTAAGTAATAGTTTTTAATCATGATTTGAGGTCCCAGTTCAACTTTATTTCAGCATTTAAAGCTTCAGAGCTTTCAAATCTGAAGCCAACAAGTTCCTGCCATTGTGGACTGTTGACCAGAGTACAGATGTATAAATACCATTCAGGCAGCAGCCACTTCAGGCTGGCCCCAAATCCAAGAAAAGTCCATTAGGGCCAAAATTCAAACATACCAGAATTCAAAAGGCTGGTACAAGGAACTTAACCATTCTGAAAAGCTCATGTCTCCATTTCATCAAGACTTTTGATAGGAGATTTTTTGTGACTTTTCTTTTTTGACTATATTAATTTAAGGAATTTTAAACACATTTACAAAAGTAAGGGCAAGACCGAGGTGGCCAACAGGTGGGTGCATTGTAGCCAACCAGCAACCCCCTGTCTAATAACATGAAACTGCAGTTCATCAAAATGTTGCTTGAGGCTGGCTGCAGAACCACTAGAAACTACGTGCAAACCAAACGAAAAAAAACAACAACTAGATTTTCACAACATTATTAAACATATTCAAAGCTTGGGTCTGAATGGCTACTTTCTCTATTGCTACAAAATGTAAAGAAGAGGAACAAAGTAAGCATTACCAATATAACTCAGAGTTGGGTTTCAAAACTCTGTATCAGAAACAGATAGATGATGTCATAAAACACCACGTCCATATACTGTGCAGTCTCAGCTCCATCTCCTCGCCTGTGATCAGGTTGATCAAAGTTGAGGTACTAAGCTACTAATTCCAAAATGGGAACTTACTCTGGACTTCATGATGCCTCTTTTAAAGCCAAGGCATGACATCCTTAACCCTTTTCATATTTTCAGATCAAGGCACCCCTGTAGTCTCGCCTTCAGCACAAATGTCAGAGGCATCATGGTGGAGCCCATTCGTCAGTTGAAGTGACCAATGAACAACATTTTTTCCAAAGGTTTCTGACACCACATCCATGTTTTATGGTGTACATGGTCCTTTTTCACCCGGTCATTAATTCATCTTGAATGCAGTTGATTTGCTGCCTCCAGATACCGTTTGGCTCTGCTTTGTAGTATTTCTACATAACCTTGAAAGGTAAAAGTCACCAAACCTTAACTTTGACGGTGCCTCACAGCAGGTGGATTTTCTTATAACTGATTGGAGTCACGCTGCTTTCAGCCTTGGTCGGTACATTTACATGCACAAGTTAGTCAAGCTACAGTTAAAGGTTATTTAAAGGGATTACTGTCCTTGTTCCTGTATACACAAACACTGGGTGAGAATGGATTTGTTGTCAGGCGGCAGTTTCCCCCCCTTTGGATTAGTTTCTACTGGATTTTCTTCCAGTTGACCTTTTACATCATACACCAAAACTATCAACAAACAAGTTAGCAAGAAGCAAATCAAACAATAAAACACATGGACAACTTTCCAGCTCTTTTCTTCTCAGAGGATTGTTTGCGCTTTTACTTTCCATGTTGATAGCTTTAATAACTTTTTTTGACGTTCCTTCTTCTTCTTTTGAGGTTTGGCATGCTCCCAATTTCCCTCAACACATTTACGTTGTTTGACTTCTGGGTCAGAGCTTGATGTGTGAACTATGGAGTGGTGCAGAATGCCTTTACAAGTTCAGGGCTCATTGGGAAGTTTACATACAAGGGAAAATCAATCATAAACACAATATTTAGGTTTGTTGGTCTGGCTCCGAGAATTTAAAGGCGCTGTGAGGACTTTTTAAGTGTTCTTGAAAAAGTTTCTTCTTGATATATGCCTGATTATAATCCACACTTTAAAATGGGATAATCAGAACCAATATTACAGGTTATTTCAAAATGCAACTTAGCTTGGTCCATTCTTAGCTCCCCGAATAGGGTCGAGCAGGACTAGATTGATTTAAGAAACGTCTAAGTCTCTATGACAACACCATGCCGGCTGATGAAGTTTTGAAGTGAGAAGGTTCATCTGTGTTTTTTTTTCTTTTCTGGTGAAAACGATTTCTGTGATTAATTTTGTAGTGATGGTGGACACAGGAGCCTTACTGTCTGACAGAAAAAGGACAGAGGAGCAGAGGAAAGCTAAACAGCACTGGCTAAAGGCTAAAACACGGAATGTGCTAATGGCAGAAACATGAGCTAAACTGTTTGTGATAATGTTTATTCCAACCCACATGCAGCAGTTATTCTGCAGTGGTCTGAGGTTACGTTAGCTCTGCTTGGTAGATGACTGGCAGGACATAACCAGGATTCACTAAGGTTACACATTATAGACATGTCTCACAGCATCTGACTGCCAGTATAAATATAGACTGCTACTTGACTACTGTACACGGGAATAAAAGATTTTCTTGTTGTCATGTGTCAAACAACAGTACTACGGAACTGATGATAATAACTAACTTTGTCGCCTTGAATCCAGTAAAAAGTTGTCTTAAACTAAGAAAATTTGTTTCCATCCAATCTGCACTCATTTCCAAAACAAACACACACTTTTTTAAAAGTCACATCTTCATGACAGTGTGCATGAGACTCTGGGCCTAAAAGTGGCGCTGCAGTCCAATTAAAGCAGATCCTCCTTACAACATCCTTACATGCTGTCAAATCACTCAGACTAACATGTTTTCTGGTTTGTCATTTTAAATCAGTGTAAGTCTGGCTAATTTGATTCATCCATTTGTTTGGCATCATGTAAACAAACAGGGTTAAGCTTAGCTTGGAAACTGTTGTACTTTCATTTTTAGTAAACAAAGAAGAGAGTGGTATAGATGTACTCCAGTGTTTTCTTTAATAAGTCAAGCATACCATTGCATCAAGTTTTATCTGATTAACAAAAACAGATAGGTTTGCAGATAAATAAGATAAGATGAAAATTCATGTCCTGATTTTACAGGTTAAATTGTCTGACACTTTTTTTCCCTTTACTGCAGCTGCCTATAAATGTATGATGCCTGAAATGTAACCTTGATATCTTTTATTGGTTTACTCATCTCTCAAACACTCTGCCAGCTATCAGTGTGCATGCGTTCACATGCTCTGAGCCCACAACAAGCCAAAATCTGTGGAAAAAAACAAAGAGACAGGCTTAGGGGAGGAGGCTGGCATGAAAAGAACAATGTCTGAAAATTAGCAGGAGCTGCAGCGCTCTGCTCCGTCTGATGTTGTATTCAGCCTAACTAGTCCTGGGAGGAAGTGCCCCGCTTGTATGCAGGGGGAGTGTCTGTTTGCACAGGTCTCTGTCAGTTAACACTAATCTGCCTGATCTCCACCTCAAAGTCAGTCACTTCTCCACATGCAAATAAACATATTCAGCCCTCTTTCAAACCAAAGCCACTATCAAACACTTGTTTGATCAGCAGAGGGCCTGCGAGGCGGTTCATTATGCGTTTAAAAAAGTGCCCTGCCCCCGCCTCGCAGGCAGAGAACTCATTGTTGCCTGTTTTTTTTTTGTAATTACTCTCACCTTCAGCAGTGGCTGGGAACAACTGCTTCCACAGCAGGCTCATGCATGTGTGACGAGCTGTTAGCGTTAGCTTCCTTCTGCAGCTTTGGAGCATAGACAGTAAACTCACACTGGCCCAGATTCTTCGCCTTCTAGATCAGTTCAGAACATGAAGCCCACCCACACCTCCTTCAACCGTGCTCCTCAGAGCTCTGGATTTATGAACCTGCACAACTTCACGGATAAAGAGCTGCTTTCATTGCACTCTCTGATAACACTCAGGCCTCTGAAACTTGCAGCTCTCCCTGCAAACTTTTGTCTTCAATAACACTCTTACTCCAAACAAAGTGTCATTTGTCGTGGTGCATTGACTCTTTCTCTGCTCTGGTGCAGCAAAGAGATGCAGAAATATCTAAAAGGTGACTTCTTAGCATTCAGAGCAGTCGTCTAATAGGAAGAAAACGTGCCAAAAACAGTCAAAGAAACGTGCATGTTGGGAGAACGCCACCTGCCCCAGAGCATCTGGCAAATTCCTTTGTGTGTATGTTGTGCTGTGTGCGTCATGTATGAGTCTGTGACATTGGGGAGGCTAAGCATTGCTTTGCAAACAGACAGGCCTGAACTAGTAAACAGGTGCTGCTGGAGCAGCTGAGGATGAGGACATGGGGCGTCTCCACAAAGCCTGATCAAAGAGGAGCTGTCTCAGCCGCCAGTCATCCCTGCAACTTGATTTATGTCACTGTGTCAGAGAGCTTTAAAAACAGGAGACAAAGTAAAGGTACACAGGCTCCTCCAAGGCCTCTCCTACAACAACACCGCATAGAGCAGCAGTCATGTGTTGATACAGGAGTGGAGCTTTAAAGTTGTGCTGTCTTGCCGCTCTCGCTCTTTAAACCAGCCTTTGACATTCAGAAGAGGCTTAATTGTTCTGTCGTTTTAACCCTGTGTTTTTATAGCAGCCGGTTTCACAAAGACATTAAACATCAGCTGGATTACAGGGTGTGAAAAGCTGAAAATCCCAGCTCACTGGAGAAACAGTCACGTTAAATTAAACTGAATAATCATCAGCGGTTTGATGCTGTTTCAACAACACTGATCACAAACAGGAGCCCTACCCCCTCTTCTTTTTCTTCTTTTTTTTTTTGTCAACACATCGCAAGCCAACACACACACTGCTATCTCCTGCATGGCACAGCAGAAGGAGCGAGAGACGGGAAGTGGAGGAGTGTGATGTGACAGCATTCGTCCTGGTGGAGTTTACACATGTGTGGGTCTGAGACTCATCAGACTGAGTCACATGGCTGTGGCGGGATTCCCCTTCTGCTTTGAGGAATACAAAAAAACATGTCATCAAAAAGACAGACATTTAATGATGAAAGATGTTTCATTACCCGGGCTGGATCAGTCAATCTGATCAGACGATGTAAAATCTATACTTTTAAACTCCTAAATCCAGCCATACGTACAGTTGAGTGTGATTTTCCAGAGAGAGAAAAAAGAAAAACTTTCTTGCCAGCTATACTTTGCCCTTGCTCAGAGCAGGATTTTTCCCTTTGAAGCGAGCAGAAGAAGAGAAGTGAAGCTGCTTGGCTGAAGAAGCCCTGGAAGGGGGTGGTAACTGTCATTTATATTTACAGCCTTCCCAGACACCTCGGGGGCTGTTATCCAGGTGGCCTCTGCTGAAGCTCTCAGAAGCACTCGCACCTTTTTTTGCGACTCACAGTATCAATAGACACTGGCTGACTTTGATTCAGCCACATAAAGGTTGTGAGTCATGTGCTTTTGACTGTTAAAACGGGTTGGGCTGACGCTGGAACTTGAATGCCCTCGGGGAGAAAGCATTACTACACTTTCTGAAACTTTATTAGACCAGAGAGGACTCTCTACCAGAGGTTTTAAACCCTCTGAAAGGTTTGAAAGTGTGGCAGATAAAGGCAGAAAAGGACTCCAAACCTGTACCTTTTTCATGTACTAAAATTATAACTTCATACTCTGTTTCCTTCCTGATCTGTTACATTCCTGCATGTGTGTGTCTCTAATGGTTGACAGACTCGTACATGTTGCCAAAGTTAATTGCTGTAGCTTTGATTCAAGACATGACTTGAACTGTTGACAGTGTAAGGATCATTTAACCCCAAAACATCTCACCATACCTCACAGTGTATCCTCTTTGCTAGTGAAAAAAAAAAACAGCTTCAGTCGATATGTAACCACTTCAAATCCAGGCCAGATGTGTCTTTAGAAATGTCACCATGCCCTGCTGATAAGAAGAGAAGAGATGACAGATATTCTGTGTTTTTGGTTTGCAGCGATCCTCCCTTTCAAAGTCAAACCCTTCAAACAGTCTAATCCTGTCCTGAATGAGAGCTGGATTATTGTATAACCCCTTCATTGATACGCACCGACACATGCAACACAGCAAGACATGGAGCCAGAAAGAGAAAGAGACGAGTGTGAAGGACTGAACTGTGAATCCTTTTCAGCTGGGGTTAAAAACTAACCACTATGTTTAGAAAAAAATACAACAGACAAAAAGCAGAAGATAAATGTTTCAAACAATTAGCTACTTCTAAACTTCTGATTCATTCCTGAGCAAAAACTTTTTGTGTTTTGATCAAATATTAAAATACCTTTAGGGTGCCAATTTTGGCCTTTTGATGACATCATTGCTTGAATATTTCATAATAAAAATTTGGGCAAAAATGTTGATCACCAGGGGGGATTCTCAACAGATGTTAAAGGTAAAATTTTAAATCAAAGAGCATAATTTCTGTTTGTGAAAACTTAAACTCCACCTCTGCCCTATCAAAGACATTTTGATTAAAGGATTTTAAAATCCAACACTAATTACGGCGCAGCTTTAGATGAAAAGGATCCCTCTAAATCTTATTTCACCTTATTTCACAATGTCTTACATAAAATGAATGAAAAGACAATCTTTTTAACCCTGTTACATTTTTTTTTTCACATGAAGTCATTTTGAAGCAGCCACAGGGTCAGGATCACAAAAGACGCTTTGTTTTTTTAAAAACAAGAAGAGAGAATTTCATAGCTTACACATCTAGCATGGTTACTTCCTTTTTTATATGAAAAAAACACTTTTAAACCATAGTAAAAGTGTTTGAAACATTTATGTGCTACTCTGGAGTTTCTTTCATTAATCAAAACATTTCTTACTGTATAACAGAGTAAAAAGTGTCCCATGACTGCTTCCTGTTTGTAACCACTGTCCTCTCTAACAGATATTTTTTAAGTTGCTCTGCATGACCAAACCTCTAAAACCCAGCTCTGACTCACCATCACATTTACATTTAGCTTCATGATTTCACCACTGCAGAGAAATTAGTTTGATGAAAAAAAAAAAAAAAAAAAAAGCGAAGGGAGGGAAGCACAAGTGCTGCAAAATCTTAAAAACACTTTGGCTCACTGTGGCTGCAGGAGGATGGAAACTCACTCACGCCTCAGGAAAAAATAAATCAACAGTTTCAGAACAAAATCACTGATTTGCAAACATTTAAAACTAGAACGTTTTATTAATTTTTTCCTATAAAAATCTCAGGTTTTTAGAAATATATACAAACGTTCCCTTGTGCTATAAAACAGCAAAGAAAAAAAACAAACACATGGAAAACTCAACTGTGTGTACAAATAAGTTTTCAATAACGAGTGCTTGATTAATTTATGGCGTGGGTTTGCCTCACAATGGGCAGTTCGACTAAGGTCCTGAGCGCTTTTTCAACAGCTGCTCTCACTCCAGTTCAAACATATATGACACCGCCTCCATTTCCATTAAAAAGCCTCCAAACACAACACTCATCTCTCTGACCATTTGCCTCCATTGTCTATGAGCTCTTTTCATTGTCTGTAATCTGTCACTAACAGTACAAGTGTCTCTTTTTCTGCCTGGGAGGAAAAAAACATCTATTGCACATTATTCAAGTAACCCCATGGCACATCCAAATGGTTTATTCCACTCTTTTTGTCTTGGGAACAATACGATTTTTTTTCTCCCTACCAAGTTCCTCAATAGGATAAGTGAATCCAGGAGTAACAGATTTTTTTCCCCAAACAAAGGCAGCTCTTGTTGCATGAGATGGCTCAAGATACAAAAAACCCACGTTGCATGATCTTCAGTGCAGTTTGCATAAATAAAACATGAACCTTGAGTCTTTTGAGGGCACTCTGATTACAAAGTCTCGATTAGGTAAGGGCTTTACAAGTATTTTGGGGTTCACAGAGAGAGAGCCAGCTCATACGCATGTCGGAGGAGGCCGTGTAGGCTCATACTTGGTACTGTGGCCTTTCAGAGACGGGTGAGGTTTGATGTAAGGCCTGCTGCTGGTGAACACACTGGCAGCCTTCCTCCTCGTCCTCTTCTTCAGCTTCCTGCTGAACACATTCTGCCACGACTGCAGCGTCTTTGAGGTCCAGATCCACATGCCGCTTGTGATGCCCACCACCAGCAGCATGAAGATCTTCACCATGAAGATCTCCACAGCGGGGATGGACGTCTTCATGACACACTCGTCAGACTCCGGCCCGCTGCCCTCCACACATTTCTCCTCCACAGCCAGGATGCGCCAGTAGTCCATGTTGAGTCTCTCGTAGAAGTAGCAGGCGATGACGCAGGTGGCTGGGACGGTGTAGAGCACAGAG
Organism: Halichoeres trimaculatus; assembly: GCF_033239565.1. Taxonomy (NCBI): domain Eukaryota; kingdom Metazoa; phylum Chordata; class Actinopteri; order Labriformes; family Labridae; genus Halichoeres; species Halichoeres trimaculatus. Next base: position 21,885,530 of record NW_027437183.1, read on the forward strand.
AAGACCCCGATGCGGACCATCAGCTTCTCCAGCTTGTCCGTGTTCTCGCCCTCTGTTTTCATGATTTTGCGGATGTGGAAGAGGGCGACAAAGCCAGACAGCAAGAAGGAAGTGCCGATAATAAGGTAGCAGGAGAGAGGAATCAGCACGAAGCCGGTGAGAGCTTTGACATCCATGCTGCCCACGTAGCAGACGCCTGTCAGCTCGTCCCCGGCCACTTTCCTCATCACCAGGATCATGATGGTCTTCACGGCCGGTATGGCCCACGCTGCGAGGTGGAAGTAGCTGCTGTTAGCCTCGATGGCCTCATGACCCCACTTCTTCCCCGCAGCCAGGAACCAAGTGAGGGTCAGGATAACCCACCAGAGGGAGCTGGCCATGCCGAAGTAATACAGGATGAGGAACACAATGGTGCAGCCGGTACTCTCCAGACCCTCCTGGATGACATACTGGACCCCATTGTCTCTGTCGCAGGCTATTCTGTCAGCTCCCACAAAGAGTCGGATGAGGTAGCCCACAGAGTAAACACAGTAAGACATAGAGAGGAAGATGATCGGCCTCTCTGGGTACTTGAAGCGCTGCGGGTCTATGAGGAATGTGAGCACGGTGAAGGCGCTGGAGACAAAGCAGAGGATGGACCAGATGGCCATCCACACCAGAGAGAACTGCTTGTCCCCCTGACTCCAGTAAACGTCCACCTTGGGGTAGCATTTAGGGGCACACGACTCGCTTTTCTCCACAAAGTGAAACTTCCCAGGGTTGCTGCATGTCTGCTTGCTGGCGCTGTCCTTCAGGTGCAGCTCCTGCCCACTCAGAGGCCTCTGTGGCCTGAAATCTGGGGGCTGGGTGTGGGAGACTTTGGGGGGCTCGTCGGAGCCGTTGTTTGGTGCCTCCATGCAGAGATTGTTCGGGTCGTTTTTGGTCGGCAGCCGGGAACAGTCCAGAGAGTCGGGCCAGGGGAAGTTAAACTGCTCCAGGATGGGTGAGCATTTCAGCTTGACCTGCTCACACATCACCCGGCATGCTGGGATGGGGTTAGACACCTGCTCGGTGCACATAGGAGCGTACAGCGAGCACAGGAAAAATTTAAGATGACTGTGGCATCCAAACTGGATCAGCGTCGCAAACTCCTGCAGCTTCATCGCTGCTTCTATTTGGTCATCGTGGCCCATGAGGTTTGGCATTCGAGTCATGTTGTAGCCAATGTCTTTGCACTGGGAGATGGTGATCTGTTGACATCTCCCCTCTCCTGACCAGTCTGGGTCTATAGAGCTGATGGCTGAGCCCCCATCGCTCCACAGGACCAGCAGCACACAGATGAGTCTCACTTTAACAGCCGAACACATCTTCCCCCTCTTGATTCAAAGAAAAAAAAATAACAGCTTAACGTTCACTGCAACCACAACAAACAAGTTTCTCTCACTGATCAAACCCTGCCTGTTTGTGGCTGAGATCCAGAAAATGACAAAGCTATCTGTTGCAAGACCACCGTCTCCTCATTTTAGGCTTTAAAGTTTAGCTCAAGCATAAATCCAGAAACAGTTGGGGATTGTTTCCTCTCTGGAAGTCGCGTGCGTTCAGGTCCATGCTTTCACGCGCTCAGTTCGTGTCTGAAGTGTTGGATCTACTTCTTCAGCTCTCTTCTCCGCGCATGTCAGTCTGCTAAGAGCAAAAATGAATGGTCATGAGCCCCGATTAGTCTCCCACTTTTTTCTACAAGGTTCACTTCTCGGTCCTCACGTTTCATGTCACTTTTCCGGGGTGTCTGCCTGCGCAGCGGAGCGGAGCGGGTTCAGTCCGTGCGCGAAAACTTGAAAAAACAAGAAAAATAAATTTCCTTTGGTCCTGTCTGCGGCGGGAACGGCTGCTCACGAGGCACCCCGAAGAATTCAAGCGCCAGTGAAATGAGTACGATCAATATCCTCGCTTCTAATTGTTCATATATTCCAGAGAGGCAGGATTATGCTCCTCCCGTCAGCAGGCAGTTGGTGCGTTTAGTGGCAGCGCTCGTCTGAGCTGGTCGGAGCCTCCGTCCCGGTCTAACCTGCCAAAAGATCCGCCTTCAAAGACAGCTACTTTGCATAAGAAAGATGACACTGACACGCGGATTATTTTCAAATCGTGCGGAACAGCTTGTTCATTACAGCAGTTTCAAAGGCTCACAGCAAACTTCCCTCTCTCTGTTTGTTTGTGCTGAACCACAAACTTCAGCTTAAGCAGCACAGAAACACGTTTTATGAGAAACACAGAATGTTGCGCAATATGGCTCAAAGGCGCTCCGGACAGGGACGCACAGAAACCGAGTGATGCTGCAGCTGCTCGAGTGAAAGTGATGAGAAATGTTCAAACACTTTCCCCTCTGTTGCTTTCCTTTTAAAATGCATGCTAAGAAACACGGGTTAAAACAATGCAACTCCATTTATTTTTAATACTTTAGTGCATCCAATGTGTTTTCTCTTGTGTTTAAACACATGTGGGTCAGTGCAACCTCTGGTTTCCTAAGAGGGACATTTTACAGCATTCTAAGTCATAGATAAATAACATCTTTTTAAAATTAAGGAAACGTTGTCAATTAAAAAGAATAACAACTAAATCTACTCTTTGTGGACAGAATAATGTGACAGAGCATGCATGATAAAAAAAGATTTTTTTCACATTTAATCACTCAAATCAATAAATAATAAACGTAACGCTTCCTTAACCCTTGTTTTTAAAATCTAAACTAAAACCAATGCATAAAAGTAATCCAGATTTGAGACTAAAAATATTAAAAACTCTTTTTTTCAGTGAGCTCCATTTTAATGTTGCATAGGCCAAGTTTCTGATTTTCTGATTGCACTTTTTACTATAAAGAAACGCATTAGGCATCATTGTTAAGCACTGTTCTTTTTAATGGATTATGTAAAAATACAATCCTGCTGTCAGGAAAAAAAAAGGCAAGAGTGAAAATGTTTTAATTCTGTTCTCAAAAGAGGTTATTGTCAATTTTTATTCTCAATAATAAAAAATTGTGGATAAAAAGAAGCACACTCTGATGTCTGTCCAGAAAGAAGCTGTGTTAATATTTGATATTTTCATTTATAAATTCACAAACATGTTGCCCCTATTACTGTCATTTTCAGATGGGGTCAAAGAAAGTAATAGAAAGATATGTGTGTGTTTCAGCTCTACGCTCTGACATTGCTCTTTTGACAGGCTGGAGGAGCCTGCATCAGTAACTTAGTGCTCAGCAGTGACATCTGTATTCACATACAGCAGGGGCGCTGCCAGAGATTTTAGGCTCCATGGAAAAGTTTCACTTCGGGCCCCATCACTTTGAAAAAGAAATTATATTTTCAGCGTCCCCTTCAGTAATGGGCTCTTAAGATTGTTCTAACTTTTTCTTTTTTAAAATGCACCCCTGCATACAGGATTAGGAAAGTTTGAGTATTTTTATTTTCAAATTTGCCTGCCTGTCAGTCATTTTGGCCATTAATACACTTTACACTGGCTGACAGTTAGCCTAAAGTTTACAAGATGACTGATTTCAAATGACCCTTGTGACATATTTTTTTAATCAGCGATATTATGTCTTTGCATGCATTTAAAATCTTATAATTTGATGCATTTTTAAAATTATAAGGTTTTAGATTGAAGCAACCTTCTCTTCACTGTATTCTCCTGTCAACTTGCTTGATAACAGCAAAAGTGAACTACCAGTTATGGCAAAAGACATTTTTTTTAAATTACTAACGTGAGTAAGACTTGGAATGATTTGGGACTAAACAAAAATAGATTTGTGTAATTACAATGACTGGCTATCCTGATTCAACCAGAGGGGGTGATGGATCTAACTTTTAGGACTGGTATGAAGCAGGAATTCTCCAAATCTAAAGTATTCAAATCATTACAGGCTACATACAAGCTACAAACAAAAATAGATACTCTTAATCTTCCAGATGACTTCAATCTCTTAGAAGAGACGCTCTCAGTCTTGAACAAGGTCACTTTGTCTCCAAATTTTAATCCAAGCTGCAACTTTTGAACACAGACAGACTATCATTCCTACAGAAGTCATGAGAGACTCTGTTTAACAACAATATACAATGAAATATGGGAGGAAATTTTACTTTTACTTTCAGAAATATTTGTAACAGACATATTATGTATTATGTTACAGCCGTCCGAGTCTGTTACATATTATGTAACAGACTCGGAGAATTCCAATATGATCTCTCACAAATTGTCTATATATCTCCATAGTAAATATAAATCAGAGGCCTCTCCAAACTGCCCAAAGTGTGCGACTAGGAGCAAGATTGCTCCGTCTTTGGGAATGCAAAAAGATTCACAGTTCTGGTAAACTGTATGTGAAGAGGTTAGTGTGAGAATCAGACAGCAATGACAGCCTAATATGATATCATGTCTATTGGGATGTCTCCCTCAATCACTAAGATCACACTCTACATTTGTTGCTTGTGTTGGGCTGAAAGGCTGATGACAAAGTGGGTAGGAGATGAAATGAGTAAATTTGTGGAAGTCTTTGATATCAGACTATATTTACCATATTTAGACTAAGATTTGGTCTAAAAGGTTAGGGGTACCATTTTTGTTACAGCAAAGTTTGGCAAAGCGTTGGAATACCTGAGGACTCAGAGTTAGGGATAGGTACCGAATCAGGTACTTTTATGGGTACCGACCGAATTTTGACAAAAATACCAGGTACTAATTCATGTAAAGTCAAAAGGTACCATGTTAAGGTACCTAAATGCATCCTTGTGACTGTGAGGGTGTGGAAGAGTAGGCAATTTTTCATGCTGGACATAAACCCAGCATTACATGCTGAAGAATAAATATGTTACATCTAAAAAATGTAATTTTATTATTGAACAAATCGGTATTTTTTACCACAATAACACACAAAAGTACTGTAACTTGGTACCGTTGAGTACCGGTATGGATTGCCAGGTAGCAGGCATAGGTACTGTATCATTTCAAGTGTGAAAGGTACCCATCCCTACTCAGAGTGCAACTGCCTGAAATACCAGACCCAAAGAAGACTTTTGACATCATTGATGTGGATTTTTTTTATTTATTTGCTGTCTCGTAGAATCCGTACATACACTGTGCTGGACTTCTATAATTTTGAAAATTATTAGAAAAGAAAGTTAAAAAATAAAGAAAGTTAAAAAACATGATAACCTGTAATTTATGGTTAAACTGAAGTGTTTGTGGGCTTTTGCAGCAGAAACTATCTCTGTGTTAAAATTTATCATACAGTTTGAGCATGGTGATCTAACGCTCCTATACATCAGTCAGTTTCAGATGTGGAGATTTTTCTCATAAAAAATGGATAAACTTTGCAGCACTCATAAAGAGACGTGTCCAGCAGAGAGGCTTCTGTTCTCTAGCTGAAGGAAAAGTTGTAAACAAACAGTTTGTTAAACAGAGTTTATTCATTTCAGACACTCCAGCCAGCAGCAGTGTTTTGATATTATTTACTGTGATCGCACTGAAAAGTTTTTTTTTCATGTTGGCTGTGAAGTCCATCTCTCCCCATGAGGTCAGATGTGTTACATGAATGTGTACGCCCTGTGATTGACTGTCCGGAGTAGATCCAGTCTCTGGTGTGCTACAGCAGGCTCCAACCCCCTGTGACCTGCACAGGATAAGTAGTTTAGAGAATGAGTGGGTGGAGGGGCTTTTATTAGCCTGTTAAAGCGAAACAACTCCTGCAGAGACCCAGGCACATTAGAGATACACTCTGTTTCATAACCCAGATACAACTTATCAAGTCATAAACTGCTGTAACTGAGAGTGTAAACAAACTTTGAGGGAGACTTGTTGTCACAGTGATGCGAGCTCCATCTTGTTTTTGCATCACATTAGGAGGAGCACGGTAGGACAGAGGAACAGGTTATGAAGTCCTGTGCTCTTCTTTTATGTGTGTGAGATCCTCCAGACCTCACTCATGTTACCTTGTAAAAACTTTGTGGTGCTAAGATTTATGCTCTCAGCCGGGTGGTGGTCTTCATCAGGAGGGGAAATACTGATCACAAGTAAACAGGAGCGCTTTCAGTGCCATTTTTTCTGCTTTACAAGAGTCACTAAAGTGCTTTTAGAAGTATTTCAGAAATGTGTCCAGGCAAGATGAGAAACCTGGCACCAGCGTGCCTAAGTGGTTTAAGCACAGCATATCATAGCGGTGGCATTTCAGCTGTTAGCGCTCAGTGTGTGGAGCAGGAGCATAAATATAGGGTATGAATACACTTCTGAACACAATACCCTCCTCCTATGCAGCACATGTGCCTCTCAGATATCACACATGCAGCTGGTAAGGTTTGGAGAGGTACGGTTTAAAGGCCGCTATCATTACATTTAAAAAAGTAGCATTCGTTTTTGACTCGTCTCAGTTTGCTAGCTTTTAGCATGCGTGCTAGCCAGCTCCCTCATACATCCTCGTTGACATCCTGTGTGCTAAATAAGCCTGATGGCAGCATCTGTAATGACATTCAGTTCATTTTCTTTGCCTGGATGTATAAGTAGCATTCATTTCATACACCCTGACCCTTCACAACATCACACACACAACAGCTGACCTGCCTGCTCCCGTCTCACCCCCTCCACACACGACCTTTATTATGTATGTGACGTGGGAGTGGGACAAAAAGAGACGACAGCTTCGATGTGGAGTAGAATAATGTAATATCAATGGATTCCCAGAGCCAGGGCCTAGCCTGCCCTCCATTTTCTGATCATACGGCTCTCAGGAAACCCTGTCTGGCATGTTTTAGAGCAAATATCTGCCCTTATTACCGCTTCCTCTAGTATAATGAAGCTGACAAGATAATACTGTCACACAGTCTAATAAGAAGACACAGCCCACTGGTTTGTTGTAATTCATCGCCTTTGTTCTGTCCTTGCTCCTGCCTCCCTCTCTTTCATGATTGTTTTGCCGGTCGTGATGATATCTCTTTGAAAAGGAGAAGAAAAGAAGAGGAATCAGGGCCTGCTCACTCTTTAGCATCAGCAGCTACTACTGTGTCTTTTATGATTTCTTTCCCCCTTCTGTCTACCACCCTCTGTTTCATATACAACCCCCTCCTATAGCTCATTTCTACTCACACATGTGCATAACACACACTGACACACACACACACACACACACGCACACACACAGCAACTTTATCTCATCTCTGCAACCATAACAGCGCGGCGAAAGAAAAGCAGCGCAGCTCCATCTCTGAGAAATCAGCAACTGTGAGATAATTCTGTAACTAATAAAGTGAAAGGAGGGGGCCCTTTGATGGCTGAAGCTGAAAAGATATTTTATTTTTTTGTGTGTGGGATTTGCGATGTGTGATTCTATGGAGCGAGCTGGCTCCCCTGCTGCTAGGCTCTGGCTGGAAGCTGGCCCCCCTCTGGCTAATGTTATGGAGAATCGCAGGAATTTTATGGCTGTCTTTTCCCTCAGCCCCCTTTTTTCTTTTGTTCCCCTTTGAAGAATGACTTTAGACATTTTATTTACATATTTAACCATGGATGAAAGAAACGAAGGGTGAGGAAGTAAAGCTCCTCGGCTTCTTTAGGGAATTTTGATCAGTGAAAAATGAGTTGAAGCTAATGCATTTTTGTTTGCGTAGCCTGGAAATTTAGATGGCTATCAAACACGCCACTGTGATGGTGACATTTCTGGAGTTGACACATCCACTTCTGCGATTTGCTCACACCCACTCTGCATCAGTAAGAGTACTTTTTCCTCCTAATTGCTGTGGTTAGACGCCTGGCATGCTGTTCCAACATGTGAGGTATGCTATGGGAGAAAAACGGGGGATGTTTTAGACATGTTTGGCATTGTTGCCGGCGCTGAAAGGGCATGTTGATTAAACGTACGGGTGGGGTAGGGCTATAATCTTCTTAAGCAAGGCCCTCCTCTTCTCTTTCATACGGCACAATGAGAAGAAACAACACACTCAGCTGGAGGTGAGACTATTTGTCCGCCTGCCCTGCACATTGTCCGTGGATCCTGTTCTCCCTCCTGATCGCACACATTCAGCATTTAGCTCAGGATGATCCTATTTATCAACATAATCTGTTATTTTCTCTCTCATCGCCACTCCATGGCTGGTGGGGAGGTTCATGCACAAATGAAAAAAAAAAGAAAAAAAAAAGAAAATGATGAAGGGTGCAGAACTTTGCAGTGATATTGTAGGGGACAAAAAAAAAAGCAAAAGTCTGTCCTATCCCAGTTTGAGAAGGGTATTTGCATCTGCTGGCAAAGATAATTCTGTTTAATATTACAAATGCTATTTTCTGCCTTGTTTGAAATGCGTGAGCTTTAATAAGAGCACCAGTTTCCATAAAGGGTCAAGCGTTTTGAGGAAACGCATTTGAATCAAGCAATTAATTATTGAAGAGCCCTGTCAACATCAAAGCCTGCTGTATTCTTTGCTCATATGGTTTAAATAGTTCAATAAAGTAACTTATTAATGAGCGCTAATTTGTCTCACTCTTCTTTTCACTTTGCTCCATTTAAATCTGCTTTGTTTCACGAGGCTTGTTATGGAGAGCGTCCCATCAGCTGAAGGTTAACCCTGTGACCCTCATCATTGTGCAGTGCGGTTGATAAGAGGAAGTCTCAGCGTTATTGTGACCTTTCAAGTGTTTATAGAGTAGATTAGAGTAATTATAAGCATGGTGGGACAGTTTTTTTTATGGCTGCTGAGGCTGACAGCCAATCTGCAATAAACAGTGTTGTAATGATTTTTGTTTTTTAACTGAGTCCAGTAACATCTGGGTTGAGGCTGCTTTAGAGCAGCAATATTAGTTCAGTGTGCTTACATCATACGCTTTCATGTGGTGGTCGTTTAACTGCAAAGAGATGAGGAGGAGGAGGAGGAAGGAGGGGAAGAGGGGGGCTGTGCTGGTGGAGCTCAGCAGCCAAACAGTCTTGCAAAATGCATTTTTGTTCCAGAAAGTCACCCAGCGGAGACATTCTTGCAAGACTTTTCTGTAAACTTCTGACGAACATGAGAGTGATGAGAGGACATGAGAGATGACGAAGAGGAAGGGGTCGCAAAGAAGGGGTACGCGTTTTATCGCTCGCGTCGTTGTAGGACACTGATGGCAATATTATTACCAGAGGTCCTCGTGGGGGCACTTGAGTGTGAATTGCTAATCAGGAAGGCCTTCTCTGGTCTAATCCCTCTTTGAGTGGCCGGCCCTGGAATCAGCGCGTCTGGGGGAGACTCCCCACTGCTTCTGGCTCTGGAGGCTCCATTGAATAGTGCAGCCCTCCTGTCCCATTCCCACAGTCCCCTCACACTGTGCATCAGAGCCATGCATGTGCACACACACACTCACACACACACACACACACATACACACACACATATCCTCCACTAACCAAATTAGATTAGACCCTTCCCTTTCTCCCCAGCAAGGCGCTGGTCTTTTCTCTGCCTGGTCATTTATCCTACGCTTTTGTCTCTGCTTTAGAAAGGAGAAACAAATTCCCAAACAACTCCCCTCCTAAGAATGCATCGGTTTGGGAAAAGAAAAAAAAAAAAAAAGGACGAGGGAAGGGCAGACATCTTTAGCAGACCTGAGGTGATGCTATAATATCCCCTTCGCCTTTGGTGTGTCAGCTCTAATGATGTGTGGGGGAGCGGAGTGGTGTGTCAGAGCAGTGAGAACAACGCCAGCTGTGCATCTTGTCAACCTGTTACCCCACAACAACACTGAGACGCTTCTGACAGCAACACTAAGGATCTCTTTATTGTGGCCCCTCGCTAACATGGTCCAACATTTGCTCTGCTTGGCTGTAAATCCTCCCGACTCGAATAGATACAGAGCATTTCAGGGAACTGATGGCATAAGATGTGCACCAATATGTCAGAGTCCTACAGTAGTGGTTGTTTTGAGTCCTTGTATCTTCATTTCAGTAATGGACACTGACGCATATAAGCAGAATAGAGGCCTGAGTTGAAAGGGTCTTTTGTAAGAAAGCCCTGGTGGAGGCTTATTCCTCCTGGTTGAATGTGCAGCCAAGCTATCCCAAAAGCAGCAAATTGAGATCAAAGCAAAATTAAAGCTGACTCGTTCAAAGCAAGATAAAAATGTGTGAGCCTGCAGCAATATTTTCTCTATTGATTTCCTCCTTTGCTTGCACTCGGTGGGACTGCGCTGGCTGTGCTGTGCTCAGCGCCAGCATCGCAGACTCTGAGGCTGCTGCAGGGAGAGAGGAAATGACTATCGATACAGACAGAAAAACACTGTCATAATGATCAGGGATAAACGGATTTCACAGAGCGCTCAGCATCTGAGTGGTCGGCTAACTTTTCAATGCCGTCCAAATCTGGTTTCACTTTGCATTAAGACACGATGACGGATAATGAGAACATCTAATGGCAAGCATGAGAGTGGCAGAGGGAACAGGCATTGTCTTTGCAGTTATTAGCTGTGATTCTCTGGATAGAAGCAGCCAAGTTTTGTCATTGTCTTCTCACCCTGTGCGTGGATCTGTCTCTGCCTTTTTTTTGTTAAAGGAGCCACATGTGGAGTCCATCTCTCTGAAGTTTATTTAGATCTGCAAGAAACACTGAAGAATGTCTTTCACAGACTTCTCTCTGGCCGTTTTTTATTTGCTTTTATGTTCACAGAGAATCAGGCACAGAAGTTTCCTCAGTGCTGCACAGCAGATAACTGCACATTGGAAAGATGTCAGCTTTAATTAGAGGGAGCCAGCTTCAGTCTGTTGTTCCAATAATAGCAAAACAGCAAACAAAATGCCTTTGTTATGTTCCAGCTCAAATCCTGGTAATTACGGGTAATTAAGCGCCGCTGTACTCGCGCTGCAGGTTGTCTGCAAGGTGTGAGGGGATGAGTGAAGGTGCAGGTGAAGGATTGAGTGCTGCTGTTTGAAGTCCTGGGAGGGATTGACAAGCCTTGCAGTGAAACCTGAGCAGGTATGAAGACAAGCTGGAACAATCAGACGCCGCAGACCAAGAGAGTTTCTCTCCCTCTGATGTAATTCTCATCGTGTAGGATCTTTAGTCTTGCACATCAATCTCCGTCTGCAGCACAACAATGTGGCAAAGTTGTCGGGGAAAAAAAAAAACTGATGAGAAACCTAAAATGTCTGTCAGTCAACACTTGGAGCTTCTAAAAGATGACAAAAAAATTGAGCACTCTTTGTTTCCAGCTTCTCCAAAAACACATGCAAGAGTGTGTTTGCACTCCTTTCATGCTCTCTTCACCTTTCTCTTGTGAGGTGTAACACCTGGGCGAGCTGAAAGGAAGATGAATCAAGCTGAGGAAAATGTCTTTTAATCTGTTTCAGATATTGTTTCATAGCTGTAAGCAGTCTTACCTCATCTGTGAAGCTTCCTCTTCACACAGAGGGATCACTGTATCTGTAGGCATTCCTCAGGCTCAAATATCAAAACAGCACTAAATAACCTGTCATTCTCCCTCTGCAGAACACAGACGAGGCTGCGTGATCGAGCTTGTGGTCGCTTTTGAGCAAAAATCTGGCTACCATCGAACCACAGTTTACTTTAGAGGTTACCGTTGTAAGATGGTTTACAGGCAGAGCAGAAAGAGAGCAGTAACACACAAAACTCCAGCTTGGACTGGGAGTAAGGGGATGTCTTAATCACGTAAACTTTATGTCTGCAGTATGGAGCAAGAAAATTTATGTCTAGTTTTTTTTTTTCTGTTTTTTTTTTTTTTTTTAAATTTCAGCCCTCGTCAGAGAGACAGCTGTTGGTAACCCAGATATGGAATGTGCCTGTGGGCTTTTTCCCCCTTACACTCCGCCTAGCAAGAGCAATGGCTGTTTGACTTCTACTTTTTTCATGTTCAAGAGGTGTCCCAGACACAGATATCAAACTTAATACCAAGTGATTTCCACCTCACATCAGGGCCTCCTGAGTGATCGAACGGGGAGCCTGCGACATATCCAGCAGTCAAAAAGAAAAAGGAGGCACCACGACAGTCAGTCAAAAGTCGTCCTGTTTCAGAGCTGCTTGACATGCAAGTTTCATACATCCTCTTTGATTCGCTGCAGATTTATCTCCAAAGTGTGAAGGATGGTATCTTTGGGGAAGGGGCTGTTTTTCCTGCCATTAAACAATACACATTCATCTCTTCATGTCACACGAAGCGTGCAAACACACACGTTTCTCTTTCTGCTTCATTGTTCCTGCAAATGAGACCGGGGCTGCCTCTTGTAATCGAAAGGATGCTGATTTGGAGGCTTCAGTGGATTTGAAAGCAGTCTTATTGGCGCTGGCTCTGATAAGACACCAGTGACTAGAGCAAAGAAAATGTGCAGACTAGAGGCTCAAAGATGGCTCTCGTTATGGTGCACATGAGACTGCTGCAGATTGGGTGTGACAGACTCAACCCAGGTTTGAGCTCTTAAGCTCGTTATAAAAAGCATTCATGGTCGCGAGCTTAGAGCGAGTCTTTGTCTGCATTTTATGGTTATCAATATTTAATTAAAACAAAGTTTCTGACTACAAACAATCCTGCGAAGAGAGTTTATGTGTTTAGACCAAAGGTTCTGTCACAGTGAAGCAAGATCTGTGCTTTGAACTGAGCCATGCTCAATGTTTTCTGTCTTAATGCTAGGCTAAGCTAATGCAGAAAGAGGGAAACTGTGCTACGTGTGCCTGTAAGCTATTTTCTCCTGGATTAAAGAGATGTTTTAACATGGTTCTCCCCCAAAGTTAAAGTTCCTGTGAGGACGTTTTAGCAGGAAATGAGTCACACTGAACTGACTATTAATTAAAACTTGACTATTAATAAGAACACTGACTATTTTCCATGCAGTTGATCTTAATGTCTGAAACCACTGTTAGGGAGAAAATACCGGATGAAATAAAGAACTGCATGCTTCTAAAACAGCTTTTTTCTCATGTTTTATGGTTAAGATTCAGTAAGATTTTCATTTTTCAAGGACAAAATCAGGAAATGCTGCCTTGTCCACAGGGGGCGCCAGAATTGACACAAAGAACTCCTCATAGGAGCTTCAATAAATCTTTTTTTTTTCAAAGCATTTTGATTTATGCTTTATTATAAAGGCCCAAAAATGGTTATACTGAAAAAATCTTGATTTTATGTATTCGCGTGGTCAGAAACTCCTGCTAAATTAGATTAAAAGTCTGTTTAGTGACACTACATCAGCCGCCAAAGTTTAGTTGTGAGAAGCCAAATCTGTCCCTTTTCAGCTGGAAATGATTTCTTGGATTGATTTTGGTGGACGCTGGTGCTGGGAAAAAAAGAAAAGAAAAGAAAAAAAAGGCAGAAGAGCAGCAGAAAGCTAAACAGGGGAGTGTTTCCCTATATGCTGTAACTGTAATGCTGTGAAAAATCACACACTGGGACATCACAATTAAACTGCTGTTGGGGAAAATGTAAAGGCATTAAGGTGCACACGCATTTGCTCTCTCAGGACAGCTTATCAGCTGCTTCTAAAGGCACCAAAGACCAAACGGAAGCTCTGAGAGGACTGTGTGTGCATGTCTGTTAAAATTTCAGTATATTGTAATGTATAGTGAGTATTAGGGATGTCCCAATATTACATTTTCACTTCCGATGTGATACCGATACTGCAGCATTGAGTATTGGCCGATACCGATATTAATCTGATACGGTATCTGCATTAAAGTGATACTCCTGGATGGAACAAGTTGGGTCCTATCACAAGGTTTAGGGCAGAAATTACCCCTACAGCAGTGTTTTTGTGCAGCAGAAGCTTGGGGAGCTCGCACCAAACACCCCCTCCCTGCTCCTCTGCCGGTTTCCTCTGCACTCAGACGGGGCCATATTTTACTTGACCAAAAACACAAATAAACGGACTCCCACCGAAAAAATTGGATATCGGTCTGCATTCACGCTTTATTTTGAGAATTTTCAGGGCGTTACTTTCACACAAAAGCACTGCTAAATAAGGCTCTCATCGTGTCTCTTCGTCCTGGCAGACTACCTGCGTTTGTTTATATCTGGCACGCCGCACGGACTGATACACTAAGCGGCGAGCGCCTCGTAGCCAGCTGTGGCTCTGCAGCGGAGGTAGCACCGTTTTACGACATGATGAGAACTAGAACCTTATTTAGTGGTGTTTTTGTGTGAAAGTAACGCGATGAAAATTCTCTAAATAAAGCGTGAATGCAGACTGATATCAGATTTTTTCAGTGGGAGTTTATTTGTGTTTTTGGTCAAGTAAAATATGGCCCCGTCTGAGTGCAGAGGAAACCGGCAGAGGAGCAGGGAGGGGGTGTTTGGTGCGTGCGCCCTGGGCTTCTGCTGCACAGAAACACTGCTGTAGGGGTAATTTCTGCCCTAAACCGTGTGATAGGACCCAACTTGTTCCATCCTGGAGTATCACTTTAAACATGCATACTTTTATTACTTATTTTGTAGTATGTCTGTCATGTTAGAAAAGGCTTCATTAAGTGATATTATTCAAACAAAGAACAGTAGTCAGCAACAGTAGGTATGAGGAAAAACTGACCCATTTATTATTAACCAATGGGTAACAGAAACTGCTTATATCAGAGATTTTAGATGCATTCCGACACGATACCGATATTTGTTTTTTTGCTGATATTGGACTGATATCTGATATCAATACCAGACTGGGACACCTCTAGTGAGTATCCTATTTAAAATTTTACTTCACATTTCTGTTTCTGTAGAAAGTGCATGTCCGTCTACACCCTTGACCATCCCTGTCATTTGATATAACGCTGTGACTTACACCACCCCCACCAGATTATATTTGAATCAAATTAACTAAGTCAAGAATGCTGTTAGATGCTCTTTGACAAATATTGATGCACGTTTGCGTTGCCTAAAGCCAATTCAAGTATGCTTACTCATCTCACTGTCTCTTAAATCTGCTTTGTGTTTATAAATTTGAGTGCATATTAAAACCTGCCTGGAACCTGACGTACCTGTGAGGTTGATGTCTTTAATTGCTGTGCATGTTGCTAAGCAAAGGCAATACTTCAAAGTTGGGACCTGTTTGCATTTTGCTCGTACGTGTTGTGACTTCTATCTGCAGTTGCCAGTGTTACAACTCATTTAACCTCTAAATTCTTCTTTATCCTCCACCAGGTGTTACTACAATAAGGATGAGGTTTGTGTGAAGATCATGAGGAGGATGGCGGCCTTTTCATGGTTGGATCCAATTATTATTCTGTTTCATCTTGCCTACAGATGTTGACAAGATCTATGCCTTCATTCACCTGAGAGGAAGACCAAAAGGAGGGTAAACAAAACTTCTGCGTCTCAAGTGCCGTCAAGAGTGTCAAGTGCTGTTGACAGTCTGGGTTCAGAGCGAGCAGACTGTTAGCTGTCTAAACAGGGTGACAGCGGACGGCCCACTGTAGTTCAAACGGGTCAGCAGGAGTGAAAGACAACACCAGCTCGGCTGGTCTCCTGTCCTCTACCAGCTGACATAACCTTGTTGTTCCTCCCCACCAGCCCCCAACTCCTCTCCCATGTGACGACAGACGCCCTTGTCCTCTGTGCTAACATTTTACTGTAAGAAATGGGACACTGTCACCACCATGACCCTCTCTTTCTGGAAAAAACAACCAGTTTCTTTTTCACTCTCCCACCTCCTCTTCCTCTTCGGTTGTGACAGAGGAGCTGGTGTCTCACATCAAGAAGTTTCCATTAGCACCTTTTGGTGAATCCTTTTCATCCAGCCTTCACAGGCCTTACAGTCTGACCATGTCTGAGCTGTTAACCTGCCTCTCAACACAAACAGACTCCACCATACGGAGAGCACACTCTCTGTTCTCTACTTTCTCTGTGTGCTTGTTCCTTAATAACTGTTTGCTCCGCCGTCTGGAGCTGTTTGTTTACGTCTGTTGACATTTGGCTTTGTGTTAACGCCTTGTGCGTGTTAGCCATACCTGCCATGTTTGAACTTCATTCCTCCGTGCGGAGCAGTCTACTGTGGGGTTACTGGTCCACAAAGTTGTTGTTTTTTCTTTGTTTGTTGGCACCTTAAAGGCTTTTAATCAATCATTGTACTCTACAGACATGTCCAGACAAAGTACCAAGATCTGAAGTCACCTGGTCACCTCTGAGCTAGCTTCTGATCTACTCACTCCAGCTGCCTGCAAAAATCAAAAATACCTACAACCAGCTCTCTATTAATCTCTCACCAACAAAAGACTTGCACAGTGTGGATAAGACCCTTTAGATGTTAACAGTGCAGTTATCTGGCTAACAGTAACATAATCAACAGCCCAAGCAGGCTCACTTTAGCATCTCACGGTTCAGAGCGCTTCCTGAACAGATGTCTGATAAAGTTTCTGGTTATTTCTCTCTGCACTGTTCTTTATTAAACTTGCTATAGAGCCTTTGAAAGCAAAACTCAGGATTCTTCCCCCTTGTTTCAGCATCCTGGCATGAACTGTTGCTGTATGAGACGAAATGTAAACGCACACTTAGGTGAACACTTTTGACAGGCCACGCTTTAGACCCAGTCAATGGTCAGAAACAAAAAATGATGAAAATTATTAAAACCGTTTTTTAACAATGGCAGCACTTTTATGACTAAGCTGGGGCACTGAAAACGTCAAAAAGTTGAGTGTGAAATGCTGAACACTTTTCACGTACGTAGCGTAGGGGCGGGAACAGATGAAACGATAGATTACTGTTGAAAAAAAACCACCTGTGAATGATTGTGGCCCACAGGTTTGAAACACAGCATCTAATTATATCAGAGGATGAGTGCTTGAGCTCTGAGAAGTGTCGCTGTTGACTTCTTTAGCTAGCGCAGGACCTACAGACCGCTAGGAGTTTGGCATGTTCCAACCCCAGGGCGGTGAGGAATTAATGGGTGGACTTTGATGACTGAAATTCAAGATTTGCAGCTTGTGTCTTTTACCATTATTAGGTTTGTTCCAATGTGATTGGCCACAGTAGAAATCTCCCCATTTAGCTTTGTCAGCAATGTGACTCACTCACTACTAAAAACAGGAAACTAAAGCATGAATAGCCTGTCACAGTCAACAGCATCAAGGGCAGAGAGTGTCAGAAACATTCAGAGCACAGTGAACACATCCGTAAGTAAAGACAGAAAAGCTCTCTGTGTTGTGAGCAAGAGTAGTGGATGAATAGTGGGTATATGATGCTTAATAATGACAAACCTTTGGAAAGATGAAAGCAGACTACTGCCCCCTGCTGGTATGGAGTCATTTTCCCTGTAGAAGGTATTGATTGCACAACTGTAGTAATAAGAAAACTGTGGTCTAAAGACTGTGTTGCAAATTCAAGAGTGGACAAAAACATGGATGTAGTCTCCACGACATCACCTGTCTGTTCCTTATACAGCGAAATAAAGCCAACCGGTGAACGCTGCCATATTTGATATGACCCAGGCTCTGAGCTACTTTTTTAACACCTATAGCGCGCCTGCCAGTCATGTGAGCTGAGCTGTGTCTCTGATTGGACAATCAGACGATCATAATATCTTCCAAACCACAGAGTTAGAAAAAATTCATCCACTGTACAGTGAGTGCTGATAGCTAAATTAGCAGTTCAAACCCAAGCCATATTTTAAACCAGGCTCTAAATATGCTTTTTTTATGTAGTAAAAGACTGTTTTTTGGCCTGGTGTGTACGTGGTTTCTAGTCTTTCTGCAGCCAGTCTAATGCAGATTCTAAACCAGCAGAAACTTTTAGCACATCAACATAAGCCTCATTTTTCTAAAGTGGATGTTGCCCCTTGGTTGCAATGCAACATCTTGGCCCAGACCCAGGAGACGTGAGGTGACACCACAGTGGACCTTTGTTTGTTGTTTCTGATTCTTAACAAAGGTTTGTTGAGCTTCAGGTTCTCTTGTCAATGAGAATATGATGCTGAATGAGATATTCATGAAAAAAAAACGTCAGGGCAGCTACCTTCAGCTCTACTAACATGGTCACAGTAGAGCTTGAGTATAAGTGGACTGACCGTCTATAGCTTCAAATGATTCAGCCTCTGCAGCGATACGAGCTTCAACCAGTGATTCTTCCTGTGCCAGACAATTTATCTCTCCTCATTGGCAACCAATAAGTCAACCATTAGAATGATTAATCAAGTTCTCATTGAATACCAAGGGACGTACTTCAATGACGGGGCAAACAATTAATGGCATCCTGTTTATTTGAAGTGATTATACAGGGTTTGTTCCCATCTGCCTCGTGGGAGGAAGTGGCGTCCCTGGTGCAGATGCTGTTTGTCAGAAGTCAGAGCGGTGAAGCGTCGAGCCAGTATGCTACAGAAAAGATTCAAGCAAACTGAAATAGAACAATGGCTTTTCCCAAGCTTGTATCCTATTTCATAGGGAACAATGCTAAGATGGTGGCACAATTCCACACACATGAAAGACGAGCCGAGCTTCTATAGCGACACACCGTATGCATTTTTGTGATATTTTGGTTCTGTTTGCTTTGAGGGATGTTAGGGGGGGGACAAGCCTCTGCATTGCATCAGATGCTCTACTGTAAGGGATTTGCGATGCGGAAACAATCATTTAGTTTCAGACGGTGTTTTAATGGTTGCACATACAGTGACTTTATGATTAGAGGCTGTATCTCAGACCTCTGCTCTGCAGGCAGTTTGAGCAGCAGCTGCACTAAATGTTGCACTATGGGAGTTGTAATGTTTTGCTGTTTATGCCGCCTACAGCTCTTTTTGTAACATTACAAATGAGATTGGTTTCAAGTCAGACAAAAGCTCCACCACAAGAGAAACCGGATAGTTTAGGGACCAATTCTCTTCATCTTTGAGGGCAGTCTTTCCTCCCCTTATTGCTCAATGGTTGGGTTGTTTGTTGTCATTGCTGTATTGTTTTCACTGTCACTTTTTGATCTTGTTTTATGGTCCCAGATGTTGGCAGAGGGGAGCAATCCCACAGAAAAGACATTACAGGGATGCCTCTGATGTTCTCTGTGGTGTAGTTCTCCTAAAACAGCAAACATAGACTCCTGGTCCAACAAAAGGGAAGAAAGGAAGCAATAGGCTGTAGAAATGTGGTCTGGGTTTGTGGCAACCTGTTGTGTTGTCAGAGAAAATAGGATTTCATTTTACGCAATTTAAATCCTGCAGTCTGAGACACAGTGGAACTACATCCAACACACAGCACATCCCTAATACCCCTAACCTACAGCAGCAGTGAACTTATTACGTCTGAAATATTTGAAGGTTTGTGTTTCAGGGACTGTTGTCTGGACAAATGCTTGGATCTTGCACCCGTTTCCTTCCCGTAGGTGACTCCCACCTCCACTCCTCTGCTCACTGCCTGACTGACTGGTGTGTGGAGGCCACCCTGGACTTTTCTGCTTCTGTAAAGGTTAGAAGATGTGAATGAATCAGGTCTGTGTGTGCCCAAGGAAGAGGAAGCACAAAAGCCTGTTGTGGGGGGGTGGAGATGGCCTCAGTATAGCTTCTTACTACCAATCAGAAGTGATAAAAAAAGAGGAGAGGGAGCCAGAGGCAGCAAGGGGAGTAGAGCTCCTCTGTAATTACAACATGGTCTTAAAAAGCAAATACCAGGCCCTAGCAACCTCAGCCCGGAGACACAGAGAAAAGGGGGGGAAATAGTGGAGAGGAGGGGAGGGGAAAAAATAGGCAAGGGGAGTTAAGAAGCGCCACAGAGAGCAACCCTGCAATGACCTCGGCTCTCCAACAATCGTCCCCTGCCAGCTGGAGCCAGGGTTAGGGGCGAGAGCGAGGGGCCGGGCAGGATCCCCTGCGATTTATGACTGACTATAAGGCCCCTGAAAGAAACCCAATCACCCAGGATTCCTGCGCAGCATGACTCTGGCTGGAGAGAATAGATAGCCCAGGAGAGTGTGGGACTGGGACTTGGGCGGCAGAGCCAACAGCTCATACACAGGCAGTGACACAGAGGGCCACTTTAGCGAGGGGAGGGCTGGTGGGCACAGGCTCTATTATGTGCAGCTCTCGGCATTGAGCATGATATCATTACACTGCGCCGACTCTAACCTCAGCTGCATGCAATGACTGCCCAAACTCATCCTCTGAACTCTCTTTGTCCAACATATTTCACAACCTGGATTTACATGCACCCGGCTAATTGCTCTATCTGTCTAATTAGGAGAAATGTAATGGTTATTAAATTTCAACCTGCTATCAATGTAGAGTGGGAAAGAGAGAGGCAGGCTGAGAGTGGGGCATGAAAAGAAAGGGAGAAGGCAGCTGTCTTTTAAAGCGGGGTAAGCCGCGCTTGGAGCTACCCCGCTGATCCATTAGCATATCTGAATGATCCTGTTCCTGCACAGCCACCACCACGCTGCAAGGTGGCACATCTGAAGAACGCGCCCTTTGAATGCGCTTGCAAGCTGGGGAAACTCTTATTTTTCAACCCGTTTGAAAATCCGGAGACAACTTGATGTTTGAGAAGCCAACAAAAATAAAAGACAGAGAGAAAAGGGGAAGAGAGGAAGAAAAAAGTTTGAGATTTTGAGGAGGACAGAGTTTTACAAGCTTTTTGAAGCTGGATACTCAATAATTCACTTGATGCTACAAGCAGCAGTAAGGCGGTATGGAAACACACTCATGCATGACAACAGTATGCGTTGTCAAAAGAAAGTGTGTCACAACCCCTGATTCTGGCGACGGAAATATAGCATTTGGTTAAAAAACAGCATTCAGGAATCCTAAAAAGCAGACCAGTGTCTAGAAAGATGGATTCTGGTAATTGTGCTGTCAGAGAATTTTAAAAACCACTTATCATTCAAAGTCCAGCATGAATTCTTTAGACAATATTTACAAAATGTTAGCACCTTTAGCTTTCACTGCTATCACCTCTGCTTTGCCCCCTCATAGACTTAAAGAAAACAACTCAAATGGTTGTTGTTTTATGTTCAAAGCACAATTATAGAGCACTGACTCCATGAACCATCTGCCTCACACTGCACAAGAATCTGCAACTTGTAAGTAATTACTAACAAAGTGTTCCAAACAGGTTTGGCTGGATGCATCGCTTTGGTGAGACACACCCAATATCTGTCGCACAAGTAATACAAGCTGAATATTTGAATGTTTAATACATCTCTACGTTCTGATCCTGATCTTATTTGGTAAATGTGTCAGAGCTTAGTTTTTTTCCCCCCTTTTTTTGATTAGCCTTGAAGTTGGTCTCCCCTCCGCCACAAAGCGGGCTTCTATTGACTGGTTCCAGGGAGCGTATTGATGGTTCCATAATTTGGGCACAGGAACACAAAAAGGCTGACCCCCGCTGGGCTCAGCACGACAGCCCAGTCAGCAGGGAGGCTTGCATTTATTAGCCTGGGAGAGGAGCTCCTGCAGAATTAAAGCACATTCACCCAGCCATTGATCTCTGTCATGAAAACAATACTCGCCTCCCTCTCTGGCAGCGAGCGAGGCACTGCATGCTCTGAGGTAATTCGGCGGCCATAGAAAACAGGATGGCTCACACCCTCGGGCTCTGAGTAAACTATTTGAAAAGTGAGAGGAATAGGATAAAAAAACTAAGCCATATTAGATTATCAATCCACCTGTCTGATTGTATTATGCCATGAATTGAGATGAATGGTTGCTGAATATGAATGCAGCTGTTTTTGTGCGTGTGCTTCCAGGGAGCAGAAACCAGTCTTTGTCTTTTAGCTGTGTTGTGACATGTTGAATGCTACTTCATGTGCCCCAGGAGGATTCAGAGCATAGATTTCCTCTGTTTTTGAGAAAAGCTGTCTGGGGGATAAAGCATGGCTTAATGAACTTGCCTTTTACTTTTGGCTTGTGCATGAGGGTCATATGAGAGGTGCAGAAAGTGGTTGCATAGCTCCCTTCTCTCCAAGCGATCTTATCTGTTGGCCAGTCGACAAGGGTGATACATGGTCTACAGGCAGGGGAGAATTAGAGCAGTATGTTCCAACACTGCGAGCCCCCACCATCTTAGTGTCTGTTAATCCACTGATAATGGCCTTCATCACCTCCAAAAATACCACGGAGGCAGTCACAAGACAGGAGCATGCCTTCTGGTATCTCATAACTGAGAGGGTGCACGTGTGCGAGAGACCTAGACTTTAAACCACTTTGCAGCTAAGCTGCACAGCCTCCCAAGACGGGTTCATAAAGATTGAGTTATCAGTTGATGTTTTGGTCTGCAGGCCTTCCTGTGGGCTCACAAGAAACAAGCCTGAGGAAGCCATGAGGGGAAGGGCTGCCCCAAAACTGCTCTTGTCTTCTTTTGAGGCAGTTGTCTGTTGCGTGAGAGTCTGTGTGCATGTGTTTGTACATGGTCCTGACTGTTGACCTAAGGAACTAGCAGTGCTTTGATGCTGCCCTCAGTGGCTAGTGTCCAAGGAGAGAGGGGGGCTGTCTGCGCTGTTCGGTCAACTCCTCACACACAGGCCGTAGTGTCAACACATGACACAAGAAGACAGAGAACGTCACACTTCACACATAGTTGAAAGGCTCGGTGCGTCTCATTATGCCACCTAGAGCTGCTTTTGTCAGCTGTGGTTTGATGTGAGAAGGGGAAGGGCTGAGGGAGACGCCATGGCCTGGTATGGGGCCTGCCGCTGCCACGTTTGAAGTCACTGTCGGGACAAGGTCTTTCATATTTACAGCAAAGAAAGAGAAAACTCAAGGGATGGTGGTGATTGGCACACTGTTTTGTTAGCGTAATAAATGGCTTCAGCTAATCACCATTTGCACCCGCCCTGTTCATCAACCCTCCTGCAGCCCCAGGAGTTTTGAAAACAGTGCTTTGCACGCACTTTTTTGGCTCCTCAAGCATGAAACTTCCTTTAATCTATTCTTACTCAAAAAGCCACTCAAACATCTTACATAAATTATGCTCTTAGCATTAGAATCAAAGGAGAGCAACTTCTCTCTTCGCGCTGTCAGTGAACCTTTTGATGGACAGATAATATCGAGGCCTGCTTTATGGGAAGCATATGCACATTGTAATTCCAAAAGCGACTTTGAAACTCAAGCGCATCCATTGGTTACAGTGAGAACAGACCCCTATACCTCTATCACATTTTCCTTACACTTATTTCATGTCTGACTCGAAAGAAATAGAACAATTTCTGCTGCTCTCGACTCAAAACTAGGCCACAATGGATAATGTTCAAGACTTTGGAATAAAATTCATCAGTTCTTTGCTGCATTTTACTGAAAGTGTTGTACTGCAGTCCTCCATTTTGATTTTTAAGGGTTTTTATACTTTCCTCAGTGCCTATGCTGATAGTGTGTATTGTTGAAACGTGTGTAGGATAATCCTGAGGTAGTTTTGTTTTCTCTGACAATCTTTACAAAACCCACTAACAAAATATAGTACAGGTTTTATTTATTGATAGTCTTTGATGTTTATATTTTATTCATATCACCAATAATCTCCTTTACTCAGTGATAAGCCTGAACTAGCAGTCTGCTAGCTTTTGAGACGATATAGCCTGTATCTTCCCACAAAGTCTAGAAAACCTCAGGTCAGTTAAGGTTTAATAAAAAATTTCAAAGATGTTTTTAGATGTTTTAGAAAATAATACAACTTCATGCTGAGAATATACCTGTTTGTTTTATAATAGCTAGCACCAGCAGTCTGCTAGCTTAGCAAGAGAAAATTTAAAGCTAGCTTACTTTTGCACTGAAAGATGCTAGCCAGTAAAATTGCATTTACTTTTACAAATTGAAAGGATATGTCTGACAAAACTGATTTAAGCTTCCATGTTTATTAAGTTTTTGTATGCAGAACAAGAAGTTGTCATAGCAGGTAAGAAACAGCTAACCCCTTTTTACAAAGCCAGGTAAGAGTGAATTTACTGTGAAGTTGTTTGGATAAAGAGAAAAATGTTATGTAAACAAGACTTTGATTGCATAAATTTCTTTTTTAAGCTTTAACAATGAAATATAGAGCCTAGGTAGCTTTTTGCACCAACATAATGGGTTAAACTTTCATTCTCCAGATTAAACTATACTTAATGGTCATAAAGTGGATTCAGCATCATCTTAGTACCTTTTGAAGAAGAAGAAAAAAATCTGAGACTGTATGTCTGAACTAAACAGCAATCTTCAGAGCTGAAAGTGAACAAAGTGTGAAAGTAGTAAAACAGCATCCCTCCAGTGTCCACTTAAAACTGGCTCTTGAGGCCAGAGAAACCCTGTTAGAGCAGTTATGTGAGCATGATGGAGAATTATGATCCATTTAATTAAGAATTAAATGGTGCGCTTTAAAAAATAAAATTGCAAGTGCAACAAACTAATCTTCAGTCACAAACTTTTATTGCTATATGGAAATACAGCTATAGTTGGCGTTATCAGCCCTGCTTTCCAGAGTACTCCCTGGGTTAGCCAAGAATCCTCCTTTCCAGGGAGTGCATTGTAAATAGCCCCCACGTGGGTAAATACATACATATAGATTTAATAGGAGGAGGCTGGTTGGAGGAGGTAATGTTCAAATGACAGCAGTGGTGTGCAAGTAGCGTAGGTGTAGCAAGGATTAGTGAGAGCCAAGATGTGTTTAAATATGACAACTTATCATTACAAACGAGCTGTGATTGTTTGAGTGGGGTTAGAAAACAATGATTTCAAAGCTTCATGTTAAAATTAATGAGAATAAGGTCACAGATAAATGAAATTGTAAGGAAAAAAGTCAGAATACTTAGCTAGTTAGCCTTTATGTTGTTTTGAGGGATCAGCAGGGTAGTCTGCCTAAATCAAAACAAAAATCTTGGAACATCTTGTGAATTTGATTTGGCTGAAGGCTTTAAAAAAAACTGAAAACTGAATGTTCTGGCACATCAGCACCACATCGTCGTAAATATCTGGATTCTGATTCCATTGTGCACCAGGCTGAGTCTGTTATGAAGGAGAGGAGGCTAACAGGCAGCTCGTGCTCTCTTCTGTGGCCAGTTTGACCGTAGGTCACAAGACGATCCACGGTCTTTATTTTCATCAAATATTTCACCCTCTGAGTTGTTTTACTTTACATTAAGATTAACCAAAGCCTGAAAGTATAACTTCTTTCTCATGAAATTACAACGCAATTTACAATTTTCTGTTGAAATGCTTAATTTTTTATGCCTTGACATGAGCCTAATCCTTGAATGAGCCAGAAAAACAAAACAAAACAACAGAAAAAATGGCTTTTGGTATTGGTCTGTACATCTCATTTCTTAATTTTTGACAACTGAACTAGGTTGGTTTTTGCAGCTTTGTTGATTAAACTTACACCGAAAGGTTAATAGTTGTAACAGTAGTTAGTTTATAGGTCATAGCCATAGACTGGTATGAGACCTTGTGCAGAGCATTGATACTGGACCCTAACCACAAACTGTACTGTGCAGACACTGGCTGAGATTAGAACAGGAATATTTTGGCTTCAAATGATCAGAAATGGTGAGGCCACACTGTCCATTAGGTCTGTGGTTGTAGCCGTTTTCCAGTTGGCAAGGCCTCAATTTCACCTCTTTGATGTTTTTTAAGTGATCAGATGTCACTTTATGTTGACATTTGTGATGTGGCTTCATACACTTGTTAAAAACTCAAAGGGGGATGTTACTGAGACTGTTAGGTCTGCACTTATGAATACCTCCCTGCTAACACAACTGTCTATTCATAACAATCAAGTCTGCAGCATATTGCTCCAGAAATGACTGCTCTTTATTCTGGTTAAGCTGCCACAAAAAGAGTGAGATTAATCGCCTCCTCTTCCTGCCTTTCTTTGAAGTCCAAGTTAGTTCATTGTGTGTAGTCTGTGATGTTTAACAGGAAGAGAGCCTCCATATACAACATAAAATATGCTTTGTACTCAAGATAAAAAGTAAGATCCTGTGCCCTTCCTCTCTGCTGCAAATGAGAGGAAGAAGACTTAGTGTGACTAGTGCAAACTGCCGTGGAAGGTCATGGTCAGGGCCTCGCTTTGTAATAAACACAAGGCTTCTTTCATAAACAAAGGAGAGAGTAAGATAGAAGTTTGAGAGTGTGTGTGTGTGTTTGAGGGAGAGCAGAGGGGAGGATAGTAAATAGACTCTTTTCTTATCTTTGTTCAAATAGTGCAGAAAGGGAAAGTCAGGGAACACACAAAAGAGAGAAAGCAGAGTGGAAACAAAGCCAGGTACAAGATAATGACAAGGTCAAGTGCACACTCAATGGCTCAGTTCAGTCGAAGAGAGATAAGGACCAACCTGCTGACAAGGTGTGTGCAGCAGAGGGGAGCGGGAGGTCAGGTAGAGCTCTGGGGATGGGTCTGCCTGCCACATTCACTCACGATTCTCAACCCAATGTGAAAGCATGTCTGTGGGAACACTAGCTCTCCACCACCACCTGCTGGACAAAGTCACAAGCACAGATGATAAGTGCAGACCAGGAGTAAAAGCAAGCACAAACCATTTAAGTGTCCAAATCAGTCTATATTGGGAACAAAAAAGGTTTTTCAAGGGTGTTTTCTTTAGCAAAACACAAATTTTACAAAGAAAATTTTAACTTTAACTTTCACATTTCCTTTTGCACATTTTAGAAATTTTATCTTAAAAAGGCTGATCTTGATGTTCACAGATTATTCTAGTGTACTCATATTCAGTACACTAAACCTAAAAACCACACATAACCATGATTAAAATATAACTGCTAAAATGTGTGTTATTATCACAACTATTTCTGGCTGTACTTGATTATGGTGATGTGTTGTACATGCACGCCTCAGCCCAGAGTTTGCAAGCCCTGGATACTGTGTACCACGGAGCTCTGAGGTTCATCACAAACTTAAAATCCCTCACTCATCGCTGTGTTTTGTATTCACGTGTAGGATGGTCCTCTTTGTCTACACGTAGACTTATGCATTGGCACACTCTCATTTATAAGGCGATTTTAGGTCTACTACCTTCATATCATGTGACCTTCATCAGCCAAAGGACTTCAGGGTCTTATAATCTTCGGTCCCAGAATATCCTTTTGTTGTCTGTTCCTAAGGTTCGAACTGAGCAGGGAAAAAAGGCCTTTAAATTAGCTGCTCTTTCTGCTTGGAATGAGCTGCAAAAAGACCTGAAACTGAATGAGCTGGTCTCATTTGACACTTTTAAGAGACTGTTAAATGATGGAAACACTGAGGCATCTGGCTGCAGATGTGTTGACAGATGATCTTGTTTCCTTTAATAATCCAGCCCGTCTTTTAAATTGTTGTGCATAAAGTGTTTTACAGGTCTGTGTATGTTGTGAGGAATGCTGTTTTTGTGAATGCAGGAAACTTTGTACATTGTGCTGCTGCCTATCTTGGCCAGGACACTCTTGTAAAAAATATTTTTAATCTCAATGAGTTTTCTCTTCCTGGTTAAATAAAGGTTCAATAAAAATAATAAATAAACAAATAAAATATCTGTAAACTATACTATACACAACATTCTGGATGATTAAAAAAAAACATGCAAGAAAAACACCTTAACAAATAAGAGTCATAAATCTGGTACTCACCCTTATGTTTTCTTGAAATCAAGAGAAGAGGGGTAATTGAAGCTTTAAGTAAATCCAGGAGACAAACTTTCACTGAAGTTTTTGAAGAGTAAGATTTTATGAGACAGATGTGTTTGAATATTTGTGGCACACGGAGAAAAATAACTTGTTAGTCATGTGTTTCTTTCTTTCTTTTTTTTTAACTTACAGGATATCTGTGTTAATGCCTGAAACAGTTTTAGAAAATCAAGGCGTTTTCTTCCGGCTGTTGGTGTGGTTATAATGGCCCGTGCTTTTATTTTGAAAGGGAAACGCCAGTGTTGAATAGATGAGGTGACACGATTAATTGATACTCTAGTAAAAATTACAATTTTTTTTTTTGTTGTCAGTGAAGCACCTTCACACGAGGGAACAAGCCCTGTAAGTATTCTGAATTTTGTGAATATTAAAATGGAATCACTTTATAGAGTTTGTTTGTCCAGGTTGAGGATGGATATGTTTGTGCTAGCATGGTAGCTGCATTAATTCAGGTGATGTAATAAGCAGTTAGCATACTAGTTTCAGACGCTTTGACTAAAGAATGTTGTTTATCGGTGGTTATTTGCAATATTTGAGTCAAAACGATAAGATAAGATGAGATGAAACAATACTTAGCTGTGTTTGGACAGGTGATTTGCCAAGAGTGCTGCTAAATTGCTAACCCTTACCAGCACATCTCGATTTATGTATCACTCCGCCTCAGCCAGTTTCTCTTAAATTCACAAGACCACTGATTACCCCCCCCCCCCCCCCCCCCCTTTTTTTTTTTTTTTTTACACTTGCCAAGACTGACGTCGGAATTGTACAACTGACTTGTGTCACTTGTTGCTTGAGAAATACAAAACCTAGACCACAGATAAGTATACGTAGAACAAAGTTTCTGTTTTTACCATAAACACACAGTGGGAAGCGTGCAGGCAACTATCCAGTTTCAGTTAACTAATGAGAGTGACTATTAGAGTGAAAAAAGTAATTATTTGTTCAAAATTAAGACTTTTTACTTCTTTTTACCAAGTGATGTTGCCTATTTAAATGCAGCTTTAATATATCTGCATCACTTTGTTTGACCTTGAAATAGATACAAGTAAATAACAAAATTGATAATAAGAGGAAAATGGGAATAGTAAGAGCAATGTTACTTCATTTCACTCCAGTTTGATATGTAACATAGCAACTTTGTGATTTAATGCAGGGTATACTTTCAAAGGGTTCAGTACAGAAGATTATGCAGTTTAAACCGGAGTCAAGTTCCTTGTATTCTTGAAAATACTTGGCCAATAAAGATGATTCTGATTATGATTATTGTTTTAAGTTCTCTGTTACTGTTTTAATTTGGCTGAATATTTAAAGAGCTAACGGCACTGTAATTTCTTGAGCCATCAGAGGGACAGTTGGTTCCTTGTTCAGTGGGACATCCTTAAGCCTGGAGTCCAGATTGATAATGACAGCAATGTGGGAAGTTCCTCAAACTGACCAGCAAAAAACAATGCAGACTTGAAGGGCACGTTGCCAATGCATTCATCAGCTCTTTCCTGGAGCGGCTCCAACAATAACCAACAGCTCGACTGGGAGAATTCTTGTCTTGCTTTGATGTTTAGAGCTCCCTTTTTTCTGAGAGGCACATCACTGACTGAGTGAAATTTAAAAAGGCACCGAGCTCCCATCAGACATGGAGCATGACATTAAGTATGATTTCAAACGACAACAAATAAAGTGCAAAAGGGCTACAGGCTGGCAACTTACTTTCACAGAGCATAAAGGATAGGATTAGTTGAAGGCTATCTCTGATGTGTCACTCATCTCTGAGAGAGAGGAGAAGGAGAACACGAGATAAAACGACTTTTGGTGGACCAGCAAAGCCAGAGAGGCGAAAGAGAGATGGAGAGATATGCTTCTGATACAACTGATCCAGACACTGACCCTAATCCTGATCTGGAATTCTGATCTCATGCCTGGATAAAGGGATAAAAAGCCTCTGGGGGGTTTCAGCTGAAAAAGGGAGGCCTTGGACGGATACTCAGAGGTGGGCTTGGTCAGTGGGACACCAGGCAACACTTTGACCACAACAAGCCTTGAAGATGTGAGGGGCCAAGGGTCTGTTAAGTCTCATCCAGCACAGCTAGGCTCAGGGTGAACACAGAGGGAAAGCACCAGGAGAGTGAGATTGAAGTTTGCTACAGGGAGCAAGATGGTTATGCAGTTTGGACTGATAAAGCAGCTCTTACTCTCCTTCATTTGCCTACTGTTGATGATATGGATTAGTGTTATGGAAGGAGGGCTTAAAACGGAATAAAGCTATGTTATTGACTGTATATTTGAAAAGCAGAGTTAAGCTGATTTAAATCAGTGATTTCCAAGAATGAGTACTTGTACACCATCTGCTCTTGCAGAAAATGGAGATTACAATTGGGTTAAGAGGCAGCTCATATTAAGTCGAGTCAAGTCAAAATAAGTCATAGCCCAGTATCCCAAATTTACTTTATTTGCTTTATATCCCCTACAGCACACAGAAGCCATCATGTGCTCATCCAAATTTCATGAGGGAAACTGCCCGAGGAAGAGAGTGAAAAGCATGGAACCAACGGTAAGCAGAAAAAATATGTGGTTTAAAAATTCAGCTCAAAACATTTAATAAAACTCAAAAATTAAACCTTATCACCCGATTAAACCAGCACATCGAAGACTGAGGTTCATCTAACTTTTTGAGGCACTGAGTAAGTGTATGGACCTCAAGAATATTCTGAAATTATTGATTTACTAGTTGTGTAAGAAGAGTCACAAATTCTGAGGTGAACTGTTCAGGCTAATGATTTATTTAAAATTATGCTTGCTTTATTTAACATCTTAACATATGGTCACAGAGTTAACAGGAAAACACTGTAAGACTGGTAACCTGGGAGAGGATTGCATTAGCAGAGTTAGCACAGACAGAATCTTTTGTTGAGCACGTTTTTATATTTATCCATAAAAAGCATACAGAATGTCCCAGTATAGACACCACACACTCTTTTTGGCAACGTGATCACATACAATGTTTATATCTAGCCAAAAAAGGTCAAAACAGAACACACACTGATGTAGCAATTTAACAAAATAACAGAAAGCAGTGATAAAATTAAAGTTTATCATAAAGGTTATGAATGCTGTTTAGTTCTGCTGAGGAGGACTGACTTTTTAGTGTTTTTCCAAGCAAAACGTCATCATGATTGTTTGTAACTATGAGCTCAAAGTTATGGATCAACGGTTTTAGTGTTTTTTTTAATAATTGATGACTAAAGGGTTAAATTCATAGCCTAAACAAGTGATTGATGGTCAAAAATATGAGCTGAATGTGGCAAATTAATACTACATAAAAAAGTTTGCCTCAGGCCTGGGATGACGGATCCAAATCATTAGCCTTACTTGATTCAAAGGCAATTAAAAGCTTAAGCCTTAAATAAGAGTTTGTTATTTGTTTTTTGTTTTTTTTTGTATGAAACTAAAATTTGGTTGAAAGATTTCTTTTTTTCACAGTAAAAATCAATGCTTGAAATTCTTAATTATTTGATGACTGGATGAAACATCCAGCTTCTATCACTCCCACTGGGATCAGTCAACACTCTCGAAAATCCACAAAACATCCGTATTCAAACTGTGCGAAAATAAAATGGTTATATTTAGAGTCGTTCATAAACACTCACAATCTCATTAGTGGGATAATTTCAAATTTGCACATTTGAAACGTAACGGCTCTCCAGGGAGAAGATAGCGATAAGCTCGTCAGAGGGCTGTTTAAACCATAGATTCAGACTGAGGGAGGCAGGAAGGTCAGGAAAGACACTTTACACCCCCTGAGACAGGAGGAAGAAGATGAGCCTGCACACTTGCTTGATGACTCAAAACTATTTTGAAATCTCAACCTTTGGAGGCACCAGTTTCAATATGGTGGGTGTATGTGTGGGTTGTTTTTTAACCACTCTGCACTTCCATGATGAGTGTAAAAGCCCCCTGCTGTGACAACAGAAACCAGCGCAGGTGACAGAATCCAGTGAGTGATGTTGTGATTTGAGCTTTAAACACTGATAAAAATATATTTGTTGGAACAGGAAAGGTTTAACTAATCTTTTCTTCCGTCAGTTAATTAAACACCAACTTGATTGTAGCTGACGTTGCCATCTAGTGGTGGCAGCGGTGTGTCTGATTAATTCAAATTCTGCAGAGCCTTGTAAGTAAAGCAGGAAAAAGATCAAACTACATAACTTTCTTGGCTTCATGTTATGGAAATATTTGAAAATGTCTAGACTAACAAGATGCATCCATGCCAGAATGAACCAGACGACAGCTTGCATCCAGGAGGAGGCAGTCTTAGGTCAGAGAAGGAGGCTTACCCAAGCACACGCACACACACGGACGCACACACACGGACGCACACACACGGACACACACACACGGACACACACTCACACACACACGGACACACACACACACACACGCACACACACACAAGAAATCCCTGCCAGAGCCTCTTCTCTGTGTGCTGAGGATTAATCGGCCATAGCAGGAGCCCTGATGGAGGGGGAGCCAAGCGTAGAGAACATGGCCGGCCCCCACTCTATCAATCAGACAACTCTTCTTCTACCCAAACCAAATTGACCTGCCGATGCACTGGCCACGTCCAAGCTCTGCGTGGAAATAAATCACATTGGATGAGAGCTGGGTACCTGTCAGCTCCACTGAACGTGGCCTCCCTCCCTCTGCTCTGCCTGGATGGAGAGATGTGTCCGTCCGCACAGCCCCACACACAGCACACTGAACAGATGATTGAACTCCACATGCAGACAATTATGAAAAGAGCTTGGTTTTTTTATGCAGGTTGGCTTTCCCGAGGTCACTTCTATATATTACTTTGAAGCAGAAGTTGGATTAAAAAATCACTTTCATTGTATTTAATCTACATTGAGTCATCCGTTGGCTCTGTAGTGAAAGCTGCAAGGTAAGGTCAAGTGAAAATGAGTAGTTTTGCAATCAAAATGTAACCTCCTCTCCTTGAATGAGATTAAACGTACAGAGATTTGTCTAGCGGGCATCAGTGCAGAGTTGTCAATCTGTCCTTGCATTAGTGCTGACAAGGCAGGTTTCCTGACACTCATTGTACTCAATGAATAGGGAAGTCTGGGTGCTGATTGCTGATAGGAAACGCAACAAAAATAGGGGGCACCTAAAGTCATTGCAGGTCTTTTTCCCCCTTTATTCCTCAGGATGTAAAGTCTCATCCAGTGGCTTTTTGGTCCAAGAAGTTGCACACAATAAGCAATGGGTGCAGTGGTGTGAAGGGAGATAATGTAAGGAAGGCGGGCTCTAAATCTCAGTTTTGCTCCACTGCTCTCATCCTTAGGTTCACCTGTGTGGCCAGCTGACAGATGACACAGTGCGCCATCCAGGCGGCGTCTCTTTTCCCAGGTCAACTATTGCTCAGGAGTGATAAGTGGCTCTGTCTGGGTGTGGCCCATGCAGCTGGACACACAGTCGATCACCGAGAAGAGCCGCAGAACAACAGCAGCTGCCTGTGGAGGACAGCAGGGCAATAACCAAGCTGCAGGTGACGTCTGTATCACCTGTGGTGACAATAAATATTCAACTGTAGGTCTGAAAAATGACTATTTCTGCTTTTGCCCAATGTAAGTGCTGAGAAGCTAAAATTAGTCTGGAGTTCTGTTCGTCAGTCTGTTCAGAGATATCTGAGGAGGGAAATGGTTGGAGGATGTCAGACTTAGAATTCAGTTCATGCATATTTTACCGATTATACTTCATATTAAAAGTACAGTGAGTGCATTTTACCCTGACACCGTTTTAGCCGTCAAAATAAATATTATATGCATATATAAATAAAACCATTAAACAAGCAGAAGCAGCTGCAGCAGTATTTGAATAAGATATAGAAATAAAAAAGTCTCAAATCTTAAGTAGTGGAGACACAGATGCCAAGTGCTTGTGCTCAGTGGTTTGATTGAATAAAGCCATCATTTGCTCTAACAGCAGTGTAAATATCCAGCTCATACAATCCAACAGCTTTGCTTTTTTAATTACCCTGCCACATCAATAACCATAATACTAGCAGAAAAGGTTGTCACATTGGCTGTTATTAACACACTAAGTGGCATGGCAAACATGAACTTAGCACCAACTTTTAGACAGTGCTCACAGGCTGCATGCTGTAAATTACCATATGATGTACGGATCGGCAAAGGGATCAAAGAAGTTCGCAAGAAAAATACATGTCTGTTGACTAACAAATTGAATGAAGCCGGGTGTGTTTTCAGCCTGGGTTCCCTAAAATGAAGGGAAGATTCTCTGTAATGCTGCACACCTGTTTAACCCAAGTTTCCAAACTTATTGACAACATTAGCCTCACGAAGACATACTGTACAATGACACCCTGTTTGTTAGCATTTCCATAGAGCAGAATTACAAAGCTGCTAAAAGATATAAAAACATAGATATGTGTATACCAGGGGTGGCCAACCTGTGGCTCGTGAGCCTCACGTGACACTTTGCCTCTTAGTGTGTGGCTCTTCGGTCCATTAAAAAAAAAAAAAAAAGGATATGTTTAGTGTTATGAGTAGTGGTGTGCTGATCAATCCAAAATATTGAAACATTTATGGCTACGTTGAGATCACTATTGATCTATACTTGGGTGATGAGATCGATACTTAAATTTCAGTTTCTCTTCTCTACATGCGCCCCTCTCAATTGCTCATGTGCTCATAGCTATCTAGATAGATAGATGGAAATGCATTGACTTTCATTTTATGTCATTTGGTTTATGTGTGAGAAGAAGTGTGTTTGCAAGACCACGTGTGTGATGTAGCTCTTTGTAGTACCACAGTAATTTTTGTGGCTGTGGGTCTCTGACTGGTTGGCCACCCCTGGTGTATACATTAAGTAGCTATTCACTAAATATGCGAAACATAATGTGCTAAATATGAATTTATTTACAACAAGTAAAAATCAACTCTATAAACAGCTAAAAGATAATTTTGCTGATCATGATGTGAGAGAATCAATCAGCTGTTATACAGTTAAAGTAAGAAGGTGGGTGATAACATTAGCACGCACTCATTGGGTAAATTAGCTGACAGTAACTGTTAACTGTTGTAACTGAGTGACTGAGTTTCAAGCTGAGTTACTGAATTGTAAATAAATTGATTACAAGTTGATGTACACAATTTCTTAGTGAATGAATAAATTAATAGTTAATTAACAAATAAATAGACAGCAGCTGTACAGTGTAATGACCGAAAACAGCTCTGCTACATTAAATACGGTACGTGTGTACTGTGGCTAAACAAACAATTTATATAAGGAGGTTAAGAAATGAAGAAAATGAAATGAATTAAACATCAAGGGAAATCAGTACCAGAAAAAGGGTCTATCAGTAATAACTCAGAAAACACTTTGAATTTTAGTTTTTTTAAGAACTTGTTTTTTTAGAAAAACGATTCCAAACTTAATTTGAGGAAAAATGTAATTTCTGTTCGTTCATCAGATGAAAATCTCTGTGACTTATATTTCAAATCTCAGAAATAAAAACAAAAACTGTCTTCCTGCCAGGGCACCACTCTAGATAAGTCTGAATCTTTCATTTGATGTAATGTATTTCATCATTTGCAAAGTGTTTGAACTCCAAACAATCAATGTGAAACGAGAACAAGTCAAAAAAGCGGAGCAACAGATACACGCTGGGAAGTTAAAAGGCAGAGCTCTGCTCTAAGACTGCCAGGACTGTGGCTTTGATTCCCTCTGGGATCACCCCTTCCACAGACATGTGCACTCCTGGCACTTTCTCTGTGTGAGAGTGTGTGCCGAGACGCAATCCTCGGTGACATGCACAGGCACACACATAGACCAGACACACACATACACACATACACTGTAACACACACACACATACTTCAGAGCAGATAAATGAAAAAAAAAAGAATGTATTCCAGAGCTGAATTCATTTCACATCCTGCTGCAACTCAACCAGCAGTGAGGTGCGGCCTTGCAGCACTAGATGGCAGCACAGCTGCGCTGCTGCACCCCTCTGATTGAATATTTAGACACTCACAGGTTTCTCTTGATCATTTGTTTGACTTAACATGATTACATACATTGTCATATCTGTCTATTCACCTGCAGTTTGACTGACGTGTTGCCAGCCTTAAAACTCCTCCAGTTCTTAACATCCTCCCTCGTAAGGAAAAAAAATCTAATAACATGGCTGACTAACTGCTCAGCCTGCATGTCATGCTGTTGTGAGCTTCCACCAAAAGAAATATACATAAATTAAAGTTGAGCTGTGACATCAACTCATTGGCCTTTTCCCTTGAACCACCCTCTGGATGTGTAAGAGAAATCTGTGACTTTTTGCGAGAGTATATTCCCGTTAATCCTCTGGACCTGATCGTCAGGTTATTCCTGGAATTTGGCACTCTATCAGTGAAAGGGAAATTGGGCTTAAGATGTGGAGCCCCTCTGGTCCTGCACAGGCTCTTTAAGGATGCTGAAGGGGCAAACATGGATGTTTGATGTTTACAGTTTGCACTTGCTGCTCTGGTACTAAGGCTGCTGTTCCTGCTCTTGTGCAGGAATTTACCTTCAACTTAAACACAAAAAGTTTTGGATGTCCGTGTACAAAAAGACGACTATCTGTCTGTATTGTGGTTTAGAATGCAGCGTGTGGTGCTTGGTGTATACACACTTATCTGTCTCTGAGATTCCTTCCCGTCATGATTCATTCCATCATGGCTGACTGTGTTCCCCAGAGCGTGAGGGAGAAGCTTATCATCTGTCTCCTCATTTCATGCCCTGTAGCAAGCAGTCTTCAGCGATGGAGCAAACTCAGGATGTAGCCATCATTGACACACCTTCATTTCTACACAGGAGACATGCAGGGGAAGCAGCAGGCGGATTTTTAATCATCATATTCAAAAGGAAGTTTCAGTTGTGATATTCTCCCAAAACTGTAACCTTTCTGCCGCAGCTTTTTCCAGGATAAGGTGAGCCAGCTGCAACCTTAAAATGTGCTGTAAGCTGAGATAACCTATCCAATATCAGCAACTAATGAGGCAGAAAGAGGAGCCAGAGCAGACAGACACTATCATTTCAGCTCCATACGTTTTCTTGTGCAAGATAAGCTTTGTCAGAGGTCAGATACTGTGTGATAGCTTGACCAATTTCCAGCACTATTTCTGGCGACGCCTGTCGATTTGATGGCGGCTTGGATTGCCCGCCGTGGTGAATGAGCAGCTGCAGAGTTTTTGGCTCACAGGGGAAATCTGTTCAGGCCGCCTGGAGTTGAACTGCCAAGCACTTTTACTCCTGGTGAGAAGATTGCTCTCATGTTTTATTGAACGTCGCCCACGGCACCTCTCATCCTTGACAATCTGATTCTACCAAGGTCTAGCTCATGACCTTAATGTTCAGCCAATGGGGTGTTGCAATTCACTAGCACTGACCCCTCCATCAACCTCATCAGCCTTTAGGTCCTTTGGGTAACATTTATGGGCCACTCTCAAAGTGGATTAATATCTTTGCTGTCTTACTGCATTGTACTTAACTGTCCTTGCACTTAAATAACCTGTCATCTTTGCCCTTTAGTTCACTTGTCAGACTAGAGATGAGGCCAGACGCTGCTTTATCATCTGTCTTGTTTCTAAGGTGTGCATCCAGCAGCTGCCTCATACTCAGTATGTACATGTCCTCTTGGCAAACATATTAAATTTGGGTCAAGGCCTCTCAGCTTGCCAGAAACTTAAATAACAGTCTGTCTAGTCTCCTTGTCTGACCTCTACATCTGTCAGCCAATCTGTATTGTAGTAGAGATTTAATCCACTATCTCTGTCTTGGAGCCACTGATGCCTCCATAAAAACAAACCTGGTCCTCTATCATCTATTTCATCCCTTAAAGAGAGGACACTGGACGAGCTGGATGTTATCTGAAAAGCACTTCAAATGGGAAAGTATTTTTGAACACTTGAAGAGATGAAATCATTCACTCATTCATGCCTAACTCACTATCTGATAATGCCTTTATCATGGACCCCATGGTCACCTCATGCAAATGCAAAGAGAAGTGAAAAAAACTTTCTGAGACTTCTGGGGTCCTTATCTTTATACTGGTAATGTCATTGATGCTCCTCATGCTTTAGTGCAGTGGTTCGCGAATGGGGGCACATGTACCCCTGGGTATGTGTATTGTATTCAATCAGTGTTTGAATCAAATATAACTTTAAGTTCATCAAGTAAATATTACATCCAGTAGGTTTTTTAATTTTTTAGACATCCCCAAAATGATAGTCTCCCTTATACCAGGGAAACAACACAAATAACAGCATCATGACTGAAGCGTAGCAGCAATGCTGCTGAAGGCACAAAGCCAGAACCAGCGAAATACTGTCAATATTTGGAAAAATATACTTTGATGGGATTTATGCCCACAAGTTTCAACCATAGACTGTTTAAAACATGGACATAGAATCCACAACATCACCCGTCTGTTCCTGATACAGTGAAATGAAGACAATCCATTTATGCAGCCACATTTGATATAACCCTGGCTTTGAGCCTCCTTTTTAACAGCTCAGGGCACCTGTCGGTCACGTGAGCTGAGCTGTGTCTCTGATTGGACAATCAAACAATACTAATATCTTCTGCACCACTGAGTCAGATAAAAATGTACTCACCGTACAGTGTGTGCCGATAGCAAAATTCAGCAAAAATCAGCATTTTAATTTTTTTCAACAAATGTATTCAAAATTAAGCTTTTGTCATTTTTGAGAGAAATGTTAATCTGTCGTTAAGTTAGTAATTTTGGTTTGAGTACATTCCTTTATTTTGATACCAATCGAGGGCACTTTAAGTTGACAGCTATTTCTGTGTGCACAAATCTTTCCTTCTCAACTCGTCTTTAGTTATTTTTATTTCAAAGTTGATGTAGTCATATTGTTTTGTCCCTCTCTTTTCATGATTTCCAGCGTTAGCGTTGTTAGGGGACACTTGGCAGAAAAAAAATAAATAAAAAATTTCACAGTGGGAACATCACTGAAAAAAGTTTAAGAACCACTGCATTAGTGCAATGCATGATGGGAGTGCTTGATTAGATTCCATCATTTGTAAGCATATACTGTACAGTGTGTCAGAAGCAGACTTGGCATTATTCAACTATTACTCAATTTTTTTGTGTCTTTTTATTGTTTTAATTGCATTTTTTTTTGTTATTGCTGTGATTTTTTTTGTGAGGCACTTTGTGACCCCACTCTGCAAAAGGAGAGATAACATAACTTCATATGCTTGAACACATTCCTACTGGCAGCCAGAAAAAAATACCACTGCGGGGATCTGCCAACAGGATGGAGCCTTAGTATGGGGTTTGAGAAGTCATCCAAAATCTAGATACTAGAGTCAACTACATAAAGCTTAATTATCCATTCTTAATCTTTGCCAGTTGTCTCTATGGGGGGTTGGAGTCGGTCCAAGTAGTGAACACTGTGGACACGAAGCCAGTGTATGCTTATTCGTTTTCGCCATATGTTCAGACGAATGAAGACAGAAAATTTAATAACAGACTTTCTTGTTATCATTTTACTATCAGCACTAAAAGCAAATTAGCTGATGAGAGTGTGGTCTACGGCTAATCTTGTCTTGTGATAAATAACAAAATCTGACCTGGAAATTAACCTCTACAGGCAACATGAGGACACCCTTCAGTTTTTAAAATTCATCCTGGAGGACACATGAACCAGTTTTTTGGATAACATGTCAATCCATCACATTGTTATTACGACAGTTCTGAGTCTAATCTCTGGTAAATAATAGATGAAGGAGATAGACGAGGGATCATAATGAGTCTTCTGTGAAATATGTAAGCATCATTATAGCCTGAAAACAGCATCCCATGTTTAATTTCTTCTCAAACCTCCTGAAGAAATCCAAACAGGAAACTAATGAGACGATTATTAAAACATGGAGCTGCTGTTTGAAACTAATGATCTTGGAGGGAGACAAACTAACTGTTTGATAATTG
Organism: Halichoeres trimaculatus; assembly: GCF_033239565.1. Lineage (NCBI taxonomy): Eukaryota > Metazoa > Chordata > Actinopteri > Labriformes > Labridae > Halichoeres > Halichoeres trimaculatus. The sequence continues at coordinate 21,925,045 of NW_027437183.1, forward strand.
CCTGAGATGTGTTTTTTTGTCTTTTGACGTCAAAAGGCAACAAATCCTCAGATGTCAAGACCCTATTATTCTTTCATGTCTGTTTTGTTAACATATTTCTTGGGTAATTGTCAAGATGGCAGCCTGTGGAAAGACTTATTTGTCTTAGTGACATCAAAGCTTCCTCATTAGGCACAAAGGAGAAATACGGGAGAGAGAAATGGTTTCATGGCAGTGAAGCAGTGAAACATCTGTTTTTTACCCATCTGCTTTGTGCCTTTCACACAGCTGTGAGTCAGAGCAGGGGGTGATAACAAACCCTGTCTTTAGGAATTCTACATCAGCTCAATGATCCTTAAGATCTTCTGCTTCCTTGCACATTGATTCAGTCAAGAAGAAAAACAGACTTCAAATTAATACCCTCTCGCAGGAACTTCTCAGCTTGTTCTTTAAGAGGGAGACAGTAGGCTACTTAAGAAAATGATCAACTATTTGTTTTGAGACCTTGTTTTAGGTAACTGTTTTTTACAAGTTGAAAAGCAACACAGTCACATGTCACAGATCTCAATCGCAATTTGACAATCATGTCAGGTTTTTCTTTTTTCTTAACTTTTGCCCAAGAAATGACTCAATTTCACTCAAAATGCAAATGATGCTCAGCTGCTTCATGCATTTTAGTTATTTGTCGAGACATGTAAACATCAATTCTGTCGTCAATCAAGCGTGAGAGCCAATTTTTATGTAAAGTGGCTGCTGCGGTTGTGTTTAGACTGTGTGCGTATGCTTGTGTGCGTTACCACAGCCTGTATCGGCCATGCAGAGCGCTGCAGAACGCGGCCGTGCCTGCCTGACTTGGTGTGTCTGATTTCTCTGTTGTGGTGGTGGGATTACTCAGGGGATTAGCAGGATACTGGCAGCACCCATCGATGGGACAGAGATGACAGTTTCCCATCATGTAGTCTCTCGCTTCAACCCCTCGCTATTCCCCGGACTTAAAGTGGCACAAACAGCAGATTACATGAGTACGACAGCAGGGGAACAAGTCACACATCACACTGCAGAGATTAGGCTGAACAAACTCTTTCTCGGCTGCCTGGGGGTATTCAACCCAAACATGGAGAGCTGTCTCTCATGGCCCAGTTTGAACTGGATTAGGAGGCTGCAGACAGCATTTCTCTGCTCAAGAGTTTAGAGGAAACAACTATTGGTCTGTTATTTAAATAAAGGAGTGAGCTAATAATAAGCAGGCTTGCTGTTATAAGCATCGGCACGTCATCTTGCAGCCTTGTCAGGTCTTTCATCCTTGTTTGTGAAGCTGTCTCTGTATAACTATTTCAGTGGACAGTCAGTTCATCAAAGGACAATCACAGTTTAAAAAAATCATTATTTAAAATTTGTGTTTGTTCTGTGTCTGGTTGACATTAGTAGGCAGACCTGTTCTCCCGTGGGTCCTTGGGGAACAAACACAGACCTTGGTCCTGGGTGTATTTGAGCTTGTGTTTGCTCAGGTCTCTGCTTTATACCTTTCAAGTTTTACAGACTTGCTATTAATGTTTGGAGAGCAGGCTGTGTGGGAGTGCAGGGGAGGCTGCACAGACATGTAATATAAAAAAGCCTGCAGTCGCCTCCCTCCTATTAAGGACACAAAAGCCATTTTCTTTGTTGTTTAATGGGAAGAAGCATCCAGCATATCAAAGATTTGTCTTCTGCTGAAGAGTATAATAGAAAAGTGCGCTGTAGCAGGATGAGAAGAGGGACTTAAATTCACTCTGGTTTGAACTGTGAGCTCTTTGAAGGTTTATTTGGTGGGAAAGTACAGAGTCCTCTGCAGGTGGGAGCATCCCTAACTGTAATTGTATGTGGTGACTGGCATGGTTTTTGAGAAGTCATTTTTTTATCTAAAGCTGGAGTAGGTGTACTCTGGGTTTTTGGATTGTGTATCTATTTTTGTTTGTTTTAAAGCGCAACATGATCCTTTGTTCAATACATTACTATCAAAGAGGCAATAAACAGCACATCTCTCCTTATTCCCTATATAGTCACCTTATCTCTAAGCTCTTGTGTGACATAAGTAGTCCAGTGTCAAAGTAGACAAAAGTCTTTTTTTTTCAGGTCACCTCACTGGCAGTGTAGCAAAGGTACTCTGCCTTACATCAGACGAAAAACTGAGCATCAAAAATCCACATGGCACCAGGCTCCGTTTGAGTTAATTAAATTTCAGCAACCTTTAGCAAAGTTGGCGCAAGGGTTGATTTTTTGAGGGAGAAACAGAAACATTTTAAAACTTAAATTAAAAACCATCAAAACTTTACCATATCTTAAAACTTGCTCTGAACAAAACTAACAGGCAAGTTACAATTATTTTTTTGCTAATTAAAGTTAGTCTTCCATGGGAGGATCTTCTTTTCAGGGGGAACATTAAAAAGTACTAAAAAGTACTCTACAACTTTCAAACCAGGGTGATGCTTGGAGCATATTATGCTTAAGCTTAGTTGGTGACAAAAACAAAAAACAATTGCTGATGTTTCTGCAATGATCAGATGAAAGCAACATCTCCTGAATGAGATGGTCATTAAAACGAGTGTTGTTGTTGATCTATTTTGTGTTTTAAGTATGCTGTTTAAATGAACTTCCTGTTTACATCAGGAATACAATCTTAACGTGGCTTCTTTCAAAGACAGTGCACCTGTCATTGAGAATCTTTGCCAAGAAAAAATCAGAAAAAAGTCTGTTTGTGCACCCTGCTGTTACACACTGTACCCCACCAGAGTGGGGGTACAGTGGAGTGGGCTGGACAGATGGTCAAGCCTGCTGCTGATGCTGTGGTAAGCTTTGGTAGGTCATATGGAGGCTTTAGTATTGATCACAGTCTGTTCTACAATTCCTCACAGGAGCTTTAAGTTCCTGGAATGAGTGTGTTTGCAGCCAAAATTTTAATCACACCCCTTGTGCTGAGGCCACGATCCTGGTCCCAGTGGTCGTTGGTTGGACTCTCAGCGTTGACCTTTTGCTTTATGTCACTCTCTACTACTACCCACATTTACTATCTCCCTTCAGCTGTTCTGCCTGGTATTGGAGGCAAAAATCCCTAAAATATATATATATTTTTAAAAGTTTAACGGGAAAACTACAGTTACTCTAAAGGCCCATGCTCAACGTGAAATACAGATATGGATACGAATGAAGCCTTCTTCTTCGTGCTCTGCGTTCATTTTGTCCGTATTTCTGCACGTTTCCGGATACGGACCAAACGGAGCAGTACCACCGGAAACCATGGGGCAGTGTTGCTGATACTTCAGGATATGTCGCGTCAGTGAAACGCAAAGAAGTAATAACAATGGCAGAACTTTCGCCAATGTATTTAACAGTGTCTCTAACCACCGCGTCCTACAACGCTACCTCTGTTTTGTCTTTTATTTGTTACAGGTACACTAGCAATACCTCCTCCACCGTCGCCCTGCTCGTTTTTGAGTTTGTTGTTATCATAAACGTATGACTTCGAGCTGCCCCTGGTGGATCTATTGGTCAACATCTATACCAACGTAAAGAATGGACGGAAGTATGTGAGCAATAAAGGGAAAATCGTTTGAAAAGCATTTACATTTACGTATTTAAAGAAAGTATAAATGGGTCTCAAAGCAAATTTTAAGGCTACTGGCGCTTTTCCAACTATTTTTGGGGCTTTTTCTATTTTGAAAGGCAACTTGAGAGAGACCGAGAATTGAAAGCAAGACCACTGATACCACTGACCACCATCGCCAGTGCAATCTTTAGCCTCTGTACAAGTGATGTCTGCTTTACCAACCGAAAAACAAACTTCAAAAAGAAAAAAATCAAACGCAGCAGAGAGTTGTGTTGAAATTCTCTTTCTGCTTCATGGAGAAAAAGAGATTGGTTGAGTCAATAAGCAAATATGTTTAGCAAGACAATAACAAACCTGACAGCTTTGCAAGAAAGTGAAAAACACACGAGCCACTCTTGAAAAGTGCCAGCTAAAACAGTCAGAGGAAAATGAAATGTTATCTTTGGATACAATTAACACAAGCTCTAGTTTGACTTTGTGGTCAAAGTGTGTGTCCCATAAACAGAAACTTCAGACCTTTTCTTGCCCCACTTTCTACACATCACATTTTTTGTCTCTTATAACAAATATGACTCAGAAAAAGAGGAAAAGAAAACAGTTTCCACAAAATAAAACATCATATGGCACCAGGAGAAACACCTCGTGAGAGTAACAGTGACAGATGCAAGCAGGTGGATTAATCTTGTTTCTCAAACAGGCGTAAACACTCTACCTGTGACTCTATACATTCAACCCTCAATGGCTACTTACCACTTTATTGTCAAGGTATGGAAATTTCACCGCTCACTACCCGAGATTGAAGTGGAAATAAGAATGAGAACATTAGAGCTTGGTGTGTGTCTAAATGCACCTCAGCTGAAGCTACCTCTTTCTGTCAGACAGAAGGATGATGTACATTGAAAACACATTCCCTTCCTCGTGGCGCTCACATCTATCACCCGTTTATGGCCACTCTCCCGCACTCAGGCACATCTCTGCTGCGACATCCATCTATGTCAGCATCCTGACTTGCATATCCGGAGGCCTGTGTTGTTTCTCTGTCCTTTAAGTGTTCATAACATATTCTTGACAGCCTTTGCCATATGTTTTCCCTGCAACCGGGAGCTATTGTGGATGTTTTTTATGTGGAAGTCACTGGAGCAAGGTCACGGAATTTAATTTCTTCTCTCCTTTTTTTTTCCCCGCACAGCTTAATGTCGTTTCAAATGATGGACAAATGTGTGACTAGTGACAAGTTTTCGTTTTTACGAAAAGAAGAGCGTAACTTAGCTATTTCAAGATTTATGTTCAAGATTACTGAACTACTCAGCTGCCAAATTCTCACGTCAAAACTGTTTAATTTACACAAGCAAGGGGAAGAGATGGTCTGTTCACTTTTATCTCTCCAGGCCGGCTTTATCTTATGTAACATTTGTATGCATGTATGACAAGCATTCATGTTCTGCTCAATCAGCCCACAGGTCTGTGTGGTTGGTCTAGATGTGCATGAGCTGCTACAACAAACTTTAGGGGAGGAAATCCTCCTTCCCTTTTCTTATTGCAGGGTGTAGATGCTGTTTGACTGTATGTGAGTCGCAGGTAAATAGAGAGGGATAAAAATGATCCCAGAGTAGCACTATACAGCTTTCTGGAGCAACCCCAGCACACATGCTGCTGCTGCTGCTGCTGCTGCTTATCACAGTGCTGCAGTGCTCCGAGGAGCTCATCAGCTCACAGCAGACGCTTATGGCGACTTCCCTCGTCTCTTCATGCTTTCAGGTTTCCTCATAAAGCTCCGTGTATCGATATGTTGGTTAATCCTCTTTATTAGCAAATAAAGCTCCATTACCTTTACCTCTACAAGTCTGCAGACAGGCCTACAACTCTGCAGAAACACGAGTTACTGAAAAAGTCAGTTTGAGCTCTAGTCTCAACTCTTGAGTCTCAGATATATATATATTAAAAAAAAACAGTTTTCTGCATCTATAAAGGAATGTGGGTTGTGTTTCACTGAAGTGAAATCTGCTCCCTGTTCCTGAAAGACAAAAAAAGAGTTGCACAAGCGTTAGCACCACTTTCCCACAGCTTGCCCTCTACATAAAAAAATGCTGTGCGGGTACATGCATGAATATAAATTCCCTCATCAGGTTCTCTGTTGACAAAATGAGCTAAAATGAGTTGAAAGCCATGTAATTTCTGATGCAACTGGGCTGCAAGCAAATTCCAGTTCCTCACCTTTAGCTTCCATGACATGAAAACTGTTTCTAACCATCAGAGGGCACTAAAACCCACCTGATGCTCTCAGCCTTTCAGGGAGCGCCAGGGTGTGAGAATCAGCACAATTAGAGCTGCTGCACTTTTAAAGGGCGGCGTGTAGAAGAAGATGTAACAGTGTTCAAGCAGGGTTTTATTTATAATGTAAGAACTTATGTCTAAATATTGAATGAACAGTGGTAATGAGGTAAGTGTGATGCAAATATTTCCTACTCAGTTTGATTGTCATGGCTCATTTGATGTCTGCAACACATGCAGGATTTTACTCCCAGTGTAATCATGGTTGACAAGCAAGTATCTGAGTAGATGACTTACAAATGAAGTGACACTTGGTGTCGGTGGGGAATAAGAAAAAATAAAACAGCGTACATGTTTGAATAGAATCATGGGAATACATAAAAGGGGGAAGTTTTTCCTATTGTTCTGGTAAAACAGTGCTACAGAGGAGTTTTAGGGCCACTGAGGAATTGGGATGTCTGATCTTTTTATTTTTTTCTCAGTATTCTGACTTTATTCTCCTTTTTTCAGGGTTGTGACTGAAACTCATAATCCCGAGATAAAAAAAAAAAAAGACAGAGAGATGAAACCTCTTTTTTTCATGATCATTATCCTTGCAGTTCAGATCAGAAAAAAAACTGAGTCTTTATAAGACGCCTTAGAGTTGTGGCAAGGCGACAGTATTTCACTACCTGACATGAGAACACAGTAGCACCAGGTATTAGCCACATTGACGAAAAACATATGAAAACAAGCAGTGCAAAGTTTTGAAAGAAGTAAAAAGTTAACTCCCCGAATTATTTCCGCTCCTGTTTTTAAGGTTTTCTGAGCCTAAATAATTAGTATCAGTCAGTGAATTCTCCATCCATGCTTTAAGTTTCTCTGTGAGTCCAAACAATTATCCTTCATAACGTCCACGGTCTGTCCGCTCCACTGTTAGTCCACTGGCTCACTCTAACAGATTCAGCGATCAAAAATCAGCAGACATTAGCCCCCGTCACGTCTGATCATGTCTTCTGACATGACATTCAACGCAGGGTTAATCCTACCAGCTGCGTACATGGACGTGGCTTCCTGAGCAGATGAACAGTGACAGATGATGAGTTTAGTGCCCTGAGGATTGCGCACAAGACAGTCAGTGATCTGCTAACAGCCGTTTAACACCGCAGAGCCCCAGCCGCGCAGGCAGACCGGGGGACCGAGTCATTCCGGGGGATTTGTTGTGATAATTGCGCTAACAAGGGGAATATCGATCTAAACGGAGCCATCTCTTTCACGTTGTATCAACTGGAGACTCCCAATCCTCTTGACCGTACACTGAAGTCTTTTAAGGATACATCTCCGGGATCGTTACGCACAACTTTTTACGCACAACCTGCCGCTGAATCGATGCGTTGTCAATATTGCCTGCAACACGGACTGAACTCTGATTTCTACTCCCACAGGTGTGATTATGTTAAGTGTGCGAACTGCAGGAATGGATGAAACGATCTGTTTCATGCTCCGCTGAAACGAGACCCAAACCACGGACACGGGGAAGTTGCCTGGAACAGAGAGCTGCGCTGGATGCCAAAATGAGCCTTTACTACCAGAGCTGGAGGGTCTTCCACATATTCTTTGCAACAATTACAGCAGTTCTTACACAAGGTTAGTGACCCAGATTGTATCTTTTGTGGTTTTTAAGACATTGATATCAAAGAAGAGCACAAAAACAGGTGATGTTAAAGTGCAGTGAATTCATCTGGAGTCTCCTGTGGCTTTTGACAATTGTGATAATTAATTCTGTTTCTGTTTAATGATGACAGCTGAAAAAATAGACAGGACTGCCCATCTTCTGCACATTTTACCAATGGGAGGTGGGCCCCCTTTCTTAGCAACACCATACCAGCAGTAAAACAGGCTTCTCTGGAGTTTTAAATAATATATAAATGTCCTCATTTATGCCAACAACTTTCATCTCACTTCACTTTGAAACACTATCTCTGAGATTCCAACATTACTATGTGTGTCTCACTTCAGGCAAATGGGTGTCACTCCTATGAGTGGGTTATAAAACATTAGGGATGAAATTCGTCTGGGGTAAACACTCTTACTTTGGCCGTGCCTTAATGCCAAATACGTCGCCTCTGAATGGGATGTGTTACAATCCTTCATGAAATGTCCAGGCAGACCCAATTTTCACACACTGAGGTAAAACAAGAGACAGACAATCTCTGCTCTCAACTTCTATAATGAAAAACAGGGAAAAAGTGCATCACAGAGGCATTTACTGTAAAGCCTATAACTGTTTCATAGATGACTATGTCCTGGGAGGGCAGGCTGACTGATTTATGAGGATAAAATCATAAGCAAAATGGAGAAATTGAGATTTTTTAAAGCAGCTTTAAGAGTCTCATTGGACATAGCAATCCCTACCAATCACTGCACAAGCTTAAGCCTTTCTCTCCTCCTCTCTCGCTATCTCTCCTTATCTCCTCCATCCTCTCGCTGCCCAGCCTCAGCCTCAGCCTGCAGAGCATTACAGCCCATATGATAAGCACATCATACTCATATGTCTGTATAAAACACCCCCTGAAACATGTATATGATACAGTTGTAATGCTGTCAAGAGTGCTTAGACTCCACTGCAAGATTTACTGATACAAGGTTTTGAAGTCGTACCATGAGAATTGCTCTCAGGCAGGCCTGCTGTTTGCACTCAATTCACCGCGATAGCACAATTCAAAGGACACAACAACTGTGTGAAAAAATATTTTTCTACAAATCATGAATTCAACATACTTTGGACGCTTTTCAACATATTTGTGACAGCTTGTTTAGATCTGCACTTTCTATCAAGCCTTAAATCTGAAAACCAGAGAGAGTCAAACTCTTCTGACTTTTTAATTGGGATCACACACCCAGATTAAGCTTTGGATGTGGGCTCATATCATAGCACTGCTTATGTTTCTAACCAAAAATACCTCTCTGAAGTTATGACCTTTTATAATTAACCACAGTACTAAAAGTTGCTCCAACTGTCTGCAACTCTTAGACTAAAATCCTTGTTATTCGGACAGTTTCTGTCATTTTCCATTCTGTTTTCTTTATTAACCACCATATCTTACATTAAAGTGTCTGAAAGTCCCTCAAAAGACTGAAATCTTTGTATTAAAGGGCCTTATTATCATGAAGCTGTCAGCCTGATTAGACTTTGCGAGGTTTATTGTGTTACTAAAGTCAGCCACCAAAAAACAAAAACACATGGTGTCACTTTTTAAAACAGGGGATGTTGGGAACCATCTGGATCGTTTCCAACCCTTTCTTACATTAGAGTAATTATTACCAGTGCATTGCTGAAAGTGCTCTGCATGAAGCTGAACTAAATAAATTGTAAAAAAAAAAAAAACAACTCTAACAATCAACTTGAAAGTGAAACTTTGAAACACAAGCAGCACTCTCAATCTCCCAATTACTGATTAAAATGCAGACTTCCATTGTTGTCTCCCTTGATGCCATTGGGAGTCGCCTCACTTCTGCAAGCTGTTTTGCACATATGGTAAAAGTCATTACCGCACATTAGAATTCAAAGAGGCTGCTCAGGCCATGTGCAATTTAATAGAATAATACCAAGATTGATTACAATTGGAGAAATAATGCTCAAAGACAAGAACGCTGAAAGGAAGTTAGCTGACCTATGAAGGGAGTTTTAATTTTGAACTTTAAGACAAACTGCAGGGTAAAATGTAGCTCATTAAAAACGGCAGTGCTGTTATTAAAACTGGTGATGGGGAACATTGTTTTGAAATGAATCTGTGGGTCTTAATCCTCAAGTAAACTTTGCAGTTACTTGGATACACCGCAGAACAAAATCTCAGACGCTGCGCTGTAGTTTGAAAGTTAAGTAAGATGAGGCTGCTGGCCCTCTTTATTTTAATGCAAGAAAATAATTTTGTTATTGACGTTATTTGCTTTGTACAAGTGGCCAAATGGAAAAACAGAGTGAAACCAAAGGATATTATGCCCATGAAAAGCTCCATTTTGAAATGTCAGGTATTCATTTTTGGATGAAAAGCCCAACCTAAAACTCATTTTCTGCAATCATTCACAGATACAATAGTGTTAGTTTCAAATTATGTGCTAAAAAACAAGTTATTTTTCTACTTTAATTCAGGGAGCATTTTTTCTTTCACACTGAGAGAAAGGAACAAAGATGTGATTAACTACTTATGATTTATAACCATGCATAAAGAGAAAGTTCTGTTTTTTTCTCTGTCAGAGGGAGCACTTAACCTACATACTGTAGAAAACAAAATGAAGAAATAATGCGATGCATTGTACATGTTCAGGCTGCAGGAGAGCAGCCATGGAGAGGTGGCTTTTAAAATCATCTGCATGGCAACACTGATGCTTTCTGACTCAGCCAAGGAGGAAGAGAAGCTCAGTCTTCAAAATGAGTGATTTCAGAGGCTGGCACAGCTGGTGCAGCGGATTTGCTCTCATGTTTATCAGTGGAGGGCAGGATGCTCATCATGATGAGAGCACCATAGAAGAAGAGTTTTGCTGACATTCACTTCTTGTTATCTGTGAATCTAAAGTATTGGCACAGGAGTAGGATGCACCTACTGGCCCGTCATGAATCATAAACAAACAGCGCCAGCAAAGTCTGCTATCATGTTCACAAATGGGTTGCGTGCTTTGTACGCCTCATTTAAACGCTCCCCTTTGGGTTTCACGAAAGGGAAAGCGTGTGAAACAACAAGCGTGCAGCTGACCCATCACACCCAACAGTAAAGGGAAGAGCTTGCATGTGAATTGTTGCTACATTGGCGGTGCTTTCTCCCTCCTGGAGACACTGAGCCAGTTTATATTCACTCCAACCGGAGCTGCTGCCAGCTTTGGTATTAAACAGCACATCTGTCACTGCGGCCACTGGAAGGCTAAGCCAGGACAGCCCCTGTCCCCTGCACCCAGCACACGGTCTCTCAGGCAGAGTGTCGCCCACTCGCACAACATGAATGACACTCTTGAGCAGACAAAAAGACATTGTTGTGTTCCTCCAAGGGCCGCTGGGTTGACATGATTGTGACACGTACAGTATAGTTATTGCCGTGGTAACTGTCACACACCATGATGGGCTCTCAAAGATAAAAAACAGAGGAAAGGATGATGGACAGAGCTCTCAGATGGCTGCAACCATAAGGGACATGACCACTGATATTAACATAGAAAATCTGCAAGCTTTCCTCAATAGATAAATAACAATTAACAATTCAGTGACAGACGCCCCCGGATCTGTCATCTCTGTCATCATTTCACACATGCATCTTGTAAACGTGCAGAAACTGAGATACCATCTCCTTTGTGAAGTGTTTTCTTTGTTTGAATGCTCCTGTGGGAGGATGGTTTTGTTTAAGTCTGAGATGCTACTAATAGTTGTTTTTCCACTTTGCTTATGCAGCTTCCTCCATTTTATCATAATCTGTAGAGTAAACACCAGTGTTTTTCAGCCTTAATTCACCAAGTAGGGCAATTAGAAACCAGATCAACAGTGCACGATCAGGTCAGCTGATATAATCTCCATAATTCTATCAAAACATGGACGTTTATTGAGGACACACTGGATGGCCGGGTGACCTCTGCCTCTGCTCACTTCTCCGCTTGGGCAGACAGTGCCCCATTAAGCTTTTAAACCCGATCAGATTCTGCTTGTGCAGTACGTTTGTTTTCTCTCAGTCTTGTGAAGAAGCTCAGTCAACGCACTTGATATCAGTGTTTAAAACTCAAGCTAGTAATTTTCAGAGTCACTGTTCCATAATACTGTCAACAACATGCATGTGATACATAAAAACACATCCTCCTGGATAAAATGTTTCCTTCTGAGAGAAGATTCTTAATTTGAAGGCTCAATATTTCATTAAAATTCACTCCACGTGCCGATATGCCGCAGTTCTTGCTTTTTTTTCCCATGAAGGATCTGCTGGATATTCACAGCCTGATGACAATCTGCAAAGCCATTTTAATCCCAGTTTTTGATGGCTGATTTCAATCTTGTGCCAGATGTATCAGATCCCACCTTTCCTCTCCATATAGTGGAAGCAGATCATCCGTGAACGAGGTGAAAGTGGGGCAGAGGATGGGATATATGGGAGTATAACAGCATTATGCAGCAGGATATATTTTTATAGACACATTTCCATCACTCGCTACTTTCACCGCATCATCAAATTAGTAAACAAGTTTTAACATAGAAATTCTGCCACAGATTAGGCTTTAAATTGTTGTGTATTATTTTCCTATAGAAGGATTATTTTGCTAAATATACCAAGGGGCTGTGCACAGATTGATAGAGGCTGAGGGGTCAACATCAGGGGTGTTATAATTTTTCTTTCAACTGCAGGTTCAGTCGTCTGCTTCTTTTGAAGGAGGTGATTGGTTTTTCATTATAACATTACAGCCTAGCCATGCAAATGCAATAAATATTAATGTCAGCCGCTATGGTACAGAAAAATTTAATACTATCATACACAAAGAGGAACTACCCTGTCTTTGCATCAAGTTTAAGGTACAGGTTGTGATGTTTAAGCATGTTGTAAGAGATTCAATGAAATTGAAGAGTATAATTTGGGATTCTTGATCAAAAAGATTTAACCATTTTATCACAAACTAAATATTTTATAATCCAACTTTTTAAACCAGATTTATCAAATATCAACCACCCCCCAGCTCTCGCAACAAAAGTATGCTGAGCACAGTTTCACACAGTACATCAGCAGCCTTGTCCTCAGAGTCATTGCTCCCTCAGAGACCAAAATGCTTGTAAGCTTCTCTTGTTGTAATTTACTTTATTTCACGTATATGCTCTTATTCAGGAATTCTCGAGGTTAAACCCAGGGGCCTTTTAGTGTAATACCTTGATGCCCCACTCAGTTGATAAGTTGGCCTTGGCTAACTTTCATGCTGAAGTGTCACTTCCTGACACGCTACTGCTCTTTTTCACGGTGTTTAATCTTCATGTTAGGGGGCTGAATTTCTTTGAGTAGTTCCTGTTTTTATACAGAAACCTTGTCCAGCTTATACCTCTCATGGAATAGCATCTGAAATGCACAAGAGTTTAATACAATAAATGAACAATCCCAGAAGAGTTCACTGTGTAAAATGGCTTTTGGACGTGAACTCATTCAGTAGTTTCCAGGAAAAGATCAGCCATCCAGTATTGGCCATGCTCCCTTTTTTTTTACTGAGATTTCTTCAGATTTTCAGAATCTTTCAATAATATTATGTACTGTAGATGATGAAATCTCTACAGTCTTTGCACAGCACACTGAGTCTGAAATGTTAAATTATTTCCTCGCACAGTCTCCTCCAGAGAGATGAACCTCTTCCTGTCTTTACTTCTGAGAGTCTGAGCCTCTCTGGAGTGTCCTTTTTATTCCCAGTTATGTTACTAACCTGTGGTAAATAAACCCTCCACTAGATGGAAGATGTTCCTTCAGGTGTTTTTAAGCATTACACAACTTTTTCAGTGTTTAGTTGCCCCATTCTACTTTTTTTTTAGACTTTTTGCTGGCACCAGATTAAGAAAGGCACAGATATATTTTTTTTTATAAAAGAATGTAATTTTGTGGTTTTAACATGTCATATGTTCTTTGACAATTTTACATTATGCTTGCAAGCAGAGGTGTCAAAATTATTCACATTCATTATTTAAGTAGCATAGATACTTGGGTTTAAAAAGACTTGTGTAGACGTTGAAGTATTAGCTGCACATTTTATCCCAGCCCTTTTCTACATCCACATCTTCTTATTTATCTATTTTTTATTGTCCTGTTTATGTGTCATGTTTGTGTCCACTCTTGTACTAGAGAAAACAACTGCCGGAGTCAAATTCCTTGTATGTGCTGCATACTTGGCAATAAAAACCGATTCTGATTCTGATTCTGATTAACTAAAGCATTTTACTTAAGTAGAAGTGTAAAAATACTGGTTTAAAACTACTTAAAGTATAAAAGTAAAGGAACTTAAAGGGGGTGGAAAGTGCAGTTAAGGTCAAAAGCTTAGACTATGCCACATGGGCCTATAGTTTTCATCCCCCCTCCTGAGTCTCTGCCACAGACATCTTCATACTTAGTTACATACGTCTATTATGTCCTCACTGATATGTGGCGTGATTTGTGGCGTGTGCAGGTGTGATGGATTACGTACAAACCAACGAGGTGTTGGAATGGTACTACGTTTAAATATCTCATCCATCCACAATTAAACTGAAACTTTCCGTATGACGCAATCTCAGCAATTTTAGGAAAGGTTATTACTTATTATGGTGTGTGTCCAGGGCTTGACATTAACTTTTTTGCTCATCAGCCACTGTGGCTAGTGGTATCCCTTAGTTACTGGCCACTCAGTATTTTCACTGGCCACAATTTGTTGGATAATTATGTTCAATATGGTTAAAGCCGATGATGACATGCTAAAGTTTACTTAAAAAGATTTACAACCTCCTTAAATGTAAATGACCCCTATGCACACTCAAAACAAGACTACATCAATGTTAAAATCCACAGGTCCTTAATCAGGTGTTCAGCTCTGATAAAGTTATGTGTAACATTGTGCTCCTTTCATATGAAAATATGCAGTCAATTAAGTCATAGTAATTAAAATAGTAGTTTGTTGTTGCTTATAATAAAATGGTGCTAGAATGAAACAGGAGCAGCGAGGGTATTTTTAAAATGTGTGGAGTAGAAAGTAAAAAGTTGGCTAAAAAATAATTACTCAAGTAAAATATAGATACACAAAATTTTTACTCAAGTAAGGTGATGAAGTATTTTTACATCATTACTTGACACCTCTGCTTGCAAGTCATCAAATTCTGTTTTCATGAACATTTTGAACACCATCAGTTTTTGGAATTAGGTTTGTGATATTATCTTGTGTCCAGGTGTCTTACTGTGACATCATCTCATGTCACCAAACATATTTCATGTGTTTTTTCTCACAGATTTGAGCAGCAAAGAGCTCACAGAGTCGAGAAGTCCAGTGCCTTTCCCTGCCTTCCTGCCGGTCAGCTATGAGGTGCGAGATGCTGACTATCTCTTCCTGAAGGAGGCCGGGCAGGACTTCATGAGGAACTCCAGCATGCAGAGTCACACGCAGCCCTTTGTTATTCTCAGAGCCAGCCGCCAGCCATCTGTCAACGCTAGCTACAGCTCTATGTCCACTGAGCAGCTCGTGCCTCTAGACCTGGTACAGTCCGTGAAGCTCTACAACGCCCCCGAGGCCTTCATTTTCAACTGGAAGATCCAGGCCTTTGTGCTGACGCCTCGTGTTTTCTCCTCCAAGCCCAAAGTGCGGGTGCTCTTCTATGTGGCGGGGAGGGACTGGGGCCAAGGGGAAGGAGCTGTGGATGAGCTACCGTGTGTGACAGTGTATGCTTTCTGGCAGACTCAGGAGGTCAGGGGTTCCTGTGCCATGGGAGGCGAGAGGGGAACCTGCATGGCTGAACTTGCTCCCCCGCTTGGCTGGTTTGCCCCAGGGTCAGAGGGCACCAGCAGGGAGAGGCAGGATCCTTCTGCAGGGAACCCTGTTGAGCTGTACTACCAGGCGCAGCCCAAACTCAATGGAAAGTGTAATTTTGTGGATGGGAGTCGCTGGGGCGGCTCGCAGCAGCAGGCGGAGTACGTTCCTGTCACTCCCATGCAGAGGATTGGCAGCGTACGGCTTCTGCAGGTGCCTAAAGGGATGGCAACACTTTCCCGGCTTAAGCTTGGCAACGCTATAGTCATACGGACCTCTTCCAAGCCACTGAAGAAGACTGACATCGCCACCTTCTATATACTCATGGCCAGCTCTGCTCAGCTCATTAACTTCACTCTCAGGTAAGACTCTGTTTTATGTTTCCCCAGAATTTGTGGGAGCAGTAAGAGCTGTTCCTTCTGTGATAAAAGCATTATGAAAGGCTCTCAAGTCAACCAACAGGCAGCATTAGGTTCCTAAGTAAGATCCAATACCATGACTCATTAACTCTGAAAAAAAAAACAAATAAATAAATCAAACTGCTCACAAGGAATCATCAATTTTTCACAGCTTTAAAAGTGTGGTCAACACATAAAGTTGTGCTCTGCAGCCCTCATAAACCTAAAAAGGCTGATTCCTGCAAGTCTTGACTGAAATTTCAAATAGAGAGCTGCTTTAAAGTAATTTATCTCTCAAAAACTAGCACACTACAGTCAGAGAGTCAGAGGTGATTCTTGAGTCCCTTGGGACCCTTGACAAATTTACAGGGGGGCCTTCAACTAGTGTCCATCAGCCTAATACAATGAATAAACTGGCACTGAAAAAAATGTGAAAAGAAAACATACAACAACAACAACAGGTAAATAATGTCATTTTTGAAGGCTTTGTTGTTACATTTAGTTCCTCAAAGGTAGATTTTGAATGTTCTTCTGCTTCTTCATACTTTATTTAGTCAAATCAGAGGAAACATGATTTAACATGGTTCCATTACAGAAGATTAAACTATGTGCTAAGGCCTGTATTACAACAGACCTTAAAAACATGGACGTCATCTTGCTCAGCTCTAAGTGAGGTCGCCACAAAAACTGCTCCCCCTGGTGGCTGGCTGCAGTGTAGGTCAAAAAATCTGGTTCTCCAGTCATTCCAGATGGGCTGTGGTCAAACTTTAAAAAATGAATATACCTTGTAGAAATGTTTCTCATGTCCGATTGTTGTGGTGATATGAAGATACTATTTGGCTGCCTTGCATTCTAGTCATCTTTTTTCAGAAAAGTTTAATTTTCATTAGTTATAAGAGGTTAAAAACTAGGTTTTACGTCCTTTTAACAATGATTGACAGCTGCTGTTCTTGTGTATTTTTTTTCAGGGACGGTAAAATATTCGGGAGCTAGATTCAAGAAGGGATAAGTCTCTCGAAATAAAAAAAAAAAGTAATTCTTATCACCCGGCTCCACTCAGATTCTCCCAGAATCCCTCGCAGTCTCTACTGCGCAGACTCTGGTTGCAAAGTGCTACAATGGCTGCGACTGTGACGGCGGTATTTTGGCTTTAAAACAGTACAATGATAAATGGCGGAGCCACACTGTCCACTCTATAAACAGTCAATGATTTATGATTATGACACTAGGGTTGTGTCTGTAATCACCCACTGAGTCCCTACTTACTTTTTAAGGTGTAGTGGACTCAATAATCCATTCACTCAGCAAAATAAAAACATTTCAGACACTGCTCACTTACTTGCCAGCTGCTATTGGTGACCTTATCAGGCTTGTGTCCCTCATGGATGGATTTACAGTTAAAATTTTTCTCAAACACTGCAAAACAGCATGGTTTTCAGTGATAACTAGTATTAAACTTAGCATATTTTTCCACAATAACCAAATTTACTAAAACATTTATTACAAGTTATGTTTTGAATAAATAAATACCAATCATGTTTTCACACTTCAATTTATGCTGTGTTTGAGAATTACAAGGTCCAGTGAATGCATCACCTGCGATTCACAGTTCAGCGGCTAACATCTGCATTGCGTGTTTCTCTGCTCACACGTGACACGCTCGTCCGGAAGTTAAACAGAGCTAAGTGTTAGTCCTGCACAGTATGTAAATTTGTTTCATGTTATCAGTGATCATGTAATCATCCATTTTTTCTGTTTGAACTGCAATGCATGATGGTATATATTGCTCACCTAGTGTACATCACTCATACACTGCTTTTGAAAGTGCGTTGTGGGATACATTGAGTGGACTGTGTAGGGTATGGCCATGTTCACCCAGGCTGTGTCCAAAAAAATCCCTGATCACTATATAGTGCTTCTGTGGGCTTTTATCTGTGCTGCTTACCACTTCCTTTGTGTCGTTTTAGCTTGTTCTGTTTATTTTTCTTCTTTCGTTTGCTGCTCGCTTAATTTTGAAAAACTGTCTTACTCAAGATGCAGCTGCATCGCTTCTTGATGCAAGAAGTGAAGGCGGGGTCCCTTTAGGGAGTTGTACACAGCCGACGCAGTCAATGCAAACTATCTTCGTTGTCACTGCTCTTAAGTGATTCAAAGTTGATCAGCTCTCCGGGGCTCTTTCTGGCTTGGGACCCCAAGCATTTGCCTGACCTGCCTGTCTCAGCATACAGTAGTGTGATGGTGGTAGAGGATGCAAAACTAATCAGAGCTTGCAGAAAAGAAGGAATTTTGTTAATATTTATGGTGGAGAACCCCAAACAGCAGTGTGCTGTACTAAAATTGACATACAGGGTTATACACACAGGACTACAGTTGTGAAATTATAACTTTTTTTCTTTTTCTTAAAACAGAACCAGTGACATCGCAGGTACTTACACAAAGTCGTTTTTCTCAGATATGAGAATCAGTGTCGGGAAGGAAGATCTCATGTGGGCCTACTGGCTTTCTGATGCATCAGCATTACCAGGGATGAAATAGTGTAATCTCTTTAGAGAGCTCTCCAAGTTCAGTGAATTCTCATTATTAATTAAGTTAAAGAGAAGAATTCAACGCAGGGAAATCACTAACAGCGTTAGCTTCCTCAGATCACGTGCCATCAAAGATAAGGGACTATCAGAGGAAATGAGATTTAGTGAGGATTATGTCATTGTCATTTCTCTGAAAATATGATAGAGGTCAAATGTCCTTCAGGGAACGGCCCTGTAGATGATTTGAGCTAAATGAGAGAAACTCATGTTTGAGTGAGCGCAGCCTGATGACATTAAAGGAGAGTGGTAGTCACAGAGGGTGAAATGGATCAGATGAAACCACGAGCAGGTTGTGACTCATTAGCGCTCTGCTTTAAAGGGTAAACTGAGGATCAGTGAATTTTTTATAACAGATCTCCCACAAACATATCAGATGGTTTAAGATCATGGGGATTAAAAACAAAGTCCAAATTGATTTAAGGACCCGCTTTCATTTGGAAATGCTATTTGGCCAAGCAATAAAGGCCTCTGTGACCTGCTCAGTCACAGAGGCCCACGTTTTTTTTCCGAATGAGTCTTTTATTATCCCAAGAATTCGAACATAAACCACCTGACTTAATACTCTCTGGAGAGTAAGAAAAACACAAACGAACAAAGAGAATAACAACGGATTAAATCTGTTCCCAGCATTGATTTTTGACAGGGCATTACTCCACACATCAAGGTGGAGTGATGCAACATGGGAAATTGGCACCTCAAAAACTGGATTGAATGCCTCCTTGTTGCCCTCACAGTTTGCTCAATGTTTTTCATGGTCATGCGTGACTTGAAACCTTTTTATTATCATCACCCAGATGTAGATCAAAGAGGAACATATTTCAGAGTGGTGGTTGTGTTTTCCCAGGTTAGCTGTTAGAGCGATTGAAGAGAGATTTTCTCTAACTTGACTGGAGGCTGATTTTTTATTATTCCAGACACTATCTGTTTTTTTCTCTAGAGGACATGCCTCAGTTACCCGTTTGACTTCGGTGTGAACCTTATCATACATCTTTCCCTCACGTTGTGTTATCAAATATGAAATGGTTGTAATCTCTGTGTTTCGTACAGTTTTGTGTGACTCCAGAAGTAGCTCAAAGATAAAGTCCTTGATCCAAAAGTGTGTTGAAGTTCCAGCCCGTCCTCGTAGATTGAACCTCACAGCACTGCACAATCAATACTTCCTGAGCGATAAATAATTTCTGAGTTACTTCCGCCTTGACTCGTCCATACATGCTCCAGTGGAGGTGAGCAGGTGAGGGGGACATTCATGGATTATTAATTCCTTTTTCACCTGGTCCCGCACTGCCTCCTCCACTTAGACAGTCACTTACTGAGATCAATGCTGAATGCTGGAAAAGGTAAATATTGATTGAGCGGACGGTTGTGTGCGGTTGCACTCGTCCTTCTGTTCAGGTTCCAGAGTTGAGTCTGCAGAAGTCTCTTTGTGTTTATCTCAGGTGTTCGGTTGAAAACAGAAAGCAGAACGCTGAGAAGGAGCAAGAGGAGCGTGAAGCTGAATGTGTTTCATTCTACATTTTATGGTTTGTCTGGGTTTGCGGGGGCCTCTCTGTGTCGTTTGACTGGGTTTCAGACCTCGGCATCCATGTGTTTTAAAGGGTTTGATAATGTGTTTGAATAAATTAACTGCTCTCATTTTCATTCTGCATCTAATTTGTGTTGAAGCAATGGAGATGATCTCTTGCTGTCCCGTCACTTTGAATCATTGCCGCCTTAGTTTATTTACACAGTCACACGTTTCTAAACAGGAAACAGTTAGCAGAAATTGGTGGGAGAGAAAAAAAACAGAAGACCCTTCTTCTTCCTCTTTCCTTTTTTACATCACCCCTGTTTTTTCTCTGCCTTTTCCCTCTTCAACAGTTTTTCTTCCTTGTTTCCTTATTTTGGCATCCCTCTTCCTTTTGCTGTTTTTCTATCCCTCCTCTGTTCATGAATTTTTATTTTCCTTTTTTCTGTTAGCCTCTTAACTTCATACTTTACTTTCCTCTTGTTTTTTCGTTTATCTTTAACTGGTCACTATTTCTCATTTCCTTTCCTTCCCTCTTGTCAACCCCCCTTTTGCCTCATCCTCTCTCTTTGGTTTCCTCACTTTCCCGTCTTTTTCTCTCTTAACTCTTAACCTTCTCTATCCTATACTTCTTGTCCCTCCGTGTCCTTCTCTTTCTCTTAATCTTCTCTCATTCTCTGTTTCACTTCTGTCCTTCCTCCAAACCTGTTCATTTGGCTGATGGCGCTGTTGTAATTGAGTTCTGTAGTAATTAAACCTATGGGTAATTCTGTCATTGCAGCATTAGGTTGATTTCCAAATCCTGCAGCTCTGTTTTTTTTTCTCCCTTCATAAACATGTCATCGCACACTCACTGTTCTCCAAATTCATATAACCCTGACCCTCCTCCAGCTTATCAGCACATTAACAAGCCGCGTGCAGCCGCTCATCAACAGCTGTCTGTGCGCTTTATCACTGTCTGAATGTCCCATTAAGCTTTAGTTAATACTCTCTCATCAGCATGATAAACCTGTTATTGATGTCTGTAGCTGCAGTCATGGGACGGACAAATCTGAGGTCGATTGAGGAAAGACAAGCCACACCTGTTCGCTCCAGCAAAATGAGGCTGTCATCCTTAGCGAGAGTCAGATGAAGGTCAAAGATAGAGTGATCTACCGCCATTATTACACTTAAGGTAATAGACACATGTTGTCACAGTTAGCAGGCGTCCCAGCAGTTACACCACAGACTGTATAACTGTATTGCGACTGGTGGCTGGATGTAGGGCTGCAGCTATCGAATATTTTAGTATTCGAGTATTCTGCTGAAAATACCATCCATTAATCGAGCAATCGGATAAAATACATTTTTGTTTAGTTGAAGAGCAGTTATTTTTCAAATGAAAAATTTTCTCTTTAAGAAACAGAATTTTCTGATACAGCATGTCAATAAGAGCACTTGCTTTGGTATCTCCAAAATTTGTAAACACACTTTGACACATTTTTTGTGCCTTGTACATCTCATCAAATGTTGCGGACCCAAATGGCACCCGTTTTGTAGAATGACCCATTAGTCTCCAAACTCCAGAAAAGAAGCCAGATTTGTTGCAAGTAGTGCTGCATGATTTGGGAAAAAGGTGCGATTTGCGATTAGGTGAACAAAATTGCGATTGCGATTGTGCTTGCGATTTAATAAAAAAAGTTGTGTCATGATGAGTCTACAGACTTGCTTGGTTATCATGGAGAAAAATCGGAATTGCATGTGCTGACATTGTGATTGTGATTGCGATAATCGTGCAGCATTAGTTGCTAGTTGCTATTATGTATAAGAGGTAGCTTGAGGGGTCTAAAAACTCTCTTAATATGGCCTCAGCTCTATTTGAAATACCAATCTTTGATCTTTCTTAAAATTAAACGATTCCTCGAGGCGGAGAAAATTACTCGAGGCGGAGAAAATTACTCAAGTATTTTTTGTAATCGAGTACCTTGAATCATTCGAGGAATCGTTTCAGCTCTAACTGGATGTCACCCTCTGTTTCTGATGCTGTTTTGAAGCCTATCGTTGCCAGGGGACATGTTGGAAATGCCAGACCTGGCCCATGGTACCCACTTGTGGCTCAGCCATGTCCTTAAATAGGCAAAACTTGTGAGTTTGATAACAAGTCACAAAAAAGGAAGAAAAAACATCCCTTGTAAAAAAAAATCAAACTTTGATTCACAAAGTGAATGTTAAGTGAGCTCATCTGACAATTACAAAACCACATTTGGAAACTACCTGTCCAACTCATCCAACACTGATGACATCATTACTGTTGCACAATGAACACCTGTAGTTTCAAAACAGCTGAAATCAGGGCTATTAAAAGCTTAAACTTGTAAGACTAGTTGTAAGACATAAACCATGTTTTTGCTCTGTGCCTCTCTTATTTGTCCCGTGTGCAGACAATGGTGTTGTGCCTATCATCATCATTAGGAAAAACAAAAGTAAATGTGTCCAAAACATCCACTCATCCTTAAACTGTTGGAGTTTGGTAAAAATGCCGCAGAATATTAATTTTATGGTTGTGATCTTCTCACTGGTTCAACTCTTCCCTTTGCACCACAATGCACAATAGTATTGCTTGGTTAATTTGAGACCACTTTCTGCATGACATTAAGGAATAGACTGAGATAACAAAACTAATAATGAAATATTGGGACACTGTGCATTTAAGCAGAATTTAATGGTTGCCAGCTTATTTAGTTATTTAACTGAATTCATATAAACAGGAGCATGTCCACTAGTGTGTTTATTTGTTTTTCAATTTGGATCCCCATTAGCTGTATCCTGGAGCACAGCTAGTCTTCCTGGGGTCAAGGCTAAAAACAAAAATATTGACAAGCATATACACCTAAATTAACAACAAGAATGCAACATAGTCTAATCAATCACATTTTGGAAAGAGAAATAAAAACATACGACACACAAATTGAAACTTTACAATAACATCCGTCAAAAATAAGATAAATAAATAGATGTTATCCACATCTAGGTGTTGCATCACCTCTTCTTTTAACAACACTCTGTAAAAGTTTGAGAAGACAGGTTTTTTAAGGTGTGAAAGTGGAATGTTATCCCATTTTTTCTTGATATGGTATTTCAGATAGTCCTTTTTTCTAACATTTTTTTCTTTTTGATGTACCAAATCTTTTCAGTGAGAGACAAGCCAGGACTGCAGACAGACCAATTAGGCACCCAGACTCCTCAGAGCCATACGTAATAAGTGCAGAATGTGGTTTGGCATGGTCTTGCGAAAAGGCTTAAGGTCTTCCCTAAAAAAGCATTGTGTGGTCAGCCACACAAGTTGCTCCAAAACCTGTGTATATTGTTCCACAGTGCCCCTTAGAGCACCTAACATCCCTGAGTTACACAGAGGCTAGCTTTTGACCTGTGTGCTGATAAAAAAAGTTTTGTGGTTCCTCTCCTCCTTGGAGCATAGGACAAATTGTCCATGGTTTCCAAAAAAAATATTACAGTTTGAATGGTAGGACCACAGGACAGTTTTTCACCTTTATCAGTCTTTGATAAAAATTGGGTCCAGAGAAAGTGCTGGTGTTTCTGGATCTTGTTTTTTTGCATGGTCCAATATTAACTTATATATGTTGTTGCAGTAGTGAACTATACTTACACACACAGTGGTTTTTGGATGTGAATTTGAGCCAGTCCAGTGATTTCCACTTCAGAGTCACGTCTGTTTTAATGCAGTATAGTCTATGGACGATCACTGCCATCCACTATTTACTGCTCATTTTGCCTTTTTTGTCTCAAGATTTCTCCAGATTCTCTAAATCTTTAGATTAAATTATTAAAAGTAGATGATGAAAACATTTAATTATTAAAATATATATACAAAGAAACACTACTTATCAAAATAATTTAAGTATTTGTTAAGCAGTCTCTCAGAGAGTGTTGAACCTCTCTCCATCTGTACTTCTGAGAGACTTAGCTTGTCTAGAACGCTCTTTGTAAGTCGTAACCCAGTCATGACACTAACATGGTGCAAACTTATCATATCAGATGAGAGATTTAACTTTGAAAGTGCTCTTTGTTTTCCTTGTTCCAGCTTTTTGAAATGTGTAGCTGGCACATGATTTACTACAATAGTAAATCATTCACAAAACAAAAGAAATTTGATGTGTTGACGTGCTGTCATTGCACTATATTTAGTGAAAAAAATCTGTTTTCATAAACATTTTATACAGCATCCTCACTTTCTGAGAATGTGGGTTTTATTTTTCTTCTATAATTTTGGAAGAATTACAAAACAGCGAATTCCTCTTATAGTGTCCTGTTCAGTGAGTCGAAACCATAAGTACGATGTACAGTAAGCCAGTCAACTTAAACTTCTTTTAACATCTTGAATTGGTGTTCTGTTCATTTTGATTTCATCAACAAATCTTTAGGCTTTATCCCTGGGGACTGACAGGAGAGCAACATTAGGCCATACCTTCTACACAGCAATCACTGTAGTGTGTGCACGTGACAGAACAGAAACAGTGATTACTAAAGAAATCACATTAATTTGTCTTGTTTAAGAGGTTTAAATAAAAACCATAAACCTGAGCTCATGTATTGTCGGCCAGCTCTTCACCCAGGGAGTTGAATCATTCAACTGTGTGACAAATAGGACTTTTACGTCCATTTTTAGTACTACGGTGCCTGCCATCTGGCAGCCGTGTTGGCATGAGCGTGTCCCTGACTCCCTGAACTGCTCCATAAGTACAATGAGCATGTTGCCTATGGCCGGTGGTCAGACTGGCTAAACGGTGGACATTCGCCTGCATAATTAATGATTGCATCTGTTTCGTACTGCACCAGGGCTCACCACTGTAACCATAGTCATGCAGTGATGCATCCACAAAGCCAAAGATAGGAACACGAGTCATTTCAATAAAGTAATCACAAAGCCTGTTTAGCATCTCTACAGCAGCTTTGGTGATGAAACACTCCAGAGCCAGGGTGAGACTTCATCTTGTAGGTCTTTGATCAGACCCACTCTGCTTTGCTGTATTATTTATTCACTGTTTTCAATCGTCTCATTGTTTTTCTTTATTTCACTGGCCCTGCCTCTGTGATCTTTAAAATAAGTTTAAAGGAAACAGCCTTCAGCAAATACTTAAGGGAAGGGAGCTGACTGATAAAGTTCAAAGGGCCAGCACCATCAACTCAGAGAGTATTTGAAAGTGTGTGTAGCTCTTGGTGTACCAGTTTATGTGTTTGTGGTGGTCTTTTTGAGTGAGAGCACGCACATGCGAGTGAGTGAACAGTAAGTAAAAGGCGAAACAACAGTGCCACTCATGCCTTGCCTGGTCAGAAGTGAGATGGATGGCAGGTGCAGCACCTGAGAGCTGCTTTTCTCACACACTGTCAGCTTCAGTCTCCACAGCCATCCATCTTCTCTGGCCTGTTGCCTCCCCCTGCCTGCCCGCCTGCTAACCACAGCCATGGACACTGGTTACTACTGCCAGACACTCAGAAAAAAACCACCTCCCCCAGTCACAGGGGGGTGTTTTATTTCTTTTACACCAGAGAGGCTAAGAGAGCAAAAAAAGCTTCAGATAAGTCTTCTTGTTACTGTCACTTTTTATTAGTTAAACTCTGCTCCCCTCTGCTCAATACACAGAGGTGTTTCATCACAGCGGGGCATGTTATGTAGAAGTCATTACTAGATTAACGGTCCTCCTGCTCTGTCTCATTAATACACCCAGCCAGCCATCCTGCTTTCCTCATTGATTATGCAGGATTAAGAGTTTTTTTCCATTTAAAGCAAGCAATCACGCTGCACTTACAATTCTCCACGGTCAGTACGAAGGGTGTAATTACAAACTGAAACAGGAAGTGCACGTGAGGAGAGTTGCCTCTACCTTGAAAAGAAACTTTCACATTTTTGGATACATTTTTCATGCGCACTGCTGTGTTGTGTTACATGAGACAGACATTTCTTTAAAAGCCTCAGTCAGAGTAATTCACAGTGAAGTTCAGCTAGGTAAACAGAGCTCAAAAAATGCTGACACAAGTCAACGTTCAGCGCAGTCTGAGACAACTGAATCCAACAGCAACAAAACTAAAATAAGACCAAACTCTGGCAGGCTAACGGCTCAGTGGATGGGATTTGGCTCTTCTTAAAATACAGACATCCGTCATTGTCCAATAGTGGAATTCCCTGTGGTGTCGTGTGTTCCCAGTGCAATATATTGTCTGAATTGGCTGCCTCGACCCCTGCAAACATGAAAACCAGATAAAGAAACTGACATTTTTTGAGGAAAGTTTAATAAATGCATTTTTGTTTTTCAGTCAGCGCACATCCAATTTTTGCTTTGGGTAAAATACTTCTCATTTAATACGAAGAGTATCTTAATCCTTTGGGATTTAAGCCCATAATTGTGAAGAAACATGTCTCTTACAATCTAGTAAGCTGAAAGTGTAAAAACTGCAAAACATTAATACAGTTTCTGAGTGGTTTATTGGAGGTAGTTTGGGTCAAAGCCATCTTTAAATATTCTACACAAAAAATATATATTCTCCACTTATTAGTCAGCTTTCAGTGTGGGGAGAGTTAGAGATAGACCGAATATCGGCCAGGCCGGTTATGGCACTGATATTTGGCATTTTGAGGCACAACAGCCCCACCATTTCTTTTAATCCAATGGTTGATAAATCAATTTCAAACTATGTAACTATGTTATTTTGTCTCTGATACAGCCATGCCTCTCTGTTTGTAGTCACTCCTCTGTCTCCATCCACAGTACCATCTGATTGGCCACACGCAGAGCTATTGCTCAGGTAACAGCCAATCAGCAGTTAAAGCTGTGCATGCACACACAAACCATGGAGAAGAGAAAGGGTTTTTTCAGAGTGGAGTGTGTCGAGTTTTTTTTTTTTGGACTTAAACAAAGATAATTGAAAGATCAAAACACATTTCAGTTGTATTGAAATTTTGTAATACTGTTGAAAACTTTAGGGAGCTATTTATTTTTTTAAGTTTCTATTCAACTTTATAAGATATGCTGCTGAACCTAGGAGCTGTTTAAAGAACAAATGCTTAGAGGCATTTGAATAAAGTTATGTGTTGGAGTTTCTACTTTTCAAAATTTTGATGCCAGTTTTTTCACTTTTACCGCAAATGAACATCGGCTCCAAATATTGGTTATTGGCCTCCTTGACTGCTAAAAGTTGGTATCTGCATCAGCCCTGAAAAAACACACCTGTCTGTCTCCAATATTATTGACTAATCACGCACCAGTTGGCAGGAAAACCAGTCTGTATGGAGAGCTAAAGCAGACAGGGTGCAATCATAGACTATGTAAAAAAAAAATGAACATCATCTTGCTTAGGTCAAAGTGAGGTCGCCATAGAAACTGCTCCTCCTGGTGGCTGGCTGCAGTGTAGGTCAAAAAATCCAGCTCCCCAGTCATTCCAGATGGGCTGTGGTCAAACTTTAAAAAATTAGTACTCCTCTTAGAAATGTTTCTCACGCCTGATTGTTGTGGTGATTTGAAGATATCATTTGGCTGTTTTGTATTCAAGTCCTCTTTTTCGGGAAAGTTTCGTTTTCAGTAGCTAAAAGGTTAAAAAAACAAGGTTTTACATCACGTTTAACGATGGTTGACAGCTGCCGTTCTTGTGTAGTTTTTTCGGAGACTGTAAAATATGTCAGGAGGTAGAGTCAGGAAGTGATTAGATTCTTGAAAGAAAAAAAAAAAAAATTGTCACCCGCCTCCACTCAGAATCTCCCAGAATCCCTCACAGTTACTACTGCGCAGACTCTGGCGGCACAACTGCTACGATGGCTGCGCCTGTAACGGGGGAATTTTGGCTTCAAAACTGTACAATGGTAAATGGCGGAGCCACGCTGTCCACTCTATATGCAGTCTGTGGGTGCAATCCTCTTAAGACATCCTTGCTCTTATTGGTGGCAATGTGATTTATTTCCCTTTATAAAAACATATAGATGTGCACCTGTTAGAGAGAGAAAAAAATACCAACCAGCCTGTCCCTGGGATGCCTGAGTATTTTTATTTTATTTTTTTTTATCAAACCTTCAGCCAAAAGTTTCTTTTTCTATTGCTGAAACAAGAAAAAGCTGGAATTTTAAGTGTTTACATATTTGTATCATAATGTTTGTCCATATTAAAAACCCATCACCCTCTAGATAAAGTTGCAATTAGTTTTCTACTGTACAACATTTACCTCTGCCGCAAAGTCACAAGGCAGAATCCTGTCTGTTTGTATTGGCCTTGTCCCTGCATGGTCTGAGTGGGTAAATGAGTGAGGACAGTGGTGCAGATCTCCACCATGTATTTGCAAAACTGAGAAAAGTTTTCTGTGTGCTGTTTGGACTTGTGAGGATGAAGAAATTAAAATGGACAGCTTCGCTTTTTGCTGGTATGAAAAAAAGCACAAATCATCACACACACATTGCACGTTGGGTTTCTCTTCCTCTAAGCCACTGGTCAGAAACAAAACATCAGTCCACTCACGCAGACACAGCAGTAGGAGAGAGAGTGGAAATGATAACTATGGATGGAAAAAGGCCTGAACCGTGAGCTGGCATATTTTAAGGAATAAAATTGACTGAGACTGAGTGATATGAGTACAGGAACACTTGTGACACGCAGCGCACACAGCTGGATCACACACACACACACACACACACACACACACACACACGCACACACGCACACACACACAAGATGACCAGAAGTTGCATTGGTTCCTGATTTGAGCTGAGTGTTGTGCTTGTTTTTTTTTTTTTGTTTTTTTTTTTAAGAAGTGTAGGTTTTTTTAATAATTTAATATAAAAGCAATACTGAAATAGGTCTCAAAAAATAACGTCATCACTGTTCAGTAAGGCTTTAAATGATGAGTAATGTTAGTAGAAGCCCTGTTACTCAGATGAAAAGTGATGCCTTGAAATGCACAGCTAGAATCGTGGCTGAGCAAGGAGAGGGAAAGTTATAGAAATATCAACCCGGTTTGTTAGAGGTCAGTCCATGAACTGAATCTCGAACTGTGAACTAAACTGAACCATGAGGCTTGTGAAGAAAACCTGTTTCTTTTTGTGAACTTGCAGCTGAAGTGTAGAGCACACAGAAGAATGAAGCCTCTGTGTTTCATTGCTTTTTACTGTGAAACTGAGACTTTTAGAAAGTGCTACTCTGGAGATAATGATGCACCAGAGCACACATGCAGTTCTAAAGAAACATTCAAATTATAAATAATAAAGTTATATTAATAAGGAGTTTTGGCTGGGAGTTGTATAACTGCTATCTACTTCAAAATGTACCACCATGTTGGTCAATGTACCAGAGGCACATTGTTTCATTGTCACGTGATAGTCAAACCAGTAGGAATTAACTATTTCAAGATGGATTGATTTTAAGTGTTTTCTCACAGCACTCGTGTTTGGAGATACTGAAAAGACAGACCTACTTTCACCTTTGGAAAAAAAAAAAAAAAAAAAAAACTAAAGCTGCTTGCATGTTACAAACTGTAAGATGAATCATTGTGGCTGCCTCACATGTATTTCTCATTTAACCCTGCGTGTTTGTTTCTGTGTTGTTTGCTTTGCTGCCCCCTGGGAACTCTCTGACTGATAACAACAGACTCTCCTCTGTATAAAGATCTCATGCACAGTACAAGAGAAAGGTTTATTTCTGTATCCTGACACCAAGACCACGCAACACCTTCAGCATTTGGTCTTTTTTATGTGACGAGAACTCCTCAGGCCTAAAAGTGATATTCTCAATTTGTGAGATCAGAGTGTTTCCCACCTGCTGTAGTGATATCTGTGGTTTAGAGTCAGAGGGGCCTGAAAGGTTGGAGCCTTTAGCTCTACTTATCGTAAATCGTGCAGTCTCTTAGCTGCCCGTAACCAAAAATGCGAAAACTACTGCTTCTGAATTCTGCTGTGTGCAGCTGTGAAATAAACGGGTCGGGAACCTGCAGGTTTTGTTTTTCCAGTCAGTCCAGGCAGCATATGATTTCACCAGTTAGCTTTCTGCTCGCTGGTTGAACCTGAGTTGATGCTACAGCTGTCAGATCCAGCTGAAGTGAAATCTTTCGTGTCATGATGGATCAACTGTATTGAAAAAAGAGCTCAGCCCGGTCATCCCTTCATGTCGAGGCATCATTTATTGTTGGAGCAGAAACTTTCATGCCAACAGAGCCCTCTTGGGACAGCTCTCCATTTTTCAATTTGGACAGGCAGATGTTTGTGGAAACACAGGTTCACGAATGAACTCTCATGTAAAAGTACAAAACATGCAGACAAAACTCTCTTCACATCCATTATGGGTTATGTGTTTTATTCCATTTAAGACAGTTTGCATGTTTATAGACTCTCTGTTTCATTTTTCTGCACAGGGAGCGTTGTCTGCTCGTCCTTTGCCTGCTTTTCACAGTCAAACCTCCCTCAGCCTGAAGCAGGAGAAGTGCTCAGATTGCTGTTGCTCATAGATTACACCTCCTCCGGGACTCATAATACGCTCAACAACTGTTTATCTCAAAGATTCAGCGATAAAACGCACAGCTTGGCATGCAGATGAAACGCATAGAACCACACGAAGATGTTCTGAAACTCGTCGAACAACTTATGAACAAACCTGCACAGAGGCGTGTTTGAGCTCCTGTTTAGTGAGAATAGTCCAACATATGGATCATTAGCATTGTTACCGCAGAGATTTGGATGCGTTCTACCTTTTAACATGCGTGCTTCCCTTGGCCTTGCTTGATGGCTAGACTTGCAAAGAATATCTCATTAACATTTGACCTACGGCAAGCTGCTTATTCAGAGGAAGCCCAGCGGGGTGGTCGACATGTTCTGCTGCATAATGCTTTCCCTTTGCAAATTAGGGGCCAAGGAAACTAATGATCCATTTGTTCTGTTTAAATAATGAGAAGAAACAAGAAGAACAATGTTTTTTCTGCTGTTTCTTATGCACATGTGAATCAAGGTAATTAGGAGGGTGGAGTATGGGTGGTGCTGGATCATTGATTTCAGACATTTTTCTCCTGCGTTTTGTTTTTATGTGTTATTGATCGCTGCTTTGAGCATAATAAATATTCAGTTTCATTACTGTAATGTCAAATATGTATATGAGGCTGCCTGTCTTGTTACATAAATCCAGGGTTTGTTGTGATAACCTGGACCTGAAGTTGGAATTACATCCATCCATCCTTGAGGTATCTCAGCTAGTGGCACTGGGGAAAAAGTCCACAACATTTCAAAATCTGTTCAAAAATATAATGAGAAAACTGTTTCTTGGGAGTTCTGGTTGTTTTTTTTGTTTTTTTTACATTATCTTAAACTTTTGGAAAAAATAACAACTCATTTCCCAAAGTTCCTTGGTTGTTAATATGAGATGTTTCTCCTTTACCACATTCTTGACCTTTTCGTTTCTGACTTTTCACAGAGCGACAGTAAAGAAAGGTGTGACCTTTCGAACAGCGACACCCAGTAACTCTTTACTGTGGGACATCACTCTGGATATGGGTGCAGACGGAGCCATCGCTGTGATTTGTCAGAGGAAGGCCCCCATACCTGGGAAAAGGCAAGTCTGTTTCATCACATTACTCTACATGCCACTGACAGCTAGCTCCCCCTGTGTGTTATTGTGCTGCTGCTGAGAAATTTATCACATATTTATAAGCTTAAGTTGTTATGTATAAATAACACCCTGAGGATCCAGAGGGGATATTTTATGCACACTTTGTTTCCAGAGTCTCTGCTGCTAAAGTGGCACTTTTGTAATGTACGCCCTGCAAAGCCAGCCAGCCAGCGTTTGTCTCTGTACCTGTGGAGTGAAAGTCTTACCATCTGTACAGTACGAGACCAGAAACCGGCTTACTGCAGGGTGAAAGTGTTGTGTCCTGGCAAGACACCTCTAAAACTTTCTAAGCATCTGACTGCACGTGTTTCCGTACGGATCGCCATGGCTTTTACCCTTTATGGCACACTCCTCCTCTGCATTGATAGCTTCAAAACAGTTGCCCACCAACTCCATGCAACCCTAGCATGCTATGCTAAGACTATGACTTAAAACAGGCAGGCAGGGAAAGTAGTTTGCACAAAACTGTTTGGAGCCATTTAGCAGGACAATAGTAAAGCTAATTACTCGACACCCGCAGGTTATTCTGATCAAGTCAGAATTAGACCTGATCAAGCCTGAGAAGTCCTTAAGTCGCACGATAACCCAATTAAATGGGGCAACACCCTTTCCCCAACAAGCAGCTTATCTCTAATGTTCTTCCAAGTTGAAAAGAGTGCAGCTTTTTCTAATAACGCTCAAGTGAGCTGAGTCAAGTCACAGAAGCATGGCCCTCACCTCCTCAGATTGAAAACACCTTGCTTTAAAAGGGACAGTCAGCCTTCTCTGTCTAACATTCAAAACTCTCACCTGGCTGCCACAGTCACCTCAGGGCTAATTTTATTTCAGTTCTCTCTTATAATAAAATTTATGTCGTTAATAGAAAAACTGCTTTCAAAAAACTATTTCATTTAAAATATTCGCCCCTCAGCTTGGCCAGCTGCTCTGTGAGGCAGTGTTTAGGCATGTTTAGGCAAGGCTTAGCTTAATGCTGACACAGAATGAAGCAATGTGTTCCTTAACACAGCTAACATGCTAACCGTTTTAAGCATTTAAGTTTTGCATGTTAGCATGTGAATGTTCCCAGTGACAAGAAATCACTTGATTCTCAGAATTTTGACAGAAACATCTAAAGCTGTGAGGCCTCTGAAACTTCCTGTACATACTTAGCTTGCAAGCTCCCTTGCTAGCATCTGCTTGTAAAAACTTAAGCCAAAGCTGCACTGTGGGTGAGGCTGTTCATGTTATTCATGTAGAATACAAGTGGTTTCAGGGTATTACTAGCCTCTGGTTTTCTAATGAATGGACTCATCATCCATGGACCATGACGTGCCTGGACTTTCAGGCTGGGTGAGTTACTAGCTGACAGAATATGCGTAGTAGTATATCCTGTCCTACTATGATGCAATCAGACCTGACAATGACAGTGTAATCTATGAGAGGGTTGGTTTTGGTCTTTGCTACGACGAACTATGATCTATCCATCCTTGGGATGGGTACTGAATTATTGCTTCACATAAATTAAAGCAGTACCATGTTTAGGTACCTCAGCTCATCCATGTGACTGTGAGGGAGTGGAAGAGTAGGTGATTTTCCATACTGGACATGAACACAGCATTGCAAGTTTTATATATTGAGAAATTAATGTGTTAAATTGAAAAACTATGAGATTTTATTATTAGCAATTTAATATTTATTACTACATTAACACACGCGAAAGTACCAAAAGTTGGTACCACTGTGTCCCAATTCTTACTGCCAGGTACAGGGCAATGGTACCATATCATTTCAAACATGAAAGGTACCCATCCTAATCTGTCCTATAGTAGCATTTAGTATCTGCTTAGGGTTGGGAGTTGAGTCAAGAGGTGGAGTACTGGAGCATATCCTGGCTGCCTTTGGGTAACTGTGAGAAATTTAGAGTCACCATTCGACCAAAAAACACATACATGGACTCTGGAATTAGGGAGCCAATTCACACACAAGAAGAAAATACAGTCAGCACAGAAGCCATCAGTCTGGCTGAGGGTTTGAACCGTGAACCTTCATGCTGTGAGGCGACAGCACTCAGTAATGGTCTTACCAGCAGAATTTTTCAGTTATTTCAAATGAGGGAGATTTACCTTCTTAAGTCACCTTATTAGGGTAATTGCTGAAGGAATTGACTTTGTTCAGTTTAACTGCCAGACACAGTAGTGCTCTAAAAACCTTAAGTTTCAGTCATCTGCAGCCATTTTATACGTAGCCAGCACCTAGGCCAACATACTAGGACAAAGGACTCTGGTGGTGTATTAAAGAAATTTTATAAAAAGAGGATATGACCAACAGCCAATCACAGCGTGGATGTACAAACTCATCAAATTAGAGCCGGAAACAATATTGTACTGTTGTATACAGGTTGTTTGAATTGACGGTCTGCCTGAATGATACATTTTTTGTTACTGTGAATTCTTTTTTTTCTTTTTTTTTTTTTGTGAAAGCATGCTAGTACTCCCACAAACTTGTCCTGTGATTTGCAGTTAAAGCGGTAGGCTAAGATTATGCTGCCTCTAGAGCAGCTCCAAGAAACGCTTGTAAAACTTAAGCTCTAATCTCTGTGTGAATGGATGGCCCAGCTGGAAAAGAGCAAGCGCATGCGGCCAACTTTCTCAAGATAAGGAAAGAAAAACTAATAAAAGCAGATACAGAAAAACATTTTTCAGCAAACTTTGTTTTTAATATACCGTAATATAACAAAAACAAACATGGGTCACAGCAGATATAAATTAAATCCTTTGGAAAATAAATGTGTGGGTTCGTTTGACTCCCATGTAACACATAGAGGCACAGCTTCCTTTAAAACGTAGCCAGAACGCTGACCTTCTATATGCTCGTTATTATTATTGGTTTGACCTCATTATGTTGTTTTCCCCATTTGGTATGGATTAGGATATTGTTTATCTCAACTTCTCTATGGATAAACATATTCTTCCACTCAGTCATTTCTGCTAATCTGCTTTAAAATGTCATGAAACCAACAGCACCCCTGCAGTGAGCGACTACTGTCACAGCACTGCGGGATTTCTCTGACTTTTTGTCTTACTGGCTTTAGTGAGCACTAAATGTATTTGCTGTGTCTGTACATTAAGGCTCTATCATCCTCTGTTGCAGCAGTCTGTTTTGGATAACAATATTAAAGCAGAGCTGCTCAGAGACATACTGTCGGCTGTAAACACAATGTTGAAGCATCATTTCCCTGCAAGCTTCAGAAGAATGAATGACACCGTAAATAACACAGCAGCATCCTCTATCTCACCAGTATCTGTGTTAATGCATACTTAAGGGGATATAGACATGCTTACGTGAGTCAAGCATATCTTGTTTTGATATTTGACCAGAATATTACTATTATCTTTTAATCGCAGGTCCCTGAGCAATATGCTAAGATTATTCAATTACACTAAATCTCTGTCTTGTACCAAATAAGGGCAGATATAATGCAGCACTGAGTGAGAAGGGGATACAGAGAGGGGTCTTTTGTGTGCTTTGTTGTTGAGTTTGGAACTTAGTAGAGGATTAACAAAATATGATTTGCAGTTTCTCCAATTGTTGTAGCTTTAATTCAGCAAAGCGTCTGGTGTGCGAGCCTTTTGGAGGTCATTTTCATGCAGCAAGCAGGAATTATTGTTCATCTGCTCAGCTCTGACACAGATATTTATAACATACACACACAGATGCACAAGGTCTGATAATGTCCGTGGGGGTATGTGCATGCTTATTGCATTTTTATCCAACAGTATATCTTTTCTACAGTTCAACACCGTGCCAAGAGGGGACACTAACTCGGACCATGGGAGAAAATTGAATCCATGGTTAGGACACTCTGTTCTAGCTGGCATCAGTGAGGGGCCATTATAAGTTACTGGGGCTTATGCTGTGTTGTGTATGCAGCAGGATGCTGTCCTTGTCCCACCTTTTATTCCACTCACCGGCTCACTTAGGAGGAAGGCCAGTGTGGAAAAAAAAAAAAAATCAGCTTTATCCTTTCTTTTGTTTTAGGTTGTGAGAATGCCCGCAGATGCCGAGCTGTCTACACACTGAGAAAATAAGGGGATTGGGTTTTATTTCAACTGCTGGTATCACATCTTCCTCCAAAAAATTCTCTTCACTTTCTTTCCATGCAGCCAAATTTTTTAACAACCTGCTGTGAATCCAAGCAGGGGATTAAAAAAGTCAAGTGTCAAACTTTCCTTTTTCCTTTGAATCATAAATCAGTATTCGGCTCATTAAGACTGCACAGTCTACTGCTTCTTGAGGCCTATTTGTTACATGTTTACCATGCATCATATAGTAGGAAAAGTGTGCTTGAGGCGTTTTCTGCCAGTAGGCCACAGCAGTGGTGTGATCTCATCATATTTCTTTGTTCGTCTGTGGTTATTGGTGGAATAAATTTCCATGACTAGGTACACACTGTAAGATCAGCTGAGTATCTCTATTGATGAGACCAACCCATCTGAGTACTCTGGTCTGTTTTTTTTACCCGTCCCCTATCAGTGGAAGCAGTCCATCTTATATGGCTGGCATTAATTAAAATGGATGGATCTTTGGTAATTTGATAACTTTAAAGAAGAGTAAAAGAGTATTATGAAAGTTAGTGAGAGGCCACAGAGGGCCTCTTATTGTCTATCAGACAAGCTGATGTCACAAATTCAAATCTGGACCAACGACCCCATCATGGGATGAGAGGTTTAAAAACTTACATAAAAGTTATTTTCAATTATTTAACCTTAAAAGGATCATCACTCTTACTTCTATTTGTTTGTACTACTGCATAATGTAGTGATAAATTCAACTATAGTTATAGGGAATAAGGACAATAGAAAAGTACTGACAGAGCAGAAGAAAAACATGACCTGGATGCTATCAGAACACTTATCGATAAATACATGTCTGCAGAGAATGAGACACAGGCGTTAGAGAAGAGAATGAGAAGCTGATGTTTAAATCCAGCTCCATTCGAGCTGTTGTATACATTTGTTTTATTTAGGAAAGTGCCTTTGGTGTAGCACTCACTTATGGTCATATAAATGAGATGTGGCTGGGAAATTGCCATTAACAGCCTCTGTTATTGACTTTGTGAAGAGTCCAGTGACTGAGGCAGTCTGTGGCTCCTGCTGTTGAACACAGAGCTGTGAACGACCGCCCGCTGAGAATCAGCACCAGAACCAAAGTTTCTCACTGTCGTCATCCTCTCAGAATGCTGCACAGTCGCATTTGGTCATAATGTTACTCATGTTCTCTTTGATTAATCTGAATTATACTTTAACAGCACTAGTCTTCATGTTAATTGGAGCGCGGTCACTTCTGGGAACAGTGAGATGAGGCTTGATTGCTCTGGCCTTGGCTGACATCGGCTCTGTTAACAGGATGACCTATCAGGGAAAAGTATGGCCTTTACTGATGATTAGTTGATGGTTTGCATCATTCTAGTCATGGCGAGCTAGAAACCCCATGTTTTATTCAACGTGAAGTTTTTGGCTTCAGAAACAAATCCTGATTTTGTGTGAAATAAAAAGCTGAATGGTAGTCCTTTTTTTGTAATCAGACGTTGCATTTCCTTCTGACTCCTTTTTGAATATCTTTTCAATTATAACTCAGGACTACTTTTATTTGATTATTAAAAATTATGTTGTTTGAGAGCTTCATGAGTAATCAAAATAACTGTTTCCTGAGTTTATAAAGCAGACAGAGAAGGCTTCAGGGCATTCATTTTTCTTCATGAAAATACAATCTTTTATGTGAGAAGTGAATAATTTAGATTAAAGATGTTTATGTGTGTATATCTTTCTATATATATCTGTATCTCTCTCTATATATATATATCTATATATCTATATATATATCTATATATACACACACACATATATATATATATATATATATATATATATATATATATATATATATATATATATATATATATATATATATCAAACCATATATATATATTTTTATATATATATATATATATTTTTTTATATATATATATATATATATATATATATATATATATATATATATATATATACACACACGTTCATATATCAATGTTTAATGGAATTTATGCTTATTGGAGCTGGTGTAACAAAGGCTTGGGTGACGGCAGCTGTAAAATAATGTTTTAATGGCTAGATTAATTTGGGGTTTTAGGTTTAAACTCAAGATGGTAAGAAAAACTAAAATAAACAACCACAGAGATAAAATTAAAAAAACAAAAACAAAACAAAACAAAACACACACATCTGTCGTCTTAGTTTTTCTTTTTACACTGAAACTAATATCAGCCCATGCAACCACACAAACGACACACACTCCAGCCTATAAATCATCATTGATAGTGCGCCTCCTTCACGCTAAAACATGAGCTGATTTAAACTTTTTTAGACTCATATACCTGTAAAAAGACTCTTTCCTGCATAGACTCACACTCCTTTACAGAGAACAATGAGCTACAGGCTGAGGCACTGGACACACTGCACCATAATCACTGCTCCTTTATTCAGAGCTGATTAGCTCTACAGGAATTTAATGTGTGGAGAGAGATCTGCAAACCCCACTGGTGTCATAATCATGTTAAGTGTCTGTGGCTGTGATGGAGAGATTCTGTGTTTCAGCTGCTAAATTTCATTAAAAAGAAAAGTGGGAGAATTAGATCCCTCACAGTTGTGGCACATCTTACTGCAGATTATTATACATTTAATGTAATTAAATGGGAGAGGGCAGCAGCACACTCTGTCCTCATGCTGATGGCACTTATACATTTTCTCTCCTCACTCCCCAACCCTCCAAAAATATATATTTGTATGCATAAGTATGGATAAATGGTATGTCTGTATTTCTAATCTTTCCCAGTTTCCTCTTTCAGACTCGAGAGCAGCCTGCTGGAGGTGCTTCAGATGGACTTTGAAGTGGAGGAGCTGAGCAGTCCTGTCGACAGTCAGGTGATCGTATGGAAACTGGAACTACCTGCAGAGTCAAAAAATGTAGCCAAGACTGAAGGAGCTATGAGGATCTACACCACTCAGAGAGACTTTGTGGGCCTTGCTCCTCTTGTCATGGTGAGTTAGCCGTCACAGGTGATCATAATGAAAAAAGCTGCATTGACGATACTGACAGCAGCGTTTCCGATAATTGCACCACTTGGTCGACATCCTTTGAGCATTGGTGCATGAATTTATCATAAAACGCACTTTGCTTGGATCCATTCCTGTCTGGTTTGCGTACACAGAAGGCTGGTTATGCTGCGGGTTGTTTAGGAGGCTAAATGGGTTCTATTTTGAGCAGAGTGTGACCTTGTGTTGTTGACTGTCAGCTAGCTGATGTCTCTCCTCTGTGTTGTTCTGCTCTGTTCTGGCGTGCGATATGTGGTCATCCGTTCCTCTAACAGCTGCTTCATGTGCTTCTATTTTGGTGCCGCTGGCCTCTTTATCATGCTACCTCTATAATTAATCCACTATATAATCCGCACTACTAAACAGGGAACATTACACAAGAGTTTACAACACTTTGAATCACAATGTTGAATCTGCGTTATGTGTCACCAGTGGGTCAGTAGCTTCCTGGTGCTCCATTGTCGGAATGAAAGTCATTTAACAATGACTGATGGTGACATGATACACCAGGCTGGCATTTTTTCAGCTTCTTAGCATTTCTTTTACCACAGCTAATAGATGAAACATAATTTCTGCAATTAAAAGTTAAGAAGTATCACACTTTGGGTTGTACTCCTGGGCATAAGGTTAATTTTATTTCACAGGGCGCTCTCACAGAGCTGTATTTCCATCATTAGGGTGCCAGAGAGCTTGAAGTTATGAGGATATGCCACAGTGTTCTGATTTGTGAATTTGACATGGTTCATCTCTCTTGTGGATTAGAAGGCGACCTCAGGCAAAGGGCCAAACATGAGGAGATTTGATGGCTGGCTAGAGGGGACATTAACGCTGACTGATCTCTCTCAGACTTGCTCTATGAACTCCAGCAAGTGCTGCAGCTCACTGCTTCTATATAATGGCAGACACCTCACCGACACAGGCTTCAGATTCGTATTTTTAACTCCACTGTGAGGACAATTAAAAGAAGTGATGTTGAGTTATTTCAGGATCATTTGAAGCAGTTTCACAGTCGAGGGGGACTCTTCTCCATCTGCTTCATGTTAGCGCTTTGAGTGACCAAATGTCGCTGTAAATTTCAATCAAGTGATCATTCACAGGACTTGACCTAGCACTGCACTCAACTGCTCACGTACCGATTTAGACCCACAGCATTCGATTATTTCAACTTCATTTAAATCACAGAGTGTACGGACACATATCCATCTGCCTCACGCTCATGCTTTGATTATCCATGCATGCACACGAAGGCGTGTTTGCTCAAAAGCAGCAGAAAAGAAAAACTGAACCAACTCGGCTCACCTCCACATGCATGCAGAAAAAAATGGCCGAAAATCTGAATTTAAATTGAGTTTCCTTCATTGCACAACTTTCTGTCATTTTGAGCACACAGTCACATTTAATGGAAACCACCTGCCACGCCAGTCTCAGGCCTTAACGTCCTGAGCTACTCTGTCTCCGGTTCTTTCTTAAGAATGCTTTGACCTTAAACCTAAGCCAGACAAACCATTCTGCAACGAGCGGACAACCCATCTGCTCTACCTGCCACAGCTGTTCTCTTTAATAATAAACTGATCTATGAAGGACAGAAGGTACTTTTTATATGGAGAGATCATTCAGAGTTCACATCTACAGCTTTAGTTTTCTGATCATGTTTGAACTGGTACGACCTGTAGGGTTGTAGTCCTCTATGAAACATGTATGCACTGCTCTGTAACACATCAGCACATGCCTTCAAGGAGAAATTAATGAAGCCATTTATTTTTTCTTTTCTTTTCTTTTGGAAAATTCCACTCTCTAAACAACCTTGGCTGATTTTTTGACCTTTTTTGACCTCTCTGCAGGACACAGAGATCCTGAACACAGCTATCCTGACGGGGAAGAAGGTGGTGATGCCTGTAAGGACGGTAGCTGTGGAGGAAGATGGATTAGTTACTGATGTGTCTGACTACACAGACTGCGCAACCACTGATGAAGATGTGCTCAAGGTAAGATTACCCCTCTGAGATGCAGCATTAATGAAATATTTAGATCCATGCGTTTCATGTCTGTCGTTTGCCCCCCTGGCTTTTCCATAAAGGATGAAATGGTTACAGGTGAAAACACTCTGCTTTGCTTTATAATATTGTATCACAGTACTTTCCTCAGTCACTTCATCATTTCTGAAGGAAATATTCAGTTGCTCAATGACATAAACGATTTAAGAAGCGATGACTCAAACTTTTTGTGGTGTCAGGGTGATTTGATGCTCTTGAGCGGCTGTCACAAAAAGACTCCACAGAAAAGAGTGTTTGGAAAGAAAGACAGAAGCTGCTTCACACAGCAGAGCATTGCACACTGGAAGTTACATCACAGTGATTGGGGTTAAACTTCAGCAAGGCTCCCATCAAGGAGAAATGTCGTTAAATTGAATCAGGCTTACAAAGCAAAAATCAGCTCAGTCTGCTTTGTCACCACATGATGCCACTTAACACAGGCGACAACAGAGAGCTCCTCTTTAAGAGCCAAAAGACAGAAGCTACCAAACAGCCAACATCTATGCCCTATCCATGCACACAATGTGTCAATACTTTTGAAACCGAGTATTTTCCCTGAGTTGTGTCCAAGGGGCAACCTTGATCCTGAGCATAAAGCCTATGCAGAAGTAAGAAAAGTTGCAATTCATTGAGAATCTGCATTAAGTTGGCTGCAGAAAGACAGGAAACCATTTACACATAAAGCCAAAAATACAAAGAGACTTTTAAGGCATTAAAAACCAATTTTTCAGCCCTGTCTAAGAAACAGCCTAGGTCTGAATTGCTAATTTTGCTATCACCAGAAGAAGAAGATATCAGGATTGTCTGATTGTCCAATCAGAGACACTGCTCAGCTCATGGGACTCACAGACGCCCCATAGCTATTAGAAAGGAAGCTCAAAGCCCACGTCAAATCCAGGCAGCATCCGCCAATTTGCTTCATTTCACTGTTTCAGGAAGAGACAGGTGATGTTGCATATTTTGTACAGTCTATGGCAGGGATCTCCAACTCCTACCCTGGAGGGCCCAGAGGCTGCAGGTTTTCTTTCCAACCAAAAACTCCACCAGCTGATTTCACTGATTACCTCACCTTCAAGCAGAGAGCAGGGACTGATCAGTGAAATCAGCTGGTGGAGTTTTTGGTTGGAAAGAAAACCTGCAGCCTCTCAGCCCTCCATGGTAGGAGCTGGAGATCCCTGTTCTATGGTTTTATCCTGATGTCTATATGCAAACAGAGTTTAGTCACAGAAAACAGAGGATTATAAAACACCTCTTGAGACTAATGCTGAAGATTGGTGGACCCCAAGTGAAAACTCTTAAAGTCCAATCCAAAAACAGACAGAAATGAACAGAATGACCTAAAAGACCTAATGAATTTAATTAAGCAGAGTGTTAGAAACTCTGACCACCTATCTGTACATATTGCTGCATTTCAAGATTTATTCTGCCACCACAGATGCTATCATTCACCTGTTTTAATCACTTAAGGGGCTTTGAGGCAAAAAAAAAAAGGTGGAAAAAACATACAACATTTTCTGTTTGTACATTTTTATTAAAATTTTGACCCTTTTTATTTATATTTTTACAATAATGGGTAGTACATTGTTAGGAAAAAAATCCTTTTGGGAAACATTTTGTGACCCTGGAGGGGATACATTGACCCACTTTGGGAACCACTAATATAGTCAGAGCAAAATTCAAAAACACTTATGGTGCAATCACTTTTTTTCTTTACTTATAGAGAAAATATCCCCATTTGATATGTGCCTTATTAATGTGTGCCTTAGACTGGATTTTGCATAAATAACACTGCTCTTCATGTCCCTCTGTGTCCGAACACTGGTGAACAAATTACGTACAGATGATCA
Source organism: Halichoeres trimaculatus (assembly GCF_033239565.1). Lineage (NCBI taxonomy): Eukaryota > Metazoa > Chordata > Actinopteri > Labriformes > Labridae > Halichoeres > Halichoeres trimaculatus. The sequence goes on from NW_027437183.1 coordinate 21,967,473, forward strand.
TGCCTGTGTTGGCTTTATAGCCTCTGATTTAACTTCTGATTTTAAAAACGGAATTGACTTAAAATTAATATTTATCCATTTTATTTTTACACACTTTACCATTTATTCATTCAGAAGTTGAACTGTGGAATTGAGATTAAAACCTGGAAAATTGGAGGGAAGGCTATGTGGATTAAATGTTTTCGCAATGAGGTTCATTTCCATAGAAATGGGACAATATGCTCAGATAGAAATACATTATGACTAAATATGCACAAACAGCATTGGACCACAGAGACACGGTTCACTCTGCAGCACAGTATTTCACCCTGTATGTGCCTAATGATTCAAACTGTTTTCTGATTCATCTGAAGAGATTATGTAGTTGCAAAAGTGAATCAAGCCTGGAGTATTTCAAATTTAACAAACAGAGCAATACGTGTGACAATAACTATTGAATTGACATGCAACATTATCCTTAGACGGTCATTAAATTATCAGTCCACCTGCCACATTATTCATGACTGATGCATTCAGGTTAGTTCAGAATCTCTGATCAAAAAAGGGAGCATTTTACATAACAGTAGTGCTAAGATTTGATTAAAGTTTTGTTGGAAATGTAAACAAATTTGAATTTTCATTTATCATACTTTAAGTGCAACTGTGAGGATTGACTTTAATGAAGCGCATATTGAGGTTTATCCAGCTGCTCTTTGGAATTTTTATTAAAAAATTACTCTTTAAGGGGCTGTAAGGAGTTTTAAAGTGATCTTGAAAAAGTCTCACTTCTAAATATATATGCCTGATCATAATCCACACTTTAAAATGAGATTATCAGCACCAATATTGCTGGTTACAGGTTATTTTAAAGTACTACTTCTTAGCTTCCAGGTTAGGCCGACCAGAACCAGATTAATTTACGACACATCTAGGTCTCTATGACAACACCACATCAGTGGATGAAGTTTAGTAGGGAGAAAAGATAAAACACAAAGATCTGTGTTTTTCTCTGCGTAGAATGATTTCTGTGATTAATTTTGTAGTGATGGTGGACACTGGGGCCTAACTGTCAGACAGAAAAAGGACAAAAGAGCAGAAGAAAGCTAAACAGGAGAGTGATACAGCCTGAGCTAAATGCTAACACAGGTGCTAAGTTGTTTGTGATGATGTTCATCCCAACCCACATGCAGCAGTTATTCTGCAGTGGTCTGTTCAAACTTGAAAGTCTATCAATAAAATAAAGAGTGAGGTTAGGTTAGCTCTGCTTGGTAGATGACTGGCAAGACAAAGCTAACCAGGATTCACTAACAATACACATTGCGGACATGATTTAGAGCACCTGGCTGCCAGCTGTGCTAAATATAAACGGCTACTAAACTACATACAAACTGACAGTGTTTACTTGTTGTCACGTTAGCCCACAGATACATCAGAGCACCAGGCTGATGATGTCGCTAACATATAACTGGCTGCTACAACGTAGCAAGGTAATACCTTACCTCAGCGTGTTGTATCAAATAAAAAGTTGTCTTGAACAAAGACTTTTTGTTTGATCCAATCTTTTAATTCCAAAACAAACACACACTTGCAAAAAGTAATTCCGTGTATGTGAGACTCTGGGTCAGAAGGTGGCGAGGCAGTCCAATTAAAACAGATCGTCCTCACAGCATTTTTAAAGGTTTCAAATAATTCTGACATTCACCAAAGGTTTCTCATTTGGGATTTATTAACTCTGTGAACAAAATTTGAAAAAACAAACAAACAAAAGACAGCTTAAGAGCACTCTAACACATACTGAAGAGTATATCTTAGATAGATATATCTGTGCTGAATGATTATGTACTGTTTGATAAAAGACATTTAGAAACTAGAAAACTAGAAATTTCAATGTAATAATTTTTTTATAATTCAATTATGTAATTTTTATTAAGGTTTTGAATTATGAATATAAAATCAGGTTGGAATTATTAAAAAATATCAAAACCAAATGAGAATCAACTTTACCTTCTGGGTGTAAACTGGGAAACATTAAACATTAAATATTAAACTACCATACAAGATTACAATAACAATTATGACCCTAGTTTAAAAAACAATACATGATAAAAAAGAAATGTCATCAATGACCTTTACACATGAGTGTTTAATCACTATGCTGTCAGGTGATTAACTGTTTTACTGTGACAGCCTTTAGAATAATAATTACTGTCAAACTGTATCAGCTATGCAAATAATAATTTGAGAGGTCTCTAATGTGTCAGGCTACTTTCCTGTCAGATTTGACATCAAGCTTTTTTATGTCAGTGTGTTTTTTTCTACATACAATGCAGCATTCTCATTAATAGTGACCTTTGAACAAATCATAGAATAAATCTGTTTATATTCACTGTCAGGGCCATAAAGTGCAATAAAAACACAAGAGTACATCCGTGTTTCACTTCCACCAGCACTGCTGTGTCGGGTCAATGACATGTATGAGAATGTGACACTCATCAATTTAGGAAACCCAGAAGTGAACAAATCTGCTGTCCTCTTAGAAACTTTCCTGAGAATAAAAGAAAGAAAGAATGTAAGATCCAGACATGTGGTAATGTAATAAAAGAAGGTGTACCAATGTAACCTTTGCCCTGTCTCTCCCACGTGGTACAACAAACAACCAGCAGATCTTTGACAGCATTTGCTCTTCAGTCATGTTGGGGTCAGCCCAGTGTTCCCACAGCCCAGAAATTGTCAGTCACAAATTATTCCAAGAAAAAATAAAAAAGGGTGATCCAAAAGGGTTTTGGCTGGTGACAAAAAACAGATATTAGAACAAAATCTTAGAAATGTGTAAACATTTGCTGTGGGAACATTGGCTGTGGGAACAGAGGCACGCTCCTGTCACCTTTTCAAGCTTCTGAGTGAAAACCCTCCTTAGGAACGCCTCCCCAGTCTGCCACTATGCTCCCATCCTGATACTGGTCTGTTGTATCCTGTGGACCTGGGCAGGGCTGGCTGCCAAAAGCCGGCTTTGTTTTCCAATAAAATTGTCAGTCAACCCCTCGGCCCTGGAGGTCAGAGGCTGTGAATGTATTTACTCAAGGGTGAAGAGGAAGTGTAAACAAAGGATTAAGACGTTCGGTGGTTTTCAGCCCTCCAATATGTTTTTTTGCTGGTGGAATATGTCCCAAAGCAGGTTTAGTAAACAACACGTTGTAGATAATGAGTATTTTCTGCTCAAAGGGAGGAGATTGACAGTACAGTACATACAGTAGAAGCACATGTATTAAGCGCAGATGTGCGTTGGTTGTAAGGAAAGCAGGATTACACAAGGATATTCAAGGCTGGATGATGCCTAAATCATTCTTTCTAACCTTGTAATGTAGCTGTCTTTGCTGTTGTTCTGGGGCTTACTGCAGTGCTCCGTGTATCTGCTGACCGGAGAGCAGCTTCGCTCACATATATTCCATTTAATCTTCTTAGTCTAACAGACAGCTTGACTCAGATATCTTTTCTCTTCTGGTGTGCCTGAAGAGTATCAAATCTGCAAAAGATACATGTGGAAAGAAGGATTTATCTGGAATGGAGAGCTAATGTTGCAAAACAAAAAAGCACAAACAAAAGTCTAATCTGCTGTGATGGAAAGGTTTTACAAATGTAGACCAATGATGGAAAGGTTTTACAAATGTAGACCAATGATGGAAAGGTTTTACAAATGTAGACCAATGATGGAGGGATGTAAAATGTGCTAGGGTGCTTTCTGTGCCAGATCAGGACTGAGAGACTGACAGTTGCACGTTTAAAGCAAGGACAAACTGTTCACTGATGTCTCTTTAGTTGATTAATCAAGACTGTTTGTGGCGTGGCAGAGCAATTTGACTGATTTATATCAAGCTCGAACCCAGGGAAAAGCTTGAACTGGATTTGCCCCTCAGAGATAGATTTATTATATCAGCAAACTTAGTAAAACTTATTAAACTTGTAGTATTTGCAAAAAGAGAAGTACAGACAGAGTTGTGCTGGAGCAGCACGCTTTTCTGCATTTTTTAATTTCTGCCTGTCTTTCTTTAATGCTGCTCAGTGATGAAAGTCAAATCCCATTTTAAATCCATATCTATTTTGACACCAAAACACCGAGGGATATTCTTGGCTGCAGGGTGAGATTGTGACGAGGATGAGTGGGCCGATGACACATTAAAATGGCAGTCCCTTTCAACTAAGGCTTCAGTGTATTATTTAAACATGGCTGATGGAGGTTCAGTGGTTTTCTTGGAAGTGTCTCAGATCACAGATGAGTGCTCGACTGCCTTCGAACTGAACTAAAAAGCAAAAACTCGAAAATGAATCAGTCCTTGTCTATTGTCGGAAGAGTGGGTTGGGAATTTTCCGTAACAACTGTTTAATGTTGCCAGTGACACATATTTAAACTGTGATGTCTGGGTATACGGTAAATCAAGCACATGATTATTTGCTGTGATGAGGTCAAGGCATCTCAGCGAGCAGCACGGATGACACGTTACAACGCGGTCATTCTAAAGTTTAAGCTCAAGTCATGGGTGCAGGATGACTTGACGCTCGGGTGCAGTGATGACACAGGATCCTTTAAAACATAGCGTGACTTCGTGACAGCTCATCTCCTAGCTAACTGCCGAGTTCACACGAATGAGAGCAGGACTGTATTTGCTATTCGTACTGCTCCCAAGGCTATCTGTCAAAGTCACTGTTTTTCCCCCTTCACTCCCCCGTGCACTTCAGGGGCTGGTGCCTGAATTTCAATGCTGCGTTAATTATCCAATTTGTTTAAAGCGGTGGCTGTTGCGAGGACCAAGGAAAACCTCCTGAGTCGTGTCTCTAAATGTCCATGAGAATTTTGGAGTAGTCGCCCAAACTTGCCAAGGTCACCTTAGAAATAACTCTGTAATGAATGCACTGCTCTGTGAAGGACTGATGTTCAGCGCCGCACCACATGATATGTTGATTTACATAAAACTGCAATGCTGCCTCTTCCTAAAGCTTCGGACCGGTGATCATCTCAGTAGTTTATTACAGCAAGCTGACATTACTATGGTAACACATGCAGTGCAAAACTGCTGCAAGGCCATTTGTTGTTGTAAGAATGGCCTATTTGTAATACAGTGACTTTTATGAGGATGTTTGATTATTTTTTGTCATTGGTTAGATGACGAACATCTCCCTCATCCATGGCAGTCTCACTCAGAGTTTGATAGAGATTGTTTACATGAGCGAACTCAGACAAACTTCTTGACATTATCAGCAGGATTCAAACAATGAGGTCTTTATTTTGTGATAAACTGTTCACTTCATCATCTGTTCTCCTTTCCCAGGTGTCGGACAGGTGCGATTATGTGTTCGTGAACGGCAAGGAGACCAAGGGCAAAGTGAAGATGATGGTGAACTTCACCTACAGCTACCTGAGTGCACAGCTTGAGCTGAATGTCTGGATGCCCAGGCTCCCCCTCCAGATCGAGGTGTCGGACACGGAGCTGAGCCAGATCAAAAGCTGGAGGGTGCCCATACTTACCTCAAAAAGGTGGGACACCAAGCCAACTGTTTTTTTTACCTAAAAGCTGCCCTCATTTGGTGTCTAAAAGGAGTTTCTAGATGTGTTTTCAGCCACTATAAAACCAAATCATGTCCCTCTGAGGGTTTAAGGTTTAATTCCATTACATAATGTACTGTAATATCTCATGAATCCAATCATACAAAGAGATGGGGTTGAGCGATTAGAGAATAGCAGGTCAAAATGTCATCTGTGGGACAGGTGTGACCTGTATACGTGTTTTGTTTTTTTATTGCTCAGGTCTGGCTGGAACAGTGAAGAGGATGACAGGAAGGGGAAAGGTTGCATGCTGCAGTTTCAGCACGCTCTGGTACGGGTGTTAACGCACTTCATGGCAGAGCAGGCGGACCCACGGGATCCAAAGGCCTTTTTCCTGGGCTCAGATTGGCAGGTGGATGTTACAAGGCTGGTGAGATACTTCATGAAGGTGGAGGACCCTCGAGTGGCAAAGTTACAGGCGGGAAGGGTGCTATCTGGGAGAGACCCTGGGACCACCAGCGTCCAGGTGATAAACTGAGCCACAAAGCCAATTTAACAAAGAAATGATTCTGAGAGAGAAGTACAAAAAAATGTAGCTGAAAGTGTCCTGGTCTATGTTTGATAGCTGCTAATGTTTCAGCAGGCTTTGATTGAATGTGTAACAGACAAAAATATGCCGTTCTATTAATGTTGATAGACATCTGTATTCCTGAGCAACCAACTTTTCAGTCATCGTTGCAGCTTTGACTTTTCTACCTCAAGTTTCCTGTTGAGCCATTAACAATGGACATTACAGAAGAATTCTTCCTCCGAGATCCTTCTCCGTTTTTTCTTAATGATTGCTGCCCACCAGGTAGCATCATGGCTTTTGCTAGTCTATAAATCAGAGTCTATAAATAGAATCATACATTAAACAATGGCTCCTATCAAAAAAAGTTAACAAACACAAGAGGACAAAACACTAGTCAGATCGTTGCTTAGATGAGTGTTTACCAAGTGGCAACCTTCAGTCTAAGATTACGATGCGGAAGTGCTAAAATCTGCTGTTTCTCGAGTGTCCGCTTGAGGCTGGCTTCGGAAGTACTGGAAGTCACATACACACCAAGCAAAAAAAAATATTTTTACGGCAGAAATAAACATATTTACAGCCTGGTTTCAAAAAGGTCTCCTGTATAAAACACTAATGTAACTGTCGGCACACGCTGTACAGAGATTTTTTTTTCTAGCACGGCAGTTCAGAAGATATTAAGATCGCGAGTTTGCCCAATCAGGGGCACAGCTCAGGGCACCCTATAGCTGCACTCAACGCCTTTGTCACTTCCAATATGGCCGCTCCAGCCAAATTTACTTCAAAATTCCATTTCTGAAACAGACAGGTGACCTGAGGTAAACAGACACATTGGGTAGACTACATCCATTAATTATAGAGTCTTTGGTGTTTACAAGTAGATCCCTGGACAAAATTTGGATGTAAATCTTGTAGAGCAGGAGTTTTACTTGAGCTAGTCTCAGAAACATAATTTGAATTCACATGAAGGTGTGTTTTTGCAAAGATTATTAAAAAGCTTAGGTGCCCACAACAATGTGTTCCTGGATGACTGACGCTTTAGCAACTTGCTGTCCATTGGGCTTCCTTCCATACAGCCAAATCCATCAGAAACTTTGGTGCACAGTACTCTTCAGACTGAAAACAAAGTTAAGAAGTTTGCTAACATCCAAAGGACTAAATGTCCTGTATTAATGAGCGGAATCTGTTCACAGAGACAACTTTGAGCCTAACTAATGAACCTGTTCCTCCCAAAGAGACAGCATCACTGACTGTAACTGATTGCTCTGTTGCAGGTGTTCTCTCCACTCTCAGACACAATCTTGGCCAAGACAACCATCAAAGTCTTAGATGAAAAAGTGACCATTACAGAGTTGGGGGTCCAGCTGGTCACAGGCCTTACAATGAGTTTACAGCTTAGTCCTGGAAGCAGAAGGGCCATCCTGGCTACCACATCTACACAAGAGATTCTGCGGAGCCCCAAACAGGTACAAGTCTTGATCCATCCCTATGTCCCCAAGATGAGCACAAGATCTGAAGCAACATGACAAACTCTCCTGTTCTCTGTTCTTTCAGGAGGCTTTGGTCAGCGCCTGGGTGCAGTTCAGTGATGGAAACCAGACGCCACTTGACATTTATGATCCAGCCTTCTACCGAATGACAGTGACATCACTAGATGAAGGGGTTGTGTCGGTGCAGGGAACATCTCCGACTGTGGTGGCAGAGGGTGAAGGTGAAGGGGTTCTGGTTAGAGTAGAGATGTCCATCTGTGAGGTCTGCCAGAAGTCCAAACGCAAAAGCACTGTGGCAGTGGGAAGCGGGAGCCTCAAAGTCAAGTTTCGAGTGAGCGGCAGGCGTCCAGAAGGTAACACCAGTAGCAGTGCTGTTAACAGCAAGGACAACGGCAGTGACTACGGAAATGATGGAGGGGACCTGAACAGTCAAAGAAAGCAGAGGAAGCCTTCCCAGGATCCTCCTGCAGGGGATTCAAACTCAGACAGGGAGGAGGGGGCCATGCAGAAGATCACAACCACCATCAAATCAACAGTAAGGACCTTCATAACCAGCGGGAGTCTTGGTGGAGTGGGTAAGACAGGAAATACAGGAAACGCTGGCAGTCCCACCAGTGTTGTAAATACTAGCATGATGAGCAGTCCCAGTGACGGCAGCAAAGGCTTCGGCTCAGACAATATGATAGCTGAGGATATGAGCAGTGTCAGCTTTACTAGCACTGTGAAAGCTCCTGGGAACCTGGTGAACTCAAACAACTTCCCTCCAAAGGTGGAGGCACCTGGAGAGAAGACAACTGAGGTAGAAATTGGTGGTGAAGAACTGTTGGCCAACAGGCCGCTCACAGACTTGGAGATTGGCATGTACGCTCTGTTGGGAGTCTTTTGCTTGGCCATTCTGGTGTTTCTGGTTAATTGTGTCTCTTATGTAATAAAGTTCAGGCACAAGAAGCCTCCATCTCATGGCCAGGAGCCCACAGGGCACAGGCATGACTGGGTATGGCTTGGCACAGACGCTGAGCTGGTGATGAGTGTGCCGGGCAGTCCTGTCCAGCAGGACTCCCAGACTACAACCACTGTCATAGACATCGGGCCTGACAAGACGGCATCTTTGTCCAGGAGGCCAAGTTGCCTGGCTTCTGTGACCGACTCGCCTATCAGCTGTGTGGGCTCCATCAGGAACAAACCTATGCACAACGAGTCCATCCACTCGCCCACCAGCAAGAGAAAGAGAGTTCAGTTCACCACATTTTCCACCCTGGAACGCCAACATTCGCCACACGTCCCGCCCAGGGAGAACGGCCATGGCATCCACTGGGTTGGGAAAGAGGACAGTTGTGAAGAAGAACCCCAAATGCATATTGCAGAGCCCGGGGACCAGTTATAATATCAGACCTGATCAGACCTCACATGTACAGTAGATGTGGCTTTGATCACCTCAATGCCTTTGTGACTCCAATTACAGTCTAGAGTTTGTGATTTTGGACTTGCCCTCTCCTACATTTCATTACCTACCAAGGCCTTTTACATGTACATATACTGTATATTATTGTGAATATCAGAGTGTGGATGTGTATGGTAATGTTTTAGATGGCTGACCTGATGGACTCTTACTTACACAACCTTTAAAGCCACAAAATGTTACTGCTGCATGTGAATATCTAAGTCCCTAAATTCTTGCACTCACATGCTGATATATACAATTCAACGTCACACCCAAAAGTATCTTAATGAACAAATACAGTACGACTCTTCATCTTACTAAGGAACTCTATGTGACAGATTTGACTTTCACCAACAATGTGGCTTCGATGAATCATGATTTTCAGCAGGATGGCTGTTTACTATCAAGCAACATCCAAGACGGTTTTCTTTGTGGTCTTCATTTGAATTAATTTCACTTGTTTTTTTTTTCATTAAAACACTATGACCTTTATTATTGCCTTTAACTTGATTTTCTATGTTAAGCACATTTTTCGACTCACACAATCTAAAGGATTTTTTTGTACTTAGCCATCTTGCGTCAACAATGTGGCTGATTGTAAAAACCTTTAAGGGGACATTCACGTTTTTCATACCAGGTGTGTGGCAAACACCAACCTTTGTAACTGCAGATTACAAGAACCTTTACTGACCCTCTGCCCTTTAAACAAATTGAGTTTCTGCAGGGCCTTTGAACATGTGCAACCCAGCCGTTGCACTTTATTAAAAATGAATGCGGTAACACATAGACTAGGAGGGGGAAGAGAAGATTGAAAGTGTATATTGCAAGAGAAGATGAGTTGCCCTGTATTTTTGGAGAAATCATAGTGTAACAACGCGTCAAGGATTTAAAGACAAAGGAGCAGAAGAGCTGCTGGGTCTGTATGACTCACATGTGGGTGATCTTTGGACACAATGAGCAGGCTGTATGCCAATCTGAAAAAAAAAAATAAACTGCATTTGTCCGTCTGAAACAAATAAAAAGCACACTGCAAGGTTCAGGGTTTTGATCAGTGTGTGTTTGAATGAATAAATATATATTTATATATTCTTATTTTGGACAAAATCATCACTCACTGCTCATACCAATAAAATAAATCACTGTCTGAAGAGCAACCAGTTAATTCTCCCACCTCCAGTTAAATAACAGAGAACCAGAGTTTATGTTTCCTATATCTACAACAAACCACAAATAACAACACATCATGAATAAGTACATTCAATTTATTTGCAAATCAAAAAACTATTTCCTCATAAGTTGTTTTGGTTCAAAGTGCTTTGCAGCATCATTTCAATAAGGCAGTGCAGATAAAACAGGCTTTTCACAAAAAGAGCTTTGTTGCAAGGTTTTTGAAATCTACCAGTTAAGACAACTTTGATAATTACACTTCTGCTACGTAAATACAGGAGTTTAAAGGGACAATGCACTATTTTGTTTGTTGTTTTTTTTAAACTGGGTTGTACAGTGGCTGGTAAGTGTCAGAGGATTTGCAAAAGCGACAACATAAATGCAAAAGCCAAAACACAACGGAAGTAAAAGCGGTTAGTTATCCCAACAGATACAGTTAAGTTGTGAAAGTAAGTAAATGATTGTTTTCTTTTTATCTTCAGTTATAATGAATACACATATAATGCAAAAGTTATGACATGATCAATATATAAAGCCAAATATAAGATGACACATTACTGGTAATTTTAGAAATATACGTACTATGATGTCAATGGGCTATCAAAGCTAAAGTCAAAAAAGAAAAAAATCTTTCACCTACTTTCACAGTTTTTCTGTTTCCGTTGGGATGACTAACCTCTATAACTTCCGTTGTGGCTGTACTTCTGTTGTGTTGGGGTGTTTGCATCTGTGCTGTTGCTTTCGCAAATCCTCTGACACCTACTGGCCACCGTATTGTTTATAATGACAATCATAGGGGCTCCTTGTCAGCATGGCCTCTTTGTTGATAACCCTGCTGGAGTTCCTAAATATTGCCAAATTACGAGTGAGAGCTGTCTGTGTTGTGTTGACTGATAGCCCAGCTGGTTTATTAACAAAGGGTTTGAGCAAATCAGGATCCCCCGTCGGTGACAATTCAACCACAGGTCAAAAAACAAAATGAGAAGGGAAGGAAAAGAAGGGGAAAAAACAAACAATCCCTTTAATGCCTTGTTCTTTGTTAGTAAAGTTCCTGAGAAAGAAAACATAGTGAGGTACGACCTTGAACTCAGAGTAAAGAGTCCACCAGCTGCTGGTAGGTTCCTCTCTCCTGCTCCAGGTTGTGATGTTCCTCCACGTAGAGTTTCCCATTCCTCACCACTCTCTCCCTCAGCCCGTGATCTGACAGGAGCCTCTGAGATTGATTTACAAATTCCTGGCAGGGACAGAGACAAAATAAGTTCTCATTTACTGCCAAACGCTACTTAATGCTTGCCACGAAGTTGCCTGAAGGTTTAAAAAAAAAAAAATCATAGAGGATCATCTTGAGTTCTGATAAAAGCCCATGCACTGATTGAGGAATAGACATAGCCAAGGGATGGAGGAATTTATGGCTGGAGATCTAAAAACAGTTGTCCGACAGACCATGTCAGTTTATCCTAATAGCTGGCACCTCTCAGCTGCTTCTGAGGGAAGGAGAGAACAAACAAAGTGACAGCTACAGTAAAATACCGTAATAACAGCTGTCACAGGGAGACAGGGAGGGGAAGATGAGGATGAAATTGATGAGTAAAGAGGAGGTGCTGTAACTAAATAGCATCCTGAATCCTTCCTGCTCAACCATTGGCCCAAAGGACTGAGTGAAGCCTCCAACAAAACAAAGTGAAGTGGCTGAAAAGGATCCTGCAACATGGCAGCCAACGTTCACTGCAGCAGAGAGCCAGTGGGCATACAAAGTTTTAGCCAATGCCAGTCAGCAGGCCAATTCTCTCTACTTCACTTCACTCAAATGATGTGATTATGTCTGGAGAGGCTCTTGCTAGCAAACTGCTCTTCTGTATGGCCATATGAGAGCTATAAATCCTCCGCTACAGGATTAAAGCTCAACTTATGAGCAGCGTGCTTATAATCACTTCACTTTTAGAGCAAATTATAGAGCCAGACAGGAGGTGCCATTTTTCTCCTTAAAGCCTTTAAGTGCTTGTGTTTGTTTCTTTAGACACTCTTTTGAAAGTTAAACTTCTCATGTAATTACTTTGACGGCTTAAATACCCTAAAAGACTGTCAATCAAAACCAAGATGTTAGGAGGGGGAGGGTTTGGGGGAGGCAGAAAAGAAAACAAACTCTTTGAGCGCGATCCACGGCATGGAAAGTTTTGGCTGAAAGACTAGCACTCATTGCCCGTCGGTTCTGGCTGAGGTCATGGTTTATCCAGCCCAAGATGCTGTGACCATCTGTGAGAGCTTCTTCCTGGCAGCTCAGCTGAGCGCACGTGACCCCGCCCCGCCTCCTCCCACAGAGGGCTTATCTCAGCTGTTACAACAACATCACGCTAGTGCATGTTGCCTGTCATGACAGCACTGAGGTTAAGCCCTTTGTCGTCTGACTTCAACCTTTGACATTCTCCTTTTGCTGCTGACGCTGGCTTACATTGTTTCCCTGTTAACTTCTCTGGCTCTTTTTTTGCCAACTTAAAGCTCCTGTGAGGACTTTTTAGCTGGCTGTGAAACAGACTGATATTAATATTGATGCCTCTTTAAGGGCTGCAAAAGCAAACGAGACCATCAGAATGAAGATTGATTATTTCTCTGCAGTTACTCTTAATGCTTGAGTCAGCTGCTGCGGGGTAGGTGTCAGATGAAGTGATTAACAGCACAAGAAAAGTTTCAAAAATTTCCACAGCAAAGATGGATGAGACTTAGGTGTTGAAAAACACTGCTTACTCGTGTTCAGGCCATATTCAGCAAAGAGATAAGCAGTACTGCTTTAGCCAAAGGGGTCACCAAAATCAATGGGAAAAACAAATTTCTTAGTGAAGCTTTAAAAGTAGGGTCTGCAGAATTTTTTGTTGATTGTAAGTGAACAGCTTGGAAAATTTGCTTTTTAACCGATTTTAATCTTTAACAATATTTGGGGTGTCAATTTGATTTAAATTGCGATTCTTCAATAGTTCCTATTTTTTGCGACTTTTAGTTTGCTTTTTTCAAACCAGACCATGTGAAAAGCTGAATGATGATAGTGATCTCTACAGGCTATATCATGAGCCCTAGTTTCCCCAAAAATGCACATCACATGTGAGTCAGTTTGTAAGATTTATTAAGGGAATCTGACATCTCAACTTTTTTCCAACCCAGCTTTTAACCAAAGACTAAAATGAAGGATTTAAATTTGAAAAAAAAACCAGACTTTTGAACAGAAAAAAATGTTAAACAAAAATCCCAATACTACGGTACATCCGTTTTTTTCTCCCACCCCTAATAAACAAAACATTCAAACTGGCTCCTCCTCCTTGGCTCAGTGCCAGCTGCAGCGCACCCCTACTGCCTCTGACTGTGACCATGTGAACACACCCCCTAGCCCAGTAACCACCAGTAGCATCGCGTTTCTACCACGTGGAAACGTGGTAGAGGCTCAAGAGCTGTGTAGCTGACTTGGCATGTTAGCACATGCTAATCACGGGTGTTTGACACATACCTGGTAAGCAGAAAGCAAACTTGCGTTGCTACTCATGATTCATCCTCGATAACGAAAAAGCTTTATCTATTTGGTGTTTCTTTTCACTTTAGTTAGGTTTTTCCTACTCATGTCATCAACACACAAAAAATTACTTGTCCACTGGGTGGGCTGTGATTGTCTGATGTACCCACGCATACTCCACTCAGAAAAGTCCTGAAACAACCAAAACATGAACATACAGGCTGAGGAGAGTGTTGAAGCAGATACAGATACTGACACACCTGTACAGAGGCCCGTAGGAGACAATTGAGCAGTTTTACTCCTGTAAACGTTGACATTTTATTTTTTGGAAAATTATGCAGACTCTACCTTTAACATCAGGATCCTCAATGATTGCAAATAATCTTAATCTGAAAAAAAAAAAAACCTCAAGATGAACAAAGTCACCCAGGGGCTAAAACGTTCATTTTTTTAACATGGTGAGAAAATGTGAACACACAGTCAGATGGAAATGTGTTAGTGACGCTCTCTGCAGCCAGCAGACAGACAGCGCTTATGGAAAACTCTCATCAAACCTCATTAAGTACCCGACTGAAGAGTCCTCATGGGAACTAGCTGCTTTGCCCTTTCCTGCATGATAACCATGTGTTGCATCACTGTGTGGTAGCGCTGTATCTTTGCTCTGTCCCTGCAGGCTGCACTCTTTGATTCTAATCTAAGAAAAATCCATTTGTTCCTTATATTTGATTCTTGAATTTTTAGTATTGCAGATGAATCCAGTGCCATGTTTTCAGTGATCAAGCGCTTTGCTGGTCAGTTGAGGTTAAAGGAGTAGTAGTTGGCTGCAGTGATAATGCACTTTATCCTCTCTATCTTCAGTATTAAAGCTTAGCAGGGCTTAACGTCTATAGTGACCTGGTCACTGTTTGTCCCTATCTACCTGAGGAGATGAGTACAGCAGGCCAGTGAACTCGTGTTGAACTACGGCTGCATTTCCAGGAATGTCCCGCGCCAACACTGGCACCCCGAGATCCATGGCCTGTTGGAGCAGAGAGATCAGACGCTCAGAGGTCGAGAATTATAATGTCAAAGACAAAAACCCACTCGTACTTTACGACAAAACACTTTGGCAGTTTTACTGATAGGCTCTTGTGCTCATCACAGCATTAGTTCACTTACAGAATTAATCTGTATCAGCTAATACCTTTAGCAGGTTGTTGAGTGAAACATGCTAACAGACTAATCAGACTTTAAGCCTACTGTGGATTGTCTTAATCGACTGAGTTTAAAAGAGATTAAGTGGATTTGCAGGTTTTGCTCACTCAGGAATAGGAAGATTGGAGTCAAGCAATTAATTTGGGTAATTGTCCCTGAAGTGGTCTGATAACATTGTAGCTGAGTAAGAAATAACAAGATAAGAGCTGCTGTAAATATTCACACAGTTGTAGTCTTTTTTTTTTTTTTTGCAGGGCTCTGCTTGGATAATTCTCAGCTCTTGTCTTGATAAACAAAGTCTCATAACCAAAGTATTATTCTGCTCCACAATGCACGAGTAAAAAATTAGATATGCGTTGTCACCACATGAATCCTGGAGATGCTTACCTCCAAGATGGCGGCTGACATGCCCTCCGAAATGGAGCTGTTGACCACGGCGAAGCACCTTTTCATGGCAGCGTGAAGCTCCTGTTGGCTTCTCTCCTGGGCCAAGAAGACCCCTGCTGTTCTGCAGGAGCAGAAGCAGAGATAAGTTCTGCGTGACTCGAGGCTCACGCAGGCGTGAATGATGCTAAAGGGCAGTGACAAGCTGGGGGGGCAGGAAACACGGTTGCACTATGTGTGACATGCACAGTAAGTCCAGGTAATGTCCTAACTGGAGAGGGCAGCTTCCTGCCGCAAACATCTTTGATGTGGCGAGGGCCTTCGGCAAAAAAAAAAAAAAAAAAACCTGAGAGATCCCCTAAAACTCAAGAGCAGGACAGATATTAAACAACCAGATTTTAGCACTCTGCTGAGTTTTTTACATTGTTTACATAATGTTGAGATAACCGTAAGCTGCGTTTACTTTCTAGTGCTGCGTGGGATAAAAAGAAAGATAAGCAGTCTTTAAATTTTTTCACAGGATAAAGTGTCTGCTGTTAAACTGTCACAGCTCAAGTTTTCTTTCATGAGATGTGAAGCAGGGGAAGAAAAGCAAACCAAAAAAAAGAAATCTTACCTTTGAACAATGGCTTCCACGTCGTCAGAAAGCACAGGATCAATCTGAGAGAGACAGACACATGACAAAAAACAAGAGAAACTTGTTTATCAAATGCTGGAAAAAAAACAAAACAAAACAGTGTTTTTATCGAGGATTCCAGCAATGACTTAATCAGGAGGATGAAATAAACAATGACACAATTAATAATAATTTCTATCATGGGCAAATCATTCTGTGTAAATCCTCTATTTTCAGAGATTGGGGTCAGGATGGGGTGGGTGGCCAATCTGATTAATTGCAGTGTGGGATTTGCGTGCATTAGCCTGCCCACAGAAAAGTCAAAGCATAGCAATTTAGGTCAAAGATGCTGCCAAGCAAGCTGCTACTTTTTTTTTCTCCTCCTCTTTCATTTTATAGCTCATGAAATTTCAAAGAGGAACTTACTGTAAAGTACGTTATGCGATCATTTCAAAGAATCTGGACAGAGGAGACTTTGGTATCCTGCTTCTAATCTGGGGATTTAGCAGACATTGTAAAACCAGTGCGCGGATGTATCAGGATAAAGGCTGTATTAACAAACAACTGATTTAAGCACAGGACTGATCCTGTGCTGTTAACTCTGTGAATCGACAGAAATCAAGGGGGACTAATATGACGAGTCAGAGACAGGAAGCAGCCGTGATGCCAGTGTTTGGTTATCTTCAAACATAATCTCCTTTTTCCTCAAAAGTGTCATTGCTCTTTTCATACTTCGAGCATATTGACTTCACTTTCAAACAGCAAACATTTGGTGCATAAGCTTGCAAACATTACTGAGTAAAACATGGAAGAATAATCCTTCTTAATGTGGAACAATAATAGCACAGAGAATGCCGCACTATTATTGTGGTGCTTGATGAAGCCCAGTTTGAGAGGAGTGACGTATCATCGCTGACAAACTGACCTGAATTCTCCTCCTAATGACAGATGCCGTGCAGCCACAGCGCTTATTACTCTGCCCAAGTAGCTGTGGATTTAAAGTACGCATGATAGTCCCGTTTATGATTTTTTAGGCTTTACTTTCACTCCATTGAATCTTCAATAACGTTAAATCAAAAGAGGAGTCCTGTAATTACCAAAACGGAACGTGGCCTTCTTACAAATACGTTATTTATCATAATAATAGTGTGTGGCTTTTCATTTCTCAGGCAAACAAACAAACATGCTCCCACTCTGATTCAGAAGTGTCAGCACGAATCACACGTCCCTGCTTCCACTGAAGCATTTCATCAAACAACAACAAAGCAGGAGAACAGCGAGAGAAAGGGAGAGCGGGAAGGCAGCGGTGCGACCATGTATGAGCCCCTAGCCATGTCTAATTGAGTTGTCTTTGAAAAAAAAACTAAAGCAGAACATACCTTTCGCCTGACACCGCCGTTTGAAAGACTGAACAGACGCTAAAAAACTGTACAGTGATGTGGTATCAAAGCAAGTGAGGGGGAAGAGGAGATGAAGAGAGAAATCAATGAAGGAGAGATTGGAAAGGAGGAACAGTTGTAAGAGCGGTGAGGCTGCTGCTGCTGCTGCTGCTGCTGGTTGGTGGGACGTGACTCCTATCTTTCTCTCTGCAGCATCGAGCAGACACAACATAAAAGTGCAATCAGAGAGAAAAAAGATACTTTTTACAGTAAATGTATAAAAAAAAAACCCTCCCTTCTCTGATTTGATTGTGTGCCATGATTTATGAATCATCATAAATCACGACAGGCCTTATTGCTTTTTTTTCCAATATTTGACTTGACGTGAAGGCTCTCTGCTGTGTGTATGTGTTGTGTATGTCCTCAGGAAATAACACACATGATAGAAACATGTTTGTGTGTTTGTGCTTCAAACTGCATCGGCTGTAACAGAAACCAGCACATGGAGAGATAAATGTCCATCCATGTGCACAGAGTTAAACGAGGTGCCTCTATACAGGTCACTGGTTAAATCTGAGCGCTAATCCACGGCAGAGGACACATCAGTGTATGAAGCAGTTAGCAAAACAGTCAGACGCTCAAATAAATTATAAATAAATACACAAGGCCACTGCTGCTGCCGCTGCTGGTGACCCTTGACATAATTGCCTTTTCCTCCCACGATGGCCTCTAATTCCTGCTAAAGAGTTAAGCCAGTATCTGTGCTACATCCAATTAGAGGCCGCCTGGATACCTGGAGAGGTATACTACAGGTTATTCCTACAGCACAGAGCATCACTGTACAGAGAGATGGTTCAGCGTACTGACTGTTTACTCACCTTTGGCCCGATGATGACCAAAACATTCAGCGGATCCTTCCCGTGCCACTCTGAAAGACAGGACATACAGCTGTCTCTTCACTGCAAATGTAGGAAAAGTAACTGTTTGAGTCAGAAACTAAAAAAGCAGCACTCTCTCCCCAGAGCAGTCAAGATGTTTTGCATTTAAACCTCAGAGCTGTACCAGCTTAACACGTTAGACTTTATATTCCAGCAGACAAACTTGAAACAATTTCCTCCAAGATGTGGAAACACACACTTCTACTTCTCCTATCTGGATGAAACTTGAATATACAATTTGACGCCCTCTAGTGCTGCCTTATTTCCATAACTGCGTGCTTTGAAAGTCACATTAAATAAAAGAGAATTTAAGAAAAGGATGTGTGAGACTTTAAAGAGAAGGTATATATTCCAGGACACAAGAGTGGGTATATGAAAGGCAGAGACTATAAAGGCGACATACTCTATAATCCCTTTACAGGCCCAACTTGAGCTGTCAGAAGAATCTCATTGCACTCTCACATAAATTTTCAATTAGCTGAAACTCAACCTCAGAGATCTCACTTCATCCCTAATTTATGAGGACACTGCCACTGCCTCCACCGCAAACTATGACAGGAAAAACATGCAGGTTGTGTTTGTTTTTTTCAGGGTTTACCTAGCATGAAGGTTGAAAACATGCCAACAAGTAACATCCAGGCCTCTTGCAGCTGGCTTAATTGCTTTGCCATGACTTTATAATGTATTTATCACCAACACAAGCCTAAAACTGGTGTTGTACATAATTATTGCATGCTCTACCTGAAAAAACCTCCACCAGATAGAGGGGGTCCTTGACTCTCCTGAGGCCACAGACCAGCAGGAAAACACGCAGCTCATCTCCACTCTCACGGCTTACACCTGGAGAGGAGCCAGACACACAGAGAGACAGCAGCACAATATCAAAACACTGCATAATGAACATCCCAAGTACATCGGCAGATAATGAAAGCAATACATCACCCAAGGTCATGAGGAAAATAAGACAGCAGTGACTAATGTGCACTCGCAATTCTCTGATCGGAGTTGTAACACTCAGCAGGGGAATAGGCCGCTGGAAACATTCGAAGGTTGAAGTCCAATCATTGTGCAAAAACAGCGACGCAACTGTGGAGCCCTCAGAGTGTCGGGGTGACAATTTACACACTGAACATACTCAGATTAGGAGAAGTTAACAAAACATGAGGCTAATGACTCAACACAACATTTTGAAATACTTAATTAAACTGAAAGGCAGCAAAACTGAGTCTGAGTCTCTGATGTTCATGCTTTAAACTTGATCCGATGTTAAATTGTAAACTGGATAAAAAGATGAAGGGTGAGGAGCAGGTCTTCAACCACTCCTCTTCCATATTCTCAGACGGTGGAATTTTAATAATCAAAATACAGGTAAAAAAAAAAAAAACTCTCAAACTTAATGTTTGTCATTAAAGTCTTATTGGAGATAGATCTTACGTTCCCAATAACGACGGATTAAAGGACAGGCCGATTTAATCACTTCTTAGCTCACACCTCAGTACCAGCCTGTTGTCCTCTTCTCCCTCTCCTCACCTTGCGGAAAGACATCAGGCCTTGCACCAGTTAGCATTGACATGCTACGGGCTGCTAACAGCTGATTTCACATGTAAACAATGCAGCCATGGTTACATGTAGGGTCCCCAGACAATCACAGGCACAAAAGTAGTAAAAATAACACTAAAGACATGACCAGTTTGGTGTCTATGACCAACAAATGAGCCATAAAAAGTGATGATCCACTCCAAATACAAAGATTACAAAAAAGAGACAAAAAAATTTCAAGAAACGGAAAAAAAGAAGACAGAGCTGCTGCAAAAGGCAGCCACAACCAACAGGGCGGCGCCTGGCACAGCACCTTTCACAGAGTAAAGCCACAAAGTGCTTCACATAATATTAGTGTTTTCAGGATTTTTCTAAAAAAAGAAAAAAAAAATGCAACCATAACAGGAACCTACACAATCTTCTAGGCCTCAGTGTCTGCATCTGCCCAAACCCCCTCCTCTGCCTGTATGTTGATGTTTTGGTTGTTTTAGGATGTTACTAGGTGGAGAGTAGGTGCGGTTAGATCACCCAATCACAGAGCACCCAGTGTGCAAGTTACTTTGTGTGTTGATTAGCAAATGGAAAAAGCTGTTCCATGTGGCTACGATAGTGTACATCGCATGGCGCATGAAAAGCTACCAAAAATAAAACGGCATAGAGATAAAGCTTTTTATTAAACAAGGGTGACGTTTGGCCCGACTTTCACTCACTTTCGTCCACTTGGAGAGCAACTTGGGACAAAGAGCGACACAAGTTTGCTTTCTGCCAACCAGATATGTGTCCAATAACCTTGATTAGCTTGCGCTAACTTGCCAAGTCAGGCTCTTGAGTCTCTCCCATGTAGGAACATGATGCTACAGGTGGTCACAGACAGTGGGTGTACGCTGCCACTGGCACCAAGTCAACCCATTTTGAATGTTGTATTTACTAATAGGTAATGAAAATTCCTGCAGAATCTACCTTTAATATATTAAAAAGGTACCTGAAAAGAGGATAAATTACTGAAACCAATCTAAAAGTAAAAATAAACTGTAACAGCTACATAACATGCTAAAATTAAATGATCAAAAGCGTGTGAACAGGAGGTCTATTTCAACGAGTTGGAGCCACAAGTTCAAAGACGTCTTTTTGTTTTTAGTTCAACACACAGCACAGCAAAGACTTGAGGGATCTGCAGGTGAAGTAAGGACAGAGCAGGTCTGAGGTGTACACAGGTGTTTGATCATGGCTGGCTTTATAGGTTAAAACAAGGTTTTTATTCTGACTTTGATTGGCAGAATAAAATGGGAATGATGTGGGTTTTCGTGCTGGACCTGGTTAACAGTCTTGCAGCAGAGTTTTGGATCAATTATAGATGGTCAAGGGAGGATTTATTGAGGCTGGTGAAAAGGGAATTACAGTAATCGAGCTGAGAGGGGATAAATGCATGAAGCAGCACTTCTTGCTCTGCATGTGAGACCATGCAGAATTTTATGGTTAAGATAATGTGAGCTATGGATGGAGAAAAAGGAGAGACTCTACAAAGTCTGTATAAAACATGGACCTAATCCCATCTCATCTGAAGAGGAAAGCTCTGGATGGTGGCCATACTGGAAATGCTGACTCAAGCCAACTTTGCATCAGTCTAACAGAGTCAAAGAGGTGGAGCTGAAGCAGGCTGTAAGAAGTTACAAGGTGAACACCTGTAACACACCTCAGTATGCTCCTAATAATGCAAATCCATTCACAGCTCTTAGCTCTACATTGATGAAAAAACTGCACAATTACATAAATTCATCCCTCCTGTGGGCCTTAAGCAGCTGGTTCAGCAGCAGACTGAGTCCGCAGGTCATTCCCCTCAACCACAGAAGGAGTTTATAACATCAGCACCACCTCCTGATGTTAAAATGACTTGAATCACACTATCATGTTGTCCACAACACGATTTTACATTTCTCTTAGTTCCATACTCAGTGTTGTTATAACTCTTATTCTTGTATTTTATTTGTTGTAAATCTGTCCACACTGTAAATTCTTAACTTTTATTACTATTTCTTATTCTTACTTCATGCTGCACTTTGTTTCTGTCTTTATTGAGCTGCTGTAACAAAAGAATCTCCCCTTTTGGGATCAATAAAAGGATATTGGCCATTCCACTGAACTAGTGCCATTTGCGCTCCCTGGTAATAAAATGTTTAAATGCATAATAAAATTAACTGTAAAATACATATTTGGATTAAGCCAAATGTCTTGCACATTGATCTGGTTGCATATTTGAAAAAATGTTCAAAAGATTACTTAGCATTGCAACATAACTGAAACTACTCTGAACACTGGAGAAGTTGCATTTGTTGCCTGTCCCTGCTTCCTAAAGTTAGACTTTACCATAAAATATAACAATTTAAATCCTTTGGAAATGTAATGTTTTTTACACATTTATGTTAATCATGATCCTAACTATGCTTTAAGTTTATTTTCTTAACAAATCAAAAACTATTTAGTTTAAATTCACATATCCCTGGGTTTTCACTCAGTCATGTGATGCCAACATATTACCCCCTTGTCACAAGTTTCACAAAAGTAGCATCATTCAGATCCTCTGCAGGCTATGGGAAGGCCAAAAGCAAGTTCACTCATTTATTTTTCTCTGTATTCAATGAAACTTCAACTATGACTTTAAAGGTTAAAATCTGAGCTCAGCCCTGTTACCTAAACTACAGTTTTGATGGTATTTCTTTATTTTCAAGATGCAGGTTCTTTTGAATCACTGTTAGTGTCAACATATTATTAGCATAAATGTCATGTGGATATATTCCATGTCTTTTCTTATTCTATGCTAGAATCTCATTCTTGTTACTTTCAGTCCTGTTACTCAAATGAGAAGTAACAGGACTGAGGACCACTAACAGGAGCAAGAGTCCTCTAGTCTTCTAGTCAATTGATTTATTAGCATGAATATCAGTGACCATAATGTTGATTTTTAAGATTCTTATAAATCAGAGTTTCATGACGTAAATTGTTTAGATTTAAGATCACTTCCAGGATGTGTATATAATACTTACAGGGAACCAAGCTACCACAGAGTGCTGCAGAAAAGCAGCAGGAAATGAGCTGACAGACTTTAACTGTGCGTTTTAGATGTCACATGAGTTTTAGGAACAGGACTGAGAAAAATGAAATTAAGTTGCCTGACATGGGCCAATAAATGTTTTGAGTCGTCCAATGTGTGTATTATCAGATTTAGGGTTGAAAAAAGCCTGAAATTTAACTTCATTTCTGAGAGTGATAAAAAGCAAACAGCACCAATTTGGTGGAATGGCCGCAATTCAGTTCGAATCAATTCAATTCATTCTGCAATATTATTGCAGAATTATTGCATTATTTGCAACAAGAGAACATCTCTGCAGCTCAGACTGTGGCTCATAATGTGCATGACATCAGTGCTTGTTGTTGAACTGTATTTTGACTTCAGTATTGTTTAGTGGGAGGAAGTCCATCATTGCATACAGTCAGTACAGTTAACAAACAAAACCACTCTTCATTAACACTTAAAACTTAACATTTCACTCAGCACCCCATCAGGCTCATGTTCTTTGAGAAGAAATCATGTTGATAAGTGTTTTTCTGCTAACATGCTAATGTTAAACCTTTACCATGTAACATGTCTCTAATCCTTCTCAGTATGGTGTCTTGGCATGCTTTGGTTTCTCTCCACAAACAGAGAACAACAAAGGGATTGTAAAACTGTTTGCAGGTATCTGCTCACTGACCCCTCTGATATTCTATCCTCTGAATTAAAAGTATTAGGATCGCTTAAATTGTATAAAGACCTAAGGGGTCATGAACGTCTTAAAAAAAAAAAAATCCAAAATGTAAACCTCATTTTTCTTCTTAAGGATAAGCTTAAGAATCACTGAAGTCATAAGGATTTATTGTCTGCAGACAGCAAATTCTGAACCAAATCTTGTGCCAATCTGTCGAGAAGATGTTCAGATTTCTGTGGATGAGGGAAATTTCTGACCCGAGGTTAACCCTGCAGGGAAAGTGAAACTACAGATGCTAGGGGTGGGAGAAAAAAAACGTTACATTGAAGTGTTGGGATTTTTTGATCAAGAATTTTAAATTGTGGGTATTTTTTGTCCAAAAACCTTTTTTTTTTTTTTTTAAATTTAAGTCCTTCATTTTAGTCTTTGTTTATAATCTTGGTTGGATAAAAGTTGAGATGTCAGATCTCCTGAATAAATCCTAGAAACTGACACACATGTGATGAGCATTTTGTGGGAAAATATGGCTCCTGATATAGTCTGTAGACGTCATCATCCTTTAACTTTTTCACATGGTCTGATGTTAAAAAAGCACTCCAAAAATCATAAAAGAATCAAATTTGGAGAAAAGCATATCGTCCCAGCCCTAACAAATGTCATGTTTGATTCGTTGAGGACAATAAAAAACCTCTCATGTTTACTTCTAACCTTGTTTTGGGACTGGGGACATGATATTAAAATTGGAGTGATCTTGCCAGTTTTTACGCCGCCCTACAGAGTCACTCTGGTTGTGTGTAAATGTAAAGTGAGGTGGTGAAATGAAAAGTTTAAGGTTTCAGATTGGAAGTTAAATATGGTTTGTTGTTTTTCCCTATGTATCTGCATACATGCAGATCTCTCAGCCCTCAGCAGGGATTTAGAATAGATCTAAAAATCCTGTAAAACCTCTGTAATGTAACATTTCTGCTGAAAATATGCCAAACAGTTTCGATAAAAGTGTCCCAGGCACAATAACAAGACATAAAGGTAAAGTAGCAGCACACAGTCATCACTTTAGTCATTCACGGAGACATTTGTTAAAAGGTAAAAGGTACTTGAAATGCTGCAAGTGCACTGCAGCGAGCTGTTGAACCAAAATCCAAATGAAGAAGAAAGAAAAAGCTCTGAACAAAATGTGTTTCAGAAGTGCTGGGGAAAAAAGTGGAGAAACAAAACATTTCAACAGTAATGCCACAACAGACATGCGCACGTGCTTAAAGCGTAGTGACAATCGAGTGAAATCCCCTGCTGCCAGATAAGTCCAGATCAGGAGGCTGAAGCAGCTCTTTAATGCTATTAAAGAGAATCTTAAAATGACAGCGTGGAGTCTGGGCATTGACCCTGATCCTGGGAGCCGATTGTCAAAAAAGCTCTAAATCTGAGGGCTGTATCGAAAGTTCCTCGCATTGATTCACAGGATGAAAGAGAGTCACGTTGGTGAAGGGAAACAAACAAGTCACCACCCCAGAGGAAGGTGAAGGAAAATAATGGAGAGCAGTTGAAATCTACCAGAGCTCCGACTTGTCAAAATGAGAGCGAAATTCAAAGAAATAAAAAACTATTCATCTTTCCTCAGGGGAGGAAAACAAAGAATACGAATCATGTGTTGTGCCAGCAGCAATCTTTTCTCTCTGTCTCTTTGCGATGCTGTGAATTCTATGTTAGACACATCTCTGTAAGTTTGCCTTTGATTTCAGAGGGCACTCCGAACAATCCCCGTCTGTTTTCATCACTATGTGTGGGTATGTGTATGGCCTGTGAGTGGAAGCAGCATATATCCATCTAAGGATGAAATTTTAATCTCAGGGTGACAGAGTGTACGTTAAGCCAGAGAGTTCTGTGTTCAACTTTTGGAGAGCTTTGATTCTGAGACTCCAGAGGTCAGCAAGCATCTCTACTCAAAAGACCTGTATCCACAACTTCGAGGAGGTACCACACAGTCCATCTCACCCTCAAGAAAACAGTGTGTAAAATCAGTGTGCAGAAATACTTTTAGTAGGTGCCACCCAAAAAACTTTGACTGTAATTGACTGTCAGCCCAGATATGATCCTATGTGAAAATAAACCATTCGGGCTCAGCTTCCTTTGCTTGTAAATATTGTTGTTTTGTTGGTACTTTAGATTTTAGGAAATACCCAGCAGCCCAACTTTATTTCACAAGGCGGATGAAAAGAGGAGGGATCCAAAATCCATCAAACGTTGCACTTATACAGTATGTTGGAACACAAACGTTGCCAATAAATACTTTTTCAACAGTAAAGCCTTGTTTACCTCAGCACTGACTCTTGTTTTTCAGACCAAGCACCCCCTAACTGATGGAGATACTGTGCAGGGCCCCCTTATCTATCTATCTATCTATCTATCTATCTATCTATCTATCTATCTATCTATCTATCTATCTATCTATCTATCTATCTATCTATCTATCTATCTATCTATCTGTCTGTCTATCTGTCTGTCTATCTGTCTATCTATCTATCTATCTGTCTATCTGTCTATCTGTCTATGTAAGGGATAGACTGAATAGCAGCGTGATATTTGGCATTTTGAGGCATATTGGTATTAATCCGATGGTCAATAGAAAAGTCAATTTAAAACTGTATTATTTTGGCTCTAATGCAGCAATGCCTCTCTGTCTGCAGACACTACTATGTCTCCAGCAGTGTGGAGTGTTTGAGAATACATACTTGAAAATATTAAAAATGTCACAGACCCCCTGCAGTACCTCCATGGACCCCCTGTTTAAGACCGCTGCTCTACATCACAGTTACACAGCTGTAACATATGGTGTCATGAGCACAACGTACTTGTGTGTGGAGTGTCAATAATTTCTCTGCAATACTTTGCAATGCTAACCGGGTGACTAATCGCTGAGTTTACAGTCTGTCACTTTTGACATATTGAGTTACATTTCTGAAGAGGTGCACATCATGTTCAGGCTTCTGCTTAAGCACAAGTCACACCACCTTACTGTGTGTCTGTGACAGCGACGGCATAGACTTCAGTCAGAACTTGAGCCACAACACAAGGTACTTGTGCTTGAAGAAAGAATGAGCTCTCAATGAAGAAACCCACCCCCTTTACTCCTTTTGTGATAGGTCAACTACAACACAGCGCCTGAAGTTCCCAAAACTTCAAAGTCTTAAGACAAATGGGCAGCAGCGGGCAAGCATTTCACCGGGGTTATCACCTCCTTTTACTTTTGTTTCATTAAGCTCAGCTCATTACACACTGGAGAGGTGAAATAGTAAGTTCTGGAGTCCCAGACCCACCCTCCTCCATGCCAGCTCCCACTGTCCATCATATCCACCCACAGAACCACTTGATATTTAAAGACAACTCACACAGCAACAGACCCAGGCTCCATTCCTTAAGGTAACCACATTGACACTGCCTACACTCCCAGCCAAATCACTTAAGGCCCCCACAACCCAAACCTTGGGGACACATGAGCTTCAAGAGAGAATTGTGACTTTGGACACCTTCTTTCTTAAAATGTGAAGATCAAACTGGAAATAATTAAATGTGGCCGCTATTGTGTTATTCTAAAAGGTTAGACATTTTTACACATTATAACTTCTTTATACTCCAGAAATGCTTCCACTTGTCAGATGTAATAACTAGTGGCCACACTGTCCTGTATCAGTGCAGATGGCAATAAATCCTATTCTGTTCCATTTTCAGCCCCTCTCTTGTGGCTGTGTGTGAATTTCAAAGCGTTTCACTGATTGTACACAGAAAACGGTTTGTGTCGAAATGTTAGATGCTTGTCACAAGAAGTCATAAAAATATATATTCCCATCTCTGCAGATTAGAGCTGCACATGTAAATTAGCTGGATATCAAAACATTTTGTTCAGCCAAAATGACTGAATGAATTAAATCAAATCCTATAATATGGAGCTTTACACTTGCCTTCTACAAAGACACAAACAACAAACGAACATCAGGGGGAGCCAATATGCAAAAGAAGACATTTGGAATGAAATCACAGTGTATTGTTTATTTCACTCAGCCTTGAGCTGAAGTTTTTTTTGTTTTCATGAAGACAAAAAAAACAGGAAGATGTAACACGGTACAAGATCAACCAAGGCACATTTCCAAGTATGACATGCCCCCCACTGCACACTGTCCCCTCATCCTGTTTCTGCAGTTTGATATCCTAACAGGGTTACACTTAGCATTTAATCTACCCTCATGTTGTGATGATAAATTACCATTAACACTGAGCTTCCAGTGAAAGTGACCAGTGTAATACATTCAATAAGCATCCCTTATGAACCAAATGGCAGGACGAGAACAACAACATCCCCCCTACATGCTTTCTGTGTTGTTCAGTGAATCAAAGCATCTCAGCTCCCTCTGCAGTGCTGTTTGACATGTGCGGTATCTCCTTAGCATAACCTCATGAGGCTCACAGCAGGGGGTCAACAACAACTGTCACTGAGAGGCATCGTGCACTGGCAGCTCAACGGATTTGACTCTTTTATGTACACCAGTGGACCTCCTCTGTACTGTGATACAGCAACCCTGGGCCATGTGGAATAAATTTAAACCAACTCCTACCCAGTATATACAGTATGCACAGCATGTTGCTTTAAATTAACGATTATTTATCTCTAATCCTGATCACAGAGTTATGCTTCCATCCTCTATTGCTGTTGCATTTGTGTAAAAGTAAAACACTGATTAAGTTAAAAAGTGTGATATTTTCTGACAAGAGCAGGTCACTGGAGTTCAAAAGAAGGACAGCCAGCACCAGAAACTTATTACACACAAACATGAAAAAAAAACTGTGTGTTTGAAATCTTGAACACTCCTCAAAACAAAGTGGGAAGAATAAAAAAATATTGGTGAGACAAAATTATACCTTATAAACACATAAATGCAGACAGATTGTTAGAGCTTCCAGTCCAAATTGCAGTGCTTTCACCACATCTAAGGAAAAGCACAACAGTATTGTCTTCTGTTCTGAGTATAACAAATGTAGGAGTGACTGTGGGCAATTAGTATTTCTTGCACCAGTTGTGAAGCATCATGACAAATGGCCCCACGCTGTGCAGCCATTAATCAATCGCTCCTCTCTGGACTCATCAGTGCTCTCTCTGTGAGCACTAATGCACCTGGGATGGACATTATCCTGCAATGACCAAGCTGCTTGTGTAAATGTAGATGTTTACAGAGCTATTCAAATAAGCTCTGAGGACTGACTAAAGAGAGAAGACCCAAGAAATGAACTCCTCCCTGACCACATTATGGATGCATCTACCACAGCACAGATTTAGTTTCTCCTTTCTGACTGTTTCTCTTCAGCTTAGAGCTCTTTGAATGGATTTTTAATCAGCACCATAGACTATATAAAATAAAGACGCAGTCACTGCAACGTCAATTAGCAGATGCAGAGCTTCCTTTGTAACAGCTACAGGGTGCCCGTCAGTCACGTGAGCTGAGCTGTGTCTCTGATTAGACAATCAGATGATCCTAAAATCTTCTATACGACTAGGTTTGAAAAAAATTTGCCCACTCTAAAAAGTATGCCAATCACAAAATTAGCATTACAGACCTAAATAGTCTGATCCAGGCTGTAAAAATGTTTTTTAATGCTATAAAAATCTGTTGGTTTTTTTTGGCTTGGTGTGTATGTGGTTTACGGTCTTTCTGCAGCCAGCCTCATGCAGATTCTCAACTTTTAGCACTTCTGCATAGCTTCATTTTTCTAAACCAGATTTTGCCCCTTGCTCTGCACACAGAGGTAGCTTAGCCTTTAACATATAAAATGTCCAGTGGCCTCTATGCAATACACTGAAGAAAGTGTGTCACAATCATTGCTGGTCAAAGTAAATGATTTTACTTAGAGGTTAAATATCAAAGTATAAAACTCCTCTGTTCCTTTAAAGATTTCAGATTTGCACAAACCATCCTGCGACAGTTTGAGACTGAGCCACTGTTATGATTATCATAATTATGTTACATAAGGATGAAAAAGACTAAATGCAACAAGATCTGTAATTGGTTGAATATTATAATTCCCAGCCAAAACATGAAAATTATTCAAGTCTGTTGCAGCTTGGAGTGATGTGAGTACCTGAGCTCCTCAAGAATTCAGTCCAGCAGAAGTTTTCAGCTGCTTCCGTGTGGATACCTTTAAACAGACAGAAAGTAAACAGATGGATTAAAGGTATGGCAAACAAGCTTTGACTGGACATCCTCAGAACATTAAAGAAAAAACATCAGATTGTCAAAAGAATGAGAGGAAATTTGTCCAGATATTTGTGGCGTTCTTGAACTTTGTTTATTTTGACAGACGCTGAATTAGAAACATTTTAATTAAAAACATCACATATGCTCTCATACCTATTCTTTACATTTTTCTTTTATTCCAGAAACACAGACTGAGTTCATAAAAACCAGTGTAAGTCAGCCCAAATGGAAAGAGCTTCAAAGGTAAATATGTGTGTAAAGACATGACTTTGTGTGGTGCATGTCAGAGGCACTTCAGATCATTATCCGTCAGTGGGCATAAAAATTAAGCTTTCATTCGTCCAGGCTCAGCCGTGCTGCCAGCCGAGGGCTCTTCTCTAATCTGTGGAGGGACACTATTTGCCAAACAAGGCTACTGGTGGGAGGCAACACGGAAGAGTGATTTGGGCTGTCCTACATGGCACAGCGGCCAATGGCAAGAGCAAACAGAACTCTGTACTGCAGTCAGCATGATAATGGAGGAAAAAATGTCAAAGCTGATTAATGCAACACTTCAGCAACAAGCCAGGGCTACACGGTAGGAGGCGTGAGTGTTCTTCCTGCAGAGCTTACCTTGTGGCTGGACATAGATCTTACTGCTCAGGGACAGCTTAAAAGAGAAAATACAGGAAAATCACAGTTAAATAAAGGGGCAATTCATAGATTAATGTGTTTTAAGTCAAACAGTAAACAATAGATGTGTTTGATTTTGCCTACCCGTGTTTTTTTTCTCTTAATGTCAATCAAAAGAAAGAGTCAATGAATGCACTTGGAGCTGTTCACTGTTCGCTCATTCAGTCAGATCAAAACTTTTGAAGTGAGTCAGGAGAGCAGTTGCTAAGATAATGGAGGTGCTACAAAATAAATCAGAGGGGGGTGAAAAAGGTAATTGACTGGATGTTATCACACTGGATCCATCCCCTATGTGTGTTTTCTGTCACAATAAAAAGCGTGGCAATGCCTCTCAGTGCCTGTCCTGTCTGCCTGCTGTCAGCACTAAACAGGGGGGAGATAAAGCACGCCACTCGCCTCAATCTGCAGCCTACGGTTGGAACCTAATCTGAAAATAAAACATGGTAATATTGTTTTAATGCCAAACTATTACAGGACAGGACTGAGTATTGTGTTTGTATAGTAAAAGCCCTGCTGTTCTCCTTTATTGAAGCTGTCAGGCTCCTTCTGTCAGCTGATGTGCCGTTAAGTGCAAAGGAAAAACTTCTGACCTCACTTCTTGATTAGGTTAATGTTTTGTTTATGTTAAATACAAATTACAATTCACTTTCAGCCCCTGTGCTTTCTCAGGAATAATTGTCAGGGGGTTGCAGCAAAGCAGGCAGTCACATACCAATGAACCCACATGTTAGCACTAACAGAAATGTTCTTGTAATTGAGCATCAAACATGTTAAGCCAAGCTAGCAGAGGCTTGTGCTTGTAATCATCGGTGTGTTTTTGACATGAAGTGCTGCATAATAGACGTTAGCTGATGAATACAAAAGGATAAAATCATACCAGAAATAGCTCTGCCTCTTCTTTTAGTTTCTCTGTAAATGCAACAGCAAACCTGATTAAAAAGAAAAAAACACTTCATTATCACTCGTGTAGAGCCATTTCGGTACAAAAGAATCTTCATTGCTGACATTAAAGTTTCAGTCTCTGAAAAAAGCTATGAGAGTTTGTTCGGCAACAAAGCAAAAAGCAGTGATAACAACAGTAAAACACCAGTCTCCAGGCTGAGACTGAGTGCGTGAGAGCAGAAAACTGCTAGTGGTTTGAAGGCAAAGGATTTCAGGATGAACTCACTGTGAATACAAAGAGGAAAACAAAGAGAATGTGGAGTGAAAACAGTGGGGATATATTAATTTGAGCACATGTGAGCGTGCCATAACAAATGGGCCAACAGGCTCAAAGTAGTGACTGAATATCATGATCAAGGTTTGCGTGAGAAGAGGATAGCAGCAGGAGGTGTGAGGATTCAGATGTTTGAAGTCATGAGATCTGGATTTCCCTCCCTTCTCCCATAAGAAAACTATCTCCCCAGGACTTACTAGATGGATACCCTCTAGTACATTGTGTATTTTTATCATAGTGTTAACAGAAACAGGGTCTGGTTTGAGAGCATAAGGCGAGATATTGATATGCAAGTGAGCAACTACTCTTTGAACTGAGGGAAAGGAGAGGACAACGAGCAAAGTCGCATTTGCGTTCTGGGTTCAGTTTTGTTCTTTCATGTCAGCTCTCAAGACATGTATGATTGAAATGCTTTGCAATAGTTTCAAATCTTGAATTGTTACATGAAAATCAGCAGCAATGCTTAAAGGATGAGTGCCCAGCTGCATTGAAATAAGACAAAGAGTGACTTTGGTAAGTATGCAATTTATATTAATACCATTTGTAGCTGTATTGTTGATTTGAAATAAACAACTTCATTCAAAATTGTAAACAAGTACATTTACTTTCTGCTCACACTTCAAGGTGATGATGTCTGCATCAAACTTCTGTGAGAGGAAGTTTGTGAAACAAGTTAGGTTACTATCATGCATGGACTGGTAATCCGTTATCTAAGATCACAAGACATCACTGTCAACACTACTCTATAAACAGGAGTTCCCTCTTTACGCACATGCTACTGTGGAAGAATAAGCATAACGTGACCCATGAACTGGAAGAGTTAGATTCAGAGTGTTCTTAGTTACACCCAGTCTACGGATGGGTGCTACAAATACTATGATACTCGCATTGTATGTAGGGATGGGTACAGAATTATTTACTTTCATAGGTCTATAGTACTGGGGACCAATTCACGTTGAATCAAACAGTATCATGTTTGGTACCTTAGTGCATCCTTGTGACATGAAAACAGAATTGCAAGTTATATTATTAATGAGAAATGCATATGTTAAATTGAAAACTTTGAAATTTTATTATCAAAAAAATTATATTTGTTACCACATATACATACAGAAGTACAGAAAATTGGAAGCAATACCAATTGCCAAATACCGTTTCAAATGTGAAAGGTACCCATCCCTGATTGTAGAGCTGTACTCAGTGTGTTGATGCTTACTGAGTGTTCATAATAAATAAACCATAACCCACAATATTTACAACACACCGTATAATCATCAGGTTAACCATTTTACACAGATAAGTAGTGGTACTTAGCATATACTTACAGAAAATATCCATCAATATTAATATGAAAATTCTGACACTCTGATCCTGAACAACAATGATGGTAAGGGTCATACATAATGTTAATAAATGTTTTTTTAAAAGTGTACAACCTTTTTATTGATTTCAGTTGTTGAAAATTACTTAATACTTTGTTTAAACAAGTTGTTTGCGGTAACATCACCTGGCTTTGAGTAGCACCTGCTCCATAGCCACACGCTTCTGCTCAACTTTCACATCTTCATTTATGTCTGTTCCTCCAAAGATAACACCAAAGGGTGCTTGGATTTCTGGTATAAAGGTTAAACATAGAACAGAAAGTGCCTCTGACATATGGTGAACAGATAGTGAGTATTGAAACACACACACACACACACACAAAAATAAAGATTAAAGTAAACAGATCATGTTACAGCAAGGATGTTTACCTAAGAGAAGCCTGCCAGCTTTAAACAGATGGATGGCCAGTGCAGCGTCAAAAGGAGGATTTCGAGAAATAAGGCTTGCCACCTCAGCGGGAGACTGAAAACCTGCTGCATCTCTGAGCTCACAAGTGTGTCCTGCTGATTCAATGTGGGACCTGAAATAAAAGAAATGTATGTCCGTGGGTGGTAGGTAATGTGGTTGGGCATTCTTGAGCGTGTTGAAGTCATTGTGAAATTAAATCGACATTTCCTACAACACCATGTTTTTTAAGATAACTCTGGTTCATGGACAGAAGGCACTCGTAACGCTATGCCCAAATTAGCCTCACTGGGAATATAATACCGAGCAACACCCGATGAACCATTACACACTTAGCAACAGATTATAATTTACCTTATCCTCTCAGCTGTTGTATGGTTCCCTGCTTTGGGGCTGAGAGGGGCAAGAAAGAGTATTTTCATATCTTCAGGACTTATCTGATGAGCTGACACGTTGGCATGTAAAAATTACAGAAAAATATAAAGACTGTAGTAAAAAATGTTCAGCCTGAAGTGTTTTGTAGGCTCTCTTAAGTCAACTGCTCTCACATTTCCTGGACCCATGCCTGCGAGTCACACGCAGAGCAAAGCTGTAGACGTGAGCGGCTCAGCTCAACCCACGCCTGTAATGTTTACAAGTCCGTCTCTAAAATCTTCCCCTAGAAACATGCGGCGGAAAAAATGAGATACACTTTTTCCCAACGCCAGTGTAAAACC
The DNA here is from genome assembly GCF_033239565.1 of Halichoeres trimaculatus. Classification (NCBI taxonomy): domain Eukaryota; kingdom Metazoa; phylum Chordata; class Actinopteri; order Labriformes; family Labridae; genus Halichoeres; species Halichoeres trimaculatus. The sequence continues at coordinate 22,001,577 of NW_027437183.1, forward strand.
TGTTAGAGTTAGAAGGTCAAAAGCTTGTAGTATGCTTCTCTCTCTTGGGGATATTCATGGAGGGAATCAGCGGATTTTAAAATAAAAACGCACGAACCGCAGCTTCACTTCCCCTTTTCGGTGGGTTAGCGTCAGCGCCATCGGAGCTAACGCTCAAACAACATGGATGGGCCGGAGTAGCTACTGTTGTACAGAGCACATCCGGTATGAGTGATTGTTAGATCAGCTCCAGAGCTACGGAAGCGTGACAGTTTGTTGACTGAGCTAAGTGTCACGCGATAGTACTGTGACACTGTTTCTTGTTGACTTCCAGTTCTCCTTTGACAAAGTATTGATTTAAGACAAGTCGAGGTAAACAGTTGAGCGGTTAATGGTACCAAGGTTAATGGAGATAGTTGAAGACCACTGGGACGTGTTGAAGTAATTAGAGGTAATTTTAAACCCAAAACAACCCAGCTAAAGTCATGCTAATGCTAGCTAACTTAATGTTTATGGAATGCTTGTGTTACAGACGACAAACAGAGGTCTTGTGACTTTGACAGCTCCTTTCTCCATGTTAATACTACTTTTCAACTTCAGCTAACCTGTTTGACATTTTCTCTGCAGGTTCGGACTTTCACCAAACAACCAAAAAGCGCTAAAAAGTTGGTGGAGGATGGCTAACCACCGGGATGCCAGTGAGAGCAGCCCTCTTTTGGACTCAGGTTCTGGGTACAGACCTTCACCACCATCAGTGTTTCAGGGAAGAAGACTGGCGTGTGCTGCCATCCTACTGGCTGAATCACTAGAAAGGATAGCTTTCTACGGCATTACATCAAATCTTGTCCTTTTTCTCAATAGCAGTCCATTTTATTGGGAGGGCGCCCAGGCGAGCCAAGCACCTCTGATGTTCATGGGAGTTACGTACCTGATATCTCCGTTTGGAGGCTGGTTTGCAGATGCATACCTGGGGAAGTTCTGGACAATTGCCTCAAGTTTGATACTTTATTTTATTGGCATGTTATTTTTCCCTTTCATTGCTAATGAGGAGACCAGGACACACATGTGTGGTGAAGAGTTAGCGTTTCCTGTGCAGCCTGCTGAGTGTCTGAGTACAAACGGTACCACCCCAAATAATGTCACCTGTCCGGTTCGAGACCCGTATTGTGGCCCGATAGTCTACAGTGGACTGTTTTTGGTCGCGTTAGGTGTGGGAACTGTGAAGTCCAACATCACTCCCTTTGGGGCAGATCAGGTACAGTATGAATACTATTGTTTTGAAAAGCTAGAAGTCCACATTACACAAGTAATGCTGCAGACTTTGAACTCCTTTGAGCAATAATGTCTCAGAATAAGATTAGTTTTCAGAAAAACGCCTGTATAATATTGAGTATGAAGTGTGACATCATGGAAAGCAGACATGTGACTGGATTTGTGTTGCACCATGAGAGTTCAGTTAGCCATGCATGCCCTGAATCATCATGGTCATTTGTAAGTACATGCAGTATAAAGCTGAAATGATGGATTGGACATTGTAAACTTAATGACACTGTGTCCATCTTTCTCACAATTATTTTACTTACAAAAACGTAAAAAAGCTGTAATAACTCTTTGGCACATGACCGGCCATGTGTTTTTTGAAATAAGAAGTGAAACACATTTCTTATCCTTAAAGGCTCAGAGAAGTAGGACTCATAGAATTGGAAATGTGATCAATGAAACTATTTTCTTTTTTTTTTTAAATCTTACAAAGAGTGGACAAAACCTTCCAGCAGCAGAGTGTATGATAGGAAATTTAACTTGCCACAGTTTTCAAATATTGGTAGGAAACAATAAGAGAAACACAGAGGTCATCTTACTTTAGCACACATCAGGAGAAATACAATGTATGGTAAAGATCAGATGTATTTCGCATATCACATGTTAAAACTTAACCATGATGTATAACAGAAATGGTACTTTTCACAGGAAATGAAAATGTACCATTAACTGCATTACTATTAGGCACAATTTTGTTATGTCTTCTTCCAACAAGAAGTCTGAGTCAAGTCACAATCAAAGCAATTTTAAATTAATTTTGCTGAGATTGAATGAAATTGGGGATTTCCTGTATGTGCAGCTTGTTCTCTGTAACTGTTTCTAACTGAAACCTCTACAGAGCAGCTGCTGCTGTGGTTATTTTCAAATTAATGTGAAACTTCCACAAAGTTGACAAAAATGTGTCACATGGTTGCTGCTGATGCGACCAGGTTGGCATTATTGCTGGATTTGAATCAAGGACAAACAATGAAACAAGTCAATAAATTAAATGCTTGTCTTGTCAAAGATGACATGAGTCCTGAGGAACCAAAGCCATGTCCTCTGACTGATAATCAGTGAAAAATCCTCCCCCTCCTCGTCCTTTCATACACAATTTAACCATGTTAAAGTGCTGCTCCTGCTAACATATGGCAATCAAGTTGAAAGTGTGAGCAGGATGATTTATTTTTCAACCACACTGCTCTACTGCCTCAGAAAGATTTATGCTCAGCACCGGCCTGTGAATGCCGTGACATTATCTCTACAATAGTTAATTGTAGCTGTACTGCTGCATCCTTTGTGCTCATACATAAGAGGCATTTCCACTTTATCACGCATCGATAAAATCTTATCCTCCACAGGGATAACTGTGTGTGGAAAGGATCTGTGGCATTATGAGAGCAGAATTATTTGTTTGCATAGACATTGAACTGAATTTATTAAAGTTCTTCTGAGCTCTCTGTCTGCTATTGAGATTTCTGAGAGAATACTTAACGCCACATCAGGCAGATAAAGAATGAATTAATTGTTACTGTTTGGTTTGTAAAGACCTTCTCTTGTTTCCTTATTCCTCTACTCATTTCATTAGTGATAAAAAATTTCCCTCAACTTCTTGAATGAATGGATTGCGTTGAGTGTGCTGCTGCACCCCTCCTTCCTTGTTGGTTTCAGATCCTGATCACTGTTCCCTTTATTGGTGTTGTTTAAATATTCTACAATCTCCTGTCTGGAGTTTAAATGTTGGACTTGTTTGGTTTTCCTGGAGTTATTTTTCCTTCGTGTTTTGAAAATGTCAATGTCAAAGTGTTGATGAGCATGTTTCTTTTCAGCTGATAGTTGACTGGTGTGACACAAATGTTTTCACATTGTCTTTGTTTGTCTGAGCAGCTAAAACTGACAAAGTGGTTACTCTCCTCCTGTTTTGTGTACTTAGGTCAAAGACCGAGGGCCAGAGGCCACACGCAGGTTCTTCAACTGGTTCTACTGGTGCATTAACTTAGGAGCCATCCTCTCTCTGGGTGGTGTGGCCTACATCCAGCAGAACATAAGTTTCACCCTGGGCTACATCATCCCAACAGTGTGCCTTGGTGTCTCCTTCCTGGTCTTCCTCCTGGGCAGCACCGTCTTCATCACCAAGCCAGCTGATGGCAGTGCCTTCACAGATATGTTCAGGATCCTGAGCTTTGCCTGCTGTTACCGGAGAGCAAAGGAGCCCAATCATCTCCGGTGAGTGTGGCATGTTGGCATTTCATGTAGTAATGGGAAGAACAAAATGTTAAATACTTAAACCAGGCGATAGAAGTGACAGAATCATGCCCCAAATAACAAACAGCATGCTCCCAATGACTGTGGTGCAGCAAAGCATTCATCAGTCTTAATGGGCTCCTTCCTACAGTGAAGCAAGTATTTTAGTTCATGGCAGCGTTTACTGTGATGGTGACCCTGATGGAAGAGAAAACAGCAAGGTGTTGTTGCTAGACCCTTTTGTTAGAGCCTCTTTTGATCCCTCTGTATAATCTATTTGTTTCCCCAGTGGTTCACACATTCGTTACGTTACTCTGAAGTGCTATTACTTGACTTTGAACCAAAGTACCACTATAGGTTCAAAAACTTGACATAGAATATTTTACACTGGCCAATCCTGCAGCCTGATTAAGACATTTTCTCCTAAGATGAGGATTACAGGCTTTAGAAGAAGTTTTCCTTTATGTCTAGAAGTGCTGTCATTCAAGGGTGAAATGTTCACAAAAAGCTGGTTAAGTTACATTTCAAGAGTTGGTTCAATAGTTTTCTCTTAATGCGGTACTTTATTCTATTAGTTGCCGTATCACTGTATCACTTGTCTTTGTTCTTATTCACATAAAGGAGCAGACCAACCCTCCTTGATAATGCCAAAGTGACCTATGGTGGGAAATTTCCAGAGGAGAAAGTAGAGGAAGTGAAATCCCTGCTAAAAATCCTTCCGGTTTTCTTGGCCCTCATCCCTTACTGGATGGTGTATTTCCAGGTAAGATCGGGTACTACAAGGCTCACTAAAAAGTATTATTTTAAGCTGTGTCGACATTTGATAAGAGGATATTAAATTAGACGTTGCAAATATTCAGAAACATGTCGAATGAGAAGAGATCATTTTGGGTCTGGGTATGAGAGAGGTCTTAGTTTGTGCTCTTAAACCTGGTGTTCATTAAGTCATGCTGAGTCTCTTTGTTATGTTACAGATGCAGACAACATACATCCTGCAAAGCCTTCATCTAAGACTGCCTGACAGTGCCCCCAACATCTCTGCTGAACCGCATAAGGTAAAGTTAAATGAAGAGGCTCTCTATTCAGATGCCCTACATGTTTTATTCAAAATAAGCAAGGTGAAATATAATTTGTTGCTGGACCTTGGTTGGTCAGATGAGGTTGATGTGTTACATGAATAGCCATTGCATCGTTTTCAGTCTGTGAGTTTCTGATTTTTAAATGTACATCAGCAGTGGCTACGTTTACATGCAGTCAATGTTTGGGTGAAGGTAAATGTACCAGTTTCTGAAACATTTAGAATAACTCTTAACATGTGTGAGCGAACTGGGTTATTCTTGTTTACATGGTATCCAGGTCAAAACAGTGACACATGGCAATGCCTTGATGGTCATGACACAATGCATGTCATTTCAACTTCTTCTTCCTGTGTCCATAGCAACAGCAGCAGCAACAACAACAACAAAAATCAAAAGACCAAGATTCATTGCAAACAGAACATGCACAGAACACAAATTAATGTTCCTCTCAATGGGAATATCCTGATAGGTGTATACATGACCAAATATTAAGATTAGAAAAGGAGCAACTCATGGGTGGTTTTAAAAACCAGAACATATTCAAATTCCAGGTGCGCAACCGATTTATTGTAATATTAATATTCTGAATATGAAAGGTTCAATGACTGCATGTAAATGTAGCCAGTGTCTGAGTCTGCTTACTCAATTTTGTCCTGAAAGTGTGCTGAATAGCTACATTTTATTCAAAATATAATACACTAATAAAGAACACTAAGGTAGTGTGGGTTATGTTGTCTCATAGTTTTATTCTTTCAGACTTAAGATTTGTGTATTTTCTGTGTAGTTGTCAACAACTGTACTTCAGCAAAACATGACACTGCGATGAACTGATTGAGTAAGAACTGGGTTTTACAGCTACGAGTGGCCAACATGGTTGAAGTCCATCTGAGGAGAATATTAAATACGTACTATAACTCCATATTGGAGTATGGGCTGAGCCGTCTAAGCCATCAGCTCAAACTGAGGTCTTATTGGGAGCCTCAGCTTAACTTATACAACAGGTGAGGCTGAGGTCGGACCCATGTAGCGAATTTAGGAAGACTTTAAGTCTTCAGAGCTGCAACTTCATCTCTCCTTCTCCTTCTACCTCCCTCCCCTCAGTCAGTCAGGGACAGAGTTTCCAGTTTATAAGTCTGGCCCTGAGCTTTGCTGCAGCTGATCCAAAAATAACATCAGTGTGTGGTGACATCTGTGGCTCAGCTCTGCGATTTGTTGTTTACAGCAAATTTTAAGAAACTGCTGTATAATACCATTGAGTCCAGTGCTTGAACATGCTTGCACATAAGTCGTTTGAACTAGATTTGTCGCTGCTGAAACCAAAGTAGTCAGTAGGTCACTGACACACAATGGTAAGCAACAGCTGGAGGCAGCAGCAAGGGTTGGTAAAGCCTCAGGGATTAAGTCTGAACTTCACAGACTATCTCATAGATTAGCAACCTGGCTGTTAGTGCACCTCTCAGCAGCGCCTCCAACTGATCCCACCTGAACAGTGCTGCTTGTGTATCTGTGTCTCCCTCTGACAAATTGTATGCTGTGAAAGCAAACCCATTCAATAACTCCACATGACAAAGGACTCCTCGTAAATCACCCAAAATGGATGAAATTAGAACAGACGAGGAAGTGTCATTTGTCTGTTCTGTTTTTGTTTTTTAAAGAGGGAAGCTCAAGGTAATAGTGGTGTCTTCTGATTTCATGGAAATGTGAAGTGAAACCCTTGCTTATAAATGTAACTTTGTGTTGTACAGAATCCACACACAAATCTTTAAACTGCGTGGAAATATCCTCGCTTTCACAGTAATAGAAAATCTGAACTTATGCAACACTTTGAAACTCTGCTATAGTTTTGTTTTCTCATGTTCCACTGTGTTGAACTTAGTTTAAGACTTTGCCAGTTTTTTTCCCCTTCACACACTATTTATCTCATATCTTAAAAAACAGAACTAAGCCTTTCTGCTTCCAGCCTCGACACTTCTCCACATCAAAAGAGAAGTGAGATTAGATGCCTCTGTGAGTGCTCCCTCACCTCACCTGACACATTTCTTTGGCTTAGCTGAACACATACTGTCTCTTCAAGGAAACAGAGCCCGTACTCATAAAGAAGGGGGAATTTGTAACAGGATTGACACAGTTAGAAATGATCAGGCCCTGGGAGTACTAAACTGTTGTTGTGACCTGTTTTTAAGTCTCCACGAGTGTGAAGTCAATTAGTGTTTGCATGAGTTATGGTTTGAATAATAGCTTTTAAATCATGGTGAGTCTGATTTCTTTTTCTGACTCGATGCTGGTTTGAATTTATATTAATAAAAAATATGATGCTAATAGAGCAGTTATAAAAGATGCTGTAAGGAGAGTTTGTTTTAATTGGTTTGCAGCGCCACCTTTTGGCCCAGAGTCTCATGCACTGTTATGAAGATGTGACTTTTAACTAGGTGCGTGTTTGTTTTGGAACAAATTTTATTTGTTCAAGACAACTTTTTACCAGATACAATGCGACGTGGTAAGGTATTTATCAGTGCAGTTGTGTAGCGCTGTTGTTTGAAATGTGACAAAAAGCAAACGTAAGTTTGTACTGTACGTCAGCAGGCGGTTATATGTAGCACTACTAGCAGCCCAGTGGTCCGAGACACGTCTGTAATGTGTGACATTAGTGAATCATGGTTATGTCCTGCCAGTCGTCTACCAAGCAGAGCTAACATAACCTCACTCTTCATTTTATTAATCAACTCTCAAGTTTGAACAGACCACTGCAGAATAACTGCTGCATGTGGGAGTTTAGCCTGTGTTTTAGCCTTTAGCTCAGGCTGTATCACTCTCCTGTTTAGCTTTCTTTTGCTCTTCTGTCCTTTTTCTGTCAGTCAGGCTCATGTGTCCACCATCACTACAAAATTAATCACAGAGATTGTTTTCAGCAGAGAAAAACAGATCTCTCTTCCCTCTACTAAACCTCATCTGACGGCGTGGTGTTGTCAGGGACTTTAACGTGCTGTGAATCAATACAGTCCTGCTTGACCTGATCGGGAAGCTAAGAAGTAGCATTTTGAAATAACCTATATTGGCACCGATAATCTAGTTTTAAATAGTGGATTACGATGGGGCATGTATCTAGAAGGGAGACTTTTTTTTAAGATCACTTAGAAACTCCTCACGGCCGCTTTAAGTAGCTGCTAAGCAAAAAGTTGTTTACATTACTTTATTAAAGTGTTTACACATTTTGATTCCTGAAATAAGTAAAACTTAATATTATAATATAAACTGTCTTAGTGGAAAAACAAAGAAAGCAGGGATGCATATTTCTCCTTATACCTTCTTCATCATCTCCTCCAGCCTGGAAACCAGAACTCCTATACCCATGCAGTGCACACTTTCCCCATGTTGTCCATCTGAGCTATTGGACAAGATCTTAACACTATTCCCACGTCAGACCTGGGCCCACAGGGATCCCTTCCTCATTCATGCCAAACTTCCTTCTGCAAAGACTCTCGCTCAGGATGTCCTCTCTTTTTGAATATGATAATACACAAACATGGGAGGGAAACGCTCTCTAAGGAGCTGCATATAGATTACCGGCAGTTACTCCAAGAAATGGAAATTCACTTTGAGAGTAAACGATGCTATCAGAAGTGTTAGACCAGACACACATCAGGAGCTCAGATGGTATTTTCAATCTGAATCGCTGAAAACATTTCAAGCAGTAAGAGTCTTTTGTTTTCCTTATTGTGTAGATACTGGTCACTACATGATGAATTTACTTTGGTTGATTTATGATAAATTATACTTTTAGGTGATACATTTAGAAACTAGGCTGAGAACTTTTGAGTACAGTCAGTTTTTTTCTTTTGTGCAATTACACATTTAGGAGGAGTTGCAATGCTTATGCTACCTATTACAGAAACAACAAAAACATCCAACATTTACATTCTAATCATTTATTGATTGGCTGTGGGCTTTGTACTGTGAATCAAATGCACACTCCTCATTTTTTCATTACTCCTTTTGTCCACCAGGGGGTGCCAAAGCAATACAAAGTCCACACTCCTCTCACTGTAAGCACACAGACGTTAGGTGAACTGTGCAGGAATGGACTGATAGTCTCTGTAGTTTTCATGCTTTGTTGCTTTTAGCTCAGTGTCACCTCATCCTTCTCCTCCTGATCCCTTCTTCAGATGACTTTCCGCTTCCCGGCAGCCTGGCTCACAATGTTTGACGCCGTGCTCATCCTTATGCTGATCCCCCTTAAGGACAAAGTGGTGGACCCCATCCTGAAACGCCGCGGCCTGCTGCCTTCCCCTCTGAAGAGGATCGCTGTAGGGATGTTTTTTGTCATGTGGTCAGCTGTGGCAGCAGGTGAGTGCACTTACACACACACACACATCCAGCCTCTGCTGTCATTTCAGCCGGTCAGACAAAAACAAGACATGAAAACAGTAGAGTTAAAACTGGTGGTGAAAGCAGCAAGCTATCAAAACTTTTAGGGCAGATCCTGTCTCTCATGGGTATCATTTATTAGTTTAAACTCTGAGCACTGTTTTTAGAGCACTTTTCAAACAGTTTATCAACAACATTGCTGTGACTTGGCAAACACTATATGGGCATATTGTTGCTGAGGCTTCCTTTGTTCTGCTCTCAATATGATTCAATGTGATGTACAGGTTTTTGGCAATTTCTTTTGTTTAAATAGTGTTTGCCTTTACTGCGCTGCTTTGTATGGGATGCAGCAGATGGTCTGTCATAGATGTATTAATTGGCCCTCAATCAAACATCACTTTCCACCTTGTTTAGGAAAAAAACAGCCGCAGAGGTTTTTCCTATTTTTTTTTCACCCTGTAGAGCACAGGGGGAGCTGTAGCATCTCTCGTTTTGGGAATGAGTGACTGCACCTGCATGCGGCAGCGCTGCTCAGTCCTATTCACCTCCAGCCCGTGGATTATTTTGGAAATAAAGTCCCAGCCAGGCCTGTCAGCGGGTACTGCTGCATTGATACATTCAGGCTAGAGTGTTTTGAGGGAGACAAGCCTGGAGGCAGGAAGAAAGCAAATCAGTTACACTCCTGAGAATCAATGCACATTATATTTCCCACAGCCAATGCCCTTTCTCCTCTCTCAGATGCGCAATACATTCACCACATAGAATATGAAGAATTTATTCTGTCATTAGTGACCTTTCAGATATTGACTGGTGTGCCTCAACCTGATTTGCCCGTTGACTGTTAAACATTGAGCGAATCAAACTGGAGAACAATGGGCAGAGCTGATTGAATCTGGGGAGTTATTAAATATGCTGTTCAAACTAAGAAAAGGTAAATAAGTTTCTTGTTCCCAGTTTCAGGTGGTTTAATTTAGTGATATTTTAGTTAAGAACAGATGATTGCAACACTTATTTTTTAAAGGTCATTAGAGAGCAGCAAAAATATCAGATGGAATTTATTTTTGCCAAACAGAAATTAGAAGCCATCAAATAAAATTGAACCTACGGTGTGTGTGTGTGTGTGTGTGTGTGTGTGTGTGTGTGTGTGTGTGTGTGTGTGTGTGTGTGTGTGTGTGTGTGTGTGTGTGTGTGTGTGTGTGTGTGTGATCTTCTTACCTGCTTTATAGACTTACTAATTAAATCTTTTTATCTGCCTGCAGCGCAGAAGGTATGGTCAACAGGCTCAAAGATCCAAGACATTACCTGAATGTGGTCTGAAAATGGTTATTTTGGTGCGCAGATGACTCCATGAGGTTCTCTCTGGAGTAGATGGCCCAGGTTTGAATCCAGCCTGTGGCCTGTCTCCTGCATTTCATTCCCCACTTTGACCTCTTTCCTACTCTATTCACGGTCCTCTCCAAATTTATTAAAGGCATGAAAATGCCAAAAAAAATAACCTTAGAAAAGAATTTAATTTGACATAATACAAAATAAGTGTGTCATTTTTGTCAAGAAATTATTTTTTTCCTTATGCCTTCTGTTTGCCTTGACAAACATCAGGATAGCTAGGGCAGGCCACACACTGGACCATCTTTGGCCCGATTTAAGGCTTAGATTTCCACCTCTGAATCCAGGAGCTGAGCCTGTTCAGAGCTTGCTGTAACCATTTATTTGTCCGAATAATTCTCAAGTGTGTGGTGTCAATATGACCACTTTACTGCTCCCCACCTCCGAGCCTCCCTGACCCAGGATTGTAAATATCAAACATGTTTGATATTTATGATCTCAGGTCAGCCTCTGAAGGAACACCTGCAAAGGAGGAGAGAGGAGCAGACTGGGAAGTTATACTGCAAATTTTCACAGCTCACAAACATAATCTCTATACTGTCTCATCTTGTCAATGAGGATTTCTCCTTGATTTTTATCCTTATTTAGTATTTCACTGCCAAACAGAGCACATGCTAGTACTGACAGCTGACACCATTGATTCCTTCCCATGTTTGTTTATCTTCTAAAGTCACATTTGATTAAAGAAGTTTCTGTGCAATATTTCCTCTGTGGAAACATAAATTAGTATTATATATGTGTGTTTGTGTGTTCAATGGCTTGCAATGTTAAAGGATGGACAGAACTGTAATTATGCGTGAGATCTCCTGCATTTTTAAAATTGATTAAGATCTAAACGCAGTCAAGTGTGTAGAGAGCCTAAGAGGGAGGATAACAACTCTAATCAAAAAAGTCCAAAATCAGCAGAAGGATTAAGAATACAGTGAGTTAGTCACAGTTTCAGTGTAAAATTGCTGTTTGGACTGACTGTAAGGTCTGTAGTCTAAAAGGAAAAGTTTTCATCTGAACATCTGTGCAGTGGACTGAACTTTATCCCCGTGCTGTACTTTAAATGAACATGGTGAGGGAGAAATGAGAAAGTTTGTTGATAGAGGAGTTTTTGAATGTTCCAGTCTGGGAGTTATTTAAGCCTGACTTAGCCCATCAGAAACCTCCTTTTCAATCAGCAGCGAGAGGTGGTAAAAGGTCTATTTACCAAATCAAATGCGTCTAATGTGCTCGGTTTAAAGTAATATTTTCTTTTCAGAAGACATGAGCAATCCCACAAGGAAAGGTGCTCGAACATGTTCGTTTCTGATGTTCAATAGCTATTCAGGTATTTACTTTTCCATTTGGCCTCTTGAAAGAAAGTGCAATCCTTGCATTTGAATTCAGGCAAAATAAATTCTGAAAATTGCAGGGAGCAATTTTGGGTCCAGGGAGTGGAGAGAAAGAGTTTAGGATGAAGCGGTGGTGTAAGCATTGGTCACAGAACAGAAGGTGAATACACAGCTTGTGCGCGACAGAGTTTTGACCTGGATATTCTGAGTCAGATCAGACACATGATCAGATCTGTGCCTCAAATCACTCGAAAATGACTGAAAATACATTGTTAAAGTTTGTATGTGTGTGGCTTTATGTAACAGGCATGTTTTGCTGTTTATTCTGGACATCCTTCACATTGATTTAGTCACACATGTTGACTCCTCAGAGCTGCCATACAGTTTTGTCACGTTAAAAATTCATTTCCTTCATCGTGTTTTCTATGCGTCCTGAGTGCTTCCCCACATCTGTCCACTAGCAGAGCCTGTGATGTGCTCGCAGACTGGCAGATGGACAGTGAAAGACCTAGCGTGGCATCTTCTTGCCCTCGCACTGCCAGCCCAGCATATTGCATTGTCAGCCTGCCGCTCTGCGTCCACAGCATCGGCTGAGCCTCTGCTGCTCAGAGTTAAAATCACTTTCATCTCCATGTGCAAGAAATGCGCACAACTTCTCATGATGGCATTGGTGCAGGGATATTTCACAGGGTTTCGTCGTCATGCTCACTGACACACATGGCACAGGGATGGCTGGACCTCCCGGCGAATGCACACGCTGTCACAGAGACTGTTGCTGTTTCTGATCCTTTTTTTATTTTTGTGCCACCGTCCCAGACTTCAGCCACAGACGCCACATGCTGCAGCCAGCTTTGAAAAGCTGCTCTGACATTGCTTTTGAAGAGATTTTTTTAACCATGTTTCATCACGTTCTCCTAACTTTACGTACTAATCTGCTTTGCTTAAATCTCAATGGCTTTTCAGGGTCCAGAACTGTCTCTTTTTTTTAATAAAAGCTGGGGCAGAGTTGCAAGGGATCACACTGGGCTGTCTGATGTGTGATGGTTTATAAAGGCTGGAAAAAAGCGGGGATGTGTGTTTATAGTGTGAGTGTTGCTCTGGGCGGCCCAGTGGCCTGAGATGGACGCCTGGTATTATAGGATAGCCGGATTACAAGGCTACAACTCCTCTCAAACACAGCATTAAGTGTAGTTATGATTCGAAGCTGTCTCTGGGTGTTATCTGGAAATAGCCGCTGGTTACATGATAATAGCTATCGAATAAAGCTTTTAGAAGGCGGCAGCGCTTGATGACAACTGCTTGGCTCTCATTATTGAACTGTCTGCTCTGATCCATTACTAACTGCCATAATATGGAAGCATCTAGATGTGATCTTAATGAAGTAGTAGGGTTGACCGAAAAGTAGCTTGATGTTTAATGACCTGTCACTGAGTTCTCCAGCTCTAACATTGCTTGACTATTTGTTGGTGTCATGTGCATCAGGGCGATACTCAATTAAAGTCTTTATCGTGATGTATCGTGCCACTCGATTTTCTCTATTTGCATTTATCTTTGGTTCTGTGCATATGTTGCAGATTCAAAGCCTGACCCCTTTTTTCTGCTCAATGTGCTAATTAACACTTTCATCTTTCCCCTCAGGTATTTTGGAGACCAAGCGTCTGGACATCGTCAAATCAAACGGCACTATTGACCAGGTGCTTGGCAACGTTATCTACTACGCGGCAGATTTACCCATATGGTGGCAAGTGCCTCAATATGTGCTGATTGGAATCAGCGAAATCTTTGCCAGCATTGCAGGTACAGTTATTTCACATCTCCTGTGTCTCATTACACCCTGCGGTCAGACAGCCGTGATGATTCAGACTAGCAGTAAAGAAATGTATCCCTCAGTGATGGCCTTTCGTGTTTACAGATGCTCTGATGCACCTTCTCTCTAGGTATCTGGAAACAACCCTAAAGAACCCATTCTTCATAGCATGATGTGATGGAGACTAATGTGTAAACCCCTCGTTGTACAGTTTGTTTGATTCAGTGCCAGACTGCTGCAGCTTAATGTGTTTGTGGGTTGTGTTTCAGAGCAAATAGCACAATAGGTCGATCGATAATTGATTATCTTGATCCTCTCACACAGCTGGAAGACATTGTTCTGTAATGGTGCATTTTATAAACAAGGTGTGGACAAAGTAACCTTTTAGAATTGAAATGATAATGAAAGCCCAGCCTTAGCCAGAGTCAGCGAGAAGCCTCATATTAGCCCTCTTCCTCTGCCTATTAGTCCAAACAGCTACAGGAGCTAGCTAATGAGACGGATAAATACACTCATCCTCCAGTCCCTGAGGGCTTAGTCACAGTTGACAACAACACAATTAACAACATAGCTTAAACTTTTCACCTCTTTACTTCTTACCTGGTGTGCTAACAATTACCAAAATGATAAAAATATCCTCTGTGAGTGATCACAGAGCGCGCCTGACCCCCTATATAACACAGTAACACACTCGAGAGAGATGATAAAGATTGTTCTGACATGTACTGTATTGCAAGTTCATCCCCTAATTATCCAATTAGCATGCCGACACACTGTTCATAGGGACATAATACACTTGAATAGACAGGAAATGATGGTGTGTTTAATTATCAGTGTGGCTCATTGAGGGTGCTGACAGTTACATTAGCATGTAGACCAAAGAGGCAGAAAACGAGTTTCAAACATCTTTAAAAGAACACTTTGTATCAACTTCTACTCTAGGGGCACTTTTCTGCACCTTCATAATCACAGGGACAAAGTGAAAGCCCTTTGCCTATTCTCCAACAGTTCCCTATTGATTTGCTGCATTGCGCACAGTAAAAAAAAAAAAAAAAGAAAAGAAAAAAGAAAAAAGCATGTTGAATTCCTAATGGAAAAAGAAAAATAACTTTCTTCTTGTGGACAAATCCCTCGTTGAATATTACAAACTCAGATTAATCTCCTTTGAGAGTTTAGGTGTTGCAGCAGAGAATAAACACCTTGGTGCTTAGCTAAATTATTACCTCTCATTATAAAGAAGCTTTCCTTTGTGAATGAATTCAGTTCATAATCCTGTACAAAAAATGAGAACTTTATCAGAGACGTAACGACGCTAAGAATTTCACAATTACAGCACTTGGACCAGCTTTTGGCACAGTGTAAGTTAAAAATGTGGCCCCAGGTCTGATTTAAATTCCAGGCTGTATTACTGTTGCAGCACCAGGATTTCATTCCAGAAACTATCATTCCAACACTCGCTGGTCAACAAGAGGCCACCCATAATCCTTCACTGGAAATATTAGCCATGTTTGCGTTCCCTGAGAAAAAATAAATTCTGTGTTTGTAAATGGAAAATCATTGAAAAGAGAATCTTTGAGTTGAAGCAGGTCAAGATGTAAAGCTGAAACTGACAGCTGTAAACATCTTGTAGTATCTACTGCCAAATTTTGTATTTATTTATTTTCACTCTGCATGGCCTGACCCAAACTAAGGATCACATTTTTTTAAAGAGCTCACTGATGTAGGGAAGTATTTCTGAAGCGAAACAAGAAATGTATAAGAAGTCAGAAATCGGTCGAATATTTTATACAAATGCAGTGCCAAAAGTTTTTAATTAGAACAAAAAATGTTGACTATATCTTTCCCTGAAAAAGGGGACCTTTTTTTTATTTTTGAAAAAAAGAAAAAACAACCTAAACTTTAGAGAGAGCGTTGCATCGAAGCAGCTGCTGCCCCATTTTTATCCTGACTACAATAAACACAGATCTGCCCTGTAAGTGTTTGCCTCTCTGTTATATGACTGTTTAGTTGTGTGTAGTTCTTTCTTTATTTGTGTCTTCGCCTCCACTGTCAGTGCCTCAGGCCTCAATTATCTCAGAGATATGAGTTTGTTAAGGCCTTTGGCAATGAATGAGTCATTCTCCCATTACTACAGGTCATGACGCTAAGGGCTTGTCTTTGTAGCATTCACTTTGTGTCTATATCAAGAATGAAGATTGAGCTATTAATATTTAGGACTTATTTTTGCTAGATACAGTGGAAGGATTTTCAAGCTGATCCAGTCACTGTGGGATTTTTATAAGAATGAACATGTCATCTTTAAGCCTAGTATCTATGGAAAGTGAAATGTGTTTAATAAGCAGTGGTATTAAAAAGCTCTTGAACAGAGCTCTTTGAGGCTTCGCTGAAACACTGGGTTTCATATAAAGTTATTAGTGTCCCTGTGAAAGGCAAATCCAGACGTAACAAAGCTATAGGGATCCTTAAAATAAACTTAGCCTCTTCCCTCTCTCCATGTGATCCCACAGGGCTTACCTCAAGGAAAATTGGCTGACAGAATTGTGACATATGTCTGGTTAGGAGGAATATTTCCCCGTAGTCTCCTTCTGTTTGAATAAATCTGTTTAAAACCTCCAGTGCCGTTAGACTCCCTCGCTGCAATCCTCGGTCCTGTAGGACGAGGGGTAATTCTGTGCTGAAGTATGTCTGCTTTCAGGCGGTAAGATGGGAAAAATGTAAAAATGCAGCAAAATGATTCCCTACAGTATTTTTAATTATGTATTGCACTTTTAAAAATGTAAAAGACCTACGTTATTTTTTTACGAAAGGGAAATTGGCCCTTATGATGACACCCTTAAAGACAAATTATGCACATTTTAAATTCAATTCATTCCTCTTTCTTTCTGTTTTTTCTCAGATAACTCAGTCTTTTGACCATCAAAGGTCAAGCTTGTTTGTGTCTGGTGAAATCCAGGGTTGTCATTTTTATTGTCGCTAGTATTATTGTTGTTACAAACAGACAACAACTCCCTTATATTCGCTGTAACATCAGCTTTCTCTGCACTTTCCCCTTGATTTCAGTACCCTCCCAACCTTTGCAGACCCTTTTGATATGCACAGCTGTTGACCAGCATTTGTTGCTATCAAAAGGTTAGCTCGGGAAATAGGCAAAAATATTTTTGTGAACTTCTGCAAAGGTCATTTGTGTTTTCCTCTGAGTAATAACCTCATGTTTGTCCTGCTGAAGGAGCATTTTTTTCTATCATTACTAACGCAGGTATCTGCAAAGAAAATGTTCGTCACATTAATTTGTTCAGTCCCCCTCCAAGGAAAGTCTTAAACGGCAAACGTATTTAACTGCAGCTTCGTAATCTCCTCTGACAGATGGAGCTATAGGGCCTCATTTGAAAAATCACATGTTTGAGGTGCCATGAAATTATCAATGTCAGCTTGCAGGCAGACAGATCTCTAGGCATAATAGGCTCATATTTGATGTTTTTTTTCCCCCAACTCATCTTTCTTTCTCTTAGGTCCCTTGCCCATTTTCTCTCTCCTTTTATTTCCTTCAAGACGTAGTAAACAGTGAGTGATGTCTCTTCCAGAAATAACAGTTTTTTGGAAACAGGCACCAAGCAAAGTAGATACCAAAACAGTGAAACCACAGACCAGTGTTGCTACAGAGAAATGAGCTGTGAAGCAGCCGTTGAAGAAGCCTTTAGGTCTCACGTATTTTACACTGAAAGGGGAACAGAGTCAGTCAACGAAGTCAGCCATCTTACACTGATGTCTGAGACAGATATGATACAGAGGCGCACAGTGTTATCAATTTTTTCCCCTAGCACAGACATCAGCTTGACAGTAGGTGTTCAGGTAGGGCTCAAGGCTCAATAATGAAACTTTATAATTTAACCTATTGTCACTTACTTGGCTTAGTACAACACATGAAGTCTTATGTTTTAATGTGAGGCGTACAGCTACCACTCCCTCCTCGTCACAGCTCATGAACTCAGCAGAAAACTGTCTTTTCACTTTTTTGTTGTAGGTTTGGAGTTTGCCTATTCTGCAGCCCCCAAATCCATGCAGAGCGCCATCATGGGGCTCTTCTTCTTCTTCTCTGGAATCGGCTCCTTTGTTGGCTCGGGGTTGCTGGCTATTGTCTCCATCAAAGCGATCGGGTGGATGTCATCACACAAAGACTTTGGTAAGAGAAAGAGGCTTATTCACTCCTTTAATATGCACTGTAGAAAACCAAAAGTTAATTTTCTACTACTTATAACTGACAATATAAATGGATCAAATACCCACTACAGTGTAACAAGACAAAAATTACCTGACACATTATCCTCACTGTGCTTCATAGTACGACTGACTTTTAGTTTCTTTCATATCATTGTTTTGGTTCTAAATCATAAACTTTGCGCCCTGCAGTTTTCACTGTTCCTTCTTCAACACCCACTGTGCAATATTTACTCTGTACCAGACAAAATCATCAACAACAAAAGTCAGACTTTAGCAGCCAAAGAATACTCCAAATGTGTTTTATTGTTGCTAGATGAGATGAGTGAATGTTGGCTCCACTGGCTGATAAAGGAGAAATATTTAGTTCTCCTGAAGTTTGTGTCTTCAGCATGAATTAAAAGCAAAAGACAAACATCATTTTATTCCACCAATACCGACATCTGCCTGAGGAGGTAGTTTAAAAAACACATTAATAAGGTAGGACAGTTTCATATTTAACTTTCACAAAGGGAGTTCTGGCACAGATACTGCCGACATTGTGTCCTCATAGGGGAAAACCACTCTTTCTCAAACGCGTGGATTTTAAACTCTGACGCTGAAGATAACAAGCTGTCATCCCCTAAATTGGGTCATTACTGTCAAATGAAAAATAACAAGACACAAATGAAACAAACAGAATAGGTTCAGGTTGTTGTCCTTATGTTAAAATCATAAACCCACAGATTATATTTACCACCCGGTTCAATCACCTGGTTAGAGATAAAGTTACATTTGCTAGAGATGTGAATTAAACATGAAATGATGTCATCATCACTTAA
This sequence comes from Halichoeres trimaculatus, assembly GCF_033239565.1. Lineage (NCBI taxonomy): Eukaryota > Metazoa > Chordata > Actinopteri > Labriformes > Labridae > Halichoeres > Halichoeres trimaculatus. The sequence goes on from NW_027437183.1 coordinate 22,020,091, forward strand.
CAGACCGGCACATTTTAATGAATTCAGTGCACCTCACAACTATTATCATTGAGGGATTTACACACAGCGCAGCCTCAAAAAAATGGTTAACTTGCCTTTTAATCCAAAATTAATGGTACCCCTGAAACAATCCTGCACTGTTTGGAAGAGGTAGACGTCACATTAAAGTCACTGGCATGCTGACCACAGACAAACACATTTGGATTTTGGATCCCACAGGCGACCACGCTCGTTTCCCCACCAAGTGGCTTGCAGCCACAGTTCTCCTACTCGGCTCTGTGCAGTAAGGCACTCGGCAGCTTTTCAGCATCGGGGCGCGTGATTTGTGCCCCCACAGCGCTAGCGGATGTGATGTCTTTTGGGTTGCCGACTGTACCTACTGCACAGAAACAATCGGCGTGGTTAGACTTCAGTGTGTGTTTCTGACTCTCAAGTCATTCAACATTTATCCATCAAGACTCCAGATTCAGTCCAACCTGTGATGACTTTGTACTGGGTTTAAAGAATGATGCTTCACTCTTCGAAAAAAGTCTGTCACTGAGGTGATGAATCTTAACTCCTGTAGTTTTGCTGTGGTCGTCCATAATCCTCCTGAAGTGAACATTTCACTTGTCAGGCCTGCTGTTAGGTGCATGCAGGGAACACTATTGACTCAGCACACCGACTGCATGTGTGGTGTTTTACAAATAATACTGATGTTATCGATTCAGGTATAGAAATGCATCTTCCAGGACATAGCTTAAGATTTTTTATAGCTTGTGCTGATTTAAAATCCACTTAAAGAGTTTGTAGATTAGATGTGGGTGGAGTGGGAGTGGGCAGCTCTTGTTTTAAGAGTGTTCCACATAATAAATAGGCACGTCAGACAAACGACAAAAGGTTTGTGTAAATCTGTCCATGGGGTAGAATGAATAGTGTGGTGATGGCAGCAGATGGATGGGCGCCCCAGAGAGAAGAGGCTCCCAGCCCAGATGCACTTTTCCCTGAGCATGCTGTAAATAAGCCAACACTGTAAATTGTTTACCCACAAACACCTAATAGCTCATTAATACAGTGTGCCGACAGGTAGGGAGGTACTTTTGATGATGTTAGCACTCGAAGATGCTTGGCACGCTACATAAATCCATCCTTTGCTCAGCCTTGCTTTTCTTGAGAGCCAGTTAAACTGGAGCCGGATTGCCTGTTCGACTTCTCTTTGCTTTGCAAAACAAGTCATTTAAAAGGTGAGCTGCAGAAATAGAACAACACACCCTCCTGGCCACTGATAAAGAGACATCGCACAAAGCCTGGGCATTAACTACAGTCAGGAATCATGCAGTTTGTTTTCGTGGCTGTTTTTTTTCACAGTTTGTTGGATGTTAGCTTCCTTCACATCTCGTGGCTCTCTAGGTGGAAGGGATTCAGCTGATTTCCATGGCTGCGGGCAAAATGGTGTGCAGTAAACATCATCTTGGGTGAGCTGTGCTAAGTTGAACTGAGCTGTACAAGCCTGAAGACAGATGAGCAACATTAATCACTGGCTGGGGGTCTGATTACACAGGCCTACTTCTCTTAAGTAAAGCTGTCCCTGGAGCGCTACATGGAGATGGCTCTGCATGTCTGGCATCACACTGGTAGATGTGTGGCTCTCCTGTCGTGCTGAAGCTCCACCTCCCCCTGCTCTGCACGCCCTCCGCTAATGTTAGTCAGTCTTGGTGGAGTGTCACATGGAGTCTGTGGAGTCTATCCTTTGTATGATATCTCCGGCTGGTTCAAAAGGTGAATCTCAAATCCTAAAATCTTGGTTTGGCAGAGGGTGCAGTCAGACTGTTTGTGATGCACGCGTCTCATACTCTGTGTGTGAACTTCATCAGAGAAAATCATGCAGAGTCCTGACTTGAAAGCAGAATAGAATATAAAAACTACTTTCTCTATCTTTTAAACTAAACAGGGAGCTAATATAAATCATGATGAATATTTTAATGGTTTATACCTGTTAGGTATTTTGACAGCGTACATGTTTGAATCATTTATGCTGTTATTTAAGAAGAGTTTCACATATTTCAAAGGTGCCTTTCTACTGAAAGCTTGAATGACAACTAGATGCTAATGATAAGGCAAAAATTTTATGTCCCTTTGCAACTAAACTGTACCATATTGAAAACTATGAGACACCAGTTTATAGTTAATGATATGATATCAAAAGTACAAGTCCACACAGATTATTATTTGACTTCATTTGACAGATTAGTAATAAAAATTGAACAATTGGTTCAAAAATATGTTACTGTGGCTCTGCTGCTGGTGCGCCTTATCCCCTCATCACTCTGTCACCTCAACACTATCTAAGGGCTGTCACTTAAATGTAAATTCATATATCCAAAGTTATGACTCTGGTTTGATTAATCATTTGATGAAGGCTTTTAAGGAAAATCTTGTGATTGAAGTATGTAAATGTTCCAAATCCAAAATCTTGACAGAAAGTGTTTGATTTTTTTCTGTAGATATAAAACACCCCCAAATATGGATTTATTTGATCTCCTGAAATGATCTGTTGCTCTGTAACAGACTTGAAAGATATTATTGGTCAGCGCCACACAAAAAGCAAGTTCCTCAGTGAGAAGATTTTTCCTCTTAAATGTCTGAGGCATAACTTTGGCAGTTAGCTTTGTAAATTTAACTTAAGAAAATGCTAAAGTCATTTAGATCTGTTTAAGAAAAACTGCAAATAAAACATCACTGCTTTCAGCCTTAAAGACTGAAATGTCTCTACTTTAATTAGCCATAAAATCTGTGTGACAACATTAGCATCTTTATGGACATGATGGTTTTGTTAATTAACCAATTAAGCAGTAGACAGAGTAATTCATCATGAGATTTTTTTCGCCGTTGCAGCTGTAGCGACGGTTTAGATTGTGCCGACCTCTTCAGGATGTCATAAAAACATCAGTAAGAACACATTTCTCTTCATATCCACAGAACGAAAACCTCAGGAAAGTAGCGTCTCCACAGCCCTCTCGTGCAAAGACCTCCTCTCATGCCGGCCTCCAGCTCTTGAAATGCAGAGTCTCTGTTGATGAATGTATTTTCCATTTACATTCTCTGAATGAAAGACCACATGTTTGACTGAGTCCGTGTCGACAGTGCTAGTGGGGCTGATGAAAATGATTTCACAGTTTTACAGCCACATCTGTTCTCTAACTTGAATCACGGTGAGCTTACATGTTGAAACTATTGATCCCTAAAATCCCACGCCATGTCGTCCTCCCCCAGGAGGTTACATCTGGTGGAGTGGTCATCCATCAAACTCTTTTATTTGGTATTTTTATTGGCCTGGTACAACAGCATCTCATCCGTTCCTGTCAGACACAGCATGGAGGCGTTCTAACCTCATCAGCCACGTCAATTAAAGATCAACCTTGGCTTTCTTTATCGACATTTCTCCACACACACACACAACAAAAGGCTTTTGTTTCCGGAAGATGTCTGCTGTTGCATTTCATTAGCTCGAAGTTATTATATGTCTGTGATTCAGTCAGAGTGAAAGGCTTTTTTGTGGTCACGAGGCAGGAAATGGCCCCTTTGACCGTTTCTTTGGCCCGTGTTCAAGCACTGACTGATCTTATGTCAGATGTCTGGGACGTGTTCAGACATTCAGAGCGAGCTGACATTCGCACATCCTGCTCATGAAGTGTTGGATCACACTCAGTGAAATGTCAATGTTTTAATAGAAACTTTTAATGTCAGATCTGGCAAAATGTAACATCGGCTCGTATTCCATTTGAAAGGGCTCCTTTTTGAAAATGTGGTTTTTATTTAAGGAGGGGTGTATCAGACATGTAAAAGGCAGCAGACGGCACATAAAAGTAGATAGCATGTTAAGGCTCGTTTATTAATCTCCTGCATCAGTCATGAAGTTTTAACGAGCTGGAGGAGAGCTGCAGAAATGAACTAAATTTATAGCAGAAACAAACACGCATTGATTCCCTCTCTGATTTCAATCCAAGGCGGAGGATGCCATTGAATGCACTGAAGCATTGAAATGTTGGGTCATTGCTCCGAAGGTCTGGATCAATTGATCCATTTTCAGATGCTAAATTGATATTGACCCGTTTCATGTGGACTTGCATGATCTGCTCAGACCCACTCACAGATGAAGTGTCCCACAGCGTCATATTCCTCGGATGGTGTGAGACTGACCCCTCCTGTTTGGGCGCTCAATTTAATCCTGATTTTGTTATTAACTGGGAGCTGTAAAAATAAACCGCTGAGCTCACATAAGACTTGTCTTTTCTGCAACAGCACAGCTTGTTCCAGATGTTTCAGTCTGATTGGTTTGCTCCTTTCCTTCCCTTGATAAGAATTTCCCTTTAAAATATCTGTCAAATATTTATGGGCTTCATTAATTTGTTTTACAGCAAGTCCTTGTTAAGTCTTTTGCTGCCGTAATTAGCCTTCCATATTTCTGAAACTGCTAAGTAGCCAAATGGGCCCTGGAGGGCGGAGGCTGAAAGGAGGAGGCAGAACCTGACTTAATGAAATTAGGGCAAGAACTGCTGCAGAACTCAGACCTTGCAGAAATTTTCATACTTCTGAGAAATTATGTTTGCTCTTTTGCCAGTCCCCGGTTTTATTTTTCAGTCCTAGTCAAGGCAGACATTTTGAAATCAGGAACAAAGGTTGGGATCCAGTCATCTGTCAGAATTATTGTAGAGCCGTAGGGACAACGTTTTCTCCAGCAAAGGAGTAAAAAGGTCCTAAAATCAGGATTTGTTACATGCCTCATACTGACATTCAGTAGCTGCTTTAGAGGAAACTCAAAGTGTGGAATATGTTTCTGTAAATCCTGCACTAACATCCATAGTGCTTCTACTTTTAGCAGACCAGGTTTTCTCTGGATATTGCTTAGTCGAATAGGTTTTTTTTAGCGTAACTTGTGTGTTGTACTCTTTTCTTTGTGTAAGCCAAACAGCTCTGTTAATTAAGACTTCAGCTACAGACTCTTTAGCTGAATTATCGATTGAAAACACAAGCGAGCTCCCTCCAAATGCACTTCCTTTTTACTCCCATGCTCTCTTGTCAAGCACATTGCTTTGCACTTCATGAATTATTCAAACACCGCTTTGCTTTTTGATATATTTCTCACAATGGAAACTCTTGACCGGATAAGATGACAACAAAATAAGCTCAAACTGTGGCTGTGGTCAAAGTGTCAGGTTTCTCATTTGCCACTCATTTCATTAATGCTCTGGCAGAACTTCACAGTCATCAGTCAGCAGCTCTCTGTTCTTAGATCAAAGGTTTCAGGCTGGAGAGATTGCCCAGTGCATTGAGCATTAACAAAGAGTCACTCCTGTGTGAAGCATCCCATCATCACGCCATTTCTTTCTTCCCCTCGATTTCTAATTATCCACAAGAGCACGCACACAACACAGACTGGATTAAGAATTATTTATACGCATGGTGCTGACATCACAGAGTGTGATCTGCTCCACTGATCTACTGAGCGATCACACAAAGTAATGAGATCACTTGTTTCAAATTAGTTAATCCTGCTCTTTGATCATAAGGACGTCGTGTTGAATCACCTACAACACCATGAAGGATTTGGTGTAAGTGCAGGATGTGATCTGACACAGCTGTTTCTGATACACTGAAGTCATTGTACAGGCTTTTAATTTGAAACACTTGCATGTTTCAATCATTGATGCTGATGTTATGCATTCTCTGGTTATAGAATGAATAATAATCTGATAATGTTCAGGCTGATGAGCAGATGTATGTGTATACTAACAGATCATTATCTCTCTGATTACTCTGCCTCACTTTTCTTATCTCATTTTTCTTCAAAGAATTTTTTATCTGTTACAGCACAAAGGTTGATTACTGAAAACCCCCTGATGTAAATTTTTGTCAACCAATCACTCTAAAGCTTTCTGTCAACTGACATTTGATTATTTCTGGCAGATACAGTACACCCAGAATGTATTTACCACGCTTCACTTTTTACACATTTTATGTTACAACCTCATTCCAAAATGAGATATACTCCTTTTTTCTCCTCAAAATTCAACACCCCATAGGACAAAGATAATGTAAAAAAAAGTCAGTTTGAGAATTTTGCAAATTTATTAAAAATAAAAAACTAAGACATTACATATAAGTTTTACACCCTATGCAACAAAGCTAAAAAATGAGCTTGGGTGCATCTTGTTTACGCTGATCATCCTTGAGATGTTCCTAAACCTTAATCTAAGTCCATTTGTTGTAAATTCAGTTGATCAGACATGATCAGGACAGGCTCACCTCTGAGACAGGATTGTCTCGAGACCTAGAAGAAGAAGGGGTATGGAAAAATTTCTTCTGCTTTGGCGGTCCCAATGAGCTCAGTGACCTCCATTATCTGTAAATGGAAGAAGTTTGGAACTACCAAGACCTCTTCCTAGAGCTGGCTGCCCATCTAAACTGAGCAATCAGGGAAGTTAGGGCTTCAGACAGGGAGGTGACCAAGAACCTGATGGCCAATCTTTCAGAGCTCCAGCAGTCCTCTGTAGAGAGAGGAGAACCTTTAAGAAGGACCAGCTATTTCTACAGCAGTCCATTAATCAAGCCTGTATGGTAGAGTTTCCAGTTGGATGTTACTGGAGTTTTTCATAAGGCACCTTATGGACTCTTCGAACATGAGAAAGAAAGTTCTCAGTTTTGATCAGACAAAGACTGAAGTGAATGCCGGGCATCATGTTTGGAGGACACCAGGCACCGCTCATCACCTGGACAGCACCATCCCTACAGTGAAGCATGGTGGTGCAGCAACATGCTGTGGGGATGTTTTTCAGCAGCAGGAACTGGTAGACTGGTCCGGATTGGTGGAAAGATGAATACAGTAATGTACAGAGACACCCCAGGTGAAAACCTGCCTTTTCAGAAGGGCACCGACCCAAAGCACACAGCCAAGATATCAAAGGAGTGGTTTCAGGAAAAACTCTTTAAATGTCCCTGAGTGGTCCAGCCAGAGCCCAGGCTTGAATCTGATCAAACATCTCTGGAGAGATCTCACAATGGCTGTGCACTGACGCTCCCCATCCAACCTGATGGAGCTTGAGAGGTGCTGCAAAGAGGAATGGACCAAACTGCCCAAAGATAGGTGTGCAAAGCCTCTGACACTCATAAAGACTTGAGGCTGTGATTGCTGCCAAAGGTGCATCAACAAAGTATTGAGCAAAGGCTGTGAATACTTATGCACATGTGATTTCTTAGTTTTTTTTATTTTTAATAAATTTGCAAAAATATTTTTTTTGTCACATTTTCATTATGGGATGTTGTGTGTATAGCATTCTCCTAGCTTATTGGAAAATCAATAAATCAGAACTTGAATTTGCATTTAAGCAAAGTTGGTCACTTTGGAATATGACTATTTCATTATTTATTCAAACCTTGAAAATTATTTGAAATTTCTGAGTGAAATGAGAAATTTGCAGAAGTTTTTAGAACTCATCCATGTGAATCATTGGGGAAATTAAAGATAAGATGCCAATTAGTTATTTTCTAATTAATGAATTCTGATGACGGTGATAGCAGATCCAAAATATTATTTTTGTCTTCCCAGCAGTCATCTTGACATGCACAATTTAGATCACAAGCAATGATGGAAAAAATGGCTTGTTTCTGTTTAACTTTCTAAGTGGACTCTAATTTAATCTGCAGTCTAGATTAAATCACTTTCCTTACATTACCTAACCTTTTTTCTATACATGTAAGCTTGGAGGGGGGCTTTAAGTTTCTGTTTTTCTTACTTTGGTTTGCCTTAATGTGATGCTTTTATAATGAACTGCAAACAGAATACTCTAAGAAACTTATCTGACTGTTTATGTATGTACATATACATCCTAAATTTCTAAAGCATTCAAGATCCCTGGTTAATGTTGAGCCATTTTACATGTATTACACAACAAACTGCAGTGTTGTTTTTCAATATAATTTAACCATTCATTGTGTAAATGCTGCATTTTGACCAAATTATGTCAGTATCGATGTGTTAATGGGATAATTCTCCCTCATTCATTAATTACTGATTTCAATCACCATTTTACTAATGAAGTGCTAATTAATCCACACCATCTGCCTCTGGCTGCAGGTTTGTGTCGCTGTGCCGTCACTTGTTCCATCCCACACTGTAAATGCCACAGCATGATTTCCTGGAGGATCATTTTTACACTGGTTGAGCTGTTGATGTCATGCTTCACTGTGATTGGTAAAGCTGTGTCTGAGCGATAAGAGCTGTGATGTGACTGGCTGGGAGTGTAGTTATTAATCACCACACCCTCTGATCTATATCCATCTTCAGCCTGTCTGTCTGCTCTTTGCAAGACCGCCCATACATGAAACCAAGAAGATAGAAGGTCTTTGTGATGTCCACATGGTGTGTGCACAGACCAACCACTTCAACTCAACGTACTTTGATCAAATAAATACTAAAAGCAGACTTCTCCTTCTTTCAAAGTAAATCATCACAGGACTGAGTAAAGGTCAAGTTATAAAGCACAGCTTCTGGATGATTCACAAGATTTTGTTTGTACCATGCCAGCTGGCGAAGTTCAATAGGGAGAAAGGAGATCTGTGTTTTTCTCTGCTGAAAATGATTTTTGTGATAAATTTTGTAGTGATGGTGGACACAGGAGCCTAACTGTCAGACAGAAAATGGACAGAAGAGCAGAAAAAAGATAAATGGGAGAGTGATGGAGAGCACGCTAAAAGCTAAAACACAAGCTAAGCTGTTTGTGTTAATGTTGATTCCTACCCACAGTCAGCAGTTATTATGCAGTGGTCTGTTCAAACTTGAAAGTCGATCAATAAAATGAAGAGTGAGGTCACGTTAGCTCTGCTTGGCAGGACATCACACATCACTCAGAGCACCAGGCTGTCAGTAGCACCACAAATAGCCAGCTACTCAACTACAGCATAAACTCACAAAGTTTTCTATTTGTCACTTTTCTAACTGTAGTGCCATGTACCTGTTGATGAATACCTTACCTCATCACGCTGTATCTGGTAAAAAGTTGTTTAAACAAATTTGTTGGGACCCAATTTCCATTCATTTTCGAAACACACACACCTTGTGTTTTGATCAACACCTTCTTTATGACAGTGTGCATGAGACTCTGGGCCAAAAGGTGGCGCTGCAGTCTCATTAAAACAGATCCTCTTCACAGCATCTTTAAGTCTTTAAAATATTTTTCTCTGAATTTCACATTATATAACCTTTTCAATGCTATGAGTTGGGATTTATAGCTCTGATCATAAATGTGGCTTTAGTGGCACTGTGTAAAGAGAGGGGAGTAGAGGGCCAACACAGTAACTTTTTATACAGCAAGTATTCACTTCAAACTAAAAGAAAACTGTTCTCTTGTGGACTACAGACCTGAGGAAGTTTTGCCGTCTGATTGACAAGCTCAGTATGTATTAGGATTAAACTAAAGAAACCGCCCTAAAGAGCTGATCCCTACAGAACAGACTGGCTTCAGATATAAAAGATGTCAGCACTTTTCAATGGGGGTATTTTTCAGGGGTGGGAGGAAAAAAGCGAAAATCGATGTATCAGGATTTTTTTTGTTTGACAATTTCAAAATCAGGGTTCTTTGTCAAAAAAACATTTTTTTTTTGTCAAATTAAAAATCTTCATTTCAGTCTTAGTTTATAAAATGGATTGTAAAAAAGCTACCACTTTTCTCCAGCAGAGGGTGAAATGTTTCTCTCTGACTCATGTGATATGCATTTTATAGGACAATATGGCTCCTGATATAATCTGTAGAAAATGTCATCATCATTTAACTTTTTCACATGGTCTTGTGTTAAAAAAGCAAAATAAATATTGAACAAATAAAATTTTAACCAAATCGGCACCCCAAAAATCATAATAGAATCGAATCGCAAATGTAGCATATTGTCCCAGCCCTATTATTTTGGCATCACTTTTTGCACAGTGGGAGATAGTTCCATAACTCTCTCTATCTTTCTCTGTGTTAGGCAAATCTTGATTCAACATTGTCTCATTTTCTAATTACCATCAGTGTGGCTTTACTTTCCTGGCTCTTTATTTGCTGTGACAGCTCTACATGGAGAAGGTAATAGAAAGGAAAAGTCCTTCAGGGCTTCACATTAACTCAACTGACTCAACTAATATGCGATGTTAGCTTTAGGTATCTCCGTCCACTGAAGAAGCTGTGCCCTACATGGAGCCTGTTACATAATGCAGAAGCGTGTTCTTAAATAACTGAATGAAAAATCAAATCAGAGCAGTAAAGACTCTCATCTCGTGCTGTCAGCTGTCAGCCACAAAGTCAATTGGTCTGTTGGACATGGTCAAGAAGACAACAGCTGCTCTACAGCCAATCCAATTGCCTCCTTACTCGAACACAGCAAACTATCATAGTGTCGTCAGCTTTGCCCTTCATGTAAAACCCCAGCAAGAGGCAAACAGGATTTGTTTAGAGCCTTTCCTCTTGAGCTTTGTTACTGTGTGAGGACAAACACTTCAATCAACAGAGCAGCAAATGTTAAGAGAGTCAGAGTTTAGAGGCTGCTGGTTTAATTCTCCAGACCCTGCAGAAACAAAAGAAAAAAAAACTACAATTTTTTCATTTTTTTTGTCTGTCAGTCTCTTCACAGTCTGTTTGTCTTCCTCTCCCTCTTGTACACAAGTCATGCAGCAGATCACAGCGGAAACATCACTTTATTTTTTGCTCCGTTTTATTGCCTGGCATTCCCATGAGGAAACAAAGCGTGCTTTAATACCGATGAAAGACTCCCGGGCTTGTATCACAGCTGAGAGCCCAAACTGCTCTGTTATTTCTACTACTTCAGTCCCACATCATCAATAGGTTTACTTTTTTTCTGTATCTGCTGCAGAAAAGCAGAGGTCAGCTGTCTTTATTTCTTCAAGGTTTTTACACAAAGCCCCTCTGCTGCATTCTTAATTCCTGACGTTTCCCTGCCGCTTGCACTTCAAGCCTCTCTTTTATGTGAACAGAAACACATCAAGCTGCCACACTTGTGAGCTTGTGGCCGTTTACCTTTGCCTTTAGTTTTCTTTTAACACGCAGTAGTTGCGTGTGATAAAAGCCACCTCCCGCTGCCGCCCTCTGAATTTGGTTTGTCAGACTTTTTTGTTCTCTAAATTTCCATACATGTCATTTTGGCTCTTTTCTCTCTTTGTTTTTCAGATTTACCTGAACACAAGAATTGTTTTCCAGCTCTTGATATTCAAACCAGAGCTGTTTGGTTTTCTGTTCTCATAGAGTCTTTGTTGTCTTCTCTTTTCTCAGGTAATATCAACGACTGCTCCCTGCACTACTACTTCTTCCTGCTGGCAGGTATCCAGGGGGTCACCCTGCTGGTCTTCCTCATCGTCTCTGTCAAGTATGACAAGCAGAAGGCCCAATCAGGAAGCCCGAGGCAGAGACACATCTCCTCATGACCCCCTCCCTTACCCCCTACTTACCCATCCCCACCATACCTGCCTTTTCCAGTCATTCGCTCAGTGCCCAAAGACCCTGTCCTCTAGGTACTTTTTACAGAATCCAACAACAGTTTGGTTTACCTCTTTTAGACAAAGTCACACATGACACTGTCATGTCTTTATATTTCTATTTAAGTGTATTTTAGTTAAGTAGGGTCTCTTGGTCCTTTTAAATGACATTATCAGGTGAGATTACCTGAAAAAATGCATTAGCTTTAGCAAAATCAGATGTAGGAGCCCTGTTTGAGTTGTTGCTCCTTCGTCTTCTCCCATGTTGCCTTTCCTTGATAATTTGCACTTTTCTCGAGGAGTGGTGCCATAAAAAAGTAACTTGATATCTTATTATTATGAAGAATACTTTTATAGCACAGTTTTATTCCTTCTCTCTAACAAAATCTTATATATGGACTAACCATTTTACTGACCCTGGTGTGATCCATTAGTGTTAAAAGCGACTGTTAAACTGTTTCTGCATTCTTACATCTACAGTCTGGGAGGAGGCTTTAAGTGTACTTGAATGTTAGCCTTATGTCTTGATTATAATAACCAATCTTGAGCTTCTGGAGAGCTTCAAATACCTATGCAGTAATAGTAATGATCCAATTTAATGTGAATGAGTTTAATGTAGAGGGTGCTTTTATGTTTAAGTGTTGCTGATTCATCAAACTTATTGCTGTAACTGTGGGGACAGACTTTGGAGCTTTTGTTGGACACGATGCTGACAAAACAAACTTTCTTGTTTGACTAATCTAATATTTATCTAATATTCAGAAGAAATCTGCTTCCTCTGCTTGTGATGACATACTGTAAATCCACACAAATCCCTCAGTGAAGCTGCCATAAATCCCTGAGCAGCTCCATACATTAATAATGATAACTCGTCACGTTAGGAATAGATCATGACTCAATAAGCTTTTCATTTCTGGTGAAGCTGCAGAACTGCATGTCCACATAGCAAACATCTAATTAGAAAGAGAGCTTAAAAAGACAACCTTGAGTGTAGCTTTTAAAGTATCCACAGCTTCGGTGCTCGGATCATGATGAAAGTAGTGTGGGACTTACCATATGCAAATAGGAATGAACCTATTCATCCTGAGATCCTTTTTATATGTTTTAATTACATAACAAATTCAGTGTTTGTTGACCGGGTTTTTACAGTGTTATCATGACTTTGCAGCTTTGCCAGGAAATGTTTTGTTGTTGTATTTATTAGACTGTGATGCTTTGTTTTTTGTTCCTTAGCTTTTTATTGCTTAGAAAACTGCTTGTGTGTGTGTTTCTACAATTCTCAGAATGGCTATAGCACAAAGTAATGAATTTTATTAAAGCAAGAGAACTCAGGGCTCAAGGAAAAGTGTCGAGTGACATAACTCTCCAGGAAATGTAAAAACTGCCTTCGGGAGCTCACAATGGTGTTTACCCTGTGGTGTACATAAAGTGACATTTGCACACGAAGCAAAGAGCTTTCTCTCTGGCGTTTGTGATGCCTGTGTTTTGTGATTTGAGTTGTGTTTAATTGGGCGGATAAATGGATGTTCCATGTTTTATTGCATATTTTATATATAATGTTTTTTTTGCTTTGCCATCTCAGTCCTCTTTAAAAGAGTTTATTACATTTTATTTTGGAGTTATTTTCTGTGTTCTTAATGCTACAGAACTGGAGTCTTGTTTGTGGTTTTACTTGTGGCCATTAAAGTATATTAAATTAACACTGTGTTTGTCTTTTTTAGCATTTGTGTAAATCAACTACACGATCAGTGCAGATGTTTGTAATATGGTATTACCTGCTTCAGCTTTACAAGGGTAGGTTCTTGTTTTTCATACTTGTTTACAATGCACATATTGTGCTGTAGCTACATGTCAGCATTGCTCTGTTGCAGGTTGTAAAATATGGAGGAGAACATGTAAATGAATATGTGATCATATTTCATTCCAGGCATGTACTTAATCAAAAGTAAACCCCTGTTTTGACCCAATCACTTTAGTAAATACATTTCTGGGCCATAATAAAACAAAGCAAACCAAAAGTTAAATGATGAAATGTCCCAGCCCTGTGTTTTAAATTCAGTCATAGAGGTGACCCTGTTGTTTACTCGTGAATCACTGATTGTGCCTTCATGTCAGGAGGCTTTCATGATTAGGGCTGTGGTTTGTTGGTCCTGAGGGGAACTCAAAGTAGAGTGCTTAAATTATTTATATTACAAAAAATACACCCTGTGGCAGGCTGTTAGGAAAAAAAAAGGGTTGCAAACGCTGAGGTGTAGCGCTTCATTTTGCATTCCCACTGGGTGAGAGAGCATGTTTCTTCTTAGTTTCATCAGACACAGATTGAAATCAAAACGTCATCACAGATCATTTTTTAATGCTAAGCCCTCCCAGCCTGGAGGCTCGGAGAGGGCCAATTCCTGTTTAATTTGGTCAGAGAGCCCACATAGCCGTGACTTAGCAGACAGCTTGATGTTTGAAACCAACAGAACGCCTCCAGGTCATAATTCCAGTGTGGCGGCTTGTTTCTCATGTTGAGAGCAGTTTCTGACACATTGAAGTGGTTATGGAGGCAGAATTGCAAGGCAATAACACTGAGATATATAGTTTGGGAACAGGCTTCCCAATATTTTAAGTTAATTTATTGGCCTGGATTTGAGGAAACAGCAGTGCCTCAGAGAAAACCTGCATACATTTATACCAGCTCCTTTTTCCTATTGTTTCTTTTTTTCAGGAGCTTTCTCTCTGAGCCATGGTTACCTTTGAAGTTCAGCGTTCAGAGCTTGATATTATATATTTTTAAACCATGCTCATGGCATGATAAGTCAGGTGGGCCAATGTCAGTCTGTCAGTCCAACAGTCCAAAACACATATATCCCTTTCATAAATATTTTCATATGCTATGTTATCCTTGACTTCCTCCACTATTACCAGCCTTTCACTTATTTTAAGACATGTATTCTTAATTTGTTGCACCACCAAAACAACTTACAGATATTTAGGGTCCTCAATGGATGAATCCTAATGATCTTTACTGTTAGCCTACATTACTATTCTAGCACATAAATTCTTCTTCAGAAGTCAAACCGAAATGGCATACAGTGTCAGCATATTAGCTACATACGAGCATTATCACAGTGAGCATGTTAGCATAGTCCTCTAAAACTGCATTCACTTCCATTCACAATGTGAAGGAAGACTAACAGCGATAATGTAACAGATGTGAAAGAAAATAGCAGATGGTAATGTTTGCTAGCTATGATTAAATAAAGCTAGTCAATGAGCTGCAGTAGTATGCTAACAGGCTCACAAAAATGGTGCTTAGCCTACATGCTAGAGTGAGTTAATTCTAAAAATAAACACAATCTAAATTAAGCCATTTTATTGTTGTTAGCAGTAAAATAACATGTTAAAATGATTTTCCTATTAGTAGAAGATGACAAATTTTACCAGTATTTTAGCTTCCCATCCTTTTTATGACAAAGAGAAAAGGCTGCCATGTGAATGTGATTTAGGATACAGATTCTTAAAGAGGGGGTATTGTGATTTTTTTTAAAGCTTGATACTGTCTCTGTGGTATCGCCAAAGTGGCTTTACGTGTTTTATGGCTAAAATGAAAAAACAATAAACATATTACACACTTTCATGTTGGTGTTGAAGAAAACCTGTATATCGGTCGCGGTCTGAAACACTTAGTTTCAGCTGCTGTCTCTTTAAGGCTCCCTGCTCCAGAAACCCCTATTTCTCTGACTGGCCATCCCTCCTACAGCCAAGTAATGGGCAGACCTTGGTGTTTGAGGTCTGCTCCTCAAACCTGTCATAAGCTAGATCTTATGTAATAACCTTATTGTTTCAGCAAGTCTGGTGAAGATCTTGTACAATTTTTGGTACAGACTGTTTGGAGCAGTTTATGGACAGATTTAGGGATTCCTATAACACATGAGCATTAAACATTGAAAAAAAGGCCACACATTTAGTTTTAACATCCAGCACTGTTACTTTATGTCCATGTTTAAAATATAGGAAAGCATGATACCCACTCCTTTGAGTTCTTGTTTCGCTTTGTGTCCTTTAATGGTAAGAGGCAATAGTAGATGCATTGTTCTTAAACCAGTACATCAAGCATTTTAAGGCTACAAAGGACCTACTGAATCCATTGTTTGTAGCATACTTTTTGGGCCTTGGTATAGGTGTGTCACCATAATGCATAGGAGCAAAGCTTGAAAGATTTTTCAAAACGTTAGTGTGTGTATCTTCACATCTTATAATTCAATTCCAGGATTAGGATAGTTTCTCCATCAAACATCAAATTTTTCCTCCCTTCCATCCACCCTTAATGACTTTTCTGAGGATGTAGCA
Source organism: Halichoeres trimaculatus (assembly GCF_033239565.1). Lineage (NCBI taxonomy): Eukaryota > Metazoa > Chordata > Actinopteri > Labriformes > Labridae > Halichoeres > Halichoeres trimaculatus. The sequence continues at coordinate 22,035,929 of NW_027437183.1, forward strand.
ATCTTACATAATCTGCAGAGTTTCTAAGCTGCTTTTAATTGTATTACTACGTCTAACCTGTGTAATGAGCAAGCTGGAGATGCTCCAGAGATGTCCTGAAGTAATGAGAGGATTAGGAGGAGCCATAATGTGTTAATTAAGACAAGCTAATACAGACACGATGTTAAAGAAAATGGCCAAGCAGACACATCAGCCATCTCTAACCACTAATCATCCATTTTAACATGAACCTAATTATCTTCTTTTAGCCCCAGCTTTCTGTGCTGCTCGGCATCCCTCAGCCTCTTCTCCATAAGACTCCACGTGGGACAGCGTATAGAACAAATTGCTTTACTCAGGGTTTATCCCAAGACAAGTCTGATTGATGATATGAAAAATGGAAAAGAAAACATGTTTTTTAGCCCCCTGACGTACTCCTGGTTCACAAAACCTGCAAGTCACATCACCTAAGAGTGTGTTTTTTTTTCTGTGGGACGGCACACTGCGGCAGGATAAGGATGTTCATTTAGAGAGATGATGTGTGAAATAAGCAGCCATAAAATGCTTTAAACTGCATACATCTATCCGATTTATGGTATCAACCTTGGTAATAATGTGCAGGTGCAGTGGTTTAGAGCATCTTATTCGCACAGAATGGGGCTTGACTCCCATAAAACAGCACAAGTATCAATGTAAATCTTTCTCTGACACACTGAGTTGTCAAGTGCGTCTTAGTTGCCCTCTGACCCGCTGTTGTTTTCCACGCTGGCTGTAAACCTGTCTCCTTTGCGTCATGGGCTGCAGTCTACCTTGGTATGGAGGGTTATAATGTGCTGCTTAGAGCCATTGCAAGCTCCTGATGTAGTTTATTATCTTTTAGGGGTTTTGAGTCCTGATAATCCTTTTCCTATGAGAGCACATTTTAACATTTGCATGTGAGTCTGTGTAAATACCACACTGTGAGGAGGACACCTGGTTCCCCACTGCAGGCCTGAATCTTTGTTCTAGGGACCAACAGCCTTCACAAACTTCTTTTGTGTGGCTCCGGGGATAATATCAAGATGGATTTTTTTTCCTTAAAGGTAGGGTTTACATGAACACACTCACCAGCCCAGCAACCACCTGCAGAATTGCGTTTCTATGTGGGAGAGTCTCGAGAGCTGTGCACCTGAATTGGCATGTTAGCACAAGCTAATCACAGGTATTTGACACATACCTGGTTAGCAGAAAGCCAACTTGTGTTGCTCTTTGGCCCGTGCTCCCCAAGTTACTGAAAGTGAGTAAAAGTCAACCCAAGCTTTACCCTCATTTAGGAAAAAGTTCAAACTGTTGAACGTTTTGTTTCATTTTGGTTGTTTTTCTTTCTCCGGGCTACAACCACTCGTAATAGCTTCTTCCCTCGCTAATCAAAATGCAAAGTCACTTATGCACTGGGCGCACTGAAATTGGCTGATGTAACCAGGAACGCCCAGAAACGTCCTGAGACAACCAAAACATCAACATACAGGGAGAGGAGAGGGTTCGAGGCAGACACTGATACACATGTATAGAAGCCCAGAAGTGACAATTAAGCAGGATTATTCCTGTAAAAGTTGACATTTTGTTTTTTTAGGAAAATCCTGCAGACCCTACCTTAAAAATTAAAATTCCCTTAGAAATGAACTGTAACTTTCAAACTGTTTTATGTGCGTTTCTTTCTTGGACTGCTGTTTATAACCTCTTAAAAATACAGAATTGCATTTTCTTTTATTATCATTATACATGGATACCGTTTCGATGAAAGCCCCCCTTTGCTATTTTTTTGTTGTTTGTTCTCACTTCTTCAGAACCAACACTGAGACCTGACGATTGACAACAGCAGACTGGGTCAACTCTACCATCTAAGTTTGTTCATTTTTAGAAACCCCATCCAGACACTCCTGTAAATGTCAGTGTACGGTCTATCTCCAAACTTCTCTGTGCTTCACTTTGGTGTTGAAACGCCGATCTGTCTTTGTGCGGTTCATAAATGCAACATAAACGTGCTCCTATCCCTGCAGCTCACCAGTCAGCTTGTTTTGGTCTGTGAGCTCTGAAAGAGAAAAAACTTCATCATTTAATGATGCATCCTCAGTAACTATCTAAAAGGTGAAGGCCAGTAAATCAGAAATAAAATCGTCTCTTTTATTTGAAGACGATTCAGGTTGATCTCAGACGGGCAGCTGAATGGTGCATCTTGTAGAACGTGTTGAACAAATGTTGCAACAAAAGTTTTCAGAGCAACACATCCCTTCAACATTTACAAAAGGGCCACAGCATGCCATAGAAAATGGAGTGTGAAAGTGCGCCACAACCACGAACATGATGCCCTCACAGCCCTCCACTTACCTTGCAAGCTTTATTTACCCATGCTGTGTCTGGTACAAAGGAAGTAAAGAGTACAACGATATAACTAAAGCCTACCATACTTCTGAAGACATGTTACCTTCTGCAACTGTGAAACAGGACAGCTTTATACAGCTTTTAACAACCACTGACCCAAGGTACCAGCTGCCCTGTCGCTATTACTTTTCAAGAGTACTTACATCATAGAGAGCCTCGTGCAAGGCTCCAAAAAAAAAAGTGTCCCACTTTGCCGTGACCACCGATTTGTGGTCCAGCACGACTTGTGAGCCATGAGAGTGTGACAGTACATTTCATGGGAGAAAAGTGTCATCTCCAAACCAGCTATTTTCCCCAAGGTCACACTGGGATGCTCTCAACTGGCTGGAAGCTCAGCCCAAAGGGGATGGTTCCTTTAAGAACCAACAACAGGAGTGATGTGGTGAGAGGTGTACTGCTCAACACGGGGTAAAGGATTCAGTGTTTCAGTCAGACTTCATCTGGCTTCCGATGAGTGCAGCGTTCAATGAAATTAAACTTGTAGATTCCAGGTGTCACTCACACATTACGCAGTGGTGTGCGGTCAGGGGAGGCAGGGGTGGCAGTGCCTCCCCTAGGCTAACAAGAAAAATATATATATTATTTGTTTTATAAAAATATCTTTCTTTTTTCAGTTGTTTGTATACAATTTGTCATAATTAAAAATCAAAAAAAGGAAATTGCTGATTTGTCAATAAGAGGGAGGCTAACAGAGGGGACGGACAGCGTTTCACGCTGGCTTCATGCTTGTAATGTGCGTCGGGAGCAGAGACTCAGAGAGAGAGAGAGACCGTTTACTTAAAAATCACAACGTTTTGCAGGTTGGCGCATGCGTACTAAGGTCTCATGCTGATAAACGTGGGCATCGATGAGGCACAGCGCTTCTCTGCCTCCGCAGGTTGTGGTAACGCACCCTCTTTGAGGTCTCGCGATAGTTTGTTAGTGCAGACGTTTAACAGAGTATACCTGAGGTGCCTGGCCTGTGTTCTTGTGTTGTTGAGATACGGGTTATTTTCGTTCATATTTTGCTCTTGCTCCTGTGATGTAAATCCTGTAGAAATGCAGGTGAACGTATGTATCGGGTTTTACTTGGCATTTCGTCATGTTAACTCCAGGACTTCAGTCTGTCTCCGAACCGTAGATGGGAAAGCTGATCAACATTTATTTACTTGGCTCTTTGCTGCTAACCGGTGTCTAGGAGTCCGGGCCAAAGTGAGGGAAAAAACTAAAGAGGAGGAAAAAAAGGTGCACCTTGTGTACAACTGCACATTTATTGAGGAAACAAAGACCAAAATAATGTACTCACGCCCCACACACACCATGCATGCACTCAGACCGTCTCTCCTTCTGCTATGTCACACGTGCGCACACTCACACACTCACACACACACACACACAGCACAGACTGTCACCACGTTAAAGGGGCAGGGCTGGCCAGTAACAGTTTGGATTAGCAAATGTGAGCAGTGCACCGTATATATAACACACACATATAGAAATTTCAACTTTAGCTGGCTGCCTGCCTCCCTCGTCATGGACCTCACCACACGTTACTGACATTACGCAGAATGACCAAGTAAGAACTAATTGAGCTAATATGCTAATTGATCACAGAATATGTTTTTAATGTTTAAGCTGAATTATAAAAAAAAATATCACGATGTTTATAGTTTATCATCTTTCATCTCAAATGTATTCAAACAGGGCTTTTTTTGTCTATACTGCCAAATCCTGCCTCAAACCAAGAGGACAACTCACGATCATTAATAACTTAATCAGAGCCTACCTTTGTCTGAGGACACACTGCCTCCCGAAACACCCCTGTTGCCTACTCTCTATTGTTATTATTTTTTAAGTCAAATCAGAAAACTGTAAAAGCCGAATGTCATAGAAAAAGAATCTCTCTCCTTGAAGAACATTATTTATTATAGTCTACACATGATTTTTGTCTCACATGTTGCGTCGGCTCTCAAAGTGGTAGACTGGCCTGAAACAACAAGCTTCTACTACATGGTGTCATCAAGAAAATGTTTAGCATTTGCTGCAAAGATACTAAAATATCAAAATTCATATCAGATCACATTACTGGGCTAAAGTCAAGTTGACTTGTGCATTATATAGACCTGAAGAGCTGTGCAGCAAGAGGAACATGCATGTATCTTGTCTGTGAAGAAATCAAAACATGGGGCTTTGTGATAGCAAAGTAAAGCACTGGAACTTTCCTATCAGAGTGTGCAATGACTCTCTCAGTGTTCAGGTAGAAGTTGCTTTTAATAAACCAAATCATGAGGTAGAGTTGACCTCACGCAGCGGCTGATTGACTATCAGTGGGTAACACACTTAAAATTAATGAGTACTTTATACCACTCCAGTTTAACAAGGTGAGTGTTTCTTTTGGACATGAATGGAGATCAGCTCTAAAAAAATATGCTCTTTGTTCAAGACAACTTTTTACTGGATACAACGCAATGAGGTAAGGTATTTATCAACCGTTACGTACTGCTGTTGGCTGAAACGTGACAACAAGTGATCATCAGTTTGTAAGTAGTTTAGTAGACGTCTGTATTGAGCACCACTAACAGCCCAGTGCCCGAAGACATGTTCGTAACGTTAGTGAATCCTGGTTTTCCTGGAATGAACATTATCACAAACAGGTGCTCTATCACTTTCCCGTTTACCTTTAATCTGGTCTTCAGTTAGCAGAGAAAAACACAGATCTCACTCTCCACTTCTGAACTTTGTCAGCCAGCCAGAACAATTTCGCCTTGCTGGTGTTTCCATTATGACCAGAATTGCGCACACTCATGATTATCCCGATTCTTGAATATTAGTGTTTTTATTCACTAAAACTGTCAGCCATAATCATGCTAACTCAAAACAGGCACAAACAAAACACTCAATGAAGATCATCATCTCCAGCTCACATACTCTCACTCATGCACACAGACCTCCGCCCCTCCGTCCTGCTGCTCTCTGACCTGCTCACAGCCGTCCTGCCAACGTCCGTTTGTGTGGCAGTGGACACGTACAAGGAGGTGAGGGAGGTGGGTTGTTATGACAACGTGACGTTTTTGCGAAAAAGGTGCATTGCACCATTGCACTTTGGCGAGAAACTTCAATATTGAAACTTCTGAAAAAACACCTCATAAGAGAGTAAAAACTTTTTATCCAAATTTGAGAGGTTTTTCGAAAATGTGGCGTTTCCATTACCATTTCTCTATTGCGATTTTTACATTTTGCGCAATTCTAGGTGTAATGGAAACACAGCTATAGAGACTTTGAGGTGTAAATCAATCAAGTCCTGCTCAACCTGATCGGGAAGCTAAGAAGTAGCTTGTAGGAATCACCTGTATTGGAGCTAATAATCTCATTTTAAAGCATGGATTATGATCGGACTCTTGCAGAATCATATTAGCTGTACTTGAGTATACTTGTGACGTCTGTTCCCCCTCTGGGGTCGTGACTGATGAGGCCCCAGTGTTTAGATATTTGAAATGATTAGTTTTAAGTAATTTGTAGGTAATAAAGAAAATAAAGAAAGATCACAAACGGATCCTGTGAGGTAAAAAATGTGCTGAGGGAAACACTGAGGTAAGAGTCTGAGCTAAATATAGTCAGAGACGTCTCACAGGGCTGGTGAGTTAAGTAACTGCGTGAGACCATTTGTGTGTCCTCTCTGGTGTGTATCTCCCTGCATGCTACACTGGTCAGGTGGGAGATTGTGTTTACAAGACAAAGATTTGGCACCAGGGTTTTGTTTACGAACAACAATGTTGTCTTTGGTTCCCCGTGGCTCCGTCTGTAAGAAAAAAAAAAAAAGAGCTGGGCACACCAGAATGTCAAGCTGACCTTGTCAGCTGCTCCTCTGCGACAGTGTTGTGTTGGTGCGTGTTTAGATGCTGTAAAACTACTGCGAAGTGATTTAAAAATGAATTCAAAGGCAGCAACATAAATCAAGCAGCGAATAATCATTTGGAAATTGCAAATACAGACCCGGCACATTAGGACCACAGGGAGCACAGCCAACCATTAGTGAGAGTTTGTTGGTCTCACATCATCAATTTAATTAAAAATCCATTTAAGATGGAAGCCTGGGGAAGGTTTTTTTTTTCCCTTTCAGGGGAGTCAAGACTTCAAGGCCAACAAAATGGGTCTTGAGTTACCAAGCTCCAATAAGGGAAGTGAATACAATCATTATATCTCCTGAGCCATATCCCAGCAGGTAGGAACAAGTCTTACACCCGTGCCCATGGGGGTGGAGACTGTGGCTCTTTAATGGGCTGCCCTGTTTTCCTCCTACCTGAAGAGGTCAGAGTCATCGTCGCTGGTCGCTGAAAGAGAGCTGCGGTGGTGTTTTAATTACAAGGAACCCTCCATCAATCATGCCCCTTGTGGCTGACAGTTAAATCCCTCCCAGACCTACAGGGGCTCTCCTCGTCCTTCACAGTCCACAGGCTGAGCGTGGCAGCCATGGTCCCAGAATACAACTGGTACGCTGCACACAGACCCTGCCTGGCTCCCCTGCCGCTACAGAGCCACAGAACAAAGAAAAAAAACACACAGGACATGAAAAAGAATCCTGGGGATAGAGATATGAAGGGTTTTCTGCGTGTGTGGGCTACCCAATAACAAAACAGCTTTACTGTGGAGTTAACTGTGTTTAAACTTTACGTTTTACTAGAGTTGTCAAACTATTATTTCTTCATACTGAACTTTTTAAGCACAGTTCTTGCAGAAATACAATAATCAGCATTGGTCACATTTTCCGTGTCTAAAACCATTTTTTTAGGCATTTAAAAAACAGATCCTATGATTTTCTTTTCTTACTTGTGTCTTGGTTTGAAAATCAAACAGTTATGGTTGTGGCTTTTAAATTTCTAACTCAAAGTAATGCTTCACTGCTGCACCAGTGTGATCTGAAGCCATGGCTTAGGGGTAGGAGACAGCTTTTAACTGATCATTCTGTGAAACTGTGTTCACTTATATTTTGCTTTGAAGGATAGTACAGATAGACAGTAAGACATAGACATTCACACTGTTTACAGGTGTCCATTTGGTTGCTTTCTCTGTTTTTAAGCTGATCTTGTTTGTATGAAAGTATTGCTCCATTGCTGTTAGGCATAGGACTGATCACGACATGCCAACATGAAGACGTCCTTTGAATGTAAATCCTTCATAATGTTCATCCATTTCAGCAATCACAGGTAACTTATTTGGTTTAGTTTCAGTTGCAGGCTTGCTGAGGTTCATACACCCTAAGCCCATGCTTTGCCTGCTCTTGTGATGCAGCTGCCCACCAACATTCTGATTAACTGCACCTGTATGCTTAGCTCCTCAAAGGTAGCACAAACCTCCAAATATAAAGCAGTATTCTAAATCTTGTTTGTCTCAAAGTTCAAATCACTTTTGAATTGTTAACTGTACTGTCTGAATGATTTTTTTCTTTTCTTTCCTTTTTTTTTTTAATTATTATTTTTTATTTATTTATTTATTTTTTTACTGAAACGTGCCAATAAAAAGCACAGTGGTGTGTTAAGGGGCAGCAGGAGCCTCAGCTCTCACCTCAAAAGGAGAAAATTGATGATGATGATGATAATAATAATAATAATAATAATAATAATAACAACAATAAAACACATTTAGGTACACAACTTAAGCACATTACAAATTATGCTGATGGCCCTAATTTTGAAAGTCCTATATAAGACTAGCATCCACAGCCAGTAAAAATAGCTTGGCCAACAAATTAGGGGATGGGCCACATTCAGCCCACTCGTCCCTCAATGTGGCCCAGGAGCCAAATTACAAATACCAATAGGTTTGTAACAAAGTGAAATGGCTCAGTTTGAGGATATAGAGACTGGTATTGAATTTTATTTTACTTTTAAATAAATGTTGCTTTATCCTGACACAAAAGTTCTATAGCTCCTAAATGTTTTATCTTGGATTTTTTTTTTTTTTTTTGCAAGAATAGCAGAAAGTTGAACAGTGGATCAGAAGGACAACATCTTCCAGGTAGAGAGGAAATGCAATTTTCTTTGATCCACAATTCAAAACATGAACACCATGGATGATCTTATGGCTGAAATACACCAGATGCATCTCCATTCCATCTGTCTTCGGTCACAGCACTAGATCAGGTAGGTTTCCATTAAAGTCAATCCGTCACCTTTCACACATTAGCATTACTAAAATAATGCTTACTAATAAATATATATATATATATATATATATATATATATATATATATATATATATATATATATATATATATATATATATATAGGGGCACTCTTTACCTGAATTAACCATCAGTGTTTTGCTTCTTTGCACCGAGCCTTGTATTAAATTACCTTTGATAGTGCTTATTTCATTGAAAAAAAATACTTTTAACATTTCAGTTTTGGTTCAATAGAATAAAGAGAAACCTTCATACAATTTGTAAATGTATTTATGTATATGCACTTGTAAAACACATTTGAAGTCTTGAGACTACTCAAAGATTGAACCCTTGCACTTCCACTGAGAGACGACCCTCTCCTCCTGAGTCATCGCTGCCCCAAATGACCTCCATTTGTTGATTTTCTTACTTTTTTGTGCAGTTAATTCAATGTCCTGCCTCAGCACGCAAGATATCAATAGCAGCATCACAGGGGTAGAAAAAGAATCAGTCAACAAGCTGCTTGAACTAATTAAATAAAAGTGGAAAAGCCAGTGAACTTTCTCCTGGATGTCTGGAGGGGCTCCATTCAGTGCTGACTGTTGACATAACTGAGCTAATCTAAATGGCATCCCTAATTACACTCAAGGTATTGCTTCCATTTGCTCAAGTATCTCAGCTCTCCTCTTCTGGGCTAATATTGTGTGCTTTGCTGATTAAAAATCTGATCCATGCTGCAGCAACAGTTAACATAATGTGAACATTTCTCTGCTTGACGGAAAATAATAAGAGAAAAAAAATCGCAATCAGCCAACATGACTGTGATCATAATAGTGTTCACTGAGCAAAATGCAATTTTTCAGCCGACTGCTTTTGTTTGGGAACTTTTTAGAGATGATTATTGTTTGTGCAATTATCTGAATAATAAAATATCCATTTCGAAAAGGAAAACACTTCACACCTTGCCTGTAATTATCCCCTTTTGTATCCTCAAGCTCCCAAGAGATAGAGCGCTCAATTCATCCCAGTTTTTCTATCAGTGTGCTGCCTCTTTTCCTGCAGGCTATGGGACAGAGGTTAATGAGACCTTAATTGGCATTTTCTTCAAAGCTCACAAATCTTTAAACTGCAGGGTGGCAGAAGGAAATGTCACATTACCATGCTGTCCAGTTATTCAGGTTAAAAGCCCTTACACCCGCTGGCTGTCATGTCAGGATACTGTGCTCTAATAGTGGAGTTGGGATTGTTAGCCGAGCAGCATCAACCTTTGGAGCTACGAGCCAGAGCCTGGGAGAAAGTGCTTAGTTTCTAAGTGGCCACTTGAAGTCCACTCAGAATAAACCCCTTTTGACCAAATATTAAAATATCTGACAATATCTTTTTTGTGTCTTAAAAATAAACTTTTTTATTACTTATCTAATTAAATCAGGAGCTTGGCTTTGCTAACTGTAGGCTAAGTGAAAGCTACATAAATTCAGGTGTCTTTGTCAGCACTTGCTGTTACTAGTTAGGTTGCTTTAAATGTTTTGTGCAATTATGTGCAGTATGTGTTGCTGCATCCAAGTTTGATTGTTGTGACTTGTCCTTGCCAAAAGAAGGCAGGCTGCTGAAACAGCTATTTAAGCTAACAGGTTTTCTTCCTTTAGCTGCTGCTAGCTGTCCCAAGAGAGAGATAGGTGAGCAAAGAGCAAAAGTGAGTCATGCACAATGAAAGCTGCTGTAGTGATAGAAAAAACAACAACAACAACAAAAATAATTTGCTAGCTTACCTGTACAACTGGAAACTTCCTCTGTAAAAACATGCCGCTTTGTTGGCTAGCTAGCTAGCTGATTGATAAGCATTCACTGTATAGAGTATTTGCACTGACGTCTCGATTTGGGTAGTTATCTAGATGCGCATGTTGGAGAGGAAGAGCACAGTCAAATATGATCTTAAGATGTCTTATATGTGAACAGATGTTGAAGAATGCACAGGGCACACTAAAGCTTATTGAGAAGGACTTGGCCAGCAAGATAAAGAAAGATACTGTGAGAAACTCAGGCTGATAGTTGGGAGAGAGAACTTCATAGAAACATGACCAACCTGCGACCCTACCTTCCATATCCTATTTGGAAACTGTTATGTACCATGTTTTTAGGCCAAAGCTAACGTTTCCTCCCCATACACTTAAAATGTATAAGACTGTGCCCTGTGGTGTAATACCAATTAAAGATTTGAAAGATTTTTTTGAAGATTTTTTTTTTTTTTGCTACTGTTCTCTTTCATTACAAGGTGTTTCATTCAAATGAACATGACATTGATGACATCAGTAAACCAGAAAAGCAGGAGCTGCACAAGACAGGATGGTTTCTGAAACATCGACACACCTCACACGTACAGCGCACCGTGCTGTGCCGGCCATGTATTTTGGCCGGGTGCCAATTCATACTGGATGCATCTCTGGAGCACAGTGCAGCTCACTCCAGTGAAGCTGGACCACAGGAGAACCACATGTTCCTGTAGGGACAACATACTTACATGGTAGTTAATTAGCATGTTAAACTCACCTGGCCCTCCCAAAACTTCGGCACCTTCAGTCCATGCCTTCTTTCTGTTGGTGCACTTATGCCAAAGGATGTGTTGTGTTGTATAGAATCACGATGTTTTCCGCCTCCAAGATGAACTTTTCCTTATCCATGACATCGAATTTCATCTGGATCTGACCTGCTAATGACTTCTGGTCATGTGCCAATGACATAGTTTTGATAAACAAGGATGAGATGAATGATTGGGAGCCAGAACATGGTGCTTTACTTTGAAATGATCATATACTCTGATTGTTTTTGTTCTCCTGTTTGGTAGGTGCTGCCCTGCAGAGATTGATGTGTTTCTGCAGCGTACTATGGCAAAAATAGACTAACAGCAAAACAGCCATGCACAGCCATCAGTGGCTCATGGACCAACCGCAGTGCGTGCTGTGTGAATGCAATAATTGACTAGAGTGGTTTCTAAGTTTGGCATAGTGCATGCCGCTGAGCTCATGCTGTATGTGTAAATTAGGGGTCAGTGGCATCAGTCTCAGCATGAGTGCCTGGGACAAGAAACATTGTGAACAGACTAAAATGTCCTGATTATTTCCTTTTGAAAAACCTGATGGAGCCTGGCGAGCCACAATCTCCGTTCTTCAGACAATCGCTTACACTGCTCACCTGGATTTGCGATAATTTTTTATTTTTTCCTGGTCAGATCGATTAGTGCAGCCAAACACGCGTCAATGATTTACCATTTTGTGCGACAGCAATCCTTCATACCTGTGAACTCAATTCTCTTCTGTTATGACAGTGCCTCCAACATGGCCGTCTTCTGAGTTGATGACATCACGTGAAAACACCCCATGTCCAAATATGGTGAAGGGGCAGAGGGTGACAAAATGATAAACTGTCACTGATCTGAAGAGTTTATGCTGACTGTCACTGCCTCCTTCCACCCCACAAATGTAGAAGGGGGAAGGTTGTGTTCCTGTTGTTGGTGGGTAAACTGCAGGGATGTGATACAAAGAAGAATGAGTAATTGGCCTGTCCTCTTAATGTTCCTAAGCTAACCATAGCGCTCAAATGAAAGGCCTCATGAAGCTGGGATCAATAAAAGCTAATACACGCTCTTGACATTGTAGTGTATTTCTTAAATGTTATGAAAATACAATATACAGAGCAACAATACAATGCTTTGGAGACTGTTCAGTATATACATAACAGGTCTTCTGCCACGTAGAGAGGATGAGAATGAACTGGAAATTTGTGCCTTTTTTTTTTCCAACGTCATGCAGGAATTTCTCTTGGCTTGATTTGGCTTTTTCTGGAATCTTCTGCAGAGTAAAGACCTGGTGTAGGAAATTAATATCCAAAGTGTTACAAAACTTTCAAAACCATTTAATGTGCACACAGAATCGAACATCTATCTTGTCACGTTGCGGTCTGTTTTTGGAATCTACATATCATCTGATTAAACACAGTTCATTGCTGCTGCAGATCAGTCCTGGGACCATTACTTGGTTCTACATAAACCCTGTAATAAAATGAGGATACAAAGGTTATCATCTGATAAACAAATGAGAAAAGTAACCGCCAAATATCCTTATTCATTGACATTTTCTGTTAGTGAGTTGTGATCATTTACTTGTGTATTAATGACAGTCCTCTTGAGTTTAATGACCCTTTGGCAGTTTGGGGTGATTCTGAAGTCAGTGTTCTCTTCTTTCACTTACTGAGGGCCCAGATTGTGTTCAGACCCACCGTCTTCTGAAAGGCATAAGGGTGAGTTTGTTCCAAGTGCACACGGTACATTATGCCACCTCTTTTAAAGCACTGTCATTTAACCTTTCCATGTAATTACGTAACTCCTTGGAGTCACCCAGCTCCACGTCTTGGCACACCCACTTAATATCCTGGCTGCAGCTTCCAGTCAGTGTGTTCACAGTGGGGTAGTTACTGTCTGAGGGGATGGTGGTGAATGTGGTGAACTTGACTCGCTTCCTCTTGGTGGTTGGTGAGTCTCCTTTGCTGTCCTTGGCTATGCATGCTGTGTCGGCCGCCCGGTGCACTTGGCCTTGAACGTTCTTTTGGCCAGAGCCTCCGTTTAGCAAGTGGCTGCCTTCCTCGAGACCGCTGCTGGAGTCAATCATTGAGGTCTGCTCCTCCTGCTGGGGAGAAAGGCTGATCTGGCTCTCGAGAAGTTCTGCCTCGTTTCCAAGCCATACCCAGTCGTGGGCGTGGTTCATGTTCTCCTGGCCCTCGATTGAGAGCTCCTTGTGGCGATATTTCAGGGTGTAGGATATGCAGTTAATGAGAAAGACCAGGATGGCGAGGCAGAAGACCCCCAGCAGGGCGTACATGCCAATCTCAAGGTCAGTGAGCCCACGTGTAGTCTGCATGAGGTCATCATCCATGTTGCGCCCACGGGGCAGGTCCACTTGTGCAGGGAAGTCAGCGAAATCTATGGGCATGTTCTGGCTTCCATCTGATAGTTTATCCCCATCGGGCCGACGCATTATTGCACTTCTAGTGGTGGTGGCTCGCCGCAAAACCCCATCCTCCATATCAGAGATAGAGCTGCCATAGTAGTGGGTGTCAAGACCAGTTCTGTCTTGGGCGGGGGAGAGCCTGCCTCGGTTCTCCATTTCATCACCATCAGGGCCGTAGTCGCTGCTCCCCCCCCTCGAGCTGTCACTGTGACCAAACTTAACCCTGACGTTACAGTTCCCCGCTGCCAGGATGCTGCGGCGCTTGTACTTCTGGCAGACCTCGCACACTGTCATTTCCACCCTGACCAGCAGGCCCTGGCCCTCTGCCTCGGTGACAATGACAGGCCATTTCCAAGAGGGGTTCTGCTGCACTGTCACAACCTCCTCATCAAGGGAGGTTGCTGTCAGGATGAAAAAGTCAGGATTGTACAGGTCGAGGGGAGCCACAGAGCCGTCGCTGAACTGAAGCCAGGCGCTGATCAAGGCCTCCTGTGGAGACACACAACATGAGGAGAAGCAGAGTCAGAGAGATATATAAATAGACAGCAGAAGCTATAGAGCACAAACACTGCATCTAGTTCCAACAGACTGGATCAGCTTCCTCTGCTTTCAGCGAAAAAGCTCTCGAATGATTGAGCTTCTTTAAAGTAGTTGCAGTATCAACCAGAAGGTGGTTTTTGCCTATGGAGTATATTATCATGCCTCGGTTATTTGTATTTAGTGTTTGTTTTGTCACAGCATCACATAGTGAAACAGGATATGGATGTGTATGATTTCAAAAGACACTGTGACTGAAAACCAATCTGATGAAGCTGTGAGGTTGTGCTAACTCAGCAGCTACGCTCTCTAAGCTAAGGGAATACAGATTAAAAGATAGGCTGAAACGATCAAACAGGGATATTAAACATTGTTCGAGGGAATAAGGATTTGCTTTACATAGCCCCTTTAAGCCTCATCCTACTACAATTTCACAATTCCCCTTTAAATGTTGCAGAAGGACAAATCCCCAAAGGCGCACAAGTAGATCCCCGCAGTGGTCTGTCGATGCTCCCTAATTACTGACACCAGGGGACTCAGAGTGCAGAGCTGCATACTTATCTTTACACTTTGCGTGGGGAGAAAGGCCTGATAAATGGCCCTCCAATCCTTCTTACTTGGAGGAAGAGAATGAGTAGAAATAAAAAAGGAGCAGTCCAGAGAACTAAAGAGGCTTGATGGACGGATCAAAGTGGCCACATTGAAAGTAGCCAGGGTGGAATATGATGGTTTGGTGTGTGTGTGTCATGTTTTGGTACAGAATCAGAGCTGTTGCTGTTGCATGTTCTGAGATTATGCTCCAGTTTCTATTAGTTGCCCAAGGAAAGACATTCTGTCACACTTCCCCTTTCAAGCCGAGGAGTTCAGAGGGTTAGGGGGGGTTTGAACAAACAAAAAGACAAGTGTACACCAGCTCACGCACACGCATGACTCTTTGACAGCAAAATTGCTCATTCGAGGAGCTTGAGAGTATGAAAGAGAAGCTAGAAGAAAGTGTTTTGTTTCAGGAAGCTTTGTGATAAAGACTGCAGAGTGCAAGGTTTTAACCCTGGTAAGAAAAATTATTACTTCCTATAGTTCATCAGTTTATGACGAAAGGGACATGGTTTAATATGCTAAATAATATTAATAACTACTGTAAAATGATGCTACATCCTTGTCCCACTTTATACATCTTGGTTAAATAGTACTTAATCTAAAAGATTAGGATCTACATTATCACATAAAATATTTTTTCACGTTTCTCTATGTTTGGTAGGACAGACAGGGCTGTGAGCAGAGCACAATTCATGATTTATTTTTCTATGTCAATGTAGTATAAAAATATTTCATCAACAGCGCTGCCGTCAAGGATAATCTTCATTATCGACTGACCTGATCATCATCTTTGCAGATGATCTATTGATGTTATGTGATGAAATGTCAGAGAATAGTGCAAAGGAATGAAATTTTATTGGAAGCTAATGACAAAATCGCCTTGACTTTTATTTAATCTTGAGATACCATTGATTCACGCTCAGATATGGAGGCAAGAACAAGACTCCAATTTTAAAGTGGGAACCAGGAAATCTCAGCTTGAGAAAAGATTAAACTTATCTTTATCTCATTTAGTTACTCAAAAAATCAAACAGTATCTTTGTTCTTTTGGATTTAGCAGGAACCCACTATGCATTAGTGTTAATCAGACAAATAAACCTCTAACTTCTTTTTAATCTTTATTCTGACAAAACAACGAGATCAGATTAAAGCAACTCAGAAGTTGATTTAATTTAATTACTAACAAAACAACATATTCTGGCACAGTTAATGGAGATATTTATCCACAATTAGTTACAGAAGCAAAGAACATGCACAGCTACATCAAGCTGGCAGGAGAGCAAAGATTGCATCAAGGATGTTTCTGTTTTTCCCTGTTTCAGAGGAGACGAGTATGATTGTAGTTAGCAAAATATGCAAAAATTCCGGGAGGAGGAAAATGTCTTAAAGTTTTAACACAACAGATATAATGAGTCAGTGGAAAAGTCTGCATGATACCTTGGCGCATTGCATTCACTTAAAAAAAATCCTGCTTTAAAGAGATAATCTCATCAAAACATTTTTTTAAATTTATATTTGATTTTCCTGTTTTAACAAGGTTGTATTCAATAAACAGAGTAAAAACTGGATTTAGAATATCAGCAGGCACTGGTGTTTCAGTATAAAGTGTAACCCTGCAAATTGGTGACCCTCAGGCCACAATCAATGACACATTCAGTCCAGCAGCAGTTAGCAGTTAGCAGGGTCACCCTTAACTCAAAAACACCAATTGCTCTGAAACGGTCAGAACTTGATAGGAAATGACTCCATGGTGTAATACTGTTTACGTAAACTGAACACAGAATAACTGGACATTTTTATGCTACTTACAGTTTTGATTAAGTGTCTAAAAGTAGAGTCTGCAACTTTTACAGGAATAATCCTGCTCAATCATCTCTTCTGGGTCTCTTTACATGTGTGTCAGTGTCTGTATTTGCCTCAACCCCCTCCTCTGCCTGATGATGTTCGGTTACATCAGCCAATCAAAGTGTGCCAGGTGCACAAGTAGAGATGGGTACTGGATTCTGTACTTTTATAGGTACAGACCAAATTCTGTCAAAAGAGCCACGTACCAATTCATGTAAAACCAAAAGGAACCATGTGGACGTACCTAAATGCATCCTTATGACTGTGAGGGAGTGGAAGAGAAGGCAATTTTCCATGCTGGACATGAACACATCATTACAAGGTTATATATTGAAGAATAGATATGTTAAATTTAAAACTGTTTAAATTCTGTTATTTAAAAAAATGATACTGGTCTCAAAAAAGTACAGAAAATTGGTACCGATCAAAACCGGTACCGATTGCCAGGTACCTGGCATCAGTACCGTATCATTTCAAATGCGAAAGGTACCAAACCCAATGCACAAGTGACTTTGCGTGTTCGTAAGCGAGTCAAAGAAACTATCCAGAGCAACTATGATGGCGGGCACAGCATGGAGGAAGATAAACACAACCAAAGTAAAGCAACTTTCACTCACTTCTGGCCACTTAGAGAGCAGCACAGGACGAATAGCGATGTGAGTTGGTTCTCTGCTGACTAGCTATGTGTCAAATAGCCACGATTAGCTTGTGCTAACATGCCAAGTCAGGTGCATGGCTCTCAAGTCTCTCCCACACAGAAACACAATGCCACAGGGGCCAGTAAGTGTGTTCACGTAGCTTCAGTAGGAGGCTGTGGGTGTGCGCTGCAGCTGGCACTGAGCCAAGGAGGAGGAGCCCAGTTTGAATGTTGTTTACTAACAAGTGACAAAAATTCCTGCAGACCCTTCCTTAAAAGAACGCTAACTTGTTTGAATGAATGGAGCAAAACGCCACTTAAGTCTCCTAAAAGGATGCACATTTATAGAATTATGTGAATCCTGTTTTTATAGTGGTAGATAGTATCTCGGAAAACCAGATTTTTTTAAGTGATTGCAAAACGCCACTGTAGCATGGAGATGTGTTGAAGAAATTTCTACCATTCTGCAATTTCATTTAGCAGTTACTTTTGTCCAAAGTGATGTACAACACATGCAAGAATCCAAACTTGGGGACCTCAGAAAGAAAGAAAGTGATTAACGAATGAATTAATGCATTTCTTAGGCTGGTTGGTTTTGTTGTCTTTATGACAGCTGGTCTAATAAATCTGTAAAACACTGTATAGTTTCAGCGGTCGTGAACAGTTGTCACACCTGTTTGGGGCTCTGTAGGACCTCCTGTGTGGTGGTGGTGGCCAGGATGGCTCTGTTGCTTCCCGGACTGAGCTGCAGGCTCATGGAGAGGCCGGTCACCAACTGGACCCCCAACTCAGTGATGGTCACTTTGTCATCCACCACTGTGACAGTCTTCTCTGCAAGGATGGAGTCTGACAAGGGAGACAAGACCTAGGAGGAACAAGCACAAGACAGAGAAGAGGGAGAAAAAAAAGGGGGATTTAACAAAAACATTTTAAGTCAAACTTTTGTCTTAACAAGCTGATCTCTGTGAATGAAAAGGTCGTTTCTCCAAGCAAAACAAGCTCTCTTTATTTGTGACGATAAAATGAGTCATACTAGTGAATATTCTTGTTTTAAATCATCACATTTACCTGTGCCAGAGGTTACAGGCATTGAAAATTACTATTCGGAAATTGTCAGTCTTGTTGCCAATATTTTTGTAGCCTTTGAAGGTCACAAAGAGACATTAATATTAATTTCACTCTGTTTCATAACCATTACAAAAAACATTCACAAAGTCTTTCAAGAATTTTAATGAATGAAGAAATGTTTGGTTTCTTCCACAATATGTGGTTGTCACGCAATAACCTGTTACACCCAGAGGTGATCAATTACGACCATGCTTCTTCACAGTGGTGACTGCACCTATTGTGTAGCTGTTCATGAAAGCTTTTTCATTTCCTGCACTTAACACCCAGGCTTGGGCAGGTCCCTCCCAGGAGAAATCAGCAACAATAGCACCACAGCCGAACAGAGAAAAGCACAACTACCCACAGAAACTTTGTCTGCTGAAAATCCAGCAGAAACATGCCTCCACCGGTCACGCCGCTTGATTGACAAGTGATTCCTGGCGAGTGGAATGCAAAAACATCACATCAATGAGCACGTAGCGTTGGAGATGTCACTGACATGAAAAAAGCGGATTAGCGTGAGTTTTAGGTGATTTAAGAAAATGTCTCTCCAACTGTTTCATCTGGCATAAAAGTCTCACAAGGCCCTGCGCAATATGCAAAACCACACACAGAACCTCTTTTTTGATTTATCTCTTTTCTCAGGCTGTGTAGATCAAACAACAGCTTCACTTGGCTGCCATTCAACCCCCGTACCTCCTGCAGGTAAGACTGCATTCCCCTTGATTAATACAGGTAATCCACAGGAAAGATCCACTTTAACCCCTCAACAGAGGCAGGAAGTCTGACTTCATTTATGATAAATGTCCTCAGTTGTGCGTTCAACTTTCTCTAGATTCATTTCTTCATCCTTTGTCTCTATATGCGTCATGCTGCGTGGGTAGCTGTCACATTCTCTTTTTTGGCACGGTTATGGTTTCTGTATGCTTTGTTAGCACGTTGATGTTTTGTAATGGTGGAGCCATGTTGGCGCACACACACACTCACTCACACATTTGCACACAAACAGATGAGATCTCAACGCCAGGGAGCAGCTCCCACACACGCAGATGTCATGAGGAGGCTGATAGTCATCCAGTTAGCCTGCAGAGTCTGACAAACCAAAGGGCCGAGGGGGAGGATGCACTCTGCTGAGAGCCTACACCGCAGGCTGAGACTCACCAGAAAACACCTGTCTGCACCAGACAAAAGAAGGTTCTAGTAAAAATACAGCAAGTCAGTGACTTCTGCTGTTATCTTTGTGTCAAAGAACGACAGTGAAGTGTCAGGGGGTTCAGTGGAAATTCATTTCTGACATTAGATTTAAATAATTCAAACATCCGCCATGTGGTGATTACCATATTAGTTTTCAGCCATGAGAATAATAACCTTATTATATTCTGTGATTACCAAAACAACCCTTTGCCAACGGCACTGGCAGCCTTCACCGCTGCATTTCACATTGTTTGTCCTCAGATTCTGGGACAATTAGGTACAATGCCCCACAATAATGAAAGAACGCCCTGATCCTTCAACACAAATAAAACAGCAGCTTCAAGAGATTTTTACCATGGCAGGGGGGAGAATGACTAAATGCATATTCAGTGTTATCAGGAGCTTCAACAGATCCTCCTCTGGCTGTCCACACAACACTGATAAGAATGACAAGTAGACAGGCAGCAACAGGGTTTATGGGACACATGGATTAGATCTGGGTTACAGTCAGTCACCACAGGGACCAAGTGTTTAGCTTCATTAGCAAAGCTGCTTCCAAGTGAGAAAAGTTACCAGCTGTGATATGAAATTCAGAAACCATGGCTGGTTAACGAAACAAGGGACTTATTTTCATAGTGTAAGAAAGCATTTCTATCAAATTTAACAATATTTGATGAGCTACAGTGATTTGAGAATGTGGTAAAACAGCCAAAACAAAGTCAGACCAGATTTAGACATGAGCTGTCAGAAGCTCAACAGTAGCTGAGACAAAAGTTGGTCTGAACTAGATACTTGTTGGCATGAGAAAGCTTGTGGCAGCTTTTCTACAGTTTTCTTGTGTTGTGTCTCTCTGCAAAGTAATTTTGGCAGCCAGGAGAGTTTGTGTACAACCTCTGTGACTGAGACTCACTGCGCTCACTGTGGTGTTTCATGCTGCTGAGCTTGACTTCTGTGGCACTGTCACACCCGCAGAACAAGAAAACATTATCTTCGATCCAGCCACTTGGAACTGCTCCATTACAGAAGTCCTGGACTCTCTTAAAAAAAAAACATTTACCCAGAGCTCATTTCAGGCAAATGTGGCCTACCTGAATGGTGGTCATCCCCATATCCAGTCCCACCAGTATCCTCCTGTCCAGCAGCTGTGCAGTCTGAGGGTCCTCCACCTTCAGGAAGTCCCACACCAGCTCTGTGACGTCCACCTGCCAATCAGAGCCCAGCAGGAAGTTGGTCTGGCCTCGAGGGTCAGCGGACTCTGCTACAAAGTAGGTGAGGACTCGAACCATGGCATGCTGGTACTGCAAGGTGCAGCTTCGTCCTCGTCTGTCTTCATCATCCTCATCATCACTTTCCCGTGTAGACCTAGCAACAACAACAAAAAAAAAAAGAAAAAAAAAGAAAAAAATAATAACACCAATGATATTCATTTATTTATTTTACAATCAGTTTTGTACAGCCGTGATAATTTTCACTAACACAAGGCAACCTGTGACTTTTTCTCCAGAGTCAGAATGATGTTGATATTTGTATTTTTGAAATGTTTTCACAGCTATTCAGTACATTTCTATGACATGTGGTAAACACAGTCATGTCCCCCCTTTCTTGATTTTACATGTGCATCAGATTCCTGCCTGGTTTTGACTTTCATCTCATAGATATGACTTTCATCTCATAATTTCAACGTTCTCATCTCATAACGATGAGTTTTATCTTATAATTTTAACTTTTTATCTCATAATTCTGACTTTTTATCTCATAGTTTTGACTTTTTTAATATTTCTTTTTTTTCACTGGTGGAAATGGGCTTTGAAACTCCTGACAGGTCATGCCATATTCCTCTAAAACTAATACAGCTACAGCTCTAAACCAGCAGGGAGCACATAATCCACAGTGAGTATCAGGTTCATAAGAACGGTGTGAACACTCTTCATTTAACCTTAATCCTAAAAACATACAGGTCATTCTGCCTTTCTGTGGTTCAAGCACATTTCATTTGGATATAATTTCTAAAGTGGTCAAGCACACTATGCTGATAAAGGATTTCTATTTTCTTAGTAAGCTCGATGTTTTTTTTAGATAAGTCTTGCTTCATTGCCTTATAGCACACAGATACCAAGAAAGGTTAAAACCTGTTGCTCACGATATGAATGTAATTCTACAGTCATGATTTTGTTCAGAGTTTTGTCCAAAAAAATGACCAGATCCTATTCCTGTTTCTGTTTCTGCCTCCCTGTTCAGGTCAACCTGCTCTGTTCATCTTGATGAGAGCTAGACGCAGGTTTTCGAAAAAATAAAAATAAAGATACATAAGAGGCATATTTTTAGAAAGCTGAAAGCCCAGAAAAGTTTTTCAGATCAGTTGGTCTGTGTGCAAACCGACAAGTCCCGCCCACCTTTGCAGATTCATAGTTTTGAATTCAGAAGTCTCCAACAAACCAGCAAACACAAGGTGTGTTTAGTAAACAACTGTTTTATCTGCATGAATGATTTTAACAAAATAAGGGAAAACTTGTTTCATGGTAGTGCTGCCAGCTCGGCTTGTATGGTATCCCAACATGCTTTGTGCAGGGGAGCGAATTTTTGCACAAAAGGATGAATGGGATTCATAAAATTTCTGCCCACACCCTCAGATGCACAGTGGGATGTGCTGTAGAAACATGAGCATTGAGAAGAGTGAGCCCAGATATGCTTTAGTGTGCAAGGAATGCAGTGCACATGCTTTCTGTGAAACCAAGAAGTTAGGATGAGCTGAGACAGACAAACTGAGACTGTGGTGAAAACCTGACTTTAACCCTGGTGCAGTTTTTTTTATTTGGATGAA
Organism: Halichoeres trimaculatus; assembly: GCF_033239565.1. Taxonomy (NCBI): domain Eukaryota; kingdom Metazoa; phylum Chordata; class Actinopteri; order Labriformes; family Labridae; genus Halichoeres; species Halichoeres trimaculatus. Next base: position 22,058,206 of record NW_027437183.1, read on the forward strand.
AATTTGAACACTGCTTTAAAAAAATATTATATTTCAAACAGAAAGGCATCAAAGTCTGGATGAAGTATCTGTCAGCATGTCCTCATTTTCTTTTATCACCGGAGAAAGAACTCGCTGAAAGTAATATAACTATGTCAGGGAAAGGGTCACTGTGTGCATCAAGAGTGGTGTAATTGTGTTGTGAACCCACCTGTGAAAACACAATTTGCTGTTTGAATAAAGCGCCCTTTTCATTTAAGGAAAATACCAAGCTTTTAACTCTGGACTCGTTTCTGTCGGGCAATTGGAAAACCTCTGTGTGATGCTTTGAAACAGCAGTGTGCCAACATTAAGCCTGACCGTACCTCGTTATAAGACTGCACGCCTGTCGGTGCACAAAAATAGATTTTGGTGCAAGGTTTTAAAGTGTCGGTTGAACTCTTGCAATGATGGCTATGTAACATTTGAGTAATTGGTGATTATTTCCACATGAAAGAGCAGAATCAGAAACAAAAAGGGGGCTCAGATCACTCTGTGAATCTCAAACTTTATAGACTAAAAAAAAGCACATCAGCACAGCATTCCACAGGGACACAGGGTTGGTAGTTTTGTCTGCAGTCTTTTAATTACACAGCCTCCATCAAACACACACAGAACTGTAACTCATACAGAGCTCACTGACACAGCTTAAGAAATGATGCACTGCTGTTGATTAGATGACTCAGAGAAGATCAATCTTGCGTATGGCTATTATTTTCTCCCTCAGTGTCTCTCCTTTACCATTTTAGATCCCACAGTCTGGATTCTGAACGTGTCTCCACCTCCTTACTGCTTGGCTAAATATTCTCCCTGATTGCTCTGATGCCAGCAAATCTAATTTTATGACTTTAGGCGACAAATCAGCCAACAGAGACTCAGCTATTTCTCAACACAAAAACTGCTTTGAGCGTGACAAACTAGGTTTAAATGGTTTCAATGCAGCTGCAATATCATTCCATTTTGCCCATAACTGTTTTTTTTGTTTTGCTTTAACAAACAGCTTTATCGTTAATGTTTTAAACAGTTGATCTGAAGAAAATAAATGCTGTTACAGCTCTTCAGTCAAACACTTGGGCACATTTGGGACACTCGCAAAAAGAAAAGTGCCTCGTCAACAAAACTACTAATCATTTACTGTAGTGGAGACTAAAACTTGCCTTCTGCCACAGAATTCATCCACATTTTCCCCCTGCCTTTCCCTCTGACACACACACACACACACACACACACACACACACGCACACACCAACAAAAACACCAGAAAATGTTGTGATCATGATAAAGGGGAGAGGGGAATAAATTAATCTCTTAAACTGTTTTTCTTGCGATTATCCGCTCTGCTTGTCTCTTTCTGTCTGAATCCCCAGAGAAATCTGACTGCATGCGAAGCCGTGGGAATAAAGATGTTAGCTGCTGCACGCTCCAGAGAAAAGCCGAGAGCACAGTGAGATTCAGAGTTAAGGGCTTAAAACCTTCACATGAAACTGAATGACAGCCATTCACAGAAAAGGACGAATCTACTGTGGATACCACAGCATCAAAAGGTGGACCCCGCAAGGTTCAAGAGTACCAAAAGATCCGGCCTAGAGAAAAATGAACAAAATCAAAACCTTGGTTGTGTTTTAACAAATCTGTGATGAATGCCTTTTATGACTGGGAAGTGGTGTTTGAATACAAATCAGGAGACTATTTATCTTCTCTTTAATCTCTGAATCTCAAAGGCCCTGAGCTTTGTGTGAAAGTATCTCTGTAACATAGAAGGTACTGTGAAGGGTTTTTAATGCTGTGTTGACTCTGGTGACCCCTTTGGATGGAAGTGGTAGTGTTTTTTTTCTCTGATTAAGACTTAATTTCCCATGACCACAGTCACCTACTGTCTTTATGATGTGTCTTTTGCCAATATATGTGTTGAATTAATTGGCTGCTATTGACATTTATTGACGTCAATTCCAATACAACTATTTGCTGCACCTATAAAAGTCAACTGCGCTTTTCAGGAGGGGGAGGCAGGGTCTGGCGGACCTTGTGTAATCTACTGTAGGTGGCAGTGGTGCCCTCTTTGAATGAGAGGTCAGCATTGATATGAGGAGAAGAAGATGCGAGATGACAGAGACATGGGCCATTTTCGAATTTGCATACTATACTAGCAGTGCCTACTGATTCAACCAAAATGCAGTATGCAGTATGCAGTATGCAGTATGCAGTATGCAGTATGCGAACAAATGTCAGAGTTGTAGTATGAGAAAAACACCCGGATGATGTACTGATTTGGGAGAAATCCACAGTATGCATCGGGCCAGTCTGCTCCGCCTACTGTTACCCACAATGCAACGCGCCTGGTCCCATATCATAAGTGAAAATGGTAGAGAGCAGAGCAACAACAACTGGAGTAGCAGAGGAATATAAATGTTAGAGCCATTTTTTTTATCTTTAAATCCTCATCATCTTCACCACTGAAAGTTAATATAAAATGCTCTCTCTGGCAATATATTTGCAGATAAGTTACTCGTGGTTTGTTTATTTTGTACATTTTCAATAAAGTTTTTTGGGGAAAAAAAGTCAGCCGTAGCCAACTTCCGTTTTCTTCGAACTGAAGACCAGTGTAGCATACAACAAAAATTAACCCAACTGAACAGTCATACTACATACTGCTTATGAAAGTAGTAGGCAGTATGTAGCAAATTCGAAAACAGCCATGAAGACGCATTACAAGTCTGACAGAAGTTCAGGCAGCTCACACTTGGACTGAATATGTGTCGTGGTAGTTTAGAGAGAAAGAGTGGCACAATTGTGAGAAAGGATGATGAAGACCATCGAGAGGATCAAAGGATGGAGCGCCCGAGATGAGAAAAATTTAAAGAAAGTACAATTTCTCTGTTTTTTTGGATCAAAAACAGGAAGAGAGACACGGGAAAAGAGTCTACACTTCTTTAGTAGTTTTGGTGTTTACATAGTCATGGTAAACAATACTGTGTGGATCTTAAAAGATTGTTTGAGATGCTCTGAAAATGGCTGGCAGCCAATGAGCTAAATGGAAAACGGATTTTTTCTTTGTTCAAGACATCTTTTTAGATGATAAAGAGTGATGGCTACAACAATAATTTTCAATCAGGAACGCTCTTATCACAGATTTTAACCATTTACTGCCAAATGGATATAAAGATGTGCTTTGCGTTATAAGCTCTGCTTTTCAGAGTGCTCCCTGGGTTAGCCAAGCAGCCTGCTCTGGTTCTCCAGAGACTGCATTGCAATATCCCTCCACACATGGGTAAATACATATAGACTTAATAGGAGGAGGCTTAGGTGGAGGAGGTGATGTTTAACAGACAGCAGCAGAGTGTGGGCAGCATAGGTGTAGCACGGATTAGTGAGACGTGTTTGAATACACAGTCTTAGCATTGGAGCTGTGATTGGTTGAGTCAGGTTGTAAACAATGATTCGAACATCAGCCTTGTTAGAGCTCGAAATGCAACAACAAACAAAAAATGTAAGAACTGGTCGATACTGTAACAAAAGTGCTGAGCCTTAAATGTTATTAAAAGAGAAATTGATTGAATCCAAAATTTAATAACTTTTTGCCAAAATGTTACATTTTGATATAAAATATATATGTTTTCATTTTGGGTCATTGTTACATTAAGGGCTCTAACAAGCCTGTCAGCTGATTACAGCTGGGTGTATGGCTTTCATGTCCTGCATGAATTGTCTGTCTCAGCTCATCCTACATGGCAACAACTTCTGTGAACTTTGATTCATCACCATCAGTCTGCTTGCAGCGCCTAGAAGTATTGGTATATCATTACTTTTACATCTACATTGTCATGATAAGTGATCCAGTGTCCCAGGAATGCACAGTAAAACTATTTTTTCCAAAACCAGGAGTGAAATATTCTCTGCCAGCACACGTTTTGCTGTAATACCAAGCAAAATCCCAATCATACAGTCTCTCTATACACAATACTTCAGCAGATATTCTTTTACTAACGCAGCTCTAATGTCAGCCATGAGTATTAACATTATGTCAAAAGAAACAGATTTAAGGAAATAAACTCCCCCTGACTGCTTACTTACATCTCCCTGCCAAACTTTCCTCATGGAGTTCTAAATATAGACACTTTAAGGGAAGTGCCGGATATCAAGTCCTGTTTCATGGAAAATCTGACTCGAATACAGTCACTAAACCTCAGTGTACAGAAGAAACCAATCTTGTTTCTGGTAATCTCATTTCACTATGTAGGTCATGAAGAGACATCAGCGGAAGAGTGACACTGTCTCAAAATCTAACAGTGCTTTTAAAAAACTCACGACTGGATTGAAAACCCAAATTATAAATAAACAAATGTTTCACTATTAAAGCTTGTCTCAGCTGTGTGAGTCTGGGTTGATTACTTTTTATTTAATGAGAAACAAATTACTTCGCTCTGTCAGTGTGTTTTATTCTAAATTTCCCTTTACTGATATTATTTTCATGTGTGTATTTGTTCAGAGTTTATTATTATTAAGATGTGATCTCAGTGATGTTGATCTGTAAAATGTATGCATCCAAACTCCAAACTGAATTCAAAGTTAAGTCTATTACAATGTCAGATGACAAAAAAAGGCGAGTGTACCAACATCAATTTAAGTTTTTTTTTTTCAATTAAACAAGAAGTGCTGTAAGTGAAAGAAAAACAGAAAACTTCAAAATAAAAGACAGAAAATGTTCCACTTTAACGAACTGTGGAGTGACTTTTAGGAACACCATCACTTATGATAAAATAGGTTTATAGGACACCTAATACTAACGCTTAATCTGCCTAGATAGTGTGTGTGGACATGTTTGCGTGTTGTTTGCAGGAGGATTTGGTACCTTAATCCATGTGGTCTGGATTAAAGCTGGAAAGAAACTCAATGTTATGAATGAGGATTCAGTTGAGTTGTTGGTGGTTACAGGAGAGACAGAAGGGGGGATGAAGTGATGGATGCATTTCTTTTGATTGTGATCGTAAAGCACTGCTAACACATCTCTGAATTATTTTTTCACCGTTTCAATTAAGCACAGTTTTAGACATGGCTGTGACGCTAAGTTATTAAAATAGCAGATCAGCTGTGCCTTTGCGTGCCCTACATGACACATTTAATGCATATTCATAAATGCTTACTCCCCCACTTTTGACTTCTCTGTCATTTCCCACGCAGAGGAGGAACGCTGCATCCATTTTCCAGACCAAAATGAGGTTATTCGAGTCCATCTAGTTAATATTATCTTTATTTTTAATGAAATGCATGGATTCCTCTCTCTGGGTTACCTGAGTCCATAGCGGCTAATTAAAGGCTGGCCTTCCAATTCATGTATAAACAAAAGGAACTTTGAGCTGCATAAAATGTCGCACTTTCTCTGATTTACTTCATTCCAACAGAATAACAAGGTTTCTGATCCATGAATTCCTGATCAAACATTTGTTTTTCTTTTTAAATGTGTGCTCTCCTTTTATAAATTACTGCTCTATCGCTAGCTCTCAACTCATTTCCATAATAAACACAGAGGAGAAAAGGAGCACCTGCCAATGACTTTAGTCAACATCTTCCAATTATTCACATGGCAGTAATTGAAAGTTTCTCATCACTGATTGCTTTGGTTAAATACGTCTGAGTTGTTTTGTGAGTGTTTCTGGCATAAACATTTTTTTTTTTATGTGACATTCACAGCCAACGAGTTTGACAAAAGGCTTTGTATCAGAGAGGATGTAACAGCATGTTTGAGTCAGTGATAAGATGGTGTTTACATTACTGGAGTGGATTCAGAGGTAAACAGTAAGCTACAACCACTTACATAAGGTGCAATATACAGCGAGCAGGTGGTTTAGCAAATTAGGATGTAGACAGGTTGAGATGACCCAGCTGTCAACCAAAGCTTTATTCCTTATCGGTGGATTCTTATCAGCCACCTGCTTTGAAAATGCATGAGGAAAACCATCTATACTGTTGATATCCAAATTAAAACTAGAAAAGCACTCAGAGAGCGCAGACCTCTGCCAAGCATATTGTGATTGTCACACAACACTTAAGTCCTACTTTAATGTTATACTTCTTTTCAGCAGACTGTCTGCTACAATTTGGTGTAGATGCAGGTTTGTATAATAACTTGTTACCGGACAGTGTTGAAAATTGTGATGAGCCAGCACATTTTTCACATTCCAGATCTTATTATCCATAATATTGCCAGGATCTGAATAGTACTTTTACATCCATCAGAAATTATTGTGACCTTGTCTTGTATCGTTTGCAAAGAAATATGACTATTTATTGTGGAGTTCTATACACATACAGTGAAAACAGCCCTATCGCACAATGATAAAGAATCCTTTCAAAAAAATCCTGGATCCAGACGGTGATCTGGATCGCCTCCAAAATTTAGTCACTTCTTCCAATATTGAACATTTCCTGAAAATTTCACCAAGATCTGTTCATTACCTTTTGAGTCATGTTGTTCACAGACAAACAGGCAAACTCTCCCAAAACATAACCTCCTTGGCAGAGGTAACAACCCCTATAATGACTAACCCACCAGTTCAGCACTACAATTCCACTGCTACGCAGACGATACCCAAATGTACATCTCCACAAAAACCATCACTCCAACCGTTCTGTCCACCATCGCTAACTGCCTCACTGACATAAAAACCTGGATGAACTGCAACTTCCTCAAACTCAACTGCAACAAATCAGAAATCCTTATCACTGGTCCCAAATCCCATCTCCCATCTTCTCAATTGTTTTTTTCAACATCGGTGAATATACAGTCACCCCTTCCCCCTCTGTCCAAACCATCACCAATCACCAATTAGTAACATCACGATAACATCCGTCTTCCACCGCCACAACATAGCATGCCTTTGCCCTAGCTGCTGTACCCTCCCCGTTTCTGTTACTGAAACACTCATTCATTTTTCATAACCACTGAATTGCAACAGCATTCTTTATGGTCCTCTTTCCACTGACCTTCAAAAGTTACAGTACATCCAAAATTCAGCAGCCCGCTTACTCACCCACTCCCATTCCCATGAACACATCACACCCATCCTTCAGCACCCCCACTGGCTCCCTGTTCAGCTCTGAATCCACTTCAAGATCCTTCTCTTCACCTACAAAGCCCTCAGTAACCTTGCTCCCCCATGTCTTGCAGATCTTCTCCAACGCCTCTTCCACACCTGCCACCTCAGATCTTTAGACACCAACCTCCTGACCCGATCACTAGTACCAAGCACCGCAACAGAGAAACAACAGAGCTTTTTCCACTGCTGCTGCAACCCTCTGGGACTCACTTCCTCCAAACATCTGCAGTTCAGACTCCCTCCTGTCATTCATACATCAAATCAAAACCCACCTTTTCGAGACAGCATACAAGACCCACCATCCCACCATTATAATCTCTCACTTCTGTTTCTCTGTGTATGTATCTATTTTTCTTTTCACTTTTGTGTCATCTTTGAGTATGTCTAAAAGCGCAATATGAATCAATGTTTTATTATTATTATTATTATTATTATTATTATTATTATTATTATTATTATTATATACATTATATATTATTATAATTATTATTATTATTAACATTATTATTATATACATTATATTATTATTATTATTATTATTATCATTATTATCATTATTATTATTATTATTATCATTATTATTATATTAGTGTTGAGCATATTACTTAAAAAAAGTTTTGAGAAGTAATTAGTTACTTGTTACTTTCCCAAAAAAGAAACAGAATCAGTAACTGAATTACTCATTTATAAACGTAATTAGTTAATAGGGAAAGTAATTTTTGTGTTGCTTTTGTGAAAAACCTTCAATTTTGCAAAAATAATTGCCTGCCAGCACTCCCGATTTATGACTCCCCTGCTTATTAACCGTGTCTCCTGCTCTACTCCCTGACTTGAATTATCTTCCGATTACCCCCTTGTTTCTAAGTATGGTCCTGTCATCTTTAATATTTTTTCAAGTCAAAATAAGTCGGCTACTTGTGCCTCACATTTAAACCTCAAAAAGCTTCCACCCCTCTTCCTGTAGTTGGTTTGCTCCAATAAGGCTGCAGGAGATCCTCTCTGACTGTAGGTTACACAGGCACACACAGGTAGCTGTGTGACATCTGTTGCTAAAAAATTTACTTTAGCACCAGCTCTTTGTTAAAAATAGAGTCAACATGAATTAACTCATCATCACTGATGTGGTGATCCGGATCACCGTCTGGATCCAGGATTTTTTTAAAGGATTCTTTATCATTGTGAAATAGGGCTGTTTTCATCATATGTGTATATAACTCCACGATAAATGGTTGGATTGTTGGTCACATTAAATTTCTGACGGATGTAAAAGTACGATCCAGATCCTGGCAATATTCTGGATACTAAGATCTGGAATATGAAATATGTAATGGGTCATTATAATTTTCAACACTGTCAGGTAACAAATTATCGTACAAACCTGCAACTAACACTAATTTGTAGCAAACAGTCTGCTGAAATGGAGTATAACATTAAAGTAGGACTAAAGTGTTGGTGACAATCACAATATGCTTGGTGGAGGTGCGCTCTCTGAGTGTTTTTCTAGTTATCATTATGACAGTGATGTTACACGATATGGCTGGCTACATGTTGACAGCCTATAAAGCACATCTGGTACATACAGCATACTAGCAGGTTGAGAGGAAACTGAGGACACATTAAACCACTTCAGACCCACAGAGTGAGAAATCTGTTTTAACTCCTCATTCATGCTCTCTTTATAATGCATTTGACCAAGGACTCACCTTGACTCTGTTTTTGTATGTATTAATGACGTGCATTTGATTCTCAGCACATGCCATGTCTCTAAACTCTGAACACATTTTGTTCTGACACCTGGGCTTCTAAATGCCATCAGGATGTCCCTGACACGGTCTTCGCTTATGGGAAACAGTTAGTGTTGTCGGGGGGTTTGACCAATCAGAATCAAGTATTTAAAACATCCAGGTGATTGGTATGGAAGCTGGAAAATGAGCTCCGTTCTGAATCTGATATGTCAGTGTGCTTTCGCAGCCATCTCCAAATCCAATCTAAGGTTAATCTAATACTCAAATCACATTCTGAGCTGAGAGGAACCTGCTTCACAAAACAATTCTTTCCACTTCATTCACTTTTAGACCAGATCTGACTTCAGAGGAGGCACTGCATATTCATTTGCGTGTGTGTGTGTACGTGCAAGTGCGTGTGTGTGTTCCACTTACTTCAGTTTTTCCCCCTGGATAGTGTGCTTTTTTAATTTATAAGTTTTTGCAGCATTTCTTTTCTGCTGCAATAACATGATGAAGGTCAGTTAGACAGATACAACAGAAAATGCTGCCCTCTTAGTACAAACACAGCTCTACTCAATGACAGCTAATTGTTTTTTCTTTTTGTTTGAGTCTTGTTAAGAAGTCAAGTACAGCCGTTTGTTTTATGGGTGAGCAGGATTTACCGCACAAACTTTATGGCATATGGGTGTCAAAATATTGACATCTGAGTTTTGTACTCCGAGAGATTTTTTTGAAAACAAGGGTGAAAAAGGAATCTCAATATCCATATCTTGAAAGTTGTGTTAAAGGAGTGTTGCATGTCTGAGTGTTACGCCTACACTTAGGTTTCCGTCTGCGAAGACTTATCTCATCCCTGTTTTGACAGGGCTTACGGAGGGAGGAGGTGAGCCTTACTAGAAGTGTCAGTCAAACACTGTTTAAGGAGTGCATCTGCAACTATCCCACTTATAGGTGTGATGTCTCTTTATTTCTCATTTCTCCCACACACCACTGTGGCCCAGACTCGCCAGCCTGGCTGACAGAGGAGGGTCCCACACAAGCTATTGTCCCTCTGTGGCTCAGATCCTTTTGGGCTCCTGACAGTGGACCAGTGCCTATTTTCACCAACAGGCAACTTTGCAAGGTCACGTCTGTTATCCCCTGATAAACAAAGAGGGGAGGAGGACAGGGAGAAACACGGCTCAGTGCGACCCTTAAGCTACGGTCCTGGCAGCCACTGTGACAACAGGACTTGGCTGTCCCTGCTGATAAAGGCAAACCAGCAACATCTTCAACAAGCCGTGGCATTGGTTGAGCGCTGTACCTCTGTCACTCAAAATAAGAGGGGAGCAGAGATAATTAGAGCAGCCACACTGCTGCGTGGGACGACTCCAAGTCCGAGTCCAACCTCCACGCTTTTCCAGAATAATTACTGCAGGTAGGCTGATGGCTGCTCTGTCAATTGATGGATTTCAACAGTTTCAGAGCAGCTCTGCACAGTGGTGTTGGCAGATGTGCTGTTAGTGATGAGGCCCCCTGGGAGAGGTGTGACCTCCAGACAGTTCTAATAATGACCTATCCCACGGACGACTACCAGGTGTAATGGCAGCCAACCTTAAGCTAGTCCTAATGACAAGCGGTATTGCTAAGGTCAGCTGTTTTGTTATCAGCACTGTCAGTGCTGGCAGAGACAGGCGCTGTGCAGCTCGGTCACACTTCTCGTCATTATCTTATCTAATGCTGCTGTGATTGAAATAAAGTACAGCACCTGGAATAAAGGCCAATTGTTACAGAGCTGGTGCTGCTGCAGAAAGGGACAAAAACCCACACTGTGGACGTGCTAGAAACAGGAAAAGTGGAAGGGCAAAACTATCATGAGAGATAAAAGGATTAAAGAGAGTTCATCTACATTTACATAAGCAGAGATCCTCAATTTAGTTTCAAATAAATCTGATACTGTTTGGAACGCAAGATTGAAAAAAAAACCTCAGCCATTTGTGCATGAATGAACCTTCTATGATATAATCATAAATTTGAGTATCTGCTTTTGTTCAGTCGTGTTTAGATGACATAAAATTAAGATTAAATGATCCAGTGAGCCCCTTTAGTAGAATTACCTGCAGGTAATCTAAATAGATAAAAAAGACATTCATCGCTGTTGATGTTTGTGCCTTAAAAGAGCAATGCTCAGATGTTTTTATCATTTAGTTGAAAACCGTTGTATCTTTTTGTGTGCTTGCTGTGGGCAAATTTACCTTGAACCTGTCAGTCTGTTGGACTGGTGTCTATGGAACATAGACTGTACAACACATGAATCTAGTCTCTCTGACTGAAGTCTGTCTTCATTTGGGGCCATATTGGAAATGCTGACTCAACCTAACTTTGGTTGAAAATGTAATAATAAATGTAATCAAGTCTGAAATGTAACAACTGACCCCAAAATGTAAGAAATGTTACTTTTTGGGGATAAAGATATTAAATTTGGGGTTTTATTACATTTTTGGTTGTTGTTACATGCCGGGCTCTGACAAGCCCATAAGTTACTGCTACATTGTGGCCACCTGTCATTCAGGTGAGCCGTGCGTCTCATTGGGCAAAGTCGTGACCTTCTTGATTACTCAGCTGTGAGAAAATTCATCCCCTGTACAGTGTGAGCTGTTAGAGAAATGAGCTGTTCAGACAGAAATCATTATTGTACCAGGCTTTAGACATGTTTCTTTTTTTTTTTTGTCTTCTTTGAATGTGAGTATGTGGTTTCTGGTACTCCCTGAGCCAGCCTGATTGGAGCTTGAAATGTAACAACTACCCAAAATGTAATGGAAAAAAAAGTAATAAAACCTGGAATTTAATAACTTTTTTGCCCAAAATGTAAAAATTTCTTACATTTCAGGTCTGTTATTACATTTTGGGCTCAGTGCTTTTGTTACATTACTGACTGGTTGTTACATTTCAGGCTTTATCACATTTTTTTAAAATTACATTTTGGGTCATTGTTATGTTTCGGGCTGTTGTTGTGTTTTGGGCTCTAACAAGTCTCAAGTGGAAGCTGAATTTTTTCAGGATTTGCTTCCTCTCATAGCTGGAGGTTGGCACTTGGTGATGACTCTAGTGATGGGCAAAGCTTTGTTCCTTTTTTCAGTGGTGGTAAGAGCACAGAAGTCATGGCATAATATCCAAAAGCACAGTAATTCACAGAAAGACAGTCTAACCTGGTGTTTGTATGTTGTTCTCTTTTAGCCCAGCTACTCCCAGCTGCTCTACACTGCACTTTGCTCCTAATTAGTCTTATTTGGTTAAAATAAAGTATAATTTAGACATGGTGTTTGTCTTTTGTTGTGACCTCTCACCCCAGGTCATGGCAAATGGGAGTTGGTCTGAGTACTTGGATCAAGATGTTTTGGATTGTTTTGAGTATCTAATTCCTTCACTTGGATCTGACCTGGTGAAAAACCATGAACACTAACATGCTACTGATATGATCTTTTAACTAATGGTCTGTTTTGTTTTCAAATAAGTAAACTGAGACTGTTATGTAAGTGGTTAAGAACTCATTGCAAGAGGTATAATCACATCCTGACAGGAGAGTAGAAGAGCCTGATAGATTATTTTTTCCATAAAGACATCACAACAGTGTGGGATTAAATCATGACTGACAGATGCAGCCGATGTTTCAGATGATGATGCAGATGGTGATGTACCTCTGACTTGTTGCCATGATGGGAACCCTCCACCCTTTGATCTGGCTCAGCTCTGTGTCTGACACCTCGATCTGGAGGGGTAACCGGGGGATCCACACGTTGAGCTCCAGCTGAGCGCTCAGGTACCCGTAGGTGAAGTTTACCATCATCCCCACCTTTCCCTTCATCTCTTTGCCGTTCACGAAAACATAGTCGCACCTGTCCGACACCTGTGAAAGAGAGGGGAGAGATGGAGGGAATTAAGGGAGTCAGAATTAAAGTTGAGCTCTTCTGACAGCCGCGCTGGATGAACACACTGAATTACAGAGAGAGGCGTACACTGTAGGCCAGGTCCTCTAACTTGATTATAAGGCTTTACACTCTGCGCTGATACAGTACTGCTGTCACTACTTTGAACAAGATGAAAGGTCCTCTATGAGCTTTACTCTCAGGGAAAGCATGGAGGAGGGCAGCTAGGACATGTTTGAACCTGAGGGAAAACAGGTCGTGCTCTGCCCCTCTATTAAAGTTTAGCCTGCAGCTAAAAGAAGAGCCAGCAGATGGAAACAAGTAAGAGGAGAGCTGTTGTCTCTTGATAAAATGGCCAAATTCAAAGCCATCTGTTTCATAAAGTGCTTTTCAAATGAAGTGGGACAATTTTGTTGCTATTGAAATACATAAGTCCTTGTTGCTCTGCATCCCTCTCTTTGAAACCTCCCCTGTGTTTCTTTCTTTACTCACACGAGAGTTTGAAATATGTCCAGAATCTCCTCTATACTCCCTTTAAAGCCGTATGTTACAGCCGTGGAAACATTACAAAAACTGCCATATGTAAACACACAGAGCCAGAAGAGGATCTCAGGAGGGATATCCAACATTCAAGTCAATCACTCTCTCTCTCTCTCTCTCTCTCACACACACACACACACACACACACACACACACACACACACACACACACACACACACACACACACACACACACACACACACACACACACACACACACACACACAGGCATTTAATCAGTATGTCTTAAACAGAGATATCCTGTTTTTCGGGCACTTTGTCAATCCTATTGATCCCATCATATAGCAGACTACCATGGCTGGAACCAGATGGAATTAGATGGGCTGGAGGAATATCTTTTTTCTACTTCCAAGTTATTTCTCCACAGCCAGATAAAACCATAAACAGACATTCATCACGAGGCCACGGCAGGATATCCTCTGTGAGTACGGAGAAATCTTTGTGTGACAGATTCCATGGCTTTGTGGAAGCTCTTTCCATTTCACATCACGTCCAAAGTGAAGCCAGCAGCAGACTTCTTGTAGAAAGCACATTTGGCTGGTTTTTAAAAGCAGATATTCTGGAGATTTCAGGCACTGATTCTATATTCTGCACTGTCGACTCTGTGCCAGAACTTGTGGTTGTAGCTGTATGCTAGTTATCTGTTTGCCAAATGAAAGACCTCACATTGAACTTGTTTTTCACTTGTATGCATCATTTGCACTAGTTTCTCTGTAACCTTATTGTAACATGTTTCTTTTTCACTTCAAGAAACTTACTCTTAGTAATCATTGTGTTGATACAGTCAGATAATTAAACCTTTCAGGCAGTGATTTCCCTAATGCTTTCTTCTATCCATCATGAAGGGGGGTTGTTATGCTTTCTGGTATATTCAACATGGAAAGGAGGTCACAAAACTGTATGTCTGCACTTTTTACTTTACAAATATTCACATACTCTTATGGTGTATAAATCCCTGAATCTTTAAACTGTTAAAACTGTTTCAGAAGAACTTCACCAGATTTTAACGAGACTTGTTGAAATGATGACTTCATCACACAAGTTGGGATTTCCCAACTAGTTCAGGAGGTGCAGGCCTTGTTAGAGCCTTGAACGTAAAAATGACCCAAAATTTGTTGTTACAATTTGAGCAAAAAGTTATTACATTTTGGGTTTTATTACATTTTTTTAAATTACATATTGAGTTGTTATGTTTTGGGCTGTAACGGGCCTCTAATAGGCCCCAAACACCAAGGTCCACCCATCGCCCACCCAACAGCCACCCCGGTGGGCTGGACAATCAGAGGGAAGGGACCTGTGGACTGGGGAGCCAGCAGCTAAAATAAATAAATGAAAATGAAGATTTCAGACAAAGGCTGAAATAAGGGTTTTCTGAAACACCAGTTCAAGGAAAAAGGGGACAGCATAATGCCTCAAACAAAAGGTAACCCCCCCTTTAAATATTTACCCAACTATCTTTGTCTCATTTGAAACTGATTATTTTTTTTCAGTCCTAAGTGACATTTTAAATTGATATTTATTTATGATTTAATGAGAGACAAACTGAATGTTTTCTGAAACTGTCAAAAGAGGATAAACCACTTCTGGACTTGTGTTGAAGTGACTGCTATACCTACAGACTCTGAATCCCTGTTTATCTTTCTTTACTCATTTTTTAAAGTCTTCCAGGGGCTGACTGACAGGGGAGGACTGTTTCCTCTCCTCTCCAACACCCACCTGGGATCGATAACATGCTGTTGGTGATTAAAATAATTTTTGCCTCGGGTATTAAACTTCCTGCAGGGAAAACTACTCTGAAAAAGGGGAAGCTAGTTCGCCTGCACAGCAAAATGTTTATACTTTCATCTGATTTCTTGTCAAAATATCTTATTAGACTATGACCACACAGACCTAAACAGTCCAGATATGAATCATTTTTCAAGGAGAGCCAAGATTAACAACATAATTGTGATGACTTTTTGTAATCAGTAAAATTAGCTGCAGTGGTGACAAATTTTCTCAAGAAGTTTAACGAGATAAGTATTACATCTCGACCTAATTTCAGTGCACTTACTTAAAAAAAGTAAAGTTTTCATGTTGCTTTGGTCGCCATTTACATGCATTACGTTCATTTAAATCCTTGATTCTGGCTTGTAATAACTTAGATTTATTTTTGACATTGATCAGGTTAGTGTGGCTTACTTTAGCCGTACTGAAATACCGTCCTTTGTTTGATGACTGACAATAATAACAACACTTGTTTGTGTGTGGTTGTGTCTTTCTGTAGCTACTGACTTTCATAGTTTGATTTTGACTTAAGCATTTTGAACTTCACACTTCATAACACAAAGTAAAACACAGGAGCAGTGAGCTCTCCAACATTTTGAGTCCACTGAGTACTGAACAATAAGATGGATAACTTGCTAATTCACTAGCTAATGAATAAGCCAAGTGCACAGACTGTACAGCTTTGATAATTTGGCATTTTCCAGCCCCTCGCTCCCCTCCAGCATCACTCTCTCTTCCAAATGACTTCTCTTCTTGCTCTAAAACACAAACACAGCAACAGCCATAGCGCCAAACTCAAGGCTTCAGACCAAATGGTGTAATGAAAGAACTTTACCCATATCTGTAATGACAAAGTGCTATAGGAGGTGTCTCTTTGTGAAACTGTCTTTTTATAATTACACAAAATATAGTTTTAGTTTGAGGAAATAACTCCAGAAACTCCATCATGCAGTGATGTTTTAGTTCAGAAACCAACCTTACGTTTTATTCCATTGTGTATTTCTTTTTTTTTTTTTTATAAAGCCATCCTCCCTTTTCCCTTTTTGTTTGATTTACAGCGAGAGGTTTTTTTTTTTTTTTTAAATCCCTGTCAATCACCAATCCCTGAGATGGGGCTGTATTCTCAGCATTAGAAGTGTTTTGGTGTCTTTTTGTGGTACATTTGTGTTTTAAGTGGGCCAGTACACAGAAGAAAGTTGCCAGTTCTAAATTTAACCCCTTTTCTGGGATATTTTTTACAAACAGGCTTTTGGAATGGACATTTTAGAAGCACATAATATGATATGAACCACTGATACTGCTCACCTTAAACACAACAACAACTGAATAAAGAGAGCAGTGATGCCTTATTTATTATTTTTCCCCAATTTAGGCACTACTTTGCAATTCAAGTAGTATTGACCAACCAAGTCTCAGCAGGCTTTGGTGTTTGCAGCAAACATGGTCTATGTGGAGCAAAAGCAGGCCAAAGGCACACTGCCCACAGAGCATCCCGATTCCCATCAGCAGTGATCTGATGATGTTTTATTCATCCATGTAATCAGATATCTTCATGAAAGTTTACCTAATGAACATTTCTAAATTCAAATTTTATTTTATTTTTCTTGGTGCTTTGTTACAAAAGCCATCAGCAGTTACGTTTTCCAATCACCTGGGATGCGTTATCGAGTCAAAATCTGCCTAAAAAACGAAAACAAAAACAAACGAGTGTATGCTTTGGGAATGTCCTGGGTCAAGTAACTTCTGGCTATAAATATTTGATAATTTTTCAAAAATTATAGCGATCATCTGTTTTTTGCTTGTTGTCTGTCCTTTGCAACTCTTGTAGCCAAAAGACAAATTTTGGTTGGATGGAAAGACTGTAACCCTCAAAAATTTACGCAGTGTATTAGAGACATGCTGTAGTAATGACTGGTAGACATGCCACTAGTAACTGTAATGTTGGTGGTAAACATGGCTTGACATCAGCTTTTTGGCTCACCAGCCACTGTGGCTAGTGGTTTTTCAGAGTTACAAGCCACTCAGTATTTTCACTAGCCATAATTTTGTTGTTGGATAATTAAGTTTCATATGATTAAAGCAGATGATGACAGGCTTAAGTTTCCTTGAGATGGATTTATAACCTTTCTAAACGTAAATGACCTCTGTGCACACTCAAATCAAGACTTCAAATATTAATTAACAACAGTAATTTTTCAGTAATAAAGTAATTACCATACTCAATGGGCTATAAGTCACTCCGTAAAATAATTACACATTTTTTGAAGCCATATCAGTCAAAAAATGAGTCATGAAGTGGAAAACAACATATACGTTGTATATAAGTCAGACTGGACTTTAAGTCACATATATTTAGAATGATTGGGTTTGTTTACAGTATTTCCAGAGAGAACTTTTTACCAAGAAGCAACCCAAGAACCTAAGTCTAAGAATATGAGACAATGCGGAAGTGCAAAAATCTGCTGTTTCTCGAGTGTCCACTTGAGTCTGGCTCCAGAAGTAACGGAAGTCACATACACACCAGCCCAAAATAAGCCGTTTTACAGCAGAAATTAACTTATTTACAGCCTGGTAAAAAAAAAAAAAAACTTTCCTGTCTGAGTCTCTAGTTTTACTATCGGCACCCAACTCAACTTTTCTAGCTCAGCAGTTCAGAAGATATTAAGATCTTGAGCTTGCCCAATCAGAGGCACAGCTCAGGGTCACATGACCGACAGGTGCCCTATGGCTGTACACGAAGCCCTTGCCACAACCAATATGGCCCATATGCTTCATTTTCCGTTTCAGAGACACACAAGTGACTTCAGGGACTACATCCATGTTTTATGCAGTCTATGCTTTTTACATATAACTTTGATTAGTGTTTGTAAATAAGGAGCTTTAATTGTTCCTACACATCACATATCTGTGATCAGTTTCTTTTCTCTACGTGCTCTTCTCCACATCACAACACAACACAACAGAAGTTAAAAGAGGTCAGTTATCCCAACAGACACAGAAAGGTTGCGAAAGAAACAATTTTCTTTTTTTAACTTCATGAAACTTCATGAATCAGTCATGTCACACTAACGTAACGTTAGCCTTGGAGCTTTATTTATCATAGCTGTAGTTATAAGTGGAGTCAGGACACATGGATGTATGAATCGTATCATTATTGTTGTTCTAAAAAAAAAAGTCTGAGCCTCCTTTGCTGCACCTATGCCACATGGCACTACAATGTAAAAGTAAATAACAGAGTTACTTAATGAAGCTTTTAAAGATTTCTACAAGGGCGATGTTGTCCCTGTGGTTACACTCTGTCATGGAGCAGATTGGGCTTTGTCGGGGCGCCCAGTGTGAGAGTGTGTTTGAACTGATAAAGATGTCAGAGGAGTCCCCGCTTCTTATCAGCCCTCATTGTTCAGCTCTTTCTCTCCCACTGCACTCAGTACACTGATAGTAAAGTGCCTTTGACAGCCCCTTCGTCTCTGACTTTTCTGTCTGCACGAGCATTAGCCTTTCAGGCTAGATAACACCTGACTGGGCTCCATATCTAATAGTGATATGAATGATCAATAATATGGATGCAGCTGACAAATATGTTTATCCTATCCGTCTTATTCTTCTCACCACATTAACAAAAAGCTTCAGGACCTCAGTTTATCCTTATTTGTTGAAGGAAAAGTGTTTGTGGGATTTATTAACATACTGTTCTGGGACAGTTCTGTCCCATGACGGGGAAATTAACTGCCTGTTTGCATTTCTTTGATCTAGTCCCAAATAATCGGAGCAGAACAATTATAAAAAGCATGTCAGCTGGCATCCAGCCATCCCAATACATTACACTGACATGCTTACACCATCCTGCTGTGCTGTTATTAACTCTGAATCAATACTTTAACATACAAAGACACCCCTGATTAATCAGCAGCTCCTTTAACCTCTCTGACGCTCCTCCTGCACGATGCGTGCTGTGTCAGACTGAGGGAGGGGCTGTCTCCGTGAATTACACCCTCCCCCGTCATTCTGATTCACAAAGTATCATAAACGTCCAGGAGGATCCACCGCAACATTAATCAGAAACATTAGGCGGCTAACGGGAGAATACTTACAGAGGACATTAGGGCTGTCTCTGGATGGAGCCCAGGAAATTAACAACTCAGCAGACAGATACAATCCACAGCAGATATGAGCGATGGGAGTAGGGAGCATGAAGGTGGGGTGAGCCTGTCTCTTGCTTGTACACAGAGTTGGCTTGACAGGAGCAATTAAGCTGCTCAGGATCCTCTGCATAAGCTGCATCACTCACTTCAATGCAAGAGGAAAGGTTGTAAATATTCTAATAGCCCTGCTTGGAAGAGGCAGCGGTTAAAGGAGCACACTCATAGCATGACCTTGAGTGATCACAGTTCAGGGCTAACAGGAGTCGAGAGATTTGCTTTGGAGACTTATTAATACAACCAGAACTAAGCAGCATATTTGGATTGGTGATTTGCTGTTTTGGTATCTTTTGTTATTGTGAACAACTGAAATTTAATAAAGGGTCAAAGGTAAATCCTGAAATGTGTGCTTCATGCCAGGAAATGGAAGCATGAAGCACAGAGAGATTGTTTGGCTTTTCTAACAAAGACCCTCGCAAAAATCAGCAAGAAATGATTCAACTAGCAAAGTTTCAAACTAGAAGTAAGAGTTTTTAGACACTTGAGGCTCGAACAACTTAATATGAATACATCCTTGACAAGATGTGTTTCTCTTACGCTGCTGCCTGTTTTCCTTCAGTTTTTTTTATTGTGGAATAAAAAAAAAAAAGATCATATAACAAGCTGCCAGATGCGTAATGAAGGAGCTGCTTGATTATTGGTCTTTGGATGAAGATGTTTTTAATCATTTTTGATGACTTCTAGGTAGCGGTGAAGGTGTTAGTCCCATATTTTATCACAATGTATGAAGACAAGGGGCAACAATGATGTCAAGCCCTCTGTACCAATAAACACTCACTTTAACTTTTCTTACACAGTGATTTCTCATGAGTCTGTCCACTGCTGTACGTCTCTCTATATGTAAAAAAACAGGAGAATGTACTCTGTGAACTCTTATGCCGACCTGCTATCTAGCGTATGCGCCTGTTAAATATGGACTTAAGATGCACAAGCCCCATTTTCATCAAGCAGTTCAGTTTGGTTCGTCTCAGCACACGCATTTTGTGGCATTTCCACTGACTAATCCCGGGACAGATCCCCATATAACTGAGCGGAGCTTTCCCACTTTTTGGCACCCTTCCGTAGGGGTGCCAGACTAAACCGAGCCGATCTCAGAAGGTGGAGCTACTACACTGCAGACCATTGATTGGTCCAAAGAATCGTCCTGAAACAAAGCTTAATTGCACTTTATATAAAGTAGCTACAAGCCAATCACAAACAGGGTAAAATGTTGGATGTCTTCCATCATTAATCTATGTTCACTGTGTTGCATTTTTCTTCTTCATTGGATTTATTAGTGGGGTACACTGTGTCGCTCTGCTATGACGTCACACTACTATGTTTCTGATGCAGCTATTGGAATCCAGCTTTCACGCCGCCTACCTTGAGGGGGCACGGTTGGCTGTGGAAACGTAAACAGTACAAAGCTTAACTTGCTTTGCTTCGTGGAAACAGGGCTATAGACTGAAAAAGGGGGATGCCATCTCACTCAGCTTGAAGTGAGGTCACCACAAAAAACTGCTCCTCCTGGTGGTTGGCTGTAGTATATGTCAAAAAAATCAGTCATTCCAGTTGAGGTGTTGCCACAAGTGGATACACCTTGTAGAAATGTTTGTTACATCTGTTTGCTGTGCTGATATGAAGATTCTATTGGGCTGCAGCGTGTTCAATTCCTCTTTTTTTTCCATAAAAGTTTTTTTTCATTAGTTATCAGAGGTTAAAAACAGGGTTTTACATCAAGTTTAATGATGATTGACAGCTGCTTTTCCCGTGTACTTTTTTTTCTGGATCAATAAAATGCGTCACCAGAGAGACAGTAAGAGATTAGACTCTAGAAAAAACAAACATATTATTTTTGTCACCCAGCTCCACTCAGATTCTCTCAGAATCCATCAAAGTCTCTACTGCACAGACTCCGGCTGCGCAATGCTTTCGGCTGAGACGGGGGTTTTTCGGCTTCAAAACCGTACAATTGTGAAAGGCGGAGCCACTCTGTCCGCTCTATATACAGGATATGTTCAGACCAAGTTTGTGTTGGTCAACAGTCCAGAGGCTTTGCATCCTAAAGACAGCAACACAACCCTTTACACCTGACCACACCTCATTACAAGACCAACACACCCATGAGTGCTGACACTGGCAGACCGTGAGCTTAAAAATGACAGGTGGAAGGTATGACACTTGAGCTGTTCAGCAAAACTGGTGGGGCCCTTCAATCACCCACCCTTCAGCCCCCTCATAAACCAACATAATAACATCTACATGGACCGAGCATGTTTATTTAGTCAGAGGATTCTTTAGTTTAGATATCATACTTCTGCACCTTGGAGCTGTATTGAAAAATACAACATTGACTTTTTCTGGTCATGATTCCAGCTAAGAAATTTCCAACAGCTTCAAAGTAACTGAGTAAGATCCATGAGCAGACTGTTACCTTCTTCTATCTGCTGTAGCGCCTTACGGCATGTCATGGTTAATTTTGACTCCTCAAATATCAGTCGTCATGATTCTTCTGATCTCCTGTCTATATGCATACCTGCACTCTCGCTGTCTTGCTTTTCTATGGGCTAAAAGAGAGAAAATATGAATATATTGTGAATCATTTTTGCCCTGGCCTATTTGATATTGGTAGGACATGTCAAATGACACCATTTTAGAAATACAACAGATTACCTGATCCAAATGATAGGGATTTAAATCAAAGTAAAATGTCTTAACTGTCACAAATTCCTGTCACTGAGGCAGGAAAAGATAAGAGTTATTGTCTCACAGCCAGGATCCCCATGGCCATGGAAACAGCCTGACATCTTTTACGTTGCATCCAGGCGCTGGAATGGTATTGAGGACAGCATAGACTGTAGGTCTATAGTGGATCGACACTGAATATAAAGCAATTTCAATCTCAATGGCCTTCTCAGCTCATTTTCATTCAGCTCCTTCGAATTGAATGGTGTAGATGTTCATCACACCTCTGGAGGTGAATAACTCGAGTCTCTACAGATTAGATGAGTTTCCTCTCAGGGATCGATGTCAGTGTCAAATCAACGCCTGGAAAAAGAGATTGCTCATTCCTCTCCATCTTGGTCCCATTTCTGCTGCACTCACTCCAGTTTTGCAAATGCTAATCGTCACAGCTGCTGGCTTGTTAGCACTCATTTAGATGGCAAGTTAAAGATGTACTCAAGTTCTTTTCCCTGGGAACTTTGGAAGACCCCTGACTCACTTTGAAAAATCTGGCTGCCAAGATGGCTGTCTTTGGGACGAAGGACTTTCAGAGTTTTTGGACAAGGTTGTAGTGGTTAGTATTATTCTACTGGAAAAGCAGGACAAGTCCCCAGAGGTTTGAAGTGAACACACGTGACTCAGGGTGTGTCTTTCGAGCTTGCTGTAACAATTCCTCAGCACATGTAGCATCATTCAATTTGCATTCTGGGTCATTATTCAGGCTTAATGTCACTCTGTGATCAGATGTTGCTCATTCCTCAGGTCAAAATGAGATAAAGTAAAATAATGTTTTAACACAGGATCAGGAGCTGTGAGGAGTGAGCAGGAGACCCCAGGCAGAGCTTTGGCTTCTCTAAAAATGTCTGAGTGTCCCTCTGATACACACCTCACCGTTTCTTACTCACGTATAACACACAACGAACTGATTCAGGAAGCACGGATGAAAACAACCAGGTGACTCACAGACGAGTCACTGGCTGTGAATGGCCCATAGGTACAGTATCATAAAGACAAAGTTATTCTGCCTTAAAGGTGCAGTGTGTAGAAGTTGTCAGCATTTTGCTGAACAGAAATGGTGGAAATGGGACACAATGTTTATATATGTATGTGATTTATCTTAATCCTGTTCACAGAGGCAGATATAAAAAACCGCCATGTTGATCTACGGTACATTTTGGGGGACGGAAAGAGCAAAACATGATTTTCAATGTGGGGTGTACTTGTGGTTCATTGTTGACTTGCTTGGTTGATTGCTGTGTGGCACATACACACTGTGACCTGCTGTTGCTGATAATGCACAACTCAGTAGTCCAGATTTCATTTTTAATTTCAAATGCAAATTGTCTTTTCCTTTTCATTTGGATAACGTCACACATTGTGCTTGTTAAAATTGATGATGAAAATGTAATTTCTTTATTGCATACTTATTTTTAAGTTTGCGGTTTCATTTGAATTACGCCCAGTAGTTAGCGGACCATTTCTTGCACACCCTCGCCACCTCGTGGCCTGGAGTCTCTGTTCACTGTCGTAAATTACTTTTAGTGAGGCATGAGTTTGTTTTGGAATTTAAAGGAGATTGGATCAAAACAAATGTTCAATGTTTTTTGTTCAAGACAACTTTTTACTGGATACAATGCCCCGAGGTAAGGGACTTATCAGTAAGGTTATGTGGCGCTACAGTTTGAAACTTGACATTAAGCAAACGATGTAGCAGCCGGCTATATGTAGTGACATTGTCGGCCCGGTGCTCTAATGTAGCTGTAGGCTAACATGACAACAAGTAAACACTGTCAGTTTGTAAGTAGTTTAGAAGCCGTTAATATTTAGTGCAACTGACAGTAAGGTGCTCTAAGACATGTCAGTAATGTGTAACATCAGTAAATCCTGGTTAGCTATGTTCTGCCAGTCATCTACCAATCAGAGCTAACAACTAATTAGCTAATAAAGGCTAATTAGCCTTTAGCTTGGGCTGTGTCACTCTCCGTTAAGCTTTCTTCTGCTCTTCTGTCCTTTTTCTGTCTGACAGTTAGGCTCCTGTGTCCACAACCACTACAAAATTAATCACTGAAATTGTTTTCAGCAGAAAAAAATACAGATCTCTGTGTTTTAGCTTTTCTCTCTACTAAACTTAATCAGCCAGCGTGATGTTGTCATAGAGACCTAGGCAATCTACTCTTGCTTGACTCAATCAGGAAGCTAAGAAGAAGCAATTTACAATAACCTGTAACCAGCAATATTGGCGCTGATAATCTCATTTTAAAGTGTGGATTACAATCAGACACATATCTAGAAGGAGGCCTTTTTCAAGATCACTTTCAAACTCCTCACAGCCCCTTTAAGACGCAAACACCCTTTTTCATTTTAATTTGAACAATCTCACATTAAGTGCAGTCTTGAAGATTCTTGAAATGAAAATGAATTTCATGTATTGCATTTTCATTTTATGTTTGCATTTTCATTTGAATTCTGTCCTAAATACGCTTCCATATCCAAGAAGAAAAGCTTCTAATGCTGAAATAAGATCAGCCAATCAACATGTTGTACAGGGGAAAGGGATGTCTTACAGACCATGCCTACAGATGCAGTGCCTCCCAGTCTAAGTCATACAACAAGCTGTTTTCCCTTTGTAGAGAGTGGAGTTGGGTGGTGTTGGGTTGAGTTGGGGGCTGAGAGTTGTTGGAAGGTGGTGGTAGGTTGGTTGTTTATGCAGAACCCTCAACTCACTGGCATGGCTCAAACTGGCTTGCTTTGAATACAGTTTTTGGATTCAAGCTGACGAAACTCTTGATTGGACTCTGCAGCTTCTTCAACAGTTTAGCAGCAGGACGTTAGAAAGTTCAGCTATGAAGAGTACCTCACTGCTATCAACATATTCTCAACTGCCATCTTCTTTTACCTTTCTGCAGTCAACACCATCTTCTGTTCCCATTACTCTTACCCTGGTCACTGCCCCACCATGAGCAGACTCAATGAATCATAGTATCAGGGAAATCTGTTAATCAGTTCACGTGTTAGGCAGGTAACATAGAGACGTATCAATATTTCTCCTGACCATGAATGGCTGGATACCTTCATGTATTTCATTCTATCATCTCTCTTTCTGGTAAACATGTCTCATGGGTTTGATCTGCAGCACACCCATCCCCTCTGATCTCTCAGAGCATGAACACAGCAGGGTGCTGTTTCTAGATAAAACTGGAAACAGACCAATGAACATGTGTTTCTTTTTCTTCTTCTTCTTCATGTTGGATTCTGTTGGAAAGCAGGGCTTATTCTGCTGAGCAAAGCCACCAATATCAGGGCTCAACTATATCACACCAGCAGGGATTTTTACTTCTGTTGTGCCTTGTGCCCCGGGTTTAAAAGGGGCTCTAAAAATAAAGGAAAACTTGAGCAACCTGTCAGCAGTCACTGCATATCAAACACACACTTTCATGTTGTTTGCTGATGTTTGTTTATCCTTCTGGAGGATTTATATAGATGTGCTAAACATAGAAAATCTTCTCATCTTTCTTTTCTGAAAGCTTTAACACTGCGTCTATAAAGCATCTTAATATCCAAGTTGTGTCAGTCAGTCAATGCACACATTTGTTGTTCTTTTTTGAAATTAACAAGATATTGAAATTGAGTTGATGTAACCAGCATTGACTTGCAGGTCATGTTCGATTAACAAATGCAGAAGAAGATGACACAACAACTAATTAAAACAGTGCCAGTCAAACCTCAAACGGTGGAAGGATTGTAGAAAAATTATGTAAATACCGCTTCAGACAGATCTGATGTTTTTGTCAGCTGCAGATTTTTGCCTGTTCAGTGGAGCAACAAGACCTGAGTGAATGTTTGAGTCAGATGTTTCATAGATGTCATAAAATACATGACACCAATTTCAACTAGTGCGTAATAACATTTTTTTGGAAATATTTCTATTATCTTACTGCCAAGCTTTTCTTTTCTCTTTCACCAACTCATCTTACTGACCTTGACCACGTCTTCATCTGTGGAGTGACACTTGACGGCGTCGGAAATGTCAGTTACAGAGGCATCCACTCCGATGGTCACCACCTTTACTGGGACGGCCACTGTCTTTCCTGTCAGCACGGCTGTGTTCAAAATTTCAGAGTCCTGGAAAGAAAATGAGAGAAAGACATCAGAGCACACAAAGTCACCGGCCTAATAGGTTTTAGTCTTCCCTCAAGTCAGAAATCACAAGATCAGGCAGTACAGAAAAGAACACGGATACATGGATTTAAAAAAAAAAAAACCTGGAGAGGCCATCAGCTGTATGTCAAACTTGAACAGCCTCCTTTAAAGGTGATAGAAAGAGAAATCACTTATTTCTTGTATAATGTAATTTTTAATTCTCCATCCATGAGAGTAAGACCATACGCACACTTGGATCATGTAACCTGGATGACTCTAATGAACTTGGTAAATGACCCAGCCAGCCCCATGTGACTCACCCGGGCCTGTGCTTCAAGCTCTCTCCATATGTTTGTTGAGAACTGAGGAAGCCTTTCAAAGGAGAGGCGAAAAGTCTTCAAGAGCCCTTACAAGTCCAGTTGCCTTTATTGGATCAAGCCTGGAATTACCATGGCCCGGAAGAAAGCTGAAGATTAATAATTACCATAATTACCACTCCTTTACTGATTATTGGCTAACTGCTGTGAAATCAGAAGAACTGCAAAGTGCACAGCTAAAGACTGAGAGCACATTCAATCAGAGTAGAGCACATTAAAGATTCTTCCTGCCTCGTACAGAGCACACTTATGTGTTTACCTATACTCTCCTCTTTTAAAGTATAACTTTCCAACATCACCATCTGCTGTCAATAGTTCCCATAGTTCAGGCAATCTCTTGTAGCTCCTTCCGAGCTCCTTGATGCTGCAGTGCCTGGCCCACTTTCTGCAGGTGATCAGAGAAAGTGATCATACACTATGACAATGTTCACACTGCAGTTAAAAGTGACCTAATTTTATTTTGTATTTTATTTTATGTTAGCTGAAATGTGACCCATATCTGCTTTGTTTTAGACAGTCTGAACATCGCAAGTCACATTTAATCTGACATTTACGATTCAGATTCAGGTACCTTCACATTGGAGGCCTTGATGCTCAAATCTAATTTTTTTGTTTTATTGTTCACATTACATTTTTAAATGTGGCCTCACTGTGGACTGTGGTGTGAACCCCTCACGCCCTTTAAGTGACCCACATGCTCAGTTGAGCATTGATGACGTCATGCACAAAACAGTGTTTACAAAAACAAATCTGGCCCTGGGTGTTTGGGGCTTGTTTTCTAAAGTGTAGCTGCTAAGGGTGCGTCTCAATGCGTTAATTTCATGCCTCCTCCATCCTATCTCCTCTGCAGCACCGGAAGTACTTTCATAGTAGCCATTTTGAAGACTGTCCCAAAGTGATAATTGTGCTCGGAGGAGAGAGGAGAGAGGATTGAGGAGACTGATCGGAGGAATTATAATCCAGGAAACACGAGAGCCGGCTTTGCGGAAGTCTTTTCACTGACAGACACGCCCTCATATTGAATATCACTCTCTGATTGGACGCTGCAGCGGCGTAGACTTCACATGAAACTTTACCAACACAACAGAGTTTAATTAGAGAAAAGACAAGCTGAAAACAGGCACAGAGGATCGTTCAGAAACTGATCATAAATCAGGTAATAAAGTGTTTGTTGCGAGTTTAAAGCACAGAACAATGAACACAACCATCATGAAATCAATATAATGGAGGATAAATACTAAAAACTAATAAAAAAATATCTTCCTGAAACACAACAAACTAGGTTACATCAATAAGATTCAGAGTTCACAATCAAGACAAAGGCTAAATAATTCATGAATAATCCAAGAATTACACATTTTACCAGGAAAGTGATCCTCGAGCTTCTAAACAGCACACAGAATAAACAGAGAGCAGGTTTTCTTCATGCTTTCTTCATTCTTCACGTGTTAGTTAAACTGGTTAAAGGAACAAACAATTCTTTGTTACTGTTTTTGTTTGATCAGAGTTATTACAGCGCACATGTGCAGACACACAAACAGCTGTTAGAGCTGACTGACAGATGATCCAGAGGTGATCAGCTGATGCAGTCATCAATGAAACACGTCGCTTTATGTGACGCTCCAGAGGAGAGGATGTCCCATTGCTCTAAAAACAAATCTCCTCCATCCTCTCTCCTGTCTTCATTTCCTCGTGTCTCTCTCATGCGTCTCTGGTGGGAGGGACTTAGGAAGGATGGAACTTTATCCCTTTGAAACGCACCCTTATTTGGGCTTGATTTACTTCCTAAGCACTTATTTTAATTTCACTTTCCTTTTTTTGTTATTGTGCTCCTCTGTCCTCAGTAAGAGAGTTTCTGTATTTTCGTGTTTTCGAGTTGGCTCCATTTGAAATCGTCTGGCCAAATATTTATCAGACTTTTCATCTCCTCCTCTCCCCATGCACTTACATGGCTCATTTTGTTTTGATGATGGATTTCCCTTGCCCAGTATTAGTCATGTTGTAATTTCCTATCATTAGTACAAAGGTCTGAACCTTTCAAAATAATGCTTTCACACTGGGCATGAACCAGACCGTGGTACTTGGTACAGACTCAGACCAAGGTCTGGCTCTTTGGTCCGTGCCATGGTCCAGGTGAGGTTTCACACCTATCATTTTCTATGTTTTCATTCTGGGAGAAACACAAGACTAGAATTGACTTTATTTGACGTCTTCAGCTGTCTCATTGTCTGATGTTGCTGTTGCTGCCTTGTCTTCGTTACTCTTCTGGAGATTTAGTTGTGGAACTCTTCTTAAATTTTACAAGACAACTAGGGCGTGGTCACAATGGCCATCCAAACCATGCTGTACTCAATCCTTGCTCTACTCAGATTCTCCCAGAATCCTTCACAGTCTCTACTGCGCAGATTCTGGCTGCACAACTGCTTCAATGGCAGCGCCTGTGACAGGGGTATTTCGGCTTCAAAACCATACAATGATAAATGGCGGAGCCACGCTGTCCACCCCACATACAGTCTATGTGTATCACACACATGCATGACACGTCTATGACATTGTGAAGCATCTGGTTGCACTATCCCATAGGTCAGCACAAGGCGACACGGAACACTGCTACAGCTTTAGAGACTTTCTGGCTTATGTCAAGACGTTTTGGTCCGACACAGCTCTTTAACTCCCTGCTATTGCTAACAATCATTGTTGAGAGGAGCGGTCCCATCGATCATCTGTAATGGATCATACGCCCTGTCTGCATGCTTGTGCTTGTGCATGAAGTGAACTGTGCTGAAGCCCACCTCTCCAAAGGGTGCCAAAGCAGAGGAGTGAATCGTGCTTGAGCACGGCACACTTGCGGGCACACTGACCAAACAAACTGGGCTTTAAGGTTGAAGCGTGCCTATGCATGGTACCGTTTGCCCGTGTGACCATGTCCTTAGAGACAGAAAAGTATTATCTAAAGACACATACACAACATTCATCCCCTCAAAAATAAAAAAATAAAAAATCCCTTTATTTTTATCCCCTTTCACTGATTCCCAGGTAACAACCCCTGAGTTTATGGATAATTTCCTTTACATGGAAAAAATAAAACACAGTGTGGTCTTTCTAAAAACCATGAATATAATCATCTGGATGAAAATGTTCTCTTCACTGCCACAGTTTTTGGTTAGCTAATTGATTAAAGTAATTAGCATGACATTGTGGTTGGCTGGTCTTTAAAATTACCAATGGGCTGATAAAATTTGGATTCTACTCGATTACCAACAGGAGCCAAATGAAAAGCTGAAAAAATTATATTTTATGTTAGAGAATTATCTTTGCTCCATTACACAAGCATTTGTCTGTGAATCATTTGCGTGTTTGCTCAACCACATCATCAGAAATGTAACATGGAGTCTCTGAGTGGATCTGTTGCTATGGCTGATCCAGCTTTCATTCACGTAGCCCCAGATTCAAAGCCATTTGAAGGCCCTCTTTAGAGTCTCTGGCGGTTGTGATTTGCCTCCACTTGTGCATGTGTAATTGCCTCATATGAGTGCTGAAAGGGGATGTTTCAAATCCTGGCTTGTTTGATATTCCAATCAGATATCATTTCCATTTTAACTGTATTAAAAAGCCTTGTTTGTTTAATTAGCTGCCTTGATGTAAAGTCTAGAAGAAAACCTTTGGTCTAAACTCAGTCCACTCCTTAGAAGCTGATGAGGGAATCATAGTTTCAGGGTTATGAATGAATCACATTTTCTAAAAAGCATAATCAGCAAATAATGTGCTATTACAAACGCAAAGACATAAGGAGATTAAATATAAAAATAAACAATGAACAGCAGAGATGTACAAAGTTCAGAGGGAAACTTAAGAGAAAGTTTTCTGGAACGCCTGAAATCTGAAGCAACAGATAAAAAGAGTTCATCACAGCTCTTTTTCTGAGTTAACTAAAAACAAAAAGTGAAGATACAGTGAACTGTATTTGAAGAGTTTTCACTAAATAAGGCAGAGGCCAAAGAAAATAACTTTTTTTTCATATCCCTGTCATAAAAAGTCCTGATTTGAATAATTAAAGTTTTGAAGATTAGAGTGAACCAGCCCTGCATTCAGCATTCTTCTTCACATTAACAGCTGCTCTGACCTTTACCTTCAAAGACTCCTGTCTTGTTGCAAACTCAATCTCAATGCTCCTTTGATTTTCAAACATTTATCTTAAAACCGCAAAACAAATGATTTGAAGTACAGTACTTGGCCTCCCGGGAGAGACCAAGGCTGGGCCATAAAAAGATGCAAAAACAGATCCTCACTGTAAGGCACATTTGTTGGCAGATAATGATAGAGCTGTGTCATTGTTCTGAAGTGCATCTTTGAAATTAGACTGTATAAAATGTGGAGGTAGTCTTTGCGACAACATCTGTCTGTTCTTGATACGGCGAAATGGAGACAATCTGTGGAGCAGCCATACTGAATGTGACAAGGGCTTTGAGCTTCCTTTCTACAGGGTGCTCGTCAGTCATGTGAGCTGAGCTGTGTCTCTGATTGGACAACAGACGTTCCTAATATCTTCAAAACTGCTGAGTTAGAAAAAAAATTACCTCCCATACAGTCTGTGCTGATAGTGAAAACATTTCAGACCCACAATGTTTTTGAACCAGGCTGTAAATATGATTTTTACAGCCATAAAAGTCTGTTTTCTTGGCTTGATGTTTTTGTGGTTTCCAGTCTTTCTGTAGCCAGCCTCAAGCGGATTCTCAATGAACAGCAACTTTTAACACTACCGCATAGGCTTAATTTTTCTAATGGGTCTAGCTAGAGCCACATTTAGCTGTTGTTCAAGCTAGTAGGATGTACCCCCACACAGACAAAACAAAGGCGTTTACCAGATACAATCCACTGTTCTCTGCTTGGACAATAAATCAAGAGATATACTTTAGTGTGTAAAACATTGATGCTGTGGCTTAACTTGGACAGTCAGTCTATAATATCCTGTGTAAATTAACACCTATTGGCCAATCAGTTTAACTAGGCTTCATGTGAAAATGCAGTTTGTCTCTGGACTGTTCGTGCTCTCAGAGACTTCTGCTGTCTGGACGGCTCAGGTTCTTTAAGTGGTGGCACAGCTTCATCACTCTGAACATGAATCTTAACCTTTCACTGAACATACACACCTACTCTCTCTTTTACACACACACAGACAGACAGACACACACACACACACACCAGAATTGTCACAGGAGATAATTGGGGTCCAATTAAGTTAACTTTGAGCCAACTTCTGCGCCATAAAATCACTGGTATTTTTCTCTGGTTTATTCAGCTCAAAGGAAATGCTCTCAAATTACACAACTTTCAATGCAAACGCAGACAGCACATTAAATAGCTGCCATTTAGGTCAAAGTTCTTCACACTGAATGTAGCATCTTGCTGTTTGGGAATTGGATTCGCCCCCTAACTAATTGTAGAGAATAACAAAAAGTCTTTTATTGTAAGAAGTTTTCATTCTGCCACTGTGATGGTCCCACAGAAAATCCATGTGCTGATTTTCTTCGTTTGAATCTGTGTGAACCCCTTGATACCCATTTTGGCCTTCAATGAACTTTCAGCTCTTGAGACATTTCAGTGCTGTTCTATTGAGGCAGATGCCATTATTTTCCTCTCAACAGAGAAATTTAACTGCAGAGAGATGCCTGCTGAATTAAATGTCACGCTCATTTAGAGTAATATTGATAAACCTGACATCTGCAGACAGTAGCAGTCTAGTGTCTGACTTTGTGTCTTTATTTTAATGTGTTTGCCACCGCTAGCGCAAGATTTGTTCACATCACTGTTAACTGGCTTCCCATAGACCCCCTGTGTTTGTGAGCATGTGAATACAGGCATTAAAAAAGGAAGAGAAAAGGAGGATTAAGTTTGGTTGAAAGGAGCCTGGTGGTTTGTAAGCATCAATTACTGAGACCATTCAGCTCCAGAGTGAAATGATTATTAGTTGAGCCAAGAGATACCAATGAATCACAAAAAAACACTTAATCTTCAAATGGTTTTTCATTACAATTTTATAGACTGTGACAGTGTTATATAGCAGTATAAACCCCTCTCCTCCTGTGCAGCTGACTTTGATTCAATTCCCCTTGAAATCAAGAGATGCTGTAAATTAATTCAGTGTCTGCTGGGATCCCTCCATTTCCACAGGGTCATCTATAATACATGATGGGGTAAATGGCTAGGTCCTGGTGAAAGCAGAAGCCAATGTTAGATTGCAGCAGCTGGAGATGACCCAGCAGGCTATGAGCTGCAAAGAGCAGGGCCCAGCAGTAATAAGCCACAGCGGGATCTCACTGTGATGCATCAATGGTCCACACACAGACACAGACAGCGCAATTAAACACCCAATGGAGACCAGCAGTGCACATCAGCGGCATTACTCAGTCATCTTATAGTAGTCTGAAAGAGTACATAGTGATGCATGAGTGTGTGAAGGAACTTGAAAAGAAATACCAGGCTAAGGAGTCTTGTTCCTGTCAGAGGAAATAAGCTATGTGAGTCCAGAAATCTTCAAATTCATGAAAAATATTTCAACCTTGGTACCTGCTTGTTTCTTAGGCTCCTTCATTTTATTACGACACAAGTTAAGGTGTATGTTTCTTTTGGAGCAAATGAGTTGCGTAACGCTATTGTTTTAAACATGACAACAAGCAAACTTTGTAAACTCACTATATTTATTTATTAATTTGTAATGTGTCAAAATTGTTTAATTTTATTCTGTTTGCTAATGACACCAACCTGTTTTACTCTGGTAAGAACCTGGATCATCTTATGGGTACAGTGGTAAAATAATTGGATGCCTTGACAAGATGGTTTAGTATCAATAAATTATCTTTAAATGTAAGTAAAACTAAATACATGATATTTGGAAATCCAAGAAATAATACAAGGGTAAAAGTTATGATAGATGGTATGGAAATAGAGCGTGTTTATCAGAATAAGTTCTTAGGAGTGATTATAGACCACAAATGTTGGAAACCTCATGTTAATTACATTAAAACCAAAATATCAAAGTCAGCTGCAATATTGTATAAAACCAAAGATACTCTTAACTCAGATTCATTGCATATGTTGTATTGTTCTTTCATACTTCCATACATTACTTACTGTGTGGAAGTTTGGGGAAGAACATATAAAACGATCACAAATCCAATCTTTTTTCAAAAGAAAGTAATCAGGCTCATTAATCGAGCTGCTTACCATGAACCAACACACAAATTATTTATAAAGCTGCAAGCTCTAAAATTCTGTAAACTTGTGGATCTGAGGATAGCTTCACTGATGTACAAGGCAAACCATAAAATGTTGCCAGACTGTATCCAGAGATTGTTCCAGATTAGAGTGTGTGAGTAGGAACTGAGGGGGAGTTGTATGTTCCCAAAAACAAAGAGCAGGACAAATGTTAAACTAAGATGTGTTTCAGTGTATGGAGTTAGTCTGTGGAATGGATTAGACAGAGAAATGAAAGAATGTCAAACACATGGTAGGTTCAAAAAGTTGCTTAAACAAAAAATGATTGTAAAGTACAGAACTATGATGTGAGCACAAAACGTGCTCAGATTTTGGATACATGTGAATTTCTGATTGTTTCACATCAACCAAAAGGAAGCTGAGTAAATTATGAATTTGAAAAGGGTAGGCAAAATAAGCAAAGGCTCCAGCCTACACATTTTTCAGTCTTGTTTTGTTAGTTTGCTTTATTTTGTTGACTGTATGGGGTTAATGTGGGTAAGCACAAACGTAACACTTGTTTGCTGTGTCACTTCTCACTTTGGTGTTTGCGGGTGAGATTTCATGTTTGATGTGACCAAAATAAACTATGTAGTATAATTATTAACAGGCTATATTAAGCACTGCTCACAGCCCCTGCTCTGTGACGTATCCGTGACTTGTAATGTTAGTGAATCCTGGTTATGTCCTGTCAGCACTTATCTACCAAGCAGAGCTAACGTAACCTCACTCTTCATTTTATTGATAGACTCTCAAGTTTGAACAGACCACTGCAGAATAACTGCTGCCTGTGGGTTGAGATGAACATTATCACAAACAGTTTAGCTCGTTTTAGCCTTTAGCTCGTGCTTGATCACCCTCCCCAGTTTTCTTCTACTCTTTTTCTGTCTAACAGTTAGGCTCCTGAACTCACTTTTACTACAAAATAAAGTGTAGAAACTTTTTTAGTAGAGAAAAACACAGATCTATCTTCTCACTGCTAAACTTTGTTGGCTGTATCACTTAGAAATTCCTCATAAGGACTTGAACCCATTTATTTTCAATTGTGCTGTTTGAAGAATGGTAGTTGTTCTTACAGTATGTAAAATGTAGAACGCTGAGTGGGTAAATTCAAAGTTGTATCATGCATTATTAACATGCTTTTTGACCTCTGTGTTTGACGCTGAAATCTGTGAATGCTTGTCGCTGCCAGGTGGAATTGCAGGGTGTGACAACACACATCCAGCACAGTATCTACAAATGAGCACTTCATTGGTAGCATCTGCAGAAAAGACCCTGCGATTTAATCCAAGTTTAATGTTAACGATTTGTTGAAACACTGAATACCGGTTAAAGTTGGCCGGTCTGCAGGAATTTTTGTTCTTTGTTAGTAAACACAGCATTTAAACTAGGTTCCTCCTCCTTGGCTCAGTGCCAGCAGCAGCGCACACCCACTGCCTCTGACTGTGACTATGTGAACGCATTTACAAGCTCAGCAAACACCTGCACCTACCCACTTACATAGGAGAGACCCAGGAGCCATGCATCCAACTTGGCATGCCAGCACAAGCTAATTAGGATATTTGACACATATCTGCTCAGCAGGAAGCCAACTTGCGTCGCTCTTCTTCCTGTGCTGCTCTCCAAGTTCCTGAAAGTCGAGCCAAGCTTCATTCTCGTTAAGTAAAAAGCTCTATCTGTTTGGCGTTTTGTTTCCCTTTAGTTGTGTTTTTCTTCCTCTGAGCTACGTCCACTATTGTAGCTGCTCGGGATAGCTTCTTCCACTTGCCATCATCAACACGCAAAGTCACTTGCGCACTGGGCGGGCTGTGACTGACTGAGGTAACCTCGTCTACTCTCTGCACAGAAACATTCCAACACAACCAAAGCATCACCATACAGGCAGAAGAGCGGGGTTGAGGCAGACACGGACACTGACACACATGTATTGAGATCCACAGATGATGTAAAAGTTGACTTTTTTTTTTTTTTTTTTAGGAAAATCCTGCAGACTCTTGGACGAGCACATCCCACAACTCTCTCAGAAAACACACACCCAACAACAGACATTGGCTGCTGAACTGCCTGTCGCTGGTGATGCATTCATTTAACCTTGTAATTCGCAAACACAAAATAATTCATATTAACATTTAAAAGGTCCCAATACCCAATACAAACAATCCATCAAGTTTGTTACAACAGCACCGTGAAATGTGGGGAGAAAATCAGGAAAAAGAGTTAAAAAGCAAGGGACTCCTGCAGAAATCAGGAGTGTTGGCAGGTATTCTAGGGACTCTGAGGACAATTTGTCTGAAATATAGTCAGGCAGAGGAAAAAGAAGAAGAGAAAGGATTAGAAGTTATGTCTAAGAAAAAAACCTAAAACAAGTAGCTCACTGGCTGAGAGTCATACAATTAAAACTACATGAGCATCATTCAAAAGCAGCCAATCAGGACTGTGTAATGCTGAGGCTGTTTTACACTGCTGACATCAGGAATGACATCTTTCAGTCTGTCCATCTCTTCTCATTGACATTTGTCCTGTTTACCTTGTCTCTACTAAAAATAAAGAGATTCTAAATAAGACATTTTTTGTGAAGCACAAGAGACACTTTTGCAACTGTGCTAAAGCCCTCGTTCATATTATTGAAGAGGTCTCTAAGCACGCAACACTCTTTGAAGTTCATTTGATTGTCAGCTGTTGACTCTGGTGTTTGTGCTTTGCTTACCAGTTGATCTACCCCTCTCCAGTCTCACAGAGAGCAGTCTTTTTTGTTCAATAATCTGTGGGAGAACTGCCTGTCTGCTTTATCACAGATCTCTGTTAGCATTCAGCTCACCGCAGTGCCTGGTAATGCGCTCTGGGCCGTAATTTCTGCCTGTGTCTCACTTGGATCTGAAAATAAGTGAGATTTATGGTGTCAGCCTGAATGACATGGACAGCATGAGAAGTAGTGGAGCTGCTCTGGAGCTGCGATTAGCCTTTGCTGCTAACACATCCACTTTCTGACCCTGGCATCCTGGCAACAGCAACAAATGAATAGGTCAGGCTCAGTGGCGGGATGGGGATTTTGGAGCCTGCATTATTCATGGTGCAGAGGAGAGAGGGGAGAGTAGTAAACATATTGTGTACAGGCTTTGTGTGTAGTCTTTCGTCCCAAAGTTAAAAGCTGCCTGGGTACACAAAATAGCACAAATCAAAGTCATAAAATGAAACACCTAATCTGGAGCTTTACCGCCACAACTAATGACTTGTCATTGGACATTTATCATGAGTTTTTTAATGATGTTTTGTGACATTTCAAGAGCAAACTCATAAAAGGAGGAATGAAATACTTCAACTGTCAACAAAGTTGTATAGTAATGCAAATATCCATATTTTTGATAAACATTTTTATTCTAATGGGGATAAAATATCCTTACAGGGAAAGAAACGGAAACTTGGATCAGAAGGCACAGTAAATTATATGCCGCAGACATTAAACGCCACTCATACAGAGTCCTGAAGCTATTAAGCAGACTAAAAGAGACATGTCCTTTCATCAGCTTCTCCCGCCACATTGTGCGACGTTCAATGTGGCACTTCCTCCCTTCTATTCCAGTGGGCGTTTAATTGGCTGGAAGCGAGAAACATGGAGGAGAGTGGGAATAAAGGCCTTGGTAGCGCCATGCAGAGCGATACATCACCGCATGACAGCGCATTGAAGTGGTGGGATGGTTGTGAAGCCAACACACTGCCTTTTAATGAGGGCCTCTCTCTTGCTTCGTTCTCTACCCACTCTTCCTCTTCCAAGAACCAGCCAGCTCCTCCCTTGTCTTCCCCTTCCAGTCTTCTTCTTCGTTTCTTCCCAGCTGGCTGGCTTCGGTACAGGGGCGCACAAAAGACTTGTCATCGGCAGGCGGTAGTGGCCTGCCTGTGGAACATGCCGGTCAGAGACCTGATCGGCTCATTACTGCTGGTCGTGACTGGTAGAGAGAAGATTAACTCGATGGCTGCTTTGACAATAGATCTGCTCGGGAGAGTGTCACTTTAAAAAGAGAGGTAATGGGAGACCATGGTGCAGATCATGTGGACAGGATGAATTGATGCCTTGGAATTAGCGAGCATGGTGAGGGCCACTTCAGTGGGTCCCTCATTCAGTAATTAAGACACATAATGAAAAGGGCACTTCAATCCTTGTCAAAGTCCACAGTGGGAGTCAACCACACATAAGACGCGAGACGTGAAAGGCCTGGAGAGTTTTGCTGGTGGCTGTTAAAGCTTGTTGGAGATTATAGCCTTAGGCACATTGATGGATACATTATATGTCCACTTTTCAAGCTTTCTCTGAGAAACACATCTCTTTTATCTGGAGGTGAGAGCAGTTTTATCTTTTGTGAAACAAGCTCTTCTTCTCTTAGACTCAACAAAGGTCTGTTTCTTGGTCAGGGTCAGGAGTAAACAGCATCAGCGTAAGACAAGAACAAAAGTTGAAGGAGACTCAGGAGTAGCTACAATGGTCATGTACAAAGAAGTATGTAGGAATTTTGAAACTGGATGGCATTGAGGATTGAAAGCTGTTACAAGGTAAAGATGATAAACCAGGTTGTTTTGTAGCAGGTTGGTTCATAAATCAGGGAAGTGGATTTGACAATACTGCAAGTATGAACAGAAAGCTCAGTTCCATGGTAGAAGCAGGGTTGGTATTTACAGCATGACATTGTGCAGTATTCAGAGAGTTAGAATAATTAAAATGATTTACAGGCAGAGTGGATGTTTGTTTCTCTGGGTTCTTGCGCAGGGATTGTTCCTGACACTCTGTGACTGAGTTAACTGTTAATCAGAGTGACAGCCCGTGGGAGGAAACCGTTCTTGTGTCGGAATGTTATGGCGCACAGTTCTCTGTATTGTTTATTAGAGGAGAGCAGTCAGAACAGTTTGTGTGAGGGGTCTGCAGTATTGTTGGTTGCCCATTTCCTGACCCTGTAAGAGTGTAAGTCCTTGGATGGAGGGCAGGGTAATTTCAATGATTCCCTGCAGACCTGAATGTCCTCTGTGGTCTGGTGGTAGATCTAAAAACACAATGCAGAGAGATAGAGAGCAGAGAATAGGCTGGATCACTGCTGTGTCAGACATGGGCACCTTCTGAGGCACGTTCAGCTTCCTGAGATGTCGCATTCAGTTTATCCTAAACCAGTCATTCACTATTATGACCTGAAATCAAGATGGATTTCTTTGTACTTAAAATATGCGTGAAAAGGTGGTATAGTTAATTTTTTCTTCAGGATCTAAGCAGTGAATACCAATATTTGTTCATAACTTCTATAGGCGTCACTTATCTGCAGACACAAAAGCAGCTGGGTTATTTCATCAACTCAACTGCTGGGTTATTAAATGTTAAACACATAATGTGTAATTTATATTGGATTTGGGTTATTTCTGTACAAAACAAGCGCTGAGTGAAAATTCCCAACAAACCCAACATACATTGGTTGACTCAGCACCTGGGTTGTTTGTGATTTGAACATCATCATGTGATGTCGATAGATGTACTCCTCCATCCAGACAAGGCACTAGGCCTTATGCTCCGAGCACTCATGAATGCCAGCACCTTTTTGATTCAGTATTCAATGTTCAATACAATACTCTCAGTAACCAAACTTCAAATAACTGCTCCTTTACATTTTAAGACAATTAGCTTTTTTTGTGTGAGTGTTTTGTAACCTTGAGTGGGACGGAAACGCAATGAATATGAAACCCTGCTGTACACCACTGCACCGCATGGAGATCTCAGGCTGTCTGCGCCACTCATGCAATGAACTCACTATCT
This sequence comes from Halichoeres trimaculatus, assembly GCF_033239565.1. NCBI lineage: Eukaryota > Metazoa > Chordata > Actinopteri > Labriformes > Labridae > Halichoeres > Halichoeres trimaculatus. Next base: position 22,097,739 of record NW_027437183.1, read on the forward strand.
GTGCTCCACAGCACAAACTGGTTGTCTGCGTTCCGCAGCATGGACTGGCTGTCAGTGCTCCATGGCTTCATGAAATATGTTAAATTGGACAAATCTTTATGTGCATTTGAGTAGAGTAATGCACAAATGTATGTAAATTAAACAACCAAGACTTTTAATTAATTGAACCCAAAATTTGGGTGGAATATTAAATTCATCTGTCGGGTTAAAATGGACCAACCCATCTTGCTGGGTCAAAATAACTTCTGCTGGACTGGTGCTATAATGACCCAGCGATTAGGTTATAAAACAGCCCAAACTGGGTTATTTTTTAGTGTGTACTGCAGGTGTTCCTTTCATAACTGACGCCAGCCTTCATTCACAACTACAGGACCATGGGAATGAAGAAGCGCAGTAATGATTGGGATAAAGTAGAGCACCAGAATACCAAAGCAGTCCAGGATAACCCCACTGAGGCAGCATGCAGACAAAGAAACATGGTGCCACAGAGTGCAATGTCTAAAAACAGCTGAACCTGCTTAAAAATGCTAACAGTCAGAGAAAATAAACCAACACAGTACTTTTCAAAAATGGTATTATGTGATGGGTTTTCAAGTGGGGCTGAGGCAGGTGGGTCAACTTCAGGTCCAAAGACAAGCCTGAAGTTGACCCACCTGCCTCTGTTTTTTTGTAGCAAGAAATAGTTGCCAGTCAGCATGGGGAGTCATGGCCATTACTGATAACATACTTCTGTGTGCAAAGCTAATTCTACAGAGAAGTTAAACAGATAAAGGCTTAAAAGAGCAGCACTCAGAGCTGGGACGGGAAAAGTGAAAATAACTATCCCCCCTCCTTTAGTTGGACCTCTGGTGCTGGAACACTGACACTTCATGAACGCTCATTTGACTCCTTCACTGTCCCTGGAAAAACTTCTGTTTAGCCAGAATGTAAGGGACACGATAAGATGTTATCGTTGCAGCTTTACTGTTGGTGTTAGACCTGGTGAAAACTGACTGATGCTGCACTCTTTACAGACCATTCAACTCTCTGCCTCCACGAAGCTGTTTGAGCAGAGAAATCAATCTCATAGTGTTTGTGTATCGTCTTGAATTGCATTCAAAATTGCTGTGCTTTGGCAAGGCCACAAAAATTAACCCTCCCACTCCAGATGATACTTCTTTCTTGTTTAGCATGAGCCACTTTTGTGCATTGAAAGCGTAGCTGGCTAAATGGGCGACAACTGACAGCTATCCAGCACCACTCACACCCACACCGGACAGATTCATGCTATATCACAAAGCAAAGTGCCCAGAGTGCTGTCTAAGCAACAAGTAGTTGATAGGAATGCAAAACATGAATCTATGGCATCTCAAACAAGTTCCAGCCCTCCTCTCCATAGAAACGATGAGTCAGAGCATCATCAGTCCAAACTGAATCAAGCAGAAATTCCTAGTGTGAGTTTTGGAAATGGACAAATTTAATGGGACTCTTCTTTAGTTGAGACTCAAGCCCCGTTTCCACTAAGCAGTCCAGTTTAGAGCAGTACGGTTTGGTGCGGGTTGGCTCAGTTAAGCCTGGTCCTGTTTGTGTTCCACACCCAACCGTCCCTCCTTGTGGTAGGCGGCGTGTAAGCTGGATGCTGACAGCCGCATCAGTAATATAATAGTGTGATGCCATAGCAGCGCGAAACAGTGTACCCCACTAATAAATCCAATGTAGGAGAAAAACGTGACACAGTACACAAAGAGAAATGATGGAGGACATCCAACATTTCTTTCTCTTTGTGATTGGCATGTAGCTCTTTGATACAAAGTGCAATTAAGCTTTGTTTCAGAAAGGGCTGTGTGCAGCCAGGAGAAATGCAGCCGCTGTTCCACAGTAAGTGACGATTCTTTCGACCAATCTATGGTCTGCAGTGTTGTAGCTCCACCTTCCGAGATCGGTTTGGTCTGGCACCCCAACAGAAGAATCCCCTAAAAGTGGTATGGCTCGTCTCAGTTTTTGGGGGTCCGTCCCGGGATTAGTCTGTGGAAATGCTGGTAAATGCATGCCGTGCTGAGGAAGTTAGTGGGGCTGGGATGATTTGCTTTTCTCCTGAGTCGATTCTTTTATCATTTTTGGGGCGCCAGTTCAATTAAGATTGCTATTCTTGGATATTTCTGATTTCTGCAATTTTTAGTTTGCTTTTTTTTAACACCAGTTTAAGTGAAAAGGTTGAATGATGATGATGATGTCTACAGACTATGTCCCAAAAATGTGAGTCAGGATTTATTTAGGGGATCTGATATCTCAACTTTTTTAACGACCCAGCTTATGAACAAAGACAAAAATGAAGGATTTAAATTTGAATAATAAAAAAAAGAATTTGAACAAAAAATCCTGATACTAGGTACATTGATTTTTTTTTTCTCCCACCCCCTAGAAGGTGCTAAAAGATTTAAAAGATAAAGATTTAGCGGTGACCAGTCAAAGGGGAACAAAAACACTGCTGACCAGCAACTTTAGAGCTAGCTTAATCACAAAATTGTGTTCTGGGTTATTGAGGGGTTGTTTGTGGTACTTTCTTTGCAACTTGTCTTATGCCCTTATGAAAATGATAATGCTAAAATCTCTGGCTAAGAGATAGTCCAGCAACCATCCACTTAAAACTATTTCAACAGGCAACTGTTAGACCCGCTTCTCTGCTTGTCTGATTCTTTGAGGTTATTCAAAGAGTGGAGACTTCTCATCCAAAACCTAAATGTTTTAACACTTGCTGTTAAAGTTTAATTCAACGACTTACTGTACTGTAAGTCAAGCATTTTAACTTCAGAAATTCTGACCTCTGTTTCACTTTTGATGATAAAGCTGAAAGACTGAAGCAGCATGGCGAGACTGACAACATCAAAAGACAAACTTTGTCCATTGATCCTTCCAAAAAGTTCAGTTCTGTACAGAAAAAAAGGAGCTGTATAAATTTAAACAGAAAACACTAAGCTTAGTGGATTTAAAGGTGGTGAGATTTATGTTGTTTTGCTGCCCTCACAAACTTTTAGAGAAGGGCAAACAATGACATTGAGAGCTCGTTCTTCATTTAAGCTGCATGGTCAGTTATGCAAGAGGCTTCACAGGACACTGTGGACAGTATTGATGTTTCGGTCACACTGGACTGCTCTAAACCATAAATTATTATTGAGTGGACATGATTTACAGATAGACTCTGTCACTGTGAGAACATGTCATGATACTGACAGGAAAAATCCCATTATAGGTATTAATTACATTACGGAGTGACTCTGATTCCTTTATGGGCAGCATTTACAGTCCGGTCATCTTCAGTGTGTTTCTTATAAACATGCCTGCCTGTAATATGAAAGCACATCACTAGAAAGGTTGTTATTATCTGTGTCTGTATTTTCAAAATAAAGCTGGGCATTATTGATGGCTAGTGCTGCTGGAACAGAGCCGCCCTCTGGAGCCCCGTGGACATGAATTACACCTCATGCTGCGAGGAGGAGCTTGTGAATAAACCATGGCTGGATGTGGGAGTACAATATTTTAAGTTTATAGGACGAATCTCCTGCAATTCTCATGAATATGATACCTGTAATACATCTCGATCAATGGGTCAGGAGGGAGGAGTGGCTGTCCCTGGGGAATTTCAACAACAGTCAGACTCAGCTCTGTAAGAATCAAGGTCAGGCACCAGGGACACAGCCAGCTCTCCGCTCCCCTACCGATGAGAGCTGCAGGGGCTCAGGGGAGGGAGCTGCCGGGGTGCTTTGACTGATACTAGCCCTGGTACAGAAACGTCTCTCCAGTGGCCCTGTTGTTTGCCCATTGAGCCGGGGCCCAGAGGCCAGAAGTCGAGGAAACAACCCTGCCCGCACCCGTCTGCTCAATTTCAGCCCGGTATCTATCACACTCAGCCCGATCGATGAAGAGTTCTTCACCAGCAGCCAGCCATGCCTGCAGGAGATGACCTCCTGATCTCTCTCTGATTTCTTCGCCCAGCTCTGATCGAGATCCATACTGCCAGCTTAACTTGGCTTAGCTTGGCTTAGCTGCCCTCTGGACACAGACCCTTCTCAGCAGGCACAAAGGTCAACCCCACCATAGAGTCCATTACTGCTGAAAGAAAGAATACACACAGTGCTCCCAAACCTCAGTGGGCCGGGATTAAAGCCAGAATGGGTGGAACTGGGCCAGAATGTGAAGTGGGATGTTAACAATTATGGGCAGATGTAAGATCTGGACATTTACTGTGTCAAACTGAGATTGATCTGTCAGTCTCCTGCCCTTTACTTTATCTCTGCACTTTTGTCTTCCTGTGCAAACTGTTTCCAACATAACTGATAGGTTTAGCAGAACAGACAGGGCTACAGTGACAGGGCTGAAGGTTCACAGCATTCAATTAGACCAACTGGAAAATAAGTGGTTCCAAAGGGCGCAGGTCTTAGCAGTATTCTGTAGGCAAAGCAAAATGAAAAGTGCTTTATACTTGAATCACGCAGCGAATCGCGGGTCACCTTCTGAGGATCCCTGCAGCACAGTAAACATGTTATTTGACCCCACAGCTAGAGGTGGTTTTAGAAGCACTGTGAAAAGGCCAGCTTAATTCTCATGGTGAGTGATAATTTTCTGATGTCAGAGTAAAGAGCATGCTTCGCAGAGGCAGGTTGTGTGGCAGGCAAATGTGTTAAATTGAAGCCTTATCACCACTAATGCAGAGGGAGGTTGTGTAATTGTTGGTTGGGAAAAGGTAACTAACCAAGCCCACTCATTTTGAGTAACCTTGGTTTGTAGGAGTATTTCAGACTTCTAGAGTGACACTTGAAGAGAAAAACTCACACACTACCCTCTCACTTCCCCACAGGGATTTGGGAACATCATGGGGTGCTGGAATCAATATTTTGGAGACAGGGGCCATGTCCACATGTGAATAGGTATCTGGGAAACTGCATATATTTCCATACATTTAAGCCTGTAATTCCCAGGAAACTGCAGTTTTGCGTTACTAAAAACAGTGTTTTCTGAAAACTCCTGCCAAACTGAAGCTTTTTGGAAAACTCTGGGTCGTGGTTTCATGCATACGCTGGTAAACAGTGGCTCTCAAACGTCACAGCTGAATAACAAGGTTTCATCTGAAATGGAAACAATGAAAAAGCACTGCTAAATAGGGATGCGATATTCTTCAAGCTGCACTCACCAGGGGATATGCCCGATGTGTGGACTAAAATTTTTTTTTCTTAAATAAATGAAGGGCGAATATTAATTTTGAAACTACCTGGCTATGTGTGTACAAGGCCTGGGTTACTGAGTCATTCTATGAGGTATTTGTTTGCCCCAAAACATCACCACGAGCAAAAATAATGTGGTCTGCAAAATGATCAGACATGCCAGCTCACCCCTCTGTGACTAGACAGAGCAACACCTCTTTACTCCAGCGCTTCTTTATCTTTTTGTAACACATCTCTGTTCTGCCTCTGGAGAAATGTGATGTGGAAGTATTATCTATAAAGACGGATCAACATGACATTTAAATTAAGAAGAATTGACACCATCTTCCTTCGTGCCCACGGTGGAGGAAATAAAGTGTGTCTTGGTGTGCGGGGCATTCATTTCTCCTGAGGATACATCACAATATCAGTCAGCTACCTCCTTGGAGGTTTATGAAGGAAGAATTCGGTTGGCAGGCTTCCAGTGCAAAGTCATCTAGTATTTGGTTTTTCAAAATAAAAGCATATCTTCATCTGGCCTTCAATATGCTGCCTTTAATGTGCTATATGACAGCATATCAAACAGTAAGATGTACAAGAGAAAGGAGAAATCAATAGCACATTTGAGTGTGATGTGATGCATGGAGAGCAGATAGTTAAAGAGGTCTTTGGGGCTCCTCTGAAACATGATTTCTCTTATTGCAGATATTATGTATGTAACATTTTTGTTGCCAAATATTACATTTAAATATGACTGTTTTGGTTAGATAAAGACTAGAAAAAGATAAACGTTTGAGCCAGGGGTCTGGATTTCAAGTAAGACTGGTGGTCTGGTCCCTGCTTGGACTTAAACAAGTCTTTTTTCTTTCCTTTTTTCTTTTTTTTTCTTTTGCAATTATCACTCTCAGTCTGCGACCGTGACATGAACACATCTTTATACAGGCTATAGAACACACTCACTAGCCCAGCAACCACATGTTGTGACTGTTAGTCATATTTGTTTGTTTATTTACTGCGTGGATGGAGGAGCACTGTTTTGTTTTGTTCCTCTCTATCCTACTCCTTCTCTCCTCCTCCTTCTCTCCTCCTCTTTCTCTTTTCCTTCTTGCCGCTCTCCTGCAGGTAGGGCCCTTGATTGGCTGATGGGTGTGGGGACGCACGGGTTCCTGACTGGAAGAGGACGTGACATGGCAGAGAGCGATTGGCTGGAATCTGGGGACGGGGTTTTCAAAGGAGGCCCTGGCAGTTTGGACGCTGGCCCTCCTGCCTCAACACCAGGAGAGATCACTTTATGTAATCCCCAATGCCCCTAGACTGGGTCTTAACACCACCGCATCAAGGTTCTACATGGGAGAAACTTGAGAGCTGTGCATGTGACTTGGCGTGTAAGCACAAAATAATCACTGAGGCTATTTGACTCATACCCGCTCAGGAGAAAGCCAACTAGCATTGCTCTTCATCTTGAGCTGCTCTTCAAGTTCTCCAAAGCGAGTGAAAGTCAAGTCAAGCTTCACCCTCGTTTTGTTTCACTTTGGTAGTGTCTTTCTTCCTCCGTGCTACGTCCACTATTGTAGCGACTTGGGATAGCTTCTTCCACTTGCTGATCAACACCCAAAGTCACTAGAATAAATGCCACTGTAATAAATGCTTACTCTCCGCCCAGCAACATCCTGATACAACCAAAACATCAACATACAGGCAGAGGAGAGGGTTGAGGCAGACACAGACACACATGTATAGAAGCCTGTGGAAGACGATTAACCAGATTAACTGGGATTTAGGAAAATCCTGCAGACTCTACCTTTAAATTATAAGAAAATGAAAGAAGAAGGAAAGAAAACTATTTTCAGTCCAGGCTTATACCTAGGTAAGCAAGAGCATAGCCCCAAAACTCAGCACTTGTTCTCTCTCAAAAAAAAAAAAGAAAGAAAGAAAAAAAGAAAGAAAGAGGGAATTACATTTATTTTTAGACATGTTAAGCTCACAGCTCTAATTCTTGGTGCCTAATTTGAATAAATCACAAGTCAAGAAAATATCAGGACTTCTTGCAATGAGTAGAAAAAAAAGTTCCCAGAATGAAGACAGAAATCTTACTTTGAGAAACTTAAAATGTAAGTCTTTTGCAGTATTGTTGAACTGAGGTCCAGATGAACGGTGTTTAAGCTGGAGACATAAACGCTGCACAGAAAATGAAGTTGTTAAATGCGGTGCAGAGCATACTGGAAGGTTTGCATCTGTTTTCAGAAGTACATATTGAGTGGCATTGTCTGACAATGACAGATGATGATGATTGCTGATGGGTTCTAAGATTGGGGCCATTATAGCAGTTGACTGCAGCTCTTGTAAAATGAGCTAACTTTGCTGCTTTGCCAAAAATTTCCACTGATGGCGAAGTAAAACTGGGGGCAGCGTGAATCAGCACAGCACCTGATGTGGTTTTCTGCCACATCACTGACTGAGTCGGTGACATTTTCTTATCTATCCTTACACACCTCTGTATCAACATGTTTCATTAAGTGCTGACGTCATGTGCCAACCTAAGGTATGTATATTCCTTTAAAGGAGCCAGTTTTTGTGTCTTAACCATAGACTGTAAAAAGAAAGGGTAAAATAAAATACATATAAATACTTACATATTTAAGCAAACAGTGTTTCTTGCTAGTTTTTTTTTCCCAGTTTATCTTTTATCTTTTCAATTAATCCTCTACCTTCACCTCCTTTATTAAATGCAATAATAAACTGCTCCTTCTATGACTTTGTCTTAATAGGCTGCACATATTCATACAAAAGGATAACAACCTTAGACACAACCTTATCAGAGCTGAGTGCCTGGTAATGACCTGAGGAGTTAAACATTTATGTAGTCTTGATTTGAGTGTGTACAAAGGTCATTTACATTTAAAACGGTTGTAAATCCACTCGTCAGCTTTAATCATATCAAACATAATTATCCAAACACAATTGTGCCTAATCCATAGTCCATGGTCTTAACCTCTTTAAGTCTTTTCTCTGTTGTCATGCTTTTTTTTCCTCGGTTTGCAAGGATCTACTGATTCCCTCACTGTAGACATCAGATAAAAGAGATTGAAATTGTGGCTTTTTTAGGAGAGCTAAATCAGAGAAACTGTAAAATGATTAAAAAATGTAAAATTATGTATATAATCATTGTATCATCTTAAAAAATACATTACATCAAAAAAGTTATTTTTATGGGTTTTTGTTATACAATATACATGGAGAAGGGTGCTAAAAAAATCTGAGAGCACAAAACTGAGAAAAAATTCAACTGGACTTAAAGAGTCTATTCTCTGATGGCATGTATTTATTTATTAATTTTTATCTCTTAAAAAAAAACAGCCCCAAATCAGGAGCCTGTTTATTTCAAGGAGCCAGTTCTAAGATCCAGATTGTTTGCGACTGACCCGTGGCTATTGCTCAGAGATGTCAAGCTGTTACATGGAGTAAAATTGTTGGTTGTGTGTCAAAGGTTGCCATTCAATACAAGGTAAGTAGGCATGAGTACAGAGGTAACATAAATCTTCTAGTTACCATCTTAGTAGTAAAACAGCAACAGACAACCTGATCTATTATTTCTTTACCACCTCAATAAACGGATACATCATTCAAAGATGAATCAAACTGGACACTTGTTTTTCTTGCGTACACGTCAGGATCTATTTGAGAATGACTGAAAGCGCACCAGATATAGTCGCAGCACACAGTTTGAGTTTCAGTGAAAATGAACTGTGTTTTTTACACCTTGTGATCTTAAAAGTAGTCAAGGATCATGGGAGGTGTAAAGCCCTTCAGCCTCAAGGACTATGATCGTGTTTTGGACTTGGTCACCATTTGTCACAATCTGTTGTCGTAATTAGCATAACATGTAGAACGCCACACATGCACACTGTGGCAGCCTCAATTAGTGTGACCACTTAATCATCAGCCCCTGAGCTGTGGTGGGTACTAATGGATTGCTCGCTTGGGGTCCATCTATCAGCCGCTTATTGTAAACTGTGTGACTCAAGCTATGTGGGTAAAAGAAAATGTGCCTGGCACTTTCCAGCAAGGTGCACAGGCTTCTGATAAACAGCTTGCATAATATTACCTGTAGCCGTGCAACATTCCTGCAGGATTAGCTGGCATACAAGTGCTTATGTCTGTACGTCTAACTGTGTGCTTGATAAATGGTTCCCCAGATTTCACTTTCCTGGCAGAGGAGATGTGCATTGCAACAGAGGGAATGGAATCGAAAGGGGTAAAATGAAACATTCATTGGAGGATGTTGATAGATGACTTTATCATGTGAGAGCACAAGTGGCCTGAGAAGGCCGTGGTGATGATGTATTGTTTAACGATACATTGGAGCGGTATGTGAATACAAACGGCCGCTTTCATTTCTCTCTCGTCTCCGTGCCCACGAACACTCGTGTGAGTGAGCACAGTTTGGTGTCTCAGCCAGAGCAGGAAGACAGATGAGTCCAGATATGATGTATGCCCTGTCCTCCTGCTCCCGCTCCATCACCAGGCGTCCACAGCTCGGCTAATGATGATGAGGCCGGCCTGGACAGGAGCGTATTACTTCACGATGGTAAAAGATAATGGACCAGCCTCCTACTGTGCCAAAGAATCTGCACGGGCATCCAATTACTGCCTTTAAGATCCATCTCGACGTGACCCAAAAAAACACACTGCTCCTTCACACTTTAAGTGAAACGTATGATGCCAGCATGAGGAGGCGGAGGGGTGACAAGGGAGTCAATTAATCCACATTGTTAATATATTAATGTATGTTCGGAGCAAGTTGAAAAACCGGCTGAGAAAGCAGGAGAGGAAAGCAGGTGAAAAGAAGACAAGATGAGCACTATTAAAGTCGACAGGAAGAGTTCTGAGGCATTTCAGCACGCTAAACTGACTAAAACTTTTGAGTCCTCTTTTCATTTTCTGCTTTTGAAATAATTGCTGCATTTGCAGAAAAGCGGCTTCACGGTTTGAAATTGGTGACAAAGTTGTGAACGGTGCTCTGAGCAATCCCAACGCAGGTGGGTCTGTGACAACACACAGGAGGAGCCCTCTTCAAAGGGAACGGAGGAAAAAAAAAAGCCTGAGAGAGAGCTCGTCTTTTAAAAAACGATGTCTCTGCTCTCCCGGAGGTGTCACCTGTAGCAGAGACCATCACTTGGCTGGGAAAATGTAATAAAAAGAGCTTTTTATAATAATCAATTCGAGCAAGGGCGCAGTAATTCAGAACACGCCATGAAAGGGCAGAGCACACGTCTGAGCAGCCACTGCAGTAATAGGCCATAAATGTGATCAAACCCAAAATAAGCTTCCCATTACTAACACTCATTAGCTTTATTACATTACAACCTTTGGAGACACAGACAGTCATGGATCCTCATTCAGTTTCTGAGGATTATTCCTGCTCAGAACAAAACTACAGAAGCTTTTTCATGATGATGAAAAACTTATTAGACTAATTAAAGCTAATTACAGATGAAAGGACCTTCTTGAGCAGAACCACAGAGCTGTTGTGTCAACAGATGCCTTCAGCAGCCTCTGTGAAGTCCCCCCTCTCAACTTGATTAAAAAAGATTGAAGAATTTCCCTGCACGCCACCCCCACCTCCTCTCCGCTATCTCTCACCCTCAGTTTCCCTTTAGCCTGTGCTGCTTCTCCTCTGTCTTTCATCTGTAACCTTGATTTTTTTTTTGTCTCCATACAAAACACAACAACTGTGACAATGGCCCCAAATACACTACAAAGAAAGGCATTTTGAGTTCATCTCAACTCTGATCAACAGAGCTGTAGCTTATTTAAGTAGGTCTGTGCCATGTAAGAGAGCTTTGTGATGTGCTTTTACATTCAAGATCTGTCGTTCTCCCACTGACAAATAACCCTGGAACAAGGTCTCTGCAATAAAAACTGCTAAATACATCAAATGAAAGCTCCTGTTTGTGTGAAAATATAGATCATTTTGGTTAATTGGAAAGTTATGGTACTGTTTGTATAGAAGTGTCCCTCTAAGAGTTCAATCAGCTGGACAAGCCTTTGGAGTAGAGGTCTTAGACAGTGGGTCAGTGGAAGCACAACAGGGGGCATGTGACATTTTTGGAAAATAAGGTAAATTTTCACATTTTCAAATATTTGTTCCAAAAACTCTGTTTGTATCCATGTTAGCATCTTTAAACACATAATGGATACATGGAGGCAGAAAATGTTATCTTTCAGTCAGAAATTCAGGCATTTAGCAACACAGCAGCAGCTCAGAAGACCCACCCCTATCACTGCTCTGCCAATCAGCCAATCATGTGTCACGTCGGCTCTGCCTGGTTTCTTGTGGTAGACTGGGAGCATTTGGCACATTAAAAAAAACTATATATACACATATATAAACCCTGCTTTAGAATAAGCAGCAACCTCAAGTCAGAAAACATGAGACAATGCAGAAGCGCTAAAAGTTCATGAAGTGTCTTGAGGCTGGCTCCCGTACAGAGAACCACATACACACCAAGCTAAAAAAAGAGAAAAGCATTTTCACAGCATAAATAAACATATTTACAACCTGGAAATAAGTTTCCCGTCTGTATGGGCGTGGGGGGGGGTTTCTTACTTGGCGGTTTAGAAGATATTGAGAACATGAGTTTGCCCAATCAGACCCATAGCTCAGTTCACATGAATGATGGGTGCCCTAAAGCTGCACCCCATTTCCAATATGGTCCCTGTTGATGATTAGCTTTAAAACTTTGTTCCAGAAACATGCAGGTGACGTCACAGAGATGATTTAGCATGGATATGAAGGCAGGTCAAAGGTTACATAAAGACACAACGCAGCCCTCTGTTTACAATAAATTCAAAGTCATTTCAAAATATTTCAATCTTCACAGAGATATCAGATCAGAAAAAAAAGTAGAGAATGACTGAAGTCAAACAGCATTGTAGAGCCATTTGCCACAGCAACTCTTTTGGTAATGTTTAAAGTTTCAACTCAGTTTTTTGTTCCTGAGGAAAATCTTACCTATGGGTTTATTTCAAATCTACATTTAAGTCTACCAATGCGCCTTCAGGTACCATATTTCTGCTTTAAACTCAACTCTGACAAACTGAGAATGTTTATGTAACGTGAACGATTTTCGTCAAGATGAAAGCAAAATTAAATGATACCCATACCACAGCATTGTGAAATATTCACACATGTGGATTCACACTTGAGTATTAAAAAAGGCCTCATTTTGCATTTGGCTGGTCAACAAAATGGGTTAGTCACAAGCCTTAGGTGTAATGTCAGCCCTGGAGCTGCACCAGACGGGACCACTTGGCTCTGGCCATGAAAGGTGTCAGCACCCATCAAAGCTGTATTTTGGCTTCAAATCCCACAATGGGAGAACACACAGGTAACGCCACCATCAGCTTAAACCTAATAGATGATGTGCAAACTGTACACAATGATTTCATCTTTATGTTTATTGTTTTGAGGTTGATAGTTTCCTTAATGTGTTTATTTCAAAAGCCATTTCAGCTTTAAGGGTAAAGTTTATAGCACAGCTGTACCAAAAAGGCACTCACACAATCATCTTCCTTTCAAAGCAACATTAAGCAATATTATCTGTTTACACTGACTGTGATGTGTTATTGTTCCTTCTGTTGGTCCCACCAAGGACTGACAGTAAAGTCTGCAGCATTGGGCTGAGGGCATGTTCAGCTTGTTACCGTGGCTCTCGTAGAATCAGCTTTTATTCTATAAGAGGAGATATCAAAAGAAAAATCCTAGGAATATTGGACATTTTTCTTTTAACCACGGGTAAGAAAGAAGACTCTGACGGGATGTCAATGTTCTTGTCTCTGCTGGCTGAGTATGTTAGGTCCAAAGCTCGTGAAATGCATAAATTGACATTCGACAGATCTGTTGCTGAATACTGACGAACTGGTCTAGAAATTTCCTTGGGATTAAAACATCACCTCTGCGGTATTACAGTCTGTACCAAGAGTGTAATTTACCCCGCGAATGGAAAGAATGTGTCGAGACGCAGCATCAAGCTGCATGCATACATTCAAGGCCAACATGAGAGATTCTGTGTGCGGAGGGTTACTGTTCTGAACTTTAAAGCGGAGGAAAAATGAATTCTGGTCAGGCAACGTGTACTCTTTATTCCACTTTTGTACATCTGCAGAAAAGTAAAGGAGGACGACAGCCAAGAACAAGCAGCCCGCTGTAAAAACATGATGTTAGAAGAATTCTGTTGCTGGCAGCCCTCTCTGAGTCATTAGATCTGACCCTTCTGCGTGGTTTCTTAATGATATTCCCATACTTCACAACAAAAGTGCCAACCTATTCTAACTCAATATTTGTTTCATGACCTCATGATCCTCCCTAGTTCTCCAGTGAGTTCATCCCATCATCATATTTTCATGTATTCTGTCCACCTCCATTACATAAACCAAGTCTCTGCTCTACCTCCGTCTGCACGACTCCATTACTGCGTCTTCAGCTCTGTGTACACAAACCTGTTTTCAACTGGAATCACTCACTTTGTTCTCCCTTTGGTGCAGGCAATATTTTGATGGTGGGGGTGTGTGTGTGTGCGTGTGTGTAAGGGGGACTGACGGCTCTGCTTTTACATTACCTTACCTCCTCTTCTCTTGCAGCGAGGAGTGCAGCAGGAGGGGGGGAGAGGAACTTATCTGTGGGCCTTTCATGCCACAGTGATCCCAAGTAATCTAATTCAGGCTTCCTTTTTCTCGCTTGTGTGCTTCTCTCATATTGGTGCATGCAGATTGCCAAAGCCTTGTGTGCTCATGTGTGTGTGTGTATCAGTGTGTGTGTGTGTGTGTGTATGTATCAGAGGGGAAGGAAAAGGGGGACAGTGGGAGTCAGACAGAGTTAATGAGTTCTGAATGTGTCTGCATGTATAAGTATTTGTGTTGTGTGTTAAGTAGCATTGGGCTGGCTGGAGACGCAGTGCACCTTGGGAAGTTGTCGTTGAAGGAAAATGAAGTAGAAAAGTGGAGAGTGTGTGTGTGTGTGTGTGTGTGTGTGTGTGTGTGTGTGTGTGTGTGTGTGTGTGTGTGTGTGTGTGTGTGTGTGTGTGTGTGTGTGTGTGCAGCCTTACTGTAAAATAAAAGGAATAGAAAATGTCCCCTTTCAGCTCTTTTTCCAAAAGGTCAAATGATGAAATCATTTGAAATGTTGCATCAATCGGTAAGCCCGATCCTTTTCAATACACTCGATCCACGCGACAGCTGCTGTTCCCCTCTGAGCAAAAATATCAAACCCAGCAGAGGAAAAGTTTTTCTGTACGAGCAGATCACCCACAGATGACTTGTCTTTAGTTTTAGTACACATGAAACACTCTTCATCTTCTCTCCTGAGAGGCTTCTGCCTGAATTATCCTGCCCCTAATTGATTTAGCCAAGTTTAGACTTTTTTTTTTCACATCAGGTTAATTGAAATGGATTTTTGCAGCTGTGAAATAAAGTTCTATGATTTATGGTGAGCCTTTCGCTTGTGCCATACATGAACAATCTGAATAAAACTGGTGGATGAGCAAAAGTTTGATTTTTGGAGGTGTGTAAGCTCATTCCTCCAGTTAATTTTGCAAAAATAAAGACAAGGTTTTCCCAGTGTTATGAAAAGCACATCAAAACAGATCAACCAAAATAAAATTTTGTTATAATTCTCAGTTAATTCTTAGTTTATGTGTAGAGCTTTTGCAAAATAAAAATGCAAATCATCTTTGTAATTTCTGCGGTTGATTTCTGCGGGGGGAAACTTTGTATTCGCGGAGCAAGCCAAGAAAGCTGTTGATAAATCATTGACAAGATGTGAGAAAGGGAACTCGAACAATGCTGCAGAATTAAACACACAGCATCAATTATCCTGAGAACAGATCAGCGGGTGAAGATGTGCAGCCTTCCTCTGAATCCAGGAACATCCGCCTACACTCATCTATCATCTTCACAGCTACGGGCAATACTTAGAGAGAACAGCGTCGACACAGCACAGAGGTACATATCACCAGCATCAGAGGCACCGAAATAGAAATGAATGCAACTTTTGTTTTTGTAATCAGCGCTCATACGACAGAGCGACTGTGTCTTTAGTCGAGGCGATTGATGTCTGCCGTCTTTTTCCACCTGAACGTTCTTGATCTGAGCCAGAAGCTGTGCTCTCACTGTGGCTGAACAAAGCCGCAGAGATGGGTAAAAAGTCGCTCTGTGTGAGCTTCTATAGGGGGAGCTTTTGGTTAATCGACACCAGAGAGGGCTTGTGCAGCTCTCTGAGGGAGACAGACAGCCAGAGGCTCACCCTCAGGCCAGAGCTCACCTCTAGACCCCATTCAAGGCCTGCTGGGAAATATGGATGCTCTCTTCCTGCCCTGCTCCTAAACACACACTCTGCACACACTCTAGCGGTGTAGCCCTCTTGTCCTGTCACGGAAACTGTAATCCTATTCAGATTGTGAGCTTGTGGACAAAGCAGTATCTTTTATTTCTTTAGTGAACTGATTCAATACATTTGTGTTTCAGTGTTTCTTCTAAAATTCTCATCCTGTGAATTTAAACAGTCACTACCTGTGAATTACTGCTGTTAAAAATCTCAGAAAATTCATTTTTCAGCAGTGTGCTGTAACTCACCTTGGCTGTTATCTAGCTATCAGCTACAAGAATCCACTTACACTTCATAGAAAAGATCAGTCTTGTTTCCCATGGTCTCCTTTACTTTAGTAAATCACATGAAGGAATCTGAAGTAGTTTTAGCTCAGTTTGATGGCCAAACAGTCATTACGTAAAAGTGTAGGGATAATTCAGATAAGTCAGAGATCAAAAATCTCACTTTGTGTGACATGTACCCTGGAGCATCAGTTACAGTTATTAAAAATAAAGCACATAAATCATCACTCCTGTTGTTTTGTAACCCAGTTTAAACCCCCCATGGCAGCTTTAAGCAGGGATCTGAAAAAAAAACAACTAAAGATTTTTCTGAAAGAAATAAAATGTCAACTTTTACAGGAATAATTCTGCTCAATCTCCTATACATGAGTGTCAGTGTCTGTGTCTGCCTCAAACCCCCTCCTCAGCCTGTATGTTGATGTTTTGGTTGTATCAGGTAGTTTCTGGGCGGAGAGTGGGCGCGCAAGTGACTCTACATGTTGATAACTACAACTGAAAGAAGCTATCCTGAGCAGCTACGATAGTGAACGCAGCACCGAGCAAGAAAAACACAACCAAAGTGAAACAAAACAACAAACAGATAAAAGTTTGTAATAAATAAGGGTAAAGCTTGGCTCGACTTTCACTCACTTTCGGGAACTTGGAGAACAGCAAAGAGCGGCGCGACTTGGCTTTCTGTTATCCAGGTATGTGTCAAACACCTGTGATTAGCTTGTGCTAATATGCCAAGTCAGATGCACAGCTCCAGTCGCTCACGTAGAAATGCGATGCTACATGGTTGGAGGCTGTGGATGTGTGCTGCTGCTGGCACTGAGCTGAGAAGGAGGAGCCTAGTTTGAATGTTATGTTTACCAGCAAGAAACAAGAATTCCTGCCACCCACCTTCAAAGCAGGAAGTGAACTAAAGATGTGGACACAAGTGCTCTTATGCTTCTGTAATAACGAAGGACTGTGATAATGATGGGTAATGTGAGAAATGTAAATTTCTGCTTTGTGCAGCACTTGAGCAAATGTCCAAGTTCACTGTCCACCTGTTTTTCTCTCACATGCTGCATATGTTTTATTTTCTCTGTTCCTGTTGGTAAACTCTACATATCAATTCACATTATACTTAAATATTTTAATGCTGAAAAACTCTGCATATGTTTTTATAAATATCCTTTCAGCCATGAGGTAAAAAAGATATCTGTTGCCATCACTCTCTCTCTTCATTGTAAATCTCTAAAAATGTGTGACAGGGCCTTAAATAAATTCATGTTTGTCCTTCAGGCTGCCACCAGGCGTGATTAAAAGTGCAGCGATTCACAGCCTCTCCAAAGTATTCCATTCACGAGTTCAGAGAACATTTATGAAAATGTGGCTTCAAAAACTTGCAGTGTAGGATTAAATAATGTTGTGCTTCACATTAACATCACTGTTTCACATTCAGAGTGACGGGTGTGCAGCCGTCTGTTTGGGCGAGGCACTGAGCTGGAAGTGGCATCACTCACCATCGCCAGGGGCACGATGCCCACCAGGTCCTCCTGCGCCAGCCGGATCTCCGTCTCAGCCTCTTGTGTGGCGGCACGGCTGGGTGGGTACTCCACCTGCCAGGCCATCCAGCGGCTGCCCAGCGGCTCCGGAAAGCTCTCCAATTTCAGATCCACCTGGAGCACCCGCTGAACCCCCGTCTCAGACCTGCCAGAGCGCAGAAAAAAAAGGGTGTCAGTGAATGGTTAAGCAGATGTCTGGGCGAGGGTTTGAAAAAGAATAAGTGTGTGAGTAGATGTGAGTGTGTGTGAGCTTATTCAGCCCCTAATGATGACAAACGGTGCACGAGTGGTGGATGAATGTGTCTGTGGCAGAAATCTATGACATTTTACCAACTGAGATTTCTTTAAATGTCAATTCTCTTTGGGTTTGACTCTGTGGCCAAACGGTCTGCTTCCTAGAAAAATATCGCTCCCTTCTTCTTTACGCTTGGCACACTTTTTTCACGGGTGACGTGTACTGTAAATAAAGCCTGAAACATTCCAGCTGCTCCTAAACGCAGTCCAAACTAACGCGCCGCTCTTCTAAAGTGTTGATGGTCAGGTTTGTCACTGCTGCCCCTGTTTGCAGTAGCAGAGAGTAAATATACGGGGCGCTTTGGCCCGATCTACGGCAGACCTGAATTAAGTCAGACAAATGGGGAGCGCTGATAATAAAATTTCCCGTGGCACCATAAGTCTCTGGTGCTCAGAGTTTAAATATAGCCCGGAGGCGGGAAAGGTCAGCTTTACACGGGAGCCGGAGGAGATGGGAAATGGCACGAGATCTGTTAGCTGCATCGTGCGTGTCAAACAGGCGGGACTCTGGCCGATAAATTTCATGCACGGTTTCTGTGGTACAGCGGCACAAAACGGCAGCTTGTAATTTGAATGTAGGGACAGGAGGAGATGAGGAGGGGAGGGATAAATCCACAGGGTAGTTTATTTGCAGAAGAGGGAGGAAGCGTTTACATGTCGCATGTGGAAAATACTGTACGGGAGCAGGGAAAGAAACCATTATAAAGCCGATAACTTGACAACAAACGAGCAATACGGTTAATGTGGTGCATATTGGAAAGACGACAGAACAAATGTATTACATGTTAAATAATGAACGTGAGGCTAAAAACAGTGACACAATAAATAATAGAAATGTGTTACCCGCTGCTGTCACAATCACATACATCTGACACTGTTTTCCTGTCATTCTCGTATTCAGTTTACTCTGAGAGAGTGAAAGATTTGTTTCACAGCAGTGCACAACAACCCAATTTTCACATCCAGCAGAGGTGTGTATAAATAATTAAGATGACAACTAAATAACTTGTGTCACATTTCACAACAGAGCGTACTAATCGGAGTGCGGAGCCACTGAAGGCGTAGTATGACAACGTGGACTTACATAACAGTCCCACAATGCCGTGAAAGAGTAAGATGTTAATCTCTGCGAGCAGACGGGTGAAGAAAACAAGGTTTATCAGACAAACAGAGATTACAGATGATGCTCTGGATGTCCAGAAATAAACCTTCGAGCGACCCACCGTCAGTGAGCACGACAAAGACCAGTGTCAGACATCAGCCGGAGTGGCCTACTTTCATGGCACAGACAGACTTCTGCTGCACAAACGTTGTGTTGGCAGAAGTCACACTTTTCAGGTATCAGCCATGAGACGCAGTTAAAAGTCTGTACGACAGGAAGGTATGATTACACTGAACTTACTCCACCGATGACTAATCCCTCACCTTCATGACACTCAAAGAGCAAACAGAACAGAGCAACTTTTACCCCTCAGAGACGTCTATTATTTCCTTCCTCACATGATCCAGCTGGCTGAGTTTCAGAGCAGCTGCGGTTGCCGTGAGTTTTGAGATTTTTATGTGTCTTCCCTCAGTAAAAATGCACACAAAATATTGAGGTTATAACACTGCACAGTGGAAGGTAAAAATAGCCCCGCTGCCTCACTCTAATGTGCAAGTTTTTACATTTTTATGACAAAAATATCCAACTTAAAAGAAGAACTGAAAATACCAAAACCAGGACAAGATGAGGGGAGAGAGGAAACAGGATGTTTGGGTGGTGCAAAGGAAAGATGAAGGACAGAAGAGGAGACATTCAATGAAGTGCAGACTTTTGCTTTAAGGGATGTATGTTTAAATTTTCTTTAAGGGTTATTTTTGTATGAGGTGTTTGCCAGTATGAGGTGTATCACCCACAGGGGATCCAAGGCAGGTCAACCCCTTTGTTTAAAGTTTGTTTAAAGTTATGAGAAAGTCCGACCCACATACAGTGTTTGTCATTTTCAGGACTTTACTTAGAAATCTAAAAGCCAGTCATGGACACGTGACACATGACACATGTTCCTCTGTCTCTGTAACTCAGAGCTTAGAGAGGAGAAAGAGTTGTGTTCACTTCATACATCAAACTGAAGGAGCTCCTGCTGACACACGCATGGACTTGGTGTCAACAGTGACTTTTTTCCCTCTTGGCTTTGTTCCCCTGTGTAAGTGCTTTTGAGCTTTTTGGTGTTGTGGATTTTGGGTTCAAACAACTCTAAAGTAGATCTGCACCTTCCTTTTCCTTTGTGTCCCTAAGTTGTGACAGGATGAACACACCAATAAAGGACCCAGCAGTCTGCTTTATTTATTTATTTTTTTTCTAAGTACAATTCTGTATTTTCAAAACATGCTGAGGTGAGCTTCTTTGGCTGTGGAGATCCAGAGTTGTGTCTCTTCTTGAGATCAGGTTGGTTAATTTTCTTGGGACCTGAGGAAGCTGCCAACAGTGACATGGCAATCAAGGCGCACCACGTCATCTCATGTTTATGTTGCAGGGCACAACCCAGCTGGTCCCTGTCATAGCAGGGCATCATCTGCCACCAGTTCCCCGCTCAGAGGCCCTGTCAACTCATGCTCTTTTTTTATTATTTGTTTCCTCAAGTTGTAGCACTTTGTTTAAGCTTCAGAAACCAGCCAAATGGAAGTGTGTCTTTGTCAAACTTATCAAGGGATTATCAGTCTGCATCATCAAACAGTTTGTGATAAGGACATAGAATAATGTAAGCTATTCAGGGAAGACAGGGTAGAATTAAATGAGCTGATGCGACTTCCTACATCTTTTTGAACATGTTAACATTTTTTCAATTGTTTTTTGTTTTTTATAGTTTTAATTTTTTGGTGTTTGCATTTGTTCTTTTTTCATTTCATATTATTCTCACATATTTGAAAAAAGCATCCATTCATTCATTCATTCGTGTATGCATTTTGACCGCAGAAGAAGCAATTAGCTCGATTCATTCATTTCTTTAAACACTAAATTCAACCTGTTAACAGCAATAAAAAAATATCTGGTTGTTCTGTGGTCATATGTCAGAAATAATACTACACTATGGAGTCAAATTCTATCCAGGTTTGACCCTTGCAGAGCTACTGGTGTTTTGGAGTAAACAGCGACCATGCTAACTGGTGACTCTTGGCTGAACATATCAGTGATTGACAACTGAGAGTCACCAGTTAACAGGGTCACACTTTACACTGAAACACCTGCGATGTCTGCGGCTGTGTTGTTAGTTGCATCTCCTTTATTCAACCTCAGTTAACCAGGTTTGACCTCAGAGAAATAATTTTGACTCTAAATCTAGTTTTTACTTTGCGTATTTATTGAAAAAGTTGTTTTTGGGCCGAGGTTATAATGTGGACTCACTACAGAGTGTAAAAATTACAAAACATAAATTATGGTTAACAGAAACAGATTTAATGACTTGAGCAAAAGTAAAGTATTTAATCAAACTATTAACCAGTCTTAATAGTAACCCTGAAATAAAAACCATTAACAATCTGATAAATTTGGTGCAGTTCTGGGTGTAGTTTTCTGGCTCCTTTATTGTGAACCAGCTCTTGTTTTCAGCAGTCTGTGTGCTCTTGCTCTCTTTTGGTTTAGGAGGGTTTCTGATTATTATTTTTTTTTACATGTTTATGGTATTTCACAGACTGGTAAGACAGATCATGAGCACCGAGTGATAGTTGTGTGTTTAAACTCTTCTCTGGGGTACATGCTGCATTTCTCAGCTACAATCATCTGTCCACAGAATATCTGTCCACTCATTTTTTCACAAAGCTGGGAGTCATTTACACCTGTCAAAGTGATGATGTTGAGTTATAAAGTCTTCTTTTTGGTTGTCGACTCCCTCATGTCATTTAAAAAACCATTAAACTCAAGAGTGCTCCTGCAGTCAAAAAAACGTGTGCATCCGCCATTGTTGGTAACCAAATAATCCCTGTATTGAAATGCAATGTGTTAAAGGGGAAAACTGAGCTGAAATAACAGACTCTACAGTTATTACTCTGGTATTAAAATGAACTGTTAAACTGTTAAACTGTTTTGAATTACAGTTGAAAAAATGAATGTATGATTCATAAGAACACCAAGAAAAAGTCAAGACCCAAAACCTCATCAGTGCACTGCAGGTAGAGGACCAGGAGCGTGTCTATGTCCCCACATTTCTCTGATTTTGTTCCAAAATCTGGTTTTGTTTGTCAGACTTAAGGAGATGAAAACAAGCATTCGGCCACTGCAATCTTTGCTTTAGCTCAAACACCTTTTGGATCAGCCTACTTTATTTTTCTTTTAATGATTGTGATGATTTCTAGGTAGTGAGAACATAAGGCCTAATTGTCCGTGGAACAATAATGAAGTCTTAGACCCCAGAGGACTGTGTATCCCCTGAGTCTAAAAAAACTGAGCGTTTGCAGCCTTTTGTTGGAGTGTGATAAAAATGCCCAAAGATGTGACTGTAATTAACACATAATAGACATTTATGGTGAAGTTGTTTATCCACATTTTTTTTACAATGACTCTTTAAAAACAAAGCTGCTGCTGGTTATAAATCTAGCCGCCAATAATTAGAAAAGCAGGTGGTGAAAAATGGGAACAATTAAGGGATATTTTGGGCTCTTTACCTCGCATACTAAGCTGGGCAGCAGTCTGTTTGTGATTGTCCGCTGTACTTGACCCCCATTGACACCCGTCATAAAATGAAACCTGACAGACACGACGGCATCAGGGTGATTGTGACTCAGACACTGTGTCACAGGCAACACACACAGACAAACACACACACCAGCCCGGCCAGCATCCCAAGCCGACCCCTTCTCTTCCAAGTGTGCTAATCACATGGCTCGCTGGGGGAAACTGTTCATTTCTCCGTCACTTCCAGCATGCGGTCTAATTCAATTAGTAACAAAAGGGGAGCCTGTGGATGTATGCCACACAGCTGGCCTCGGCTTGATAATTATCTGTAAACTAGCTGCTGCTGGACTGAATCTAAAGCCGGGTAGGTGACCTGAGGGCACCCAGAGGCGACAGAGAAGGGCTCAGGAGATAACAGGCCCTAAAGTCGGGAGCAGCTGGCCCTGTGGCTTCAGGGACCCGACTCAAGAGGAAATCAGAGTTGACAAGGTGCTGCCTGAGACGGCTGACGACTGACTCACTGAGAATAGCAGGGAGATGGCTGAGAGGAGGCGGCTGTGGAGGCAGATGCAGGATGCCCATTAATCACAGAGACACCAGCAGAGTTACAGGACACACGGCGACTCCCAGAGAAACATGACTGAACAGCTTCGCACAGTAATACGTTTGTTTAAGATGCTGTAAGTCGCCCTGTATACATCAAAACCACATTTTAAATCCTACACCAAAATGAAGAATGACACAAACGACTGACAGAAGCCTCTCACACTGCTGGTACTGCCAAGTTCAAGGAAATGTAAAAACCCTGTGTAGTACAGAGAGATAACCCAAAAGCAGATGGTAGGTAGAGGTAAATGTAACAAAAAGACAAAACAAAAAAAGGCATTGTGGTTTGTTCCCTGAAGAGGATATAAACAAAAACAGGACACACTGCATGAAACATGAGGACACGTCCAGATAGAAAGGATATTAAGCAAAAAATAAATGGGTCATGATAACTGAAAGATTTGAAAGTCTAAAGAATTAAACAAGGAGCAGACAATTCAAACTCAGTCCAAATATCTCCTCTCTCTACCTATCCAATGAAGTAGGATGACTAAAACAACCGTCTTTATTGAAGAAGAAAAGTGCTCTGTCCACAGACAAAAGCAGATTTTTATTTTTTAGCAAATTCACACCACAGAGCACAACGCAAAGTCAGACAGTTTGTTTTAGTATGACTCTTTGTTGTTGTCTAAGCGTTTGAGCTCATAGTGATTAGGAGAGATTTTGAGTCATTTTAACTAAATATTTCAAACTAAAATCTCAGCTTTGAATAAGCCAATTTGTAATCAAGCTGTGCTTTGAAACTCATTTTTGTCAGCATTGATTACTTTGCCAGTAGGCCAAATACGCTAAAATTCTGAAGCCAAGGCTGATTGTTTATTTTGTTCAAAGATTGGAAACAATTAAGCTACTTATTTAACTTCAAACAAAATAAACTTAAATAAGCTGTCAAAAGGAGAAAATTGATTAACTCTCTGTTTAAAACAGACTCCCTGACAGGTTTATGTCAAACCATTTGTTATCAGGAGTTTCTCTATGCAGAGGGGTTTGAGAAGCTGATCCTTTGTCCTCTGTGTGGACAAAGTGTATGGCTAAATGATTGCTGGTTGTTTTTTTGTCAATAATGTCCATCATTTATCCAGCCAGGGGTGTGTATGTAGGAGTAGCTATAGTGGCATACCACCTCATTTGATTGGCCACCCCAAACTCCAACCCAATATCCTTTAATATCATCAACAGGAATCAACAGGAACTTTCATTACTTGTTAGCAAACCCAAAATTCAAACTGAGCCCCTCCTCTTTGGCTCAGTGCCAGCTGCAGCGCACACCCACAGCCCCCAACCGAAGCTTCGAGGAAAAAACTCACTAGCCCAGCAACCATCTGTACTATTACATTTCTACATGGGAGAGACTCGAGAGTCATGCAGCGGACTTAGCATGTTAGCACAAGCTAATCACGGCTATTTGACACATACCTGGTTAGCAGAAAGAGAACTCGTGTCGCTCTTCATCCTGTGCTGCTCTTTAAGTTCCCAAAAGTAAGTGAAAGTCGAGCAAAGCTTCAACCTCGTTTGGTAAAGGGCTTTATCCGTTTGGTGTTTCGTTTCACTTTGGTTGTTTTTCTTTCTCTGTGCTACGTCCACTATCGTACCTGCTCTGATTAGATTCCTCCACTTGCTAATCAACACGCCAAGTCACTTGCACTATGGGTGCACTGTAACTGGCTGAAGTAACCACACCTAGTCTCCGTCCCGAAACATCTTGATACAACCAAAACATCAACATACAGGCAGAAGATAGGGTTGTGGCAGACACAGACACTGACACACATGTATAGAGGTGCAGAAGCGACAGCTAAGCAGGGTTATTCCTGTAAAAGTAGAAATTTAACTTTTTTTTTTAGGAAAACTACTCCACCTTTAAGGGAGACAGGACATGTTGGGAGTGAAGAGCGGGAAGACATGCAGCATATCTCTGACACATTCAACTCTTTTGTATGATTATATTTTTGGGTTTAAATGCCCTCATAGGATAGAGCACTGGATAGCATGAGAAAGAGCAGGGCATGACATGCAGCAATGCTATGACAATAGCCTCTCTACATCAGACACACTGTTCAACTGTTCAACAAGCTAAATGGGCATCTCACACTGAACATATTCGTTGAACAACAAAGTCAGTACAGACCACAACAGATTATTAGGAGTATTATTATTTTTACAACAGATAAGAAATCTAAGTGAAGATAGGACTCAGAGAAAGGACTTGCACATCGTTCAAAAGCTTCCAGCAACTTTATCTGAGAAAAGAAACACTTGTCACAGCCTGTCTTCAGGCATTGTCAACTCAACTTCCCAAAAAAGACAGACATAAACACATTTGTCACACCAGTGATTGTGATCTGTGTTGTTATGAGCAGGTTGCCTCTCACTCATGCAGATCAGGTAATCAGATGACCAATCAGATTACCAATCAGATACAGAGCTGGAAAACTATGTTTGAAACTACTATATGGGAAAAAAGCATAAAGAACATACATTTTTTTGTTTTAATCTAAGGTTTTTTAAAGCTATTTATCATAATTATGAGATAGGAGTGTTTTGAAACTCATGTATCAAATTTGAGATGCAATATAAGTTTAAGAGAAGAAATGATTGAAAGCCTCTTCTCTCCAAAAATTTGTTAATGTCCTTTCTGGGAGTTTTTACACTTTCACTCCCCATGAAATGTGACATGTTATGCGTCTAAATCCTAAGCAAACCATCAGACAGTGTTTAAAAAAGTTCAAAAAACAAAACTGTGATCATTTGTGTAGCTGCTATTTTGTCCTCTGAGATGTTGAGACAGGTTGTTTTTCCTGTAAGCCAAGCCCCAGGGACATTTGATCAAAAATTACAATATTTACAGTACAAGAAAAGACACCTTTTTTCTCTCTCTCTCCCTTTTTTTTTCTTCACCCGAATGTGTTAGTCAAAGATTTACATTTTGTGGATTTTCCACAGTTGTAGTTACCACCTTGAATAATGGATAAGTTAATAGATAAGTAATGTTTTGGTGTGCTCTCACTTTTTTTATTAACACTTTATATCGATTTGATAGTCCTGACATCTGTTATTCAACACACATCCCATCAGTTCACATCAGAGAGGCAGATTTAATGGCTGCTGCAGGTCAGTAGGGGGAGCTCTGAATGGATTGGCTTCACTCATTTTGGTTCTTCAATGTCATCCATCTTGTGTTATGGTCTAATCTGCAACAGGATGAAAGATCTGTAACTGGTATTTCAAAAAAGAATTATTTTATCATGTTGATACTTCTTGAGATCAGTTGAATTCACTATGTCTTCAATGATTAAAGAAGGAGTGTTGTGCTTTCCACATTTCAAATGATGATTATGTGTTCAATGCTGGATGTTCATACAAAACGTGCAGATTTTCAAATCTCTTGGTATGTACTGGTACATTTGGAGAAATCAGGACATCTGTCTGGAAACTACTCAAAATGATCCGTTCCTCATAAGCCCCTCTTTAAGCATGGAGGTGCAGCCAAGTCTAAAAAATCTATACAAAGAAATAAAGCATCTGTATGATATCTAAATGGAATTAGTTATATAAGATATAGTAAAGAAGGGCTACTCACCTTTGTGTGTGTGTGCCTGTGTGTGTGTGTGTGTATACAGACATACTTTAAGCCAGCCCCTCATTCAGTCAGTGCCCAAGTTGCAGCACTTTGCTATGAATAGTCTCTACACGGCCCTGCCAGCTCCGCGTGGCAAACACAAATGACTTGAGATGTTTGCAGGAGTCAGCTTCCACAATTTTGTTCCCATAAATAATTTAACTCCTTCATAATTAATATGCTTAACTTCTTCCAAATGCCTTTAAAGAAAAAGCTTGTTATCAACCATTCTTAGGTTTTATTGTTTGTCTTCTGTCTTCACTAATGAAACAGCCTAACAAGCTCTGAACGGAGGAGATTGAGCTCTGTCTTATCACGATGTAGCATTGTAGAAGGTTATTGAATTTAGGCCACAGGAAGGTTAAAAGGAAGATAGATCTAAATGTCAAAACGAATAAACAGACAAAAGACAAAGTTATTGGAGGAATTTCTTTTTAGTAGATTTCTCTAGAGAAAGAGCCGTAATGGAAGGAGCTTCTATTGTGCCATTATCAAACTCGCTGTGTCATTGTGACACTCCTTGTTTAATCTCCTGCTGATGTGATAGGATCCGTGTGTCCACTGCCTCGCCCACAGGGAATAAGAGAGGAAAAAGAAGACGGAGTAAGACAGAGAGAGGTGGATGAGAAACAGAGAGATAGAGGGCCTTTGTGGGATGAATAAAGTGGCATTTTTAGGTCCAATGCTTCAATTTTTCAGCTCGCAGATCAAGTTTTCTCTGACATCCCTTGCTGTTGTTCTAACATTAGAAAACCAGGATGACGTGGGGAAATGTCTGGAAAAACATTTCAAGTTTAGCCATATTTTGTTCCTTTTTGGGAAAGTATTTCATGTATCAAGCACACAGAAAGAAAGATGTGGAGAACACACCACAAAGGGCCACAACAAACCTCGGCAGAGCACCGAGAAATGCTGCTGATTCACTGTAACAAGAGACGCAGAATGGAAACAGAATGGTAGATGAAGATGCATAATGCAGGCAGGGTGTGTGTGTATGGGGGGAGGAATGGAGGTGGTGCTCGGGTGGAGGGATTCATGCAAACTCTAAACTACTTGTGGATGAAAAAAATAATCAAATTTGTGGCTTCAGTGGTGCCTGAAAACAGCGCCCTGAAACTCTGCTGTTCTCATGCTCCGTCACCTGGAACAGCAATAAACCAGTCAGTACAATGAAGCCAAGACACACACACACACACACCACACACACACACACACCACACACACACACACACACACACACACACACACACACACACACACACACACACACACACACACACACACACACACACACACCTATGCATACATGTATGAGTGTCCTCAGTATATACTGTACACCAGAGCATCCAGGCATAAATCTGTGCTTGCACATCCATGCTGAAAACCCTTTGGACCCAATCATTCATGTAATATGAAGTTTTCTCCATCTAATAAAGACTTCAGTGTGTAACATCGCTGCACTGACTGTAAAATGCCTTTACATGTGTTTGCATGTCCAGCGAACACTGAACTACATGCAGTATCAATAGGGAGGAGTGAATGCAAAGCAAGAGGCATAATTCTCTTTATATGCAAATGGGAAAACAAGCTATAAGAAAATACAAACACACCATGACCCGGGCTGCAGAGAGTTGTGGTGCAACAATAAGTAAGCCCCTCTTTCTTTCTTTCTTTTTTTTTATATTTTTGCAGACTGAGAACAAATATTTCATCATATGATTTAAAGAATTTGAGGCTCATCCTGAAATGCAATTCATCAATGTTGACTTTTCTGCCTTTGGGTTTATTGCAAAAAGACGAGTCAAAAATGTCCATTACAGTTAAAAAATAACGACAATATTCCCTTTACAATGATATAATACGTAAACAAAGATGAATGGTTGATTTAGCAGATACTTCCAGATTAATCTTCTGTCATTCCATTTGCAGAGTCATTGTTCTGTCTACATCTGCCTCACGTTGAGGAGATCCTCAGAGCAAACCCCTCACTGTTTCTGTATTCTCATGCAGCGCTGTTATTAATGTGTGGATTATGGCTCTGATTAATAACATCTTTCCAAAGTGTGGTGCTGCATTTGGAAATCTTTTTCTGAACCTTCCAACTGGCTGCTGCTGCTGCTATTGGTTTTTCAACAAATGCTGACAAAACTATAGTGCTAATACAACATTTTTACCAGAGCCACTGTGAGGAACTTAGAATTATAGGAGAAAGAACTAACTGAGCCTTCTAATAATGCAAGAAAAAGAAAGTGTATGTGGAATGTGAATCTCTCCATACATTTTTGGCTGTAAACAATTGATGTTGAAAATTAAGCCATTAACGTGCCTCCTCCTCAATCGCCCACACACTACCAACCTGCCCCGGCAATAAGCAAGGTCATCTTCACAAATTGTGCAGGCAGCCCATCGCTCTTAAAAGCCACCAATCTTTAGAAATTTTCAGAACACATAAGTGCTGCTTTTGCCGCCACCAGTTTGCTCTACATTAGTTACATGCATCTCTCAGCTGGCGAGAACACCAGACAGCTCACTCCTCAGCAAATGGGAAACAATGTTACAATGTCCACTCACAGCATGATAAATACACAGAGTGAAATAACCTTTGGACAATTAAGGTTTGTGTCAATTCAAATGCCCCCTGTCAACAAAGCACAACACTTTAGATGCTTTCTCTTTGAAGGACAATGTCCTATAAACTGTATATGCAAGCTGGGACTAAAACTGATGCATATGGGATGGAAGAGGTAGGGGAAAATCTGTTTTCAACAGTATTACTTTAAACATTAACTAGCAAATGGCTCAAAATGGGAAAAAATGAAACTAAAGTGTTAGCATAAACAATTTAAACATCTTAATCTTACACGGACCAAAGTAGAGCAATTTGGAAGAAAATGGGGTAATTTTACTCGGATGTCAGACTTAAGAACTCATATAAAGGTAGAATATAAGCTACTGCTTGTAGAGGGATCACCAGTCTACATCATCATAAAGATGCGCACGCATCTCGACCGCAGAAGCAGCATTTAACTCCATTCATTCATATGAGTTAGCGTCTTGTAAGCACTAAGTTCAGCCTGTTAGAAGCATCAAAATGTAAGGTTTTTCTGTGGACATCTGTCCAAAAAAAACAAACTACACAATAGAGGCAACTTCCGTCAAGTTTCGACCGTTACAGCGCAACCAGTGTTCCGGCGTTAATAGCGTCTATGCTAACTGGTGACTTTCAGCCAACGGCAGCTGTGATTAACAGCTGAGAGTCACCAGTTAACAGGGTCACACTTATACACCAGTGACGTCTGCATGTGTGAAATCAAATGTGTATTTTTTTATCCAACCTCAGTTAACCAGGTTTGACTGCAAACAAGCAACAATAACTGCTGATACTCAAAATACAGATTTGACTTTGCTCATTCAATGAAAAAGTTGGTTTGACCAAATATGGACTCAATATGGACAGTAAATAATGAGTGAAACTATAAATTATGATTAACAGAAACAGATTTTATGACCAAAGTAAAATTAGGGAATATTATGCAACAATGTTTACATCCTGGTATGTCACAGTATGATAAGTGTCTACGGATAAATGCAGTGTCTCTGCTAAAAACGTCTGTCTACCTAATATCTGCCCACTTGCTGATTTCTTCTGTGCACTCACTGCTATTTCACAAACCTGGGAGCATTTTGCCATCCATCAAAGTGATTACATTAAATTAAAAAATGTTTTTTTTTGGTGGTTAACTCCTCCACATCAGTTGACAAACCATTATACTCTGCCATGCTTCTGCACCCAAGTTGGGTGCGCATCCGCCATTGTTGATAAACAAATAATCCCTCTATACATATTGGTTTAGAGCACTGAGAGAGAAAAGTAAAAGGTTTAATAATGAACAAGTTCACTTTTTCCTACCTCTATTTCACTGACAGTTTCTGAAATTCTCTGGGAATTATGTCAGTTTAGTCCAGAGAAAAAGTAACTTGACTGTATTAAGCTGCTTTAGCCTTAATGCTGTAGCTTAGCTTGCAACATTTCTGTGGGTCATAGCTTCAGGAAAGTGGAGCTCGATTTACACAGTACAACTGGTAGCTTTGCTCACTACTTTTTCCAAGTAGCTTTCTCAACACTGGCATCTAGTTTATACTGTTTCTGCATGAATGACTGTTTGTCAGTGACTTAGTCAGTGCTGTTGCCTAACTTGGTCAGGACACTGGTTAACGAGATTTATGATCTCAATTAGTTTTATTCTTCTGGTTAAAAAAAGGTTAACTACACATTTAAAAAAGGTGAAGTTTGGGTTATGTCTCATCTGTTACAAGCCAATTGTAAAGAAAATCAGTGTCACACAACATTGCAAACCAATACCCTGTCTTCCCTCTGTCATCCAAAGCAATCTATTGTGAGGAGTGAATCTCCTTCACTGGACACCTACAACTTGCACCACTACTTTTCTACAGTAGCCCAGAATGGGAAAACTAGTCACACACTGGTTTTGTCAGTGGAAAGCTGTTTGAGATGCACTGGTTTGAGGACAAAAAAGAGAAGAATGGTTATTCACTAAAATGTTGTGCTGAATAACACCTTTGATGGTAAAAACTTGGCAAACAGAGTCAGACTTATTATGCAACACAGGAGCCTTTTGTCCTCAGAGGCCACTGTTATTTCACAGGAGGACAGAGGAAGGGAGAGTTTAAATAATGAATCTGACTGATAGATATTACCATTTCCCAACACCAGAGACGGAAAGAGTACTAAACATTTGTACTCAAGTACAAGTACTGTTACATTGCTTAAATTGTTCTCAGTTACAAGTAAAAGTGCTGGTGTTTAAATAATACTTAAGTAAAAGTACAAAGATTGATGATTGATTGATTGATTGGTGATTTTGCAACTATAGTGATGTCATGGTCCTGCTCAATCTTTGATGGGGGTTTCCTCTGTAGAGATAAGTAAACCATCACACGTGTTCCACCATTACTTTGTCACATCACTGCCATTCACACCAAAAGAAAACAAATTTTTAAAAATCTATTCATCCAGGGAAACAATCTAAACCCACTTTTGATTGTTAAGCATAGAACAAAGAGTGGTAACTTGGTTTAAGCTTTGCAGATATATTTCTGTATTAAGTTACAAGTGTAAACTAATTTTAAATCATTGCAAAAAAAAAAGGCTGCCAGTGTTCCAGAAAAATCTGTGACGAGTTATAATTTGTGACCCCGTTGCCCTTTGCACAATGCTCCAATGGCTTGAGTTTGAGGGTTTCACAGCAAGGTACATGAGGACTACTCACAGTAACATCATAAACTTCCCAAGACACAAAGGTCCATAGATAGACTGACTTGTAACTTTTTTCAACACTCAAGCTTATTCAACATCTCAGAAACTGATGGAAAGTACTAAGGCTAATTGATGCATTGCACCTAGAGGCTGTCTCCTTTTCTTCTGTAAATGAAAAATTCCTCCAGGTACGGCCACGGGCACTTGTCAAGTACCAACTCCAGTATCAACGCTTCAGTGTTGGTATAATACCTCCAGACACCTGAGCTTACAGTAGCAGAGTTTTCCTTCCCCGAAGTCATTGGTGTGGTCATGATTACATGGTGTAAATTGTACTTAAGTAAGAGTAAAATTAAACACTTGAAAATAAACTCATGAAAGTACAAATACTAAAGAATTCTACATGATTATAGTAACTTGTTATCTGTTACTTACACCTCTGCTTAACACCAAGAGTTGGTTTCAGTTAAGGTGTTTCTTTCTCTCTATCTGAAACCAAATAAATGATTAGCTTATGAACTTTATCTGAATTTGTCCAAGCTGAGGATGAATCTACACTCTTGGTCTGAGAAAAGCCTGTTAGGAGCGAATTATGCTGAGCCCCAAGCCTGGACCTCAGAGGTCAGAGCCTCTTTTTAGGCCTGATTTCTGAGAAAAGACCCCCATGATCACGGCATGGAGTCAGAGCAGAGGCTCTTTGTCCTCCATGGCCTTCTGATTAGCTGCTCTGCAATCAAAGCAAATCACTCAGAGCCTGAATGCACCACTGTACAATCAGCATGTGAGAAAAACCTCAAAGCCAGTGCAGAAATAGTAAACCATTCTATAGTAACAATCCCACCATGCATATGGACATTTATTTCCATATCATCATGATAGTATTTGTTCTTAGGAAAATGCCAGAGAGCCATGTCTGTGGAGGATGAAGAAAAGACATCAGCATTTTAGACGGATGAAACCTGAGTCCAAAAGGTCTGTTAAGTCCACATGAACCTTTGTATTCTGCTGTTCAGGTGCATGACAGGAGACAGCAGAACAAGCGGGGAGAGAAAGTCAAAGGGTGAGGAATGGGGGAGTGCAGGAGGAAAAGCCTCCTCAGACACCCACGTCCCAGTGGACCTTAGCAATTCAGCTTCCTCCAGAATGGAAAGAAAGATGGTGACAAGGAGGGGGAAAAAGGGTGTAAACTCCTCCTGAAACACTGTCAGATAAAGGGACGACAGGAGTGAGTATAATAGTGATAAATGTCAGTGAGGTGGAGCTGCCTCTGTGGCGCAGGAGGTTCATGGTTATGCAGAGATGGATTGTACGTATGGGATCCACGAGGGAGTAAGAGTCTGATAGGAGACAGAGAAGGATCATATAAAAATGCAGTTTTAGACAATCCTGGAGAAAGGACTGAACTGATGACAAGACTAAAAAGACCTCCTAGTGTATCCTGAGTGAGAAGTTGTCTATGGTCTGTGTGAAGTCGATCTAGCCACTGTCAAGTACTCTTTTTTTTATTATTTGATTATGAATTCATAATTTAGTTGTCGTTTTGTTTTTGGAATCTGAAATGACCACTTTTGGAAGACAGGCTGTTTCTGTTACATCTCTGTCTGAGTTGACCTTTCAATCTCATGTAGCTCCACCATAAGCCAGTCATGTGATTTACTTTAAAGGGGCTGTGAGGACCATCCGGAAAATATAGTGTTTTTCTAGGATAAAGACTCTTGTTTTCCATGAGCACTTGCACACACTGTCCTGAAGACGTGATTCTTGTGGTGCGTTCCATTTGTACTCGGAAGTCAGAATTTACAAGTTCCGAGTAGGAAAATTCAACTGGAATGCCCCCTGAGGTCGCAATTTCCTACTGGAAAGTCAGCGGATCCACAATTACCCCGAGTTTACAATCAAAGATGGCCACCCTGAGTGCAAACAGTAATTAAGCTCCTATAACATTCTGTTTGTCTGTGTTTGTTGCAATAAATACATTGTATTATATAGCTTATATTTCTGTTTAGAAATTTTGCTGTAATGGCAAGTTTTCCTATCTGATTACTTTTAACTCAAAGATGACATCATTCCCACTCCCCACTTCCCAGTTCTGATGTAAATGGAACCCACCATTACTGAGGTGTGTTTTTGTTTTGAAGCAAATAAACACACATTTGACCTTAACTCTACTTTTCTTTGTCCAAGACAACTGGGATTCAAAGCGTCAAGATAATGTATTTGGTGATTGCTACTTAGCACTATTGTTTGAAATGTGACAACAAGCAAACTTTGTAAACTTAGTTTGTACCATGGGTAAGTGCATCAGACTATCTGTTTGACACTTCTCACAGTCCGGTGCTTTGAGAAGTGTCCCTAACCTGCAAAGTGAGTAAATCCTGGTTATGTCCTACCAGTGTTCATCTACCAACTCCAACCTCATCAAGTAGAGCAAACATAACCTTACTTTTCATTTTGTTGATAGACTCCCAAGTTTGAACAGACCACTACAGAATAACTGCAACATTATCACAACCAGCTTAACCTGTTTCAGCTAATGTTATGTCACTCTCCGGTTTAGCTTTCTTCTGCTCTTCTGTCCTTTTTCTGCCAAACAGTATAGCTCCAGTGTCCGCCATCACCAAAAAATTAATCCAAGAAACTGGCCTTGGCCTGAGTGTGCCCTTTGTCCCCACATTTCTAAGATTTTTTTCTTCCCATATTTCCAAGTTTTTTTTTTCTAAATCTGGTTTTGTTTGTCTCACTTCAGGAAAAGAAATCGGGGGTTTTGCATCTATAAGCTCTGCTTCAGCTGATCCTTTTCAATCAGCCCATTTAACTTTTTCTAGTGGTGAATGTGATTGTGACGATTGGGAACATAGGGCCTAATTATCAGTGAAAGAAAAAAAGCCTTGGAACAAAGTGCTGTGGGACCAATTGGTGTGGAAACAGGACTGACTCTGTGTTGTCATGGGGACTAGTGCCGTATATCAATGCTGTCCAACCTGACAGTTAAGCCCAGAAACGGCATTTAGAAATAACCTATTTCAGTGCTGGTAATCTCATTTTAAGCTGTAAATCATGATCAGGCATCTAGAAGTAAGACTTTTTCAAGATCACTTAGAAAGTCCTCACTGTCCCTTTCAATTGGACCGTGAATAAACATTATGCTGTTTTTTTAAGAAGGCTTGAAAATAGCGAATGAGCCAACCGTGTCTTTAAATATGTCCACAAGTTAATTTTTATAAGAATTCTTACAATGACCCTTTTGACCAAGCATTTAGCTGTTACTGGTCAAAGTAAATTAAATCTTGACACAAGTGACAATGAGGGCAGGTCCCACCCATAAACTGTACATTAAAAGTGCATAAAGCAATATGGCTTCACCCCTTTGTCCATGCAGTATTTTCTGAAGTTGACTTGAGGCATCTTGACCCATCATGTTGTACTATAGAAGCCAGGAGTTTGAGACCATTTAGAAGAAGACTCCCTGCGCTAAAAATCCAACTGAGAATCTGAGACATTTCCCACTCATCTATTGAATCTATATTACATGGTGTTCCTCAGGGGTCAATTCTGGGCCCGTTCCTTTTCTTGGTGACAAGTACCAGACAGTATTTTTGGTTGTGTATCTTGTCACTGCTACATTCAAACAAGACTGTTCATGTTTCTGTTAACCCCAAAGACTAGCAGCTTACTCTCACTGGAAAGCTGCCTGGCTCGTAGTGTATGTCTCATAATATTCTCCAACTCAATTTAAATAAAACAGAGCTTCTCCTCATTGGCTCTAAAGTCTCTCCACTGTGTTTGCCAAAACCTTCTCGTGAAATCTTTTTTTTTAACCTCTTCAGAAATGTGATATTCATGTTGGAAAATTAGCCCAGTCTTGCTTTCGCTGAAAGAGAAACACTTTATCAGCAGATTATCAACTTATCATTCATGCATTCACCTTCTCCCAGCTTGAGTTTTGGAATCATCTTTTCACCCGCCTCTGTCGATCTGCTCTAACAAGGCTTCAGCTTGTAAAAAATGCAGCAGCCAGACTTTTAACTTGGACAAATCCCAGGTCCCACATTACTCAGATTCTGACAACACTGCGCCAGCTGCCAAAAAATTATGGGAGTGATCCTAAGATTCTTTTAATTGCTTTTGATGAACTATTTGGCTTAGCTTTGTTAATATTTAAGAGCTTTTAACTCCCAACACTGGAAGCACGGCCTCTTCATTCATCAAACAAGAATCTCCTGGTGATACCAGACTGGAATGAAGATCAATACTTATTCACTGCTTTTAGCATTTAGACTCATAAATCACTCTCCAATGTCAAAAATCCTCTGAATCTGTTAACTGTGTCATTTTTTGAAGACCCACTTTTTTGATTTGACTTTCAGATCATCTTATTGTTTAACTCTGCATGTTTGACCGGGTCTGTGTTTTTGCATCAGTTCAATCACTGTTTGAGTTCACCTCCTTCTGTTTCTATTACTGATTGTCTGCTTACTATCAGTACAAAACTGCTCTGCTTTATGCCCATCATTTTATCTTTTCACACTGAGTTGATGTTGTTCCTGTTGAGAATTAATAAGAAATGGTTCAATCAATCAATGTCGTTAGTCTTTGTGCTTAATGGTTCCCTAATTGACTGAGCTGGGCCAAGCCTTCATGGGGCGGTAGGCAGAATTTGATTCTGGGCCCTCTATTTCTGCTGGCAAACAAGGTGACGTATTAATTGATTTTTGCCATCAAATGTTAGCAAAAAACTCTGTTTTTAAGCCAAAAAATACCAAGCCAACCCCTAAAATCAACTGAAACTTAGTATTACACAAATATTAAGCTATTTAACATCCAGTCAAAAAGACCTTCTCTATTGTTTCGTTCTAGCTAGAAAATTTGTTGTCAATGGCTACACAAATCTCTTTGATAAACATTCCATATTTAAGACACGCAAACATATCTTTATCTTAATGTTTTTTCTCCTCTTCCTCTTTCTTTCTCTAAGGGTAAGTCCTTTTTCACGTTTTGGCACTTTGGTTGTGCAGTGTGCGCTGCACAGCAGAAGGCTCACTTTACCGGTGCAGTGGAGCTTTGACATTTTAGAGACAGTTAGAATCTCTAGGCCTACATCAACAGCGGCAGCAGCAGCACCCAATTGACATACATTTGCGTTTTTTTTTACAAAAATATTTTCTTGATCCTAAAAATAATCATTACTCATAAATTTTAAAAATAAAAAATATATTTTTATTTTGTTAATTTCTATCGGGGGCCCCCTAGTGGTCGTGGGGTCCTTATCTGGGGCTGGCCCTGATGGACGATTCTTTACAGTACTCTGGCGCTGCCAGAACTTATGTCGACTATTTGCCCCAGCTATCCTAGCCCAGCAGATTGATTGGCTAACAGTTCCTTAAGAAAATTCTGATTCAGGATTTTCTGCTTGAAGTTTCACTTAAGAAGCACTGAACAGAAAGAAATGCACATTACTTACTGCCAGCTGTTAGCATACTTTGGTATAACTTTGGTTTTACAGAAGAATGTAAACTTTCATCACAGAAACACATCACAGTTACTCTTTGTGAACGATACCGAGAGCTCCAAATGTCAAAATACTAACAGGCAAAATGGAGGGAAAGAGATGTGCAGGCTCATCAGGCTCTTCAGCATCACTGCAGCAAGATTACTTCAAGAATCTGGATGCTTACTTGAGTTAATTACCAAGGGGCAACATCTGGTTTAGAAAAATGAAGTCTTTGTCTTCTACAAGTGCTTAAGTTGCTGTTCATTGAGGATCTACATTAGGCTGGCTGCAGAAAGACCGGGAAGCACTTTCACATCAAGCCAAAAGGGGGAAAAAAAGTGCTTTTATGGCATTTAAAAAACTACTTACAGACAGATTAAAACAAACAAACAAAAAAACTACTTGGGTCTGAAATGGTCATTTTGCCATCGGCACACACTGTACAGGGGGTGAATTCTTTTCTAACTCAGGGGTTAAGAAGAAATTAGGATCGTCTGATTGTCCAGTCAGAGACAGAGCTCAGCTCACATGACTGATGGGCGCCCTATAGCTGTTAGAAAGGAAGCTCAAAGCCTGCGTCACATCTAATGTGGCTGCGTCCATAGATTGGCTTCATTTCACCGTTGCAGGAACAGACAGGTATGTCCATATTTTATGCAGTCGATAACATGTAACAATACATCAATGACATGTGACGTGATTTTTCCTAATTTTAATCATTTACGTCCAGCTATATGCAGATCCAGTGGCAAATTTCATATTTATTGATTTAAAAACTCAATTTGTTGCAGACACAGAAAACCTGTTAAGCAGACTTCTTATGTAAAAAAAATTCACATGAGGAAGTGATAAGGGAATTGATAAAGAACTGATTAGTGCATTGGTATCAATAAAATCTGATCAATACCCATCCCTACTTTTTAGGCTCTGGCTAAGGTGGTTCTTTATATACAAAGCTTGTTATGATACATTTCATTTCCCTATCTGGTATTATTCAACAAGACTCTTTTTGAACTGTAGTTTCTCCTGCTGCCCATTAGAAGAATACAGGCACAAAGTAAGTCACAATCATTTTAATGTTGAAAAGCTGTATCAACTCACAGCTGATGGAGTCATAATTTCAATTTCATTTTTGCAGTGAAGGCAGACAGCAACTAAAAACAGTTCCTTTCAACCATGGTAACCATGACACGTATGCACCTCTTTTCAGGAGGTCAGTTTATATACAAGTTAAACTGTGGGGTAGATGCAAAGTAAAATCAGCAGCGAATTCAAAGCACTTTTTTTTCTCTTTCATAACAGCAACAAAATGTTCCAGCAGTCTGCGAGCTCATTTTCCTTTTTCGACTGAATGTAAGCCATAGAAATCACTCTGTATGAAGTGCAAGCTGATTTAAGCCCTCAGCCACCTGGGCCCAACATTAACCTGTCTATATGACATCCAGGACGACACCAATTCAACATTTGATTTAACTTTAACACCAAGCTCTGAATGGAGAACTCTGTGACTGCCAGTGTGCGAGCGTGTGAAGGAGTCCTGCATTTCAGACATGTCTGAGAATTTCCAACATGAGGCCTTGCATTGAAAGTCTGCTGATACAATCAGACGAGCTAGATCATCCCTCATGTTGCCATCATTTCCTCCAAGATACTAAACCAATACATTTGATTTATGGTGCGTCGACTGACATTCAAAACACACCTCTAAACTGGCAGAGAAAAAATAGAGCAATACTAAAGTGGGCTGTTAAAGGCAGCTCTCTGTTTTAGAGGCTGCCGTGGAGATGTGGGAATGTGATGAAATTACATAGATTCTGCTAACAGCCCTTTAAAATTTACTACAGGGGGCATAAATCCTTGAACACATCGCTGTCTGGGGATACAAATTTTTCTTCAGGAAATTCCACCACATGTCTGTCCTGCTGTAAAATAATCGGCCCAGACTGTCGAGCACACTTTTCATAGCAGCCTCTGACGTTAAGCAGAAAAACAAAACAGTCTTAAACATTTTAAGATGAACAAATCATTGAAAGGTAAGATGGTGGACTTCTCCTTGACTACCTGGACATTCATTTTACAGGAAGGCTGACGGCCATTAACTACATCAAGCTAATAACATTCATCCTCCTTTATCAAGTCTGGATCTTTTAAAAATCTCCACAGATGCTACCAGCACACCAAACATCAAAATATTCTATTTGCTAATAACTTAAGTCCTGACAAACAAAACTATAAATCATGCAAAATCTAACATGGTTAGAGGTGACTTATTGTAAAAATCACAGCAGACTATGGGGTGGTGAAACACTGTTTCTGCTAAGCTACCTGGTTCATCTGTTGCATTAACAATTTCTGTTCAACTCCTCACTTCGTGAGTTTATCGATACATTTTATTTTATTTCATTTTTTTTACGGGACATTGATGCCAAAAACCATCAGGTTGCACCTTCAATTCTGTCGTCAATCTAGCTTCGTGCTTTAAATGAACCACTGTCATCACAACTGCATATGTTGCTGACTGTTGCACTTTCTTTCTCAGTCATCTGCTTCATTTCACAAGACATACACACAGAGGTGCCACGTGCTAACAGGCAGGGTAGGCAAGTGCTTGGGGCCCCTAGCCAGTAGGGGGCCCCAGAGAGCTGACCAACTTTGAGTCACGACAGAGCAGTGACCACGAAGAGAGTTTGCATTGACCACATTGGCTGTGAACAACCCCCTAAAGGGGCCCCACCTTCACTTCTTGCAGCAAGTAGAGATGGTTGCGATTTGACTGAGAGGGCTTTTCAGAACTAAGAGAAGCTATCCTTCTGGGAGAGACGAATAAAGAAAAAAGAATGAGAGGAAATAATAAAAATGACACCAAAGAAAATGGTAAGCAGCACAGATAATAGCCTACGGTAGCTAATTTAGTTTGGAACAGCTCAGTCTGTCCTGCTCCTGCTGAGTCTTTCAGTTAAGAACACCTGCAATCAACTTGTTTACTAAGCTAGCAGGCTGAAAGTAAAAAAAGAAACAAAATTTAAAAAAGAAACAGCTAACTTTTTATTTAGCTATCAAATGAAAGCTTTGTTTAGCTAAACCTAATGTCAAGCTAAGAATGCTAAGTTACAGAATTCGTGGGCAAGAAATTTACTGGGGCCATGGGTGGAAGCTAGTGTATGTTGTGTATCAGTGGTGTTTATATGTTATTATCCATGTGTATTCATCGGCCTTTACACTTCTTCAAACTGAGTAAATGTAAACCTACTGTCATACAACAGTTACCTTTGATGAATTTAATGTGACAACAAAGCCTTCAAGATGCCTTTATCAAAATATTATTGTCAGTGTCAGATTATTTATTGTATTAGGCTGATGGACACTAGTGGGAGAGGACCCCTGTGTATTTTTCCCAAGGGCCCCAAGGGACTTAAAAATCACCTCTGCATGTACACAGTGTGTGCCCGGCATCCTCAGGGTTTCCCTCACACAACAGGAAATCCAATCGTTAATATTGATCATGTTCCACGTTGAGGATTTTGAATCTGATCTGACCTCGGTCTTCTTCAGACGTACACAAAGAAAGTGGAATCCCTCCACACACACCTCACACCACACCACCACCATCTCTGGGGAGAGAGTTCTTTAAAAACTCATGTTGTTGATAACTTTAGTCAGCAAGGGGGATAAGGGTCCCAACTATAGCATCCCAGAGATTGAAATGATTAGACTCACAGTGGATAATTTTTAAAATGGATCAAAGCCTGTGCAACAAATAATCAGAGATATAATGTATTAAATTCATTATTTTAACCTACAGGTGCTGCTGCCTAAAGGGTTTTACTGCTGAAGTTTGTTTTTGGTCCAAAGGCGCTTTACAGATATCTTTGGATAGGTGCCATTGACTCAGAGGAGCTGAATAAATTGCCTAAGGAAAGTCAGAACAACTTGAAATGTTGACATCTGTAAATCTAAACCTTTAACTCACCTTTTCAGCTCAGCTTTTGGTTTAAAAAGTTTATGAAAATAACTTTTTTATATTCTTCACACTCCTGCTTCTCTCCTTTTAGTGATAAGTGACCTAAATTCCAAAAAGTTGGGATGCTGCGTAAAGTGTGTGCTCTAAGAGTTTAAACCCTGTGTTTATTAAAAAGAAGATG
Organism: Halichoeres trimaculatus; assembly: GCF_033239565.1. Classification (NCBI taxonomy): domain Eukaryota; kingdom Metazoa; phylum Chordata; class Actinopteri; order Labriformes; family Labridae; genus Halichoeres; species Halichoeres trimaculatus. The sequence continues at coordinate 22,139,194 of NW_027437183.1, forward strand.
AAGTCAAAACACCGAATGTTAAAGCTGGATGTTTTATTGTTTAAAAAAAATTGTTAGTTTCCAATATGCCACAAACACATGGGGCGGGGTATGTCTTATATCTCAGTTTGTCACATGACCTTTTCCTTTAAAAAAATTAAAAATCTTGGAAGTTTCGGGAGTTTTGGCCATGAAGTGTTGTCCTATACTTGTATGCCATCAGATTTCAGATGCTTCAGCACTAAGGAGTCACTGTCATAGTTTTTGTTTCATGCAGCACAAAATGCTTTTGATGGGTGACAAGTCAGGACTGCAGGCACAGCAGCTTTCTACAGGACTCCTCTACTACAGAGCCACGTTGTTGTAAACCAGCAGAATGTGGTTTGTCTTGCTGAAATATGCAAGGTAATCCTTTCACTTCAGTCTTACTGAAACCGGCTCGGGCCCAGAGAAGTTGCCCGTGTTTGGAGATCATGTTTATGTATGCAGTCCTTTGTGCATGGTACAGTTTGATGCAGCGATAAGTCATCCTCACTTCTTTTGTATGTTTTTTTAGCTGGTGCAGTTATTTCCACCACAAAGTCATTTCTCGTTTCAGTGCAGTTCCACCTGAGACACCGAAACAAGGAATTTCACAGATTCTGTAACAAGGAATTGCACAGATTCTCTAAATCTCTCCAGGATATTTTGAATTGCATTTTTGCTGAGGACAGTTATTCTGAAACTGTGAAGTTAATTGATCCTGCAGTCTCTCACAAGGGTTAGAATTCTTTCCATCTTTACTTCAGCCTCTCTTGAGTGCCCTCCCTGTGCTCAGCTATGTGACTAACCTGTTGTAAAAAATCTTAACTAGTCAGGAGATGCTCTTTTAGGTTTATTTTCCATTAGCATAGATATCTATATAACAAGAACATAGCTTAGTTTGACTTTTGAGATGTTGTCTTTGTACCTTTTCTTAATTCAATGAAACTTTCAGTAATTTCAAACTATATAATACTCTTTTTACCTCACCTTCTTTTGAATGTGGGTTTTATAAATTGATCAAATCAGACACACGTACTGGTAAAGATGGTGGTACCATGATGGATTGTGCATTAGGGCACTGACCATGAACCCCAATGTTCTCAGTTTGTGAACCTTGTTGCATTTGTTCCCCTTTCTCTCTCCTCTAATTTCCTGTCATCTTTCTGCTGTCAGGTATCCAATTTCAGCTGTAAGTTAATAAAAAAAGAAAGAATCAGACCCATTCTGTAATACACTAAGACACCTTCACTTTCAAAGGTGTTCTGCACCGCTGCCGCTTTGTTCTTCCCAAAAGGCAGAGAAAAAACACGTTGGGCAAATTACATTTTCCATTTATCTTATTCTCAGGAGTCCCTGAAAAAAGATTGTGCTGTTACATTTCAAATAATCTACAGAGCCTGAATTAAAACCCACTTTTAATAAGCATCAGATTCCTTTTTAATTTAATCATTTATTCTTTACCCCTTTCTAACGTGCACACTAAGAAAAAGGGCTGAGTGCTATTAATTATACGATTATAATGAACCATGGGGGGAAACTGAGGGCTGCTGGCTTGTGAGCATCAAACCCAAAGAGGGGATCACATTTCCGATTAGCTTAACAGCATTCTGCAGCAGGCTAAAATATTCAACTCCCACACACTCCCCCTGCTCCCTTTTCTCCTTTAAGTCTTACAAAATGTCACACACTGGATTAAATGTACAATGGGAAAGGGAGAAATCAGTCTTTCCAAGTGAGGAGGGCCATACTTGGGGCTGAAACAGACATGGGAAAGTACGTTTTATACCTGTAATTTAAACCAATTAAATCATCTAACTTCAAGATATCAATGTTGAGCTGGCAGGATAGAGATCGAGGTGGAGGAGTGTTTCTGTTGTTACATTTGTTTCTCAACTTGTTCCAGATTTTTTGAAAGGGAAAAGCAGAGTGCAGTCTGTTAGCAGTGGCATGCTTAATTCCCACACAACAAAATCTCATCTTGGAGTTAATGAAATGCTCCACGCCAACAATTGTCTAATCAAAACTAAATGCTTTTTTCTGCAGCGCAGCATCGTTAGAGTCCATCAGCTGGAGTAGACTAGGTGCTGTAATGGATCCCTAATGATAGCAGCCATCATCACTGGTGACCTCAGACCTCCACGGCAGCAGACGGCTCTCCCCACTCAGCTGAGCTCTGTATCTGTCTCATTCATAGCTGAAGCCATCTAAAACACAAATTGCGACTTAATAAATTGCTACTTGTCCCAATAGTTACACCCAATTTCCCCACATCAGAGCTCTCATCTCAGGCCAGGATCACAGGCATTAAGCACAGCCAGCTGTAACTGATAACTCATTTACACACACACTAGGGGGCAGCAGACACTGAGCCCTGGGGTGCTGATGTGAGGGTTTCTGCAGAGTTGATCCCTGCCCCTCTATTCTCTCCTCCACAGGCTCCCCTGCTACATATGCAGGTGACATCACGTGACCGCCCCTGCCTGCCCGTGCACCTGCGGATGTTGCGACACTGGCAGAAGCTTCTCTTTTAAGGGCAAATGGTCCTTAAAAACCTGCAAAACCTGAGAACTCCTTTCAGCTCCTCCACTGTTGGCATGGCAACGGAACTTGGAGAACACACAAGAGTCATTGACCAACAGGGGCCCAGATATGAGATCAATGGTACTCTGTTGCAACCTGGATTTGTATAGATGTGCGAGGTTAAGCTGCATCTCCTGTGAGACACAAAGCAGGGTGAAAGAATCAAGGAGAGGATGGGCTTGATATTACAGCACACAGGTCAGTGGTACATAAGGATGGCAGAGCCAGATGTCAAATTCTGCAGAAATCTGTTCCAGCATCTTGCAAAAAAAAAAAAAAGTAGTACACAGAGCTAAATGAAGGTTAACGCCATGTAAACACAACTGAAATCTCCAAAATCTGATTGAAAGAAGTGTTGCTAGGAGGCAAAACATACAACACACACTCAGACAAAGTAATGCATGTGCACCAAATAACTCAACAAATAAAGTCACTAAATAAACAAGTCACTCCCCTGCTGCTGTCCAGCACAAACATATGGGTAAACACAACTGCTTTGTTTGCGATAATTACAGTGTGGGCATGATTGCTTTGTACCACAGTCTTAATGCATCATCCAGTAGATCACAGAGGTTACCATCAACTCGTGCACAAATACTTAGCAACAGGTCCTTAAGAGGGTCTTTTAAAATAAGCCTCTCACATTAAATGCACTTGATGCACCCACACACTGGCTTTAATTTCATATCAAAAATCACTTTTCCCTCAGTTTGCATTGTTTTATTTTTCATGCACACCTGCCATTAACGCTGGATTCTAAATGTGACGATGCTTTCACACAATTTCTCTGTCCAAGAATTCTTTGTTTTCACTGCATTTATCATTCATTATGCAAATCTGGGATTTCACCTCCAGGCTATTAAACCATAAAAGGTGAGTGCATTAGTGGGGAACACAAGGCTGCGCTGTTATCACAAACAGTCATTTGGATCCACTTTGAAAGATGTAAAAAGGATTTAACTGCTCAGTCTTTACCAATATTTATATCACAGAATCTTTTTGTATTACACTAATACTGACACAACACTTTGTATAATTACAAAAATTAAACCTATTTACAGGTGTGCATGTTGTAGAGTCTTCTTGTTAATTTTATTTTGAAGTATTTTTATGTGCAGCTACATTTTCTGTTCAGTTTCTTCTATGTTGTTGTCTTGTTCTTTATATTTGGTTTGCTCTCTGCCCTCTCCCCTTTTCTAGGTCATCCTTGGGGAGAGGAAGGTGTGCTCCTCTTCACTTATGATGTGTTTAAAGTTTTTACTGTGTAGTTGTTTTTTTTGTTTTGTTTTTGTTTTTTTTTTTAGTTTCTGTCACTTCTAAAATGTCATTTTAAAGTTATTTAGCCTAGCTTGTGGCCACGTACTTTGTGCTGGTTTGCCTGTAGTTTAAGCTAGCTAAAGTGTGCATTTATTCAGGCAGGCTGCACTGTGTCTGTGAAAAAGTTTGTGAGACTCTTTCTATGTTGTACAGAATAGATGCTGTGAGACAGAGCAAGATCCTATTGGCAGCCATCCTTTAACTGAAGAAAGAAAAACACAACGCAGAGTCACACCAGTTACATGCACACTAAACGACTGCACTTAGAGTCTAAACAATGTTTTATCTTGTGATCCAGATTTAGGAATAACTCTCAGGTCTCTTAGTCAATTTGCATCAGGAGCTTAAACAGACATAACAAGGTTTTTAAATACTCTGAAACTCCTGTTTATGAGCGTCAGGGCTGCATGTGGACACAGGGACAGTCAAAAGCCCATTAAAAGTAAGATTAGTTAACATTTTGGATGCATAAAACCCCTGAGCAGCTATCACAGGCTTTAAGACCTGAACCCATGCACCCTAATGGCTGTTTTTAAAACACTCGAGCAGCATTTTACAGTCTCAAAGCGCTGATATCAGCAGCTCCTCCCAGTATACAACCAACTCCCAGTCAGAAGCGCATTAGGTATTAAGCAGAATTTAGCCACCACTTAATGAGCTCAGTGCTAAATGACTACCAAAGCAATTACACACTCACATCAGCCCTTTATACCCTGACAAAATGCATCCACTGTACCCATACCGCATCCACACAGGTCTTTTCCATAAATCAACAGCAAATTTGTTGAAACCTGATCAGGTTTTCATATTAAAGAAAAAAGGGGGGATGCCAGTGCACATAATCCACGTATCAGTAGGCTTACAGCAGCAGAATTTCTCATTGATCAGCAGTTACTGAGTATGATGTGAGCGCTGTCTTGGCGGAGGTGAAATTATAGAGCATTTTGTAACAGGGAGAAAAAAAATGCCTCCACATACCCAGAGGTCTGTGTGCAGAAATGAGACATTGATCCATAATTGGAAGCACTCAGTCATGAAATCTAAAGACTAATTAAAGAAAGAGAGCTTTAATGGCACCCATTTACATATTCATCAGAGTGATTCAATGCCGCTGGCTGACTTACAGCCGGTGAGAGATGGTGGGCAGATCCAGAGGCTGTGAAGAGTTGACTGAGCTCACACAATGATAGACCAACAGCAAGTGTTTCAAACGTCTGACTGCATCAGCGGGAGCTGTCTGCACGACAGGCCTGTGATGCTGTGGTAGCTTTGCATTCAGTGACGGACACATCAGCTGTGACAAGCAGCCACACAGGCATGAAAACGTTGGCTGCTGCATAATCAGGAATATGGTTCAGGCAGAGCGGAGGGGCAGAAGTAATCGCTTAAGGACAGACTGCCTCATTCCTCAATGAAGAGGGGCCATGGCTTTAACTTTGGCTTTTCAATCATCATTATGAAATCTAAAAAATAAATGGAATTCTAATGATGCTAAGGTAATTATGAAAAATGATTAGAGACACTGAAAAGCTTTTTGTGGCGGTGTGACTTTTTTAACTTCAACTTTTCTAAGATTCCAAGAAAAAGTCAATTTTAAAAAAGGGTCACAAGTTAATGAAACCTTTTCAGCAAGGAAGCCTGTTTTCAGATTATTTTGAAGTTACCACACAAAACAGCAAAATTAAATGTAAGCACTCATTACACACAAATTATACAAAAAGGATGACAAAAAATAATAACTTGATGATTTTCTATTGATTTAAAGTTAAAATCAAACTGTCCTTATTCTTATTTTGTTTACTGGCAACCTAAGGGCCAACCATAATTCTACCGCTGAGCCCTTGGTTTTGCGCATGCATGTCTGGTGAAGTAGTGTCCCAATTCTCCATCAGATCAAGGAAAAGAGCTACACAGCCTTTGAAATGAAGACAAACCAGGACTTTACTTGAAACCAAGGTGTAGGAAGTTTCCCATGTTATCAATATTTTTTTATCAAATATCCAATCCTTTGCTAATCCATGGAAATATCAGCCTTTTTTTGAATTGTTGGTTTTATTTTGAAATCACTTAAAGATCTAGGTAATGCTGCTGCAGCTACAGCTAATAATAGCTACACTGACGTCAGACCAGGGTGACAAACTCACAGCAAACAGACTTTACTATGAACTGTATTTCCTGAACTATTAGACAGCTACGCTACATTCAGGAGCTGCATCAGCTACATAAGCTTTGGTAAGCTAACGTTACAGTATTCAGAAGCTACATAATATAGCTTCTGATTACTGCAATGTTAGCTCAACATTCGCTTTTCATAGCTTAGCTGTCTCATCACTCATGTAATGCTGAATATGTCAACCTAATCTGACCACAGTTTATCATCACTTTGTAAAAATATGTTTGTTTGGAAGTGAATAAAAAGTTGCTCTACCAGAGACACAGCCAGCGTGCCAGAGACAGGTGATAACATAGCAGGACTCAAGAGGCATCTCGTTTCTAAGAGCTGTGTTCCCACCCCTTTTTTTGCACTTTCTATACACTTTCTTACTTTTGTTTTCTTAAATGCTGCTGTGACTCCTGAATTTTCCCTCAGTGATAAATAAAGTATTTTCTTTTCTATTCTATTCTATTCTATTCTATTCTATTCTATTCTATTCTATTCTATTCTTTTCTATTCTATTCTATTCCTCTTGGCTCCTCAACCAGGGCCACGGGGAAGGGGTAGGCAAAGAGGAAAAAGTAACAGTTGGGTTTGGCTTTAAAGCTGCTCTCACCTGATGTGCTGCCATTAATTATCCAAGTTGTTAAGCCTGCAGAATTAGCATGCTAACCAAAACCAATGTTTAAGTCACTTTGTTAGCCAATATGAGTTTGCACAATTCAGAAAAGTTTACTGGAACTTGTGTTTTAGGTTGAGAATGATGTTCAATATGATAAATAGATTCTTCTGTGATGTTTGTACAAAATTGTGCTTTCAGGAAATCAGTCTTAACCAGTTTTCTTGTAGCTAGTCAGCAGTTTCACTTACAGTGAAGCTTTGCTGTGGAATATTGTATGGATGGGTTCAAGAACTCACCATTCAGCCCAGTGTTTGAGTAACATTTTGTTACTTGTGCACCTGTGCAAGCGCTGCTTTTGGCTCTAAAACTTGAATTCATATAGCGTTAAATAAAAAAAGGAACCAGCTTTTTGACTTTGCCTAACTAAATATTCCATGTACAAATGTGTGACTTCTCCTGCCATGTCTTCAGCACACTGAGCCAGATCCAAGGAAAAACAACTGTTTTATGGCAGCTACGGAAACTCTCTAGGAACATATGACATCGAAAGCAAAAACACAACAAATACAGAGCCACCTGCTACACCTGTGACATGTCAGTCAAAAAAAAAAAAGATTTCTGGAAGTAGTTTGACAAAAACAATAAAGTTAATCTGCAGAGCAAGATATGTGAATACTAGTGTGATCCCTCACTACATGCGCTCAAAGCACAAGGATAAAACAGTGGCGACAGAAACAGGCCGTCACGCATCAAGTCACTCACTAGCCCCTCACTAGCCCTGTTAGCACATGTTGTTGTGACGACACCAGGAGAAGATTAACCTCCCAATAACCAAAACAGTAACTGGAGATATGCTCCCATCAAGTTTTGTGGAAGGTGAAGGCTTCAGAGAGCTGATGGCGTTTGCCGAACCCGATCACAAGCCACCATCACAGAGACAAACAGCTCCAAGAGTGGAAAATTGAATGTAAAGATTAGACTTACAGATTTGGAGTTCTGTGTCTCACTGTAAATTCCCATTCCTAGAATATATGAAACCTGGCTGTAAAAAAGGCATGAAAAAGGATTACAATCAGTCTTGTAGCTCATGGTCATGTATGATGTTGTAGGTCATATAGTGGCAGCTTGGTTGATTTGACTCTGGTTATCATCTGGTAAAAACGCCTCAAAGCAGCTTCAAATATAGCTGATAAAATTCAAAGCAAACTCAGGAGCTTCTGCAGATGTCTCTCCAGCGGGACCACAGGCAAAGGACGGCGTCTGATGTGTCACTCTCACCCAGGGTAGAAGCTTGCTTTGCTCCCACACACATGGATCTATTCACGCGCGTGTGTGTGCGTGTGAATGTGTGTGTTTTAACTTGCATGTGCAGTCATGTTTCTGTGCCGAGTGTTTGCATGGGAAGGTTCAAGGTGGAAGAGGTGACAAGTACAGAGTGTGGCATCTCATCTGGAGGCCTGAACATGTCCGCTGGTCCTACTGCTGCTGAGGCCACTCAGGGTCTGGCTTCTGATCCCCCTGCGGCCCACTGAGGTGTACACAGCGTCTGATTACATGTCAAGGCTGCTCAGAGCTGCTAAACAGGCGCCGGGCTTCAGCAGAAGGGTGCCTTCTGTGTCACCCTACTCTTTTCTCCTGCACGTTATCAGCCGGACAGAGCCCGGCGTTAAACCTGTTAGGCTGTGAATGATAACGGAGGACAGCTAAAGATTGCTTGTCACTGCTAGCACGCACATGTGCTGTAGTGTAGATGAGAGGATGTGACTCACAGCTTTTCTGTTTGTCTTCTGCTTGATTGAATCCGCTTGTGACTGAAAACAGAGCTGCCCGCTCGTGTTACATGTGCTGAGTTCCTCAACATCCCCTGCCTTTGTGCACATCCAACCTCTTCTGTGTGTGTTTTTTCCTCTGCAAATACTGTTTCTACACCTTCCCCAACAGCCCTGGGCCTGTTTTAATGGGCTCATTTAAATATTTCTCCTGTGCAGGTTAGAGAAATGAGACAGCGTAGGTGCCAGACCAGGTTTTTTCTTGAAGTGGAATAGACTTGGTTTAAAAGCCAATCATCTTGAAGGCCAAGCTAAACGGAGGTTAATTGGTGCCAGCTGAGGCCAGCGTTTCTTTTGCCTATTCAGTTAGATAAATCTGTAGGGAAGGAGCTTTTGAGAGAAATGTGAATGACGATATTAAAGACAAGTGCAGCTTATTCTCACTGCTCACTTATTGTTCGTCTAAAAACGACCGCTGAATGAGGGAAATCTCATCGCTGCATAATCCAAACCGAGAGGTCCTCGTTCAGTTGACAATACAAAGATGTAATTATAGGAGAAACAACCAATGTGTTTGTCACAACAGTTGGTGACAATTGCATGTTTACATCTTTACCCACTTCGCCAACTGAGCTGAGTGCTACCTGCAGCGGGCAGGGTAACAATTTAGATCCAACCACAGGTCCAAACTGTGCCGTGTACTCTGAAAACATAAGGAAATTTCTGCAGATGGAACGGTCGTACATATATTTATAGGAGAAGGGCATGGAAAATAAGTGCGTGCTGTGCTTATGTGTCCTTTGGTTTCACACTGAAGCAATTCAAAACAAAACTCAGTGCTACTCTTGGTTCACAGAAGGAGAACTAACTAACAGCGGAGGAGTTGATTCGTCTCATTCACAGATTTGTTAGCTTTCGTGTTTTTCACTGATGAGTTTATTGAGTCTGCTTATTTCACAATATGATACATTTATTTCTTGATTACAGCTCCTGTGAGCATTTTTTTTGCTTCTGACTTAACGGGCTAAAAGTTAGATAACTATGGCCTAGACCACAGGTATATGGATATTTTTTTGACTGGATATCTTTGTCCTTGTTAAAAAAAAAAAAAAAAATCTCTGTCCACACCACAGACATATCCCTGTCCATATGAATAGGCAAAACTGAAAATGATGGCCTCTGAAGCCTGCAATGCCATGCCTGGCTGATAAGTGGCCAGTTAGCAAAATGTGAAAACCAAAGAAAAAGAACATTATGAGCATGCACAGTCAAAAACAGGGAGAAGAAGCAGTCAACGGAGTAAGCTGATGGTGAAAAAAAAACAAAAACATTACATTCATTTGTAGAGCAGTAAAGAGGGCAAAAAGTGCAGAGAACACAGAAATAGCGTGGTAAATGTTGACCATCGTTCTTGTTGTTGGCGACTGTCGCTTCAGTAACTTGTTGCTAGGCGCTTGACGTTATTGCGTCAACATCAGCTCCATTCAACACTGCTACAAGAATCCACTCAACCGGATATTTTTTTTATTTCTTCACCTTGAAATCCTTTTTTAAAAAATCTCTGTTTATGTGGGTGAAATTGCTGTGTTTGTGTAGTTGAGAGGCACAATTGGCCAGAAAAAAAATGTGTGTTTGGGAATATATCCATATTTGTGTGATCCAGGCCTATATGTGACCTCGGAAAGCTAACAACTCTCAGACATACGATTAATCAGTTGTATAGGCAGTGCTTTAAATCCATGAATCCACAAATGCCCGGTGTCACTCACACTAGACTAGCTTTGGTAAAACAAGTGAAGAGGCTGGCTGAGGCCCTGTCCTAATGTAGCTGGGGGTCTGGGAAACCAAATATATATTTTTATTCACCGCAGTTGTACGTTACTAAAAATGTTTTCTGAAAGCGGCCAAAGTGAAGATTCTGTAAAACTCTGGTAAACAGGGTTATTGGTTCTCAAACACAGCTGAATGATGGGGGTTTACTTTGATTGGACAGCACAAGTTTTACATCTGAAAAGCAGCCAATTATGGGTTTGGCATGCTTCAAGCATTTAACAGTGGATTTGCCCACTGTGTGTAGACCTCAGCATTTTTAAAACCAAGTTACACCAGTTACACATGTACAAGGCCTGAAAAAAAGACAAAGTCACAGCCCATGAGAGGTGACACTTTGTCTACAGGGGGCGCCAAAAGCAACATATTCTCGAAAACATTGAAAAAAACAACTTTAAAATCAGAGAGACACATTCACACTAGCTCTGCTCTGACACGTCTTGTGTCAAATCTGATACACAAGACTTCCAACATTTTGCACAATGAAGATCGAGCTGCACAGAAGTTGGGCACAGGAAAAACATTCAACAAAATCTGTTTGACGTATAAAAATAAACACTGTGTAAATGCCGGATTCACTTTACTGCTACAACAAACCCACATACAGAGTGAAGCCAGGCCAGGAGTCAACAGGCTTAAAGTTTTTCCACGGACTGTTTAAAACATGAACACCACCCGTCTGTTCCTGAAACAGTGAAATCAAGTCAATCCACAGACGCAGCCATATTGGATGTGACGAGGGCTTTGAGCTTTCTCTTGAACAGCTACAGGGCACCAGTCAGTCACATGAGCTGAGCTGTGTCTCTCATTAAACAATCAGGTGATCCCAATATCTTCTAAACCGCCTGTACTGTGTGTGTGGATAGGGAAATCAGAGTTTTAGACCTAGGCTGTTTTAATGCCTTTAAAAGCCGGGTTTCTTTTGTTTTTGTTTTTTTCTGGCTTGGTGTTTGTGGTTTCCAGTCAGCCAGCCTCAAGCTCCTTGGTTTTTATATCCCGACATGAACAAGTAGAGGCCACTCATTGTGGGAAGCACAATAAGTGATTCCAGTTATATTGAGCTCCTTCTATGTACCCGAGTGCACACGCAGCTGATGAGAGAGCACGCCATCAAGACACGACTGAGCGGGGCAGGGATGGACGCAGATCTGGTGTGAGAGTGTTGATACTATTTGTGTGAACATGTGAGAAAAGAAAGAAAAAACGGTCATCACTACAGTCCAAAAATGAGTTTTTAAAAGAACAGACTTTTCACCTCACTCCGAACTCTCACTGTAACACACAACTTTCCTTTAAGCTTTTTACTCAAAGCACAACACATCAGTCATGGCCTCGGGATAGAAAACTAGAGCAGGCATGTCAGGGAAACAACTAAAAACTCAAACTGACATGTGATGTGAGGCTGATGAGAGGTTCCCATCTTCTTCGTATTGTATTTTTCTTAACAAATGCCAATTAAGTTCGTGTTTGAGTGACAGTTTATTGTATCTAGCCAGACATGTTTATGATATGATGACATGACGGGAGTTAAAGGTCTGTTGTTTCTTTTATTACATTAGTTTCAACTGGCATATGAATCCATAAACCACATTACTGCTCCTGAGAGCCAGAGTCTCAATCTTATTTATAGTACACCTGCACTTAAACAACATAAACATACAGTATAATAAGAAAGCCCCTAGGTAGAGTCTTCCAGCTGGCAGCAGCAATGAGACACTACACACTGGTATTAGTTTAATACTTAAAACACTAAAAAACATGTTCGTTTTCTCTCTCAAAATAAGTATTTTTTTAAACAACGTATGACACAATCACCGCACCCTGCTGTTCCCATGCCTCATCCCTCCTGCAAATCACTTCTAATACCTGGAATATTATTTAATGTGAAAACATGCACTAATATTTGTATGCCAAATCCCATAAAACTCAACCAGATTTAAAAATGGAACAGAGCGTCTGACGCAGGGTTTTTAATTAAGTCTGTATGTACACGTGAATATCCATGTTACACATGTCAAAGAAAAGAGGGAACTACAGATGACTGCAACTAATTAAATGAATATGTTAAGCAGATTTCTTTCCTCTGGGAGTTGAAAATCTCCTCAAAATGACTCCAAAATAGCAGCAACAAAACAAGTGTCTTGTTGGAGGCATGACTCATGGTGCAAATGTGGCACCGTGCGGGAATATGCGATTAAATCCCAAACTGTTGTGTAACATGTAAAAGTATTCTCCTTTTTCCTTTTTTTACGAGTAAAGTACTTATAAAAGCAGTTTTACTGTTAGTTATGAGAAAAAAACAACAACATTGGTAATGCAACACTGGAGGACGCAGTCTAATCCTGTGCAGGATTAACCTCTAAGAGCAGGATATTCACTGATAAACCTTTATAAATCTCAAACACATGAACTCTCCGGGACACATGCAAACCTCAATCTGTCCCTGCACTGCACACAAACTATCCACCACATGGTGCCAGCTACAAACATGCTCTGAACAGCATTTGACATGGCACAAATTCAGCAAATCTGAGCTGTACGCAATCTATGTGCCCCCTACGTTGGAAGCTATTTGGGTCAGCATGTAAAGCCAGTGTGATGTGTGAAGTTTCAGACTTCATGGTCGCTTAGTGTGGAGGTCTACAGCACGGATCGGATCTGTGCTGTATTTAGAGTTAATGGGGTCTGAACTGAACAGGGAAAAAAGTGCACTGAGGCACACCATTTCTTCATATTGTTTCCCTGGCATTGTTACAGAGGAGCAGCTTGAACAGTCAGATGTAATCTGGGCTGAATTCTGTAATCAGCTGGCTGTCCTGCAGAAACACCAAGTAACATCTCGCTCCAGAAAACCAAACCACATCTATTATATTAACTACAATTTGAATGTTCCTTTTCCTCTGCTCCTATAACAGCCTCACTCTGTCGAGTCTGTCCTTAATCAAAAATAATCAGGGAAGGCTGTGACACGTCTGCTCTAGCACACACAAGCATTCATCGCACCTTGTCTCTGTAATTAAGAGATAAACAGAGAAATATCTGGCAGCGTAGACAGTTGTGTATTTGTAAATACTGCCAATGAGTCTCCAATGAGAGCATTTACTGTAAACGAAAGCCGGTGGAAATCAGGCTGATGCATTATTAAGGTTGTTAGCATTAAGACTGTCAAGTGAACATTCCTGTTTGCCCCTAATGTAATTGGGCCATTTCATTTCAGACTTGATTTATGCAGCATTAAACAGCTTAAAGCCTACAGCGCAGAGCTCCTTCTCACGGCTGCTGCACTTTAAAAAAAAAAAGCTTGATTCATGCAAAAATCATGAGGGTTAAGCACCTAACATAGAACGAAGTTTGAAATCACAGAAATACCATTAACCTTAACGTGTACTCTGCTCATGCTGGAGGAAGGATTTTGTTCATTTACCCTTAAAATAACCTTGTCACTCTTAATGTTACTCCACTTTTAACATCTCTGGAGCAAAGTGCAGAGGAAGAAATGTCTCTCAGAGCCTGAAATATCAGAAGAAGAATGAAACATCCACGTATGAATATGTTACACGGTTTTTCAGGAGCCTCCAGGACTGAAAAAGCCATCTCGGGTCTTTTCTTTCATCACAGTTTTGCTGTAAATGTCACAAACTATAAATAATTATGTTCTCAAAGGTTCTCCAGTCTTTGGAATTGAGATAAATTATGAGGTCCCTGCCAAATCTCACCCGTTATTACATAGCTTTATGATTTTTCTCCCCTCTGGGATCACAGCCATTCACATTGATAAGATTTACAAGGCTGCTTGAGAGGAGAACTCATGTATCTTTACAGTGAAATTAATGTGCCCTGAATTCAATTAGAATAATGTGAACTCCACACAGATGTGATTCAGACAATGTGAAACAAGCTGGGATGAGCCGGTTTGAAGTTTGGATGATTGAAAAAAAGGATATTTGAAAACACGTCTGCCTCACTGCCTCCCATTCAGTCCCCTTTGGATGCCTCTCTGTGGACGACCCACTGTCACCCTGCTGGGTGGGGTGTGGGCGATTAATGAGGTGGTGGCTCACAGAGAGATCCATCTGCACCCAGACAGTCCTAATGAAGTACCAAGGCCTAGACACAGCACTTTAACTGAGGCCTCAACTTATGGCTTGTGACATGCTGAGGAGGCAGGACTGCTTTTGTTTTTGAGCGGGCTAGCCTTTAATGGTGACAAAGTGAACTTTTCAATCTACCAAAGTGCACTTCAGCCAATATCAGGTCTACTCCACAGTGCAATTTTGTCCCTTTCTATAACGACTGCTTTTGATTTCTTTGATGTGCTGCAGCACCATTACCGAGTATTTTGTCACAGAAAGGTTGTCATGTTCCTTTCAGGAAATGATGGAAGACTGAAAAAATAATCTGCATATATACGCGTCTCTAAATGCACACTCAGTATCAAAGCTGTCATCTCTCATCGCTTGGGGCTTCTACAAAGACAAGAAGGTCAGGTGTGAGCTATACTGAAAGGAAACCATCCTGCTTTTAAGGATAAATAAATCACAGCATAGAAAGGAGGGAGAGAGGAAAATGGATGGTAATTCAGGTTGTGGTAAAAGTAGCAGAACACAGCGTACTGTACTGTACAATGATTTTCAGGTATTGACAGAATTAGCCTCTAAAATTCACAGTAATTTTTTAAAACATCCAGTCTCCATAAAGGAAGGAAAATAGAAAGCTACAGTCCAAAAACAAAAGAGATGAAAAAAAAAGTATTTTAATGAAATGAAAAGAAAAAAGAGCAGATGATAAAACTGTAGGTTTTGAAAAACACTTAGTACACTCACAACCTTTAAATGATTCAGGTTAAACTCATTATTTCAAGACTGCTGTCGCAAGAGTTCAGAATTTCAGAAGGAAGCTAAAACAAGAAAAAAAGCAGGAACCCTGAGGAGGACTCCTGACCAGTGATGAGCAGTCACATGTTACTTAAATAATATGACTACTTACGAGTAGTGTAACGAATTACCCATGGAATTCTAGTAATGATATTGCAGTTACTTAAAACCTAACTTGTTACTTCCTTACTGTTTTTAGCTGCCAATGGTTCAAAATACAACAGTTAGCAGATTAATTTCATCACCCACGTCCGCTGAACAGCAAAGTAGATCGCTTCATGTTGCCAGGTTTGCAGTTTTCCAGAGGAATCAGGCGTCTTTTTACTCACTGCTGCAAGTAGCTTGGCCGATGGGCTTGTTTTTTCCAGTTTTTGTTGTGCATACCGGCAACCCTGACTAGCTTGAAAAATGAAACATTACACCTTAACATTCAATGGCTGGAAAAATGCTCATCACTTCAGTTTTCTCAGGAGGAAAAGATAACAGGAAGATCGTTGTCAGATGTAAAGTGTGACCTAGAACATGGTCTCTTTCAGCTTTGATCAACTCAGAGTGGATTATAAAAGTTGTGTCTTGTCCTCAGTTGAACCAGATGAGTATTTCATGTAGCCTGTAACTTTGATGGGTTTAAAGGCTGCAGAAAAAAACGCACCTGCTGGCAATATCACCTATTACATTCACACAGAGGCCATGTGAAAACTCAGACTCACTCGGAGGAAGAACACATTCACCAACTTTGTTGGTTGTAAAGAAAAGTAATATAGTCAGTAGTGTAATATGTTACTTTTGGCAGGGAGTAATAAAGTAATACTACAACTACTTTTTAAAAAGAGTAATGAGAAAGGAGTAATATATTGCTTTTTTTCCAGTAATGGGTCTGACACTGCTCCTGACGGAGTTGATCTTAGAAATGTCAAAGCTTTGTAAATGAGAAAGGTTCATTTCTATGACAAAAGTTTTCTGCATATTCCAGAGTCAATTGTCAAAGACCAAAGACAATCATAAGAACTTTTGCAATCATTCGTTTAAAAATGAAATAATCATACAGATCTTGTTTGCAGCAAGTGGCAACCTCCGGTCTAAGAATATGACACAATGGGGAAGTACTAAAATCTGCTGTTTCTCGAGTGTTCGCTTGAGACTGGCTCTGGAAGTACCAGAAGTCACATACAGACCAAGCCAAAAAAAGCAATTTTCAAAGCAGAAATTAACCTATTTACAGGCTGGTTCAAAAATCGTCTCCTGTCTGAGTCCCTGATTTTAGTACCGGCACACACTGTACAAGGGGTGATTTTTTTTCTAACTAAGCCATTCAGAGGATATTAAGATCGTAAGCTCCCCCAATCAGAGGCACAGCTCAGGGTCACGTGACTGACAGGCGCCCTGTGGCTGTAGGCGAAGCCTTTGCCACTGCCAATATGGCTGCTATAGCCGATGTGCTTCATTTTCCTTTTCAGAAACAGGCGGTTGACATCGGCGAGACCAAGTCCATGTTTTATACAGTCTATGGTTTGCAGCAGTTACACTCAAGCACCGATGACTCAGATTTGGACCTCCTCAAACATTCAGTGCATTCAGTCTCAGACAATGAGGGGGAGGACTCAGAAGTATTCATTGACAAAGACTGTGAAGACATGAAGACAAAGACAGGCCACCGACAAATAATTCAGTTCAGAGTGGTGGCTGTTATGTGTTCACTCATGTGCATGGTAGCATATTCAGCCATGGATCATTTTGCTTCCAAAGATTTTACAGAAAATTCAAGGAGAGCTGTGCTAGATATGACGCTGAACACAACACCTGAATATGAGGAGAATCAACAACATCTGTAAAGGATAAATAGAGAACAGAAAGTGAGGCTGAAGATGCTCAAGGTGCTGGTTAGAAAGTTGCAAGCTAATGTTAGCCTCTGTAGTGTTGTTCAGATGAAGTCCAAGATGTTTTAGGTTTAAATTTTAATGGAAAACAGGTGGGCTGCAGGTATTTTTCAGTTTATAAGATCCCATTACAAAAACTGTGCATGCGGCTCTGTATTAGGTGAGGCAAAGTCTGCATTAAACTTACTTTAATCAAGTAAACCCTGACTTTACCAGGCCAGATTATGATACAGAAACATGGACTGTATACATGGGTGTTGTGTCCATGATGTCACACATATGAGTAAAACTCATGTTTAAAAACTTTGAAAAAAGTTTGTCAAAAAATCCCCTAAACAGTGCATGCTTTTAGAGAAACCAGCTATTCAGACCTCAAACATTTTTTTAAACCAGGTCGTAAACGTGTTTCTTTCTGATGTAAAAATCCTCTTTCTTATATATCTTCTGGTGTTTCTGCATCAGCCTCACAAAAAGTCTCAAAGAACTGCAGTTTTTAAAACTTCTGCACAAACTTCATATTTTTGGACTACAGATTGTCGCTTCAACAGAAAACATAACTCCACAGGGTGTTTTTTTTTTTTTTTTTAACTGCTGCTCAGACCGGCTGCAGCAGGCTGTCCACAGCAACAACAAATGCATTTATGTGCACACAAGGTGATACACACAATTTGTGCACCGATGTGCGTCAAGAAGCAGTTTTTGAGGTCTATAGCAGGCACTGCACCATATCACTGGTGTTTTTTTCCCTCCTTCACAGCTGACCTGAGTGTTTCTGCTGGGGCAGAGATTTCACAAACTAACTTGTAACCAGCGTGCCTGCATGACAAGGGCTTGTTTAAGGTCACTGAGTGCTCTGTACGCCCATTTAGATTCCAATGACTGTCTTTGGAGATTTAATGACTATAGGCTGCATTTTATGCACCCTTTGGCAGTGGGTGTCCCTGGAACACCTGAGTCTAGTTAAAATGCACAATGCCCACTGACTTTTGTTTATCTAACCTTAACCCTGCACTGTGAGGTAGTGGGATAATGACATGGAGCTTGAAAGGTGGCCCAACAGGCAGAATTTTCAGCTTACTATACAGAAACAAATCAAATGTGTTTAATTTCGTGATACAATGTATTTTTATGATCAACCTCTGAAATATTTCCTTGAACCCTTTTTATGTGCAATAATTATGAAATGAATCAAACTGTTATATAGTGTTAAAGCTTCATCATTATCTTAATGTGTGCATTTGGCAGAGATATATCATTCAGTAAACTTCAGCCTTCAAGATCAAGTATGTTGCCTTGCTATTCAGTCATTAGACAATAAAAAGGATGTACAGTTTATCAGAGATTTTCTCTGTGACCTATCATGATGTACAGCTTAAAGCAGACTTTACCTTTCATTTAATCATCTTGTGAAAAACCCTGAACAGCTGTTAGGTGATTGAAGATGGATTTTATAAAGCGAGAAGACCTGACATGAGCGGTTTGATGATGCTTCCTTTAGGCTGCCTTCAGCTCTGTTATTTTCAGTCAAAAAGTCAAAACCTGCCTTTACACGGTGGCACTTCCTGATGAAAAACTGTCACCTCAGAATTACTTTCTTCAGACGCAACACCACCAAGGAGGGAAAGTGTTCAGGTTTGCATTAGCATAGGAATGTCTGCAGGGTGGGGGAAACAGATTCAAAATGTGACAGGTTTCTGTCTGAAAAGAATGTTTCATGTGATGAATAATCACAAAATGTACATTATGTTTGGATATAAGGAAATGTATATGTCAAGAAGAAGGCTGAATGTAAGCAAGTAGAAAAAGTCGGCAACTGCAGAATGATGAAGTCAGATCTATTCTCCTCTCAAAGTGTATTCAGGGTGAACCAGGCGTGGTTGGTCGGAGCATCAGCTGTGGACGAGAAGAAAGGAGCGGCTCAGCTGGCCTCAGAGAGCAGCTTCAAGTGACTGAGCGAACCAGCACATAGAGTGCACCTGACCCATCAGTAACACACATGCTAACAGCGCGCTGAGCACCATTATTATGACTCACATTAACATTCACGCAGGCTTCCATTAGCAGCCCCACGGACATTGTTCAATGACACTTAAGCCCAGTTCAAGGTCCAGTGGCAATGATCCATCCTAACACGGCCAATTTGAGCCCAGACCGCGCGCGTGTGTGCGTGTGTGCGTGTGTGTGTGTGTGTCAAGATGATAACTCAACCTTGAGAGCTTTCACCATTGATGATCTGGTATCTACTTCCTGGGGTGCAAATCGTATCCACCCAAAAGGTATGATACAATACGAACAACAGCATCAGCATACAGAGTCTCCTTTGCCCCGCTCTTTCCTCATCATCACTTCGTCCTCACTTTCTTTTACGCTGCATACTTTGCTTACTGCAATGTTCTCCTCACCAATGCTTCCCTTGATCAGAAACTTAAATGGTCTGACTGACAAGTTGTTGATCATGTGTATTTGTGCCGATGGGAACAAACTGATAGTAGCAAAATGACGTCCCAACCCAGAGTGCAATGTGATGGCAGTTAACAAGTGCAATTATTTTTAATTTTGCTTAAAATGTAGAAATCTAGTATATACTTCTGAAGGACTCAAAGGTTCTTTAAAGATATGGTCACAGTGTAGGACCCATTTAGAGTCAAAGCAAACCTCTTCCTGCATGCCACTCACCAATAATCCACTTTTTACTGCCTTAATGATAGAAACGGTATTCCTGCAATGGTCCAGAAAAGGTTTGAGCAAGGTGTCAGATCTGTTTAAAGATGATGTTTTTTTGTGTGTCTTTTGCTCAGTTAGTAAGTTTTAAGTATTTGGTAGAGTATCATTTCTATCTGTACTTACAGATCAGGAATTTTGATAAGAAGTTTACAACATTCCCTTCATGGCTGGTTGCAGGACTGTAATTGTGAAGGCCTTTTTTAACACACTTCCGTATCGCAAATATGTGACATTTTACTGTCAACAGTCTAAAACCATCTAAAGTAAAAATGGGAGACTGATTTTGGTGAAAGGATCTCAGAAGAAGCCTGGAAATAAGCTGTTGCTGCTATCCATTCATCCTCTATTTGTGTCAGACGTAATGTTATTCACTTCTAAATAATCCACAGACTTCACCTATCAAGGTGTAGACTTGCCAAACTTTTACCTAAATCCAACCTGTCAATGCTGTAACTGGGACCCAGTAACTATTTTTCACACTTTCTGGTCCTGTCCAGAGATGACAATATTTTGGAATAAGGCTTTTGAGACTTTTTTGTCAATGTGTAAAAAGGACATTGATCCAGAGCCGCAGTTGGCAGCATTTGGTGGGGCACTGGGACCTCCTAGCCCAGGGCCGCGCCTTGGCCTTTTCATCATTGCTAATAAGACATCCAATCTAGTTTAAATGGAAGTCCAACTTACCTCCTTTGCATGGCTGATGGGTCAGTAATGTCATGTCTAACCTGAAGCTGGAAAAGCTCAGATACACCACTCAAGGGTCAGTCAATGAAATCTTAAAATTTGGAGCCCATTCCTTAACATTATGAAAATGTCTACTCTTAAAGGAATCCAATTTGGTGTCTTTGTGTGCCTTGTACTGTATGATTTTGTAAAATAACTTTTTATCTATTTATTTTATTTTTTGAGGGGGCAGTCCTGGAGGGAGGGAGTTGTTGTCAGTTTTTGCATACTGTATGTTATCAGTGATAGTTTTCACCTTGACTATTTGAAAAATCAGTCAAAATAAATTAATAATGTACTTCTCAAGGACATACATGTAAATGATAAAATACAACAGTTCTTTTATGACCACAGTAAGCTTTAAAGTGTAAGACACACTTGCAAAGCTCCCGCCTGTCAGTATATGCCAAGTTACAAAATTATTTCTGAATCTCCTGTTTTATTTTGTTAACTTTTTTCTCTTGTCTCAGTTTCTGTCAAACTGCCTTCCACACCGCTGGTCACCAGGTCCCTCCCTAATGTATTGCACCTGTGTCTTGTTATTCTCACTCCCCCTTTCCTTCTTATAGCCAGGTCTTCCCTCATTTCTCTGTCAGATTATCAGCAACGTGTCAATACTTCGAGCCTTTAGTTATCTAGCTCCTTGTGTTTTGACCTTTTTCCGGCCTGTTCCCATTTCTGAGTTTTGCGTGTCAGATTTGTTACCTTTGCCTTTGTGTATTGATCTCTTGTGTACCGAACCTGTTGCTTGTATTAAAGGACTCTGCTTTTGCAAACCAAGATTGTCTCCGCACTTGAATCCTACCTCTGAGCCTGACATCATCTTGATATCATGTTTCAAACATTGCATGAGATGCATGAACTTGCAATCCTTAATTTAGCCCTCCACAAAATCTGCCTGGATTAAGTTTCTCCATTACTCCTGCTTTACAGGCTTCCATGCAAGCATCTTGTTTCTTTGCATGCATGCACAGATTAGAGCCGTTTTCAGGATTGGACTAGTCATGCACTGCAGGAAAGTTAAAAGTTATGACAGCTAAGAAATAGTAATGACAAAATGTTTGATACCAGTTCTAAGCGTTTATTTATTTTTTCTTTTTGCAGTCGATTTTCTCTTTTCTTTTCGAAAATCAATTAATAATTCTTTTGACTGCATGCAGCAGGAAAACGTGGAAAACCAGCTGAACAGGAACATATCTTTTTTTCCAACAGGTAAAAACATCCAGTCAGAGGCACACAGACATTTTAAAACTAGGCCAGCCGCACTAAAAACAAGCATATTTTTGTGATATTAAAAAAAGATTAAGAACTTTTCTCTCACTAGGTGGAAGGATGTGTCTAAATTTAGCTCAATGCAACTGAAATTGACATAAAAATAAGGCTGAACACCTGGGGAAAACAGCAAACTGATCTTAACGAAGTAATCCTCACTAATCTACATGTTAAAGGACAGAGGGTGGTTTTATCACATGCAGACAATGATACGCCAAATGTGGTAAGAAAGTTTCCACCTTAAGGAGCTGAAATGATCGTGAACAAGTTCAAATGATAGTGTGACTGATGCCAAAACAGTGAAGAGATTAAAAAGATAAAATAAGAAAAACCTGACTTTTTTTCACTTGTTTCCTGAGCAACTTTTAACTGCATCAGATTTAGTTTCTTGTACTCTCAAGTCTTGGGTAACAAGCACATGTATTGTTGGGTGTTTTATGTAAAAAGTGCCTCAAATATAAAACCTGTCCAGTAAGAGGTAACCAATAATCCCACAGGGCCTTGATTTTAAATACTTTGTTGTAACTTGATTTTCCTTTGCAGTGGCTCGTGCACATCCAACATTTGAAGTACCCTTTAAAAAAGGTGATGCTTCACTTCACTAAATGCTGCAGTAAGCCTGGTTTGAAAAGAATGCTGCTGTGAGGAAGTGAGGCTTTGAAAAGAGAATTTTTTTCAGAATCAAAATGGAAAACTTTTGAGAACAATGAATTGAAAATTTTACTTTCAAGGTAAAAAAGGGGGGGGCAGGAGGAACATGAGTTTGACCTACAGCCTTCACCCGCTTCATCATCCTCTTTTTACTGTACGAGGCAGCAGAAAAGAAGAAAGCGGGCTGAATGACGGCTCAACAGATGAGATAGCTACGTCTAATCCCTTCTTAAAGAGCCTCATTGAAATGACTGGGAGAGGGGAGGACAAGACGAAAGAGAAATGGGAGCATTGTGTATTGTAAAGCCATCACAGGGCGTCTTTGGTCGTGTCTGTGAAGTGACTTTGACAGCTCAGGGGATTAAGGAGCGGTCCGCCGTACACGGCCCAAACTGCGGGGATTAGACTAAATATGCTCGCTCTTGTCTCTGGCTCCTTCACTTAGTAAATCAATAAAACATGATTTTACAACTGTAACCGAACACGTGTGTGTCTGTGTGTGTGAGGAGGTGTGTGTGGTGGGAGAGAAGAGAGGAGAAACACCTGTGTAAAAACAGAACAATGGCTCCAGAGGGAAGGAGGAACCAGCTGCCAAGTGTTGCTGAGAGCTTCTTTTAATGTGGTTGAAGATGCCCAGGCACATGATAAATTACATCCATTGGGAAAGTCTTCTTAAAGGGCAAGAATTCAACTTGGGTGAAGAGCAGGCCAGCCCCCCCACATGTTGAGGATGCCAAGTAGGCTCTTGGCCTTTTAAAACTAAATGTGTATTTCCTTTATACCTGAAATACCGCTGATGCAAACTATCAGACAGTAATTACCTTTCTTTCTTACTTATAACTTCGCTGTGGTAAAAAATTGATTATTTTAAATATCAAATCGCAAAACTTTGGATTTGTGGTGAATGGCTGACTGGTCACTGGCAAAAAATGAAAGACAAGAAATAAGTGAACACACAGGAGCTGAGTGAACCAACCAAACTGAAGGAAAACACAACCCCAAACAGCAATAAGGTATGGGCTGTTTCCCAAAGCCCAGGTACCTTGCCTTGCCTTGGTCTGATGTGGGCGTGGGGTGGGCGTGGGCAGGCATCCACATCATCAGTCGCTGCCCAAGTGCTGTTCCAATGTTCATGTCCTCCAGAGGCATATGTCCTCCGTTTGGTTAGCATGTGGCTAATTGATCAAGGATTAACGTTGAACGTTACGTAAAGCCTCGTTTTTAAAAAGAGGACTTGAATACAAGACAGCCAAAATATTATCTTCAAATCACCACAACAATCGGACGTGACAAATATTTCTATGAGGAGTATTAATTTTTTAAAGTTTAACCACAGCCCATCTGGAATGGCTGGTACGCCGGATCTTTTAACCTATACTGCAGCCAGCCACCAGGGGGAGCAGTTTTTGTGGAGACCTCACTTCGAGCCGAGCAAGCGGACGTCCATTTATTTTTTATTTTTTTACAGTCGATGGGCCAAACAGGGATACCCAAATGGCCGGATGTGGCCCACGGGCCGAATTTGCCCATGTCTTGTTTATGTGACTGCAGAGTATTCAACAGGATGATGACTTGTGTGTGAGTCTTTACCATAACTGCACAATATGTACTATATGAATGTAGTCTCCTACAACATCCATTTATTATTTAGTTCTGATTCAGCCAATTGCTGATGGGTGCCATATTGGAAACGCTGAACTCAGCCTAAATGATTTCCAGTTTGGATGAGGTGGCAGGTTTTTAGCCTCTTCACAGACAGCTACAGAGTGTCTGTCTGTCAGTCAAGGTAGCCATGGCTGAAATGGTTGAAACCGGTGAGTTCAATAACTTCAGAGTATAGAATACATAATGCACTATACTGTATGTGGTGACAGAGAAATTAGCCCTTAAGACCAATAACAGGTCATAAATGTGGTTTGAAAGCTGTAAAAGATCTCTTCTTTTGTTGGCATGGTGTGCGTGTGGTCCTGGGTCTTTCTTCAGCCAGCCTCGAGCAGGATCTGTAAGAGCTGCAGGTTTCAGCACTTTCTCATAGGCTTGATGTTGCTGCTTAGGTACATGCAAAATAGAATCCCTTTGGGATGTAATAAGACCTTTCTGCTTCATGTTAGGATGTCTCTCACCCTGTTGTGAAATTGTTTTGCATTACTAACTGATCTCTGTACATTGTGCAAAAAGTATACAGAGTAAATCCTGCAAACAAACATTTCAAATATTACACAGATCTCCTTCTGTAAAGAAGAAAAATAAAATAATGAATAATTTTCAGAGATTTTGCTGTTATCATGTAAGAATCTGGCACAGTCAGGATCACAAACTGTATGTAGATAACAGTTCATAACTTTTAAGTTCATATAACAAAGTGAGAAATATGTATACCATGCATTCATGGATGTGTATTTGCAGACAGTAAGATCTTCTCTTTTTATACAACAGAGCCGTCAAAACTTATTATACGAGCAAATGAAAGGTCTGAAAAGAAGTTTCAGTGTGGGGGAGGTGACTTTGAATCAGGGCAGCTTATGTTTGAACTTATAACTGATAAAGTGCAATAAAGTTGGTTTGTGTTATTTTGAGAAGTAAAGACTTCAAATCCTTGAGAAGAAATATGCACAAAAAGATCAGAGCACACACCGACACCACACACATCACCACTGAACACTTTATTTTCTAGCCCTGTAGTTACTCCACAATCATCCCTGGTAGTGATCCAGCAACGTCTGAATTAATCACTGAACCAACAAATCCACATTGCATATGTTTCAGAGGCGGCTCTACACTTAAATAACCCCAGCACCACTTTGATTATAAAGTTACAGCACAAATGTCAAGTGTCCTGTTTTCTTAGGGGAGTAGTTTAAGAATTTACTAAGTGGAACGAAAAGCTAAAGAGCAAATAAGTAGAGTTTTCCCCAAACCCTAAATCTGCTTTTAATCCATAAAATTACACCTGTCACTAGAAAGTTAGATCCATTAAAACTCTGTCCTGATCCGAGGAGGAAAAACCATTAAAACACACAAAGGCCTTCAATCAGCACTTAATTAACACAGCAACCTTTTTCCCAGTGCTGGCAATCACTCCCCTATCTGCCAGATTAGTTTAAGGACGTGAATACAGATAGGAAATGACCAAAACAACTCTGAGGCTGTGGCAGTGGAGGAAATAAGTATGCAAATAACAGCCAGAGAGGGCGGTGTGGAAGGAGGGAGGGAGGGAGGGAAAGCAAGGGAGAAAGAGGATATCGCAATATGCTATTAACTTCCCCCTCCCCACAGCGGTCTCAACTGATACATCCCATGGCCTTCATGTCAAGTCAAGTGCATCATTTCAGCAGAGGGAACATCACTTAGATAACCACTCACGCTGTTCGTTTCACTGCCTCTGTATCTCTTGTGAAACGGCAACAATCAGCTGCAGCTCTCTCGAAAACGATGGTAATGTAAAGGACTGTAAAGCTTTTTTATGGCATTGAACTGCTACAGCCTAACTGATGCAGATATGCTCGCATATCACTGAAGTGCAAAGAGGAGAATTTATAGCAGCTGTAAAATAAAATAAAGTAATTTCTGCTTATGTTACATTGAGAAGTGCTGATAACATAATTTCCTTTTCAATAATGATACCAATCCCTGAACTTGTGTGTTTGGATATACAGGGAATAAAGATGATTCCAATGGAATAAAAGCATATGGAAATGATTAGTATGAACTGTGTAACCTGGATGGCATCACCTGTGCTATAGCTGAGCACAGATGCTATGCACACTGTAGACTGATGTTTCTCAGGTGGTGGTGACAAGCATATGTTGCGAACATAAGACTGCAGAAAACATTGTCGTAACCTCTGGGATCAGTCATCAGTTAGTCCAAGGCTGGAGGTGCTGTGTTGGAAATGCTGAGATGGGCTTTGAGCTTTCAAGCAAACAGATAAATTTACCCACCTTTCTGCCAGCGCAGCCATAGCCCCATCATGTAGCTTAATGTATAACTCCTACGGTCTATAATATCTTAACCATGCCCGTCCACAGACCTTTAGAGGGGCACATGCAAAAATCTAAAAAAGGGGCAAATGAAACTACAACAATGAGTAGATCCACTAACTGTTTTGATAAATTACTCATTTTTGGTGAAAACAATCTCTGATTTTTTTCCTGCTGGTTCCAGCTAAGCAAATGTAAAAACTTTTTGATTTCTTTTTTTTCTGATTTACTGTTGTCAGCCCAAGACGAGTTTGGAAAATTGAAAGTAATACAAAAAAAAAAGTCACAAAAAGAAAAACATCAGTTTGTACTTTTGGGAATTTATTGGGCACTTTAACTTTGATTTTTTTTTTTTTTTTTTTTTTCCTAGTCTACACAAAGTAAAAGTACTCAGAGCATATAGAGCGTGGCATTTGTCTACCATATGGTGATAATATAATTTCTTTTTCTGAAGTTTTATATGACAGAGTCGGTCTAGAATCTGCTTTATTGCTCATTTTAATATTTCTCAATACCTGATATTTATTTATAAGCACTGATGAGGAAAATCTCTTTTCTTTGTCTCCACACAGGTGTAAAGTAGAAAACCAGATCCTTATTTGATGGTCCAAATTTTGAAACCATGTCAGGATTCACATGTTTTCACATGGCTTTTGATGGCGTTTCATAATTGCATGTTAATCAATTTTCAAACAACTGTTGTACCAATAACCTGTGTGTCAAATTTACCTGACACCTGCACTCTGACCTCATTTGACTTTCTTAAGTGCATTGAATGAGGAAACACGTTTGGTGTTTCAAGGCCCTTCCAGCAGGAGAAAAACTATTTTTTCTGTTGAGAGTTTGAAGACACAGGAGGCCTTGAGACATTAATGGTGAAGTTTTGTGTTGTGTGTGACAGCTGCAGCTTGTGTCTCAGTTGTCATTAAGTTAGTGGTAGAAGTTCCTGAGGCTAGACCTGTTGAGAAACATGAGCGTAAACCAAGCTGTCACAAAAAAGGGTCCATCTCTGGAGCCACTGACAAGCTAAGAGCACGGCAACGGACTACCATACTCAGTGCTAACTTTAGAAACCTTCCCCAATACTGGTAACGGGTGAGCGTTTGGCAGCCCTGGTACTAAATTGTTAGAGACAAAACAGAGTTGAAGGAGGGAGAGAATCTGGACTAATATCGAGATAGGGGCTTAATTCACTCCAATTGATTTCTGAAGTTGGGGCCAAATGTAGGGTTTTGTCTTGGTCCAGGTGAACATTTCAGGCCTACATTAGTTTTAATGTTTGTTGTTCCATTTAAAGCTGGGGAGATGACGAACAATCTTCGTAACGCTATGTGGAAACATTTTTCTGCTTGATGTATATGTATTTTTCGTCCTTGTAAAAATGCACAGTATTTCTTTAAAGGAAAGTCGTTTATCTGCTGACCTTTGCTGTTCATAGCCAGACTCCTTCCTGCGGCAGTGCAGAGTCACCACGCGGTGGCCTTCGCTCCTCACGTCCTGGCTAACAATCCACTGAGTTGGGTTGCTGGGACGAGCCCCGAGAAAGGTCACTCCTTCTTTCAACTTGACTCTGTGAAGAAAAGAAAGAAAAGTCATGTTTATGGATGTGTAAGGCTGAAGGATTCTCTGCCGTTTCCAAAAAGCTCCTCATTTCCGTGTGTCATTGGATGCATCCAGCTGATTCACACACAGCAGCTGCGTCCACACAGACAATGATTTTTCTTTCTCTTTTTTCTGTGATTCTGTGGAACAATACATTATCCAGATGGTTCCCTGCACTGTTGTCTTCAAAAGATGTCACAGCTGCTGTCTTGGTTTTAATCACCCTGGTTTTGTTCCCTAGGAGGACAATTGAGTGCTTTAAACACAGTGCTGTTTTTGTATTCCACAGACCAGTCCAATAATCAAAGTGAGACAACACGTGCAAATTAAGCATTCAGTTTGTACATCATTTACCGTCTCATCTCGTTTGTTTATGACTCCAGATATCAGGGTGAACTGATGAAAAAACAACTCTCTCTGATAGTCTAGGATTGGCTGTTCAGCATAAAATGAGGGTACTCTGAAAGGGAGATGTGACCGTTTCTTTATCCTTTTTCTTTTACCCTCCTCGGTAATAGATTCATTCGCTCTCAGCCTGAAAATGACATTATGAAAAGGTTTCTTTGACTGCAGCAAAATTACAGCATCAATGTCCTCGGCTCAGGGGACTACAAAGGAGAAAAATATCGATATTAAGAAAAGTGTAGCGACAATCCCCCTTAAAGGTAGCCTGCATTACAAAGTATATCCACTGTACAGTAAGTAATGTGAAGGGGAAGTGTTGACGTAAAAAAGATTTGGGCTAATTTGCTGTAAAATAACAGAGAACATGGGTGAGATTGTTTGAGGATGACAGCTCAGTCCAAAGATTGAAGAGAGGACTAAATTATAAAAGAAGGCCCAATCACTTTCTACATCTAATCCATACCAGGCTGGCAGATGAGACCAAAGATAGGACTCTGCTTTCATCTTGAATTCGTCGCTGCACTTAACCCTCCACTTTGTGATTACTTGTCTGTATGCCAATGAATACATCTGCCCTCTCCAGTCAAGTCTTTTCCTGTGATGTGAGGTCTTATAATGTTGAGAAGGAGGTTACATGCAAAGTGAAAATAGGTAACGTGACAGATGGTATGCTTTCCCCCCTCTCTATATGAATGAAGATTAACGTATCACCCAAGAGTCACAGTGAATGTGTGAGTCTGTCTTCTTCATAGGAGCGTGCACATGTGGGATCATATTTTGGTGTGCCAGTCTTTCAAGATGATTTGATGTCTTTCTGCCAGCTGCTTCCCCTCCCTGTGTGTATATATGAAAGCAGGCAGACATTTATAGTTTGCCACAACATCACATGTTGAGTAGTACTCTGAGATGAGACTACACAGCATTTTTACCCCCTTTAAGGTCTGAGTCAGTGTTGTCAGTAAATAAACCCAGAAACTCTAAACCTTTACTTCATATTTGACCCCTGGATTATTCAACTAACTGTATGGTCACTTATCAATCAGCTGCAGCATCAACATTTCCCTCAAAATAAAGCTAAATGCTCCTGATCAAAATTTTAAGACCTGGAGAAAAGTTGGAAGAATTAATATTTTGTGCTATTCGATCTCAACAGGTTTTGAGTATCAAAAGAAGATATTGGAGTGAGACAGAAAAAGAAAAAGAAAAAAAAACGAGTAAGCAATTTAATAAAAAAAACAACAATTAAAATGAAATAGGCTGAACATCAGTTTAAGACTGCAGCCTTTCAAAGCCTGAATCTGAGCAAAACTAAATAAGTGATAGCTGAAATGTCCCCACCAATATTACAGTTGAAAAAAAAAATAGTGGTAGGGTTATGGCAACAGGTGATCTTGAATCAGGACATGGTGGCTAATTCAAAAATGGAAAATCATCTAGTGCTGGCTATGACCCCACCAATGTCAAAATCAAACCTACGCCACTGGGTAGACCTTAAAAAAAAATCACTGGCACTGAGCTGGAGTCAAAGGACAATCCTCAACCCAAATTAAGGCCGTTACTGGTGCCAACTGCGGCCTAACAACCATCAGACAGCATCTGTGAGAGACAAGACTTCAATAAAGAACAAAAAAATGTCACCAAAGGCCTCGTCTCCCTCAACGCCACATAACTGCCCCTTTGGAGTTTTTTAGAGAGCACCAAACACAGGACATTGAATGGTGGAAGAAAGTTTGATTCTGTAATGAGGAGAAAAATGTAACCTTGGCGGTCCTGATGGCTTCCAAGGTTATTGGCATGACAAGAAGAGCCCACTGGATGGACTCAAAGAAATTCACACAAATTTAGAAATGTGACCATCCAGCACACAAGGACACACTTCACCAATTCTTATGGCATAACCATAAAGCAAATTCAGACAAAGCTGAGTACAAATGTAAGCCGCTGAAGTAATACCATAGAGCGTGAAAAAAAAAGAGACAGTTCTGGGTAGAAAATATCTTTTCTGTGTTTTCAAGTTTTAAATTGCTTTTCCTTGACTTTAGGCACATTATCTTAATCAACAGGAGCATAAAAGTCAGCTGCTTTGTTTTCTCCCAGCCTGCTTTCTCTCATGTTGTTAAAAGATAAATATGGAATCAAAAAAATATTAGGATTGTATAAACAGAGCAGAATTTGAAAAATGAAAGAGAAAGAAAATAAAAAAAAATAGAGCCAGTTTGCAAATTATGAATAATAATTTCTTTCCTTTGATAAGTAAATAGATCTGACTGAAAAACTTTCAGTTTTTCCTCTTTATCTGATGTTTTCTTCAGATTTACCCACATGTATAACAGTTTTAGTGATATTATGACATTAAAGAGATGCATAAAGATAATAAAGATGAAAAAGAACACATATCTGTTTGGTTACATTTGTATCTGTTGAAGCATGACGCTGGGTAAGCTCAAGACATCATTTTCAGTAGTGTTTAACCATTTCACAACTTCTTATCATAACCCATTAAAGTGCCCCTTGATCCATGATTTTACATCCTCCCAGACACTTTTGCAGTTTTAACTGTACATGTGTAACAGTACTCTGTGACTGAAACGCAGAGTTCAATTGGGGACATTTGAGTTGTCTTTAGTGGCAATGATGATGATGCAGTATGCAGGGAGTTAGTTCATAAACATCAAACAAATCCTGTCAGTGTAAAGGCAAAGTCAGAAAGCCATAGAGAACCTTTGCTGAACGGCGATGAACCCACGAGAGAGAGCAAAGTCCATCCCACTGGAGAGCAGGGAGAACAAGAGAGGGAATGAACAGGTTTGACTGATGACAAAATCAGGGGCAGCTGAGTAATGAGCACAGGTCTGGACAATCAAGGGTCCAGGAGACACAAGGACAGGAACGGAAATAACAGGAGATGCACCTCAACACAGCATGAGAGGCGGGTTAACGGGTTATGATACAGACTGAAACTGATATATATGCCTCTCTGTGACCTTCAGAAGCAAACCAGAGCATGATCAACAACATTATGGATGTATTCTATCCTAAAACAGATAGTACCTTACTTGAGTGATAGATTTGACTGTTCAAAATTAGCTTGAGGACATATAGAGGATAGAATCAGCACAGAGTTATGGGTCTTGCCCACCTAAACCAACACAACATTCCTCTTAAAAGCATTTTTTTTAAGAAGTTTTAAACCTGGTGAAACATAGGGTCCAGTAATTCTCTTATAGGCGCAGCAGTAGGAGGTTTATCTTGCCAACCTGGGGGGCTCAGTAGAATGAGATGCATAGACTGTATAAGCCATGGATGTAGCTTCCACTGTGTCACCTGTCTGTTCCTGATGCAGAGTAATGAAGCGATCATTGGCGGGGGCCATACTGGATATGACGCAGGCTTTGAGCTTCCTGTCTAACAGCTATAGGGCGCTCGTCAGTCATGTGAGCAGAGGTGTGGCTCTGATTGGACAAACTCATGATCATGACATCTTTCAAACTGCCAAGTTAAAAAAGTAATTCACCCCCCCTGTACAGTGTGAGCTGATAGCGAAATTAGTGTTTCAGACCCAAGCTATTTTTTGAACCAGGCGGTAAATAGGCTTTTAATTAGGGATGTCCTGATCAGATCTCATGACCGGAAATCGGGGGAATCACATGATTACAGACTTAATTGGAATCAAACTTTACATTTGTTTGGTTTTTTTGGCTTGGTGTGTACGTGGTTTCTGGTCTTTCTGCAGCTAGCCCCAGGTGGATTCTCAATGAACAGCAACTTTTAGCACTTCTGCATAGGCTTTATTTTTCTAAACCGTTTTTAATTGTATCAAACAGCAGCTTTTTACACAAACTCAAAGTGATAGACAGAAAATTTGACCAACAAAACAAAACAAAAGAAGAAGAAAAAATATGTTTTACTGGCTGATGAAAGGCCCTGATTTGATTTTGTTGTAGTTGTTTGTGCAGGACTTGGTGCATATTTTAGTTTCATTTTAAATTAGAAATGTATTATGTGAGCGTTTCCCTTGCCCGGACGTGGGTCACCTGGAGCCAGGCCTGGGGGTGGGGCTCGATGGCGAGCGCCTGGTGGCCAGGCCTGTTCCCATGGGGCCCGGCCGGGCACAGCCCGAAGAGGCAACGTGGGACCCCCTTCCCGTGGACTCACCACCCGCAGGAGGGGCCATAGGGGTCGGGTGCAGTGTGAGTTGGGCGGCAGCCGAAGGCAGGGACCTTGGCGGTCTGATCCTCGGCTGCAGAAGCTAGCTCTAGGGACGTGGAACGTCACCTCTCTGGCGGGGTAGGAGCCTGAGCTGGTGCGCGAGGTTGAGAAGTTCCGGCTAGACATAGTCGGCCTCACCTCAACGCACAGCAAGGGCTCTGGATCCAGCCTTCTCGAGAGGGGTTGGACTCTCTTCTACTCTGGAGTTGCCGATGGTGAGAGGCGGCGGGCTGGGGTGGCGATACTCGTTGCCCCCAGGCTCGGTGCCTGTACGTTGGAGTTCACCCCGGTGGACGAGAGGGTAGCCTCCCTCCGCCTTCGGGTGGGGGGACGGATCCTGACTGTTGTTTGTGGCTATGGTCCAAATAGCAGTTCAGAGTATCCACCCTTTCTGGAGTCCTTGGAGGGAGTGCTTGAGAGTGCTCCGTCTGGGGATTCCCTCGTCCTACTGGGGGACTTCAACGCTCACGTCGGCAATGACAGTGAGACCTGGAGGGGCGTGATTGGAAGGAACGGCCCCCCCGATCTGAACCCGAGTGGTGTTTTGTTGTTGGATTTCTGTGCTCGTCACAGGTTGTCCATAACGAACACCATGTTCAAGCATAAGGGTGTCCATATGTGCACCTGGCACCAGGACACCCTAGGTCGCAGTTCGATGATCGACTTTGTAGTCGTGTCATCGGACTTGCGGCCGCATGTCTTGGACACTCGGGTAAAGAGAGGGGCGGAGCTGTCAACCGATCACCACCTGGTGGTGAGTTGGCTCCGATGGTGGGGGAAGATGCCGGTCAGACCTGGTAGACCCAAACGTATCGTGAGGGTCTGCTGGGAACGTCTGGCAGAATCTCCCGTCAGAGAGAGCTTTAACTCCCACCTCCGGGAGAGCTTCAACTGTGTTCCGGGGGATGTAGGGGACATTGAGTCTGAATGGACTTTGTTCCGTGCATCCATTGTTGAGGCGGCTGATCGGAGCTGTGGCCGTAAGGTGGTTGGTGCCTGTCGGGGCGGCAACACCCGAACCCGCTGGTGGACACCAGTGGTGAGGGATGCCGTCCAGCTGAAGAAGGAGTCCTATCGCGCCTTTTTGGCGTGTGGGACTCCTGAGGCAGCAGACAGGTATCGACAGGCCAAGCGGAATGCAGCTTCGGCGGTCACTGAGGCAAAAACCTGGACATGGGAGGAGTTCGGTGAGGCCATGGAGAACGACTTCCGGACAGCTTCGAAGAGGTTCTGGACCACCATCCGGCATCTCAGGAGGGGGAAGCAGTGCACTGTAAACACTGTGCTCAGTGGAGACGGTGCGCTGCTGACCTCGACTCGGGATGTTGTGGATCGGTGGAAGGAATACTTCGAAGACCTCCTCAATCCCTCCGGCACGTCTTCCTTGGAGGAAGCAGGGTCTGGGAATGATGGGGTGGGCTCGTCCATCTCTGGGGTCGAAGTCGCCGAGGTGGTTAAAAAGCTCCTCGGTGGCAGGGCCCCGGGGGTGGATGAGATCCGCCCAGAGTTCCTTAAGGCCCTGGATGTTGTGGGTCTGTCGTGGCTGACACGACTTTGCAACATCGCGTGGACATTGGGGGTAGTGCCTCTGGATTGGCAGACTGGGGTGGTGGTCCCCCTTTTTAAGAAGGGGGACCGGAGGGTGTGTTCCAACTACAGGGGGATCACACTCCTCAGCCTCCCTGGTAAGGTCTATTCGGGGGTACTGGAGAGGAGGGTCCGTAAGATCGTCGAACCTCGGATTCAGGAGGAGCAATGTGGTTTTCGTCCTGGCCGTGGAACTGTGGACCAGCTCTATACCCTCAGCAGGGTTCTTGAGGGTGCATGGGAGTTTGCCCAACCTGTCCACATGTGTTTTGTGGACTTGGAGAAGGCATTCGACCGTGTCCCTCGGGGAGTCCTGTGGGGGGTTCTCCGGGAGTATGGGGTGTCGGGCTGCTTGTTACGAGCCGTCCGTTCCCTGTACGACCGGTGCCAGAGCTTGGTCCGCATTGCTGGCAGTAAGTCGGACTCGTTTCCAGTGAGGGTTGGACTCCGCCAGGGCTGCCCTTTGTCACCGATTCTGTTCATAACTTTTATGGACAGAATTTCTAGGCGCAGCCAGGGTGTCGAGGGGGTCCAGTTTGGTGACCTCAGGATTGGATCACTGCTTTTTGCAGATGATGTGGTCCTGTTGGCTTCATCAAGCTGTGACCTTCAACTCTCTCTGGAGCGGTTCGCAGCCCAGTGTGAAGCGGCTGGGATGAGAATCAGCACCTCCAAATCTGAGTCCATGGTCCTCAGCCGGAAAAGGGTGGACTGCCCTCTCCGGGTCGGGGATGAGATCCTGCCCCAAGTGGAGGAGTTTAAGTATCTCGGGGTCTTGTTCACGAGTGGGGGAAGGATGGAGCGAGAGATCGGCAGGCGGATCGGTGCGGCGTCCGCAGTAATGCGGACTCTGCACAGGTCTGTTGTGGCGAAGAGGGAGCTGAGCCGGAAGGCGAAGCTCTCTGTTTACCGGTCGATCTTCGTTCCCACCCTCACCTATGGTCATGAGCTTTGGGTAGTGACCGAAAGAACAAGATCGCGGGTACAAGCGGCCGAAATGAGCTTCCTCCGTAGGGTGGCCGGGCTCTCCCTTAGAGATAGGGTGAGAAGCTCGGCTATCCGGGAGGAGCTCGGAGTAGAGCTGCTACTCCTCCGCGTTGAGAGGAGCCAGATGAGGTGGCTCGGGCATCTGATGAGGATGCCTCCCGGACGCCTCCCTGGTGAGGTGTTCAGGGCACGTCCCACCGGGAGGAGACCCCGGGGCAGACCCAGGACACGCTGGAGAAACTACATCTCTCGGCTGGCCTGGGAACGTCTTGGGATCCCCCCAGAAGAGCTGGCCGAAGTGGCTAGGGAGAGGGAAGTCTGGGCTTCCCTGCTTAGGCTGCTGCCCCCGCGACCCGACCCCAGATAAGCGGAAGAAGATGGATGGATGGATGGATGTATTATGTGATAAATATTCAAGAAAAAAAAACAACTAAACACCTAATAGTGGAACACTTAAAAATGTAACTAATACAATAAAAAAAAACAAGTAAGCTGAGTTAACCAATATTTTAAAAAAGGCTACCTTGAGAAAATCCTTGAAGGAAACGTCATCAGAAATTAATCCTGTTGTTTAAGTTATTATGTATTTTATAGATAAAAAAAACATTGACAAATAACAGTCGGACAAAGATCTCACAGTGCTCAGCCACTAAATTATATATAAAAAATCTGAAAACTAAAAGTTCTTGTGTTCCCTGTTAGAGTTGTGATTGTATCCAATTCATCCTCCTTTAAAAGACGCCACCACAGCTGTGCTGGCTGAATCATTTTGGAAAAGCAGCAAACCACCTTGACTTGTCTACTTCACTTGACACATGTTGAGAACAATGCTGCTACTTCAAAGCCGAGAATAAAACACTTAATCGTAGCCTGCTGCAAACTCTGCAACAAGCTGGCCATCAAAAAGTAAAAGCTTTAAGTGTCATTCATAGGATGGATTTTTTTTCCCGCCAAATAAAAGATCCACTTTTAACACTAGGCTGAAAGAAAGTGCTGAGGTGGAACTTACTGGCTGTGAGCACTCGGCTGCAATACAAAGACCCCCATGCACAGTTCTCCTTGGGCCCCAGAGGGCTGCAGAGAGGTCTTGTCTTTACACTTCAGTGGTCAGGATGTCTATCAGTGGTTTCCAGTGAGGCTTCAAAATGTTTTAAACACATTCAACTCTCAGAGGGAAACCACTCGTTACTCTGCAGACCATATCCAGGCCCATAGAACAAGTGCTAGAGTATGGTTGAAGTGTCTTTTATTGACTTAATGGTCAATTTGGCTTTGTAACCAGCCAGCAAAACGGACTCCTGCAGGTTAAAAGGCATTCACCTCCAGAAGCAGCTGTTATTTTCCATACTATTATCGCAGCTGGAGCATTTGAATGCAAAATAAATGTCCCATAAAAACACTCTGTGGAGTTATCAAACTGCATACATGTTACCACAAGCTGATACTATTTCAGATCAAACTTGGCCTCAGTAAGGGTATTTGGTAGCATTTATTTCAAGGCTTTAAGTCCGCTCAGTGAATCAAATACTGTTACATTAGCTCGCTCCTGGTCTCCACAGATGCTTGAGCTACCCTTCAGCGTTCAGATGGGACATGGCAGGCTTTTCCCCACGAGTGCATTGTTATGTTACCAAATCTGCACTAATGTTGGATCCTCTGAGAAACAGATCCTGCTTAGTGGTTCTTAGGCTGAGAGGGATGAATGCGGTTTCTGGCTCGGTCAAACAACACAGGATATTTGTCTCGCCTCCCGAGACCCAACACTGCATTTTTGTCCTCTGTAGAGGACATCACTTTCAGAGCTTTATTTAAAAAAAAAAAAAAAAAAAAAAGTCTGCAAGAATAAAACCTGTTGTTTTCTGTAGAGGACATCCTGGGCTTTTCAGTGATATCTAATTTGTTAGAGTTTATCCAATGAAACAAAAGATCTGTCTTTTCCAAATGGCCACCCGACCGATTCCTGTGTTTTGTGAGAGCAGGAAAAGAAAGTTATCAGATTTATGCAAATGATCTGCTTTTAAAGGTTAATTTTGTAAGTTTATTAAAAAAGTGTTTGAGCTATATTTTGAAGAGTTTTCATGTCATACTTTTTTTTTCTTTTTTCTTTAACTTACTTGAAACAACTTTTTTCCCCCATTGTCCAGGGTGAACATGGGGACACTACATCTGTTTTTTTTCATGTGAAATGTCAGGTACTTCAGGTGACAAAAGATTGACATACTCACAAATTGACCTTCAAAAACCAATCAATACACACAAACATAAATATACACACATAAATACACATGCATGCATATATTAATAGCTCAATTGAAGTTAAGTTTAAAGTTTACAAAGTTTTTTGTCCAGATTTAACAACATTTATTCACCTAGAAAGGGAAGGCAAACAAACAACTGTTTACAGAAAAATCAGAAATTGTAACACTATTTTTAATCTCGGTCTCAGGAGGCTAGGAACTAGGGATGTGGAGTCGGATGAATTTAACACTCAATTCTAATAATTTTTGTCCATTATTATCTTTGATATTTCCTGGTTTGGGAATTACTTTATTCAGTTTTATAACCCAACTAAACTCCTTTTGCTAGTATTAGAGAAGAAGAAAACTAATGGCATACACCACTGTAAGACACAAACTAACCTACACTAGGTTTTAACTTCAACATGACGATATATTAAATATATTATATGTGAAATAACAATATTCGAATTACCTAACTCTATGTGATCCACAGAGTCCATTTCTGCTTCAAAGAGACGTCTGAAGACCCATCTGTCCATACTTAGGCACTTAATCTGACCCTTCTCTCTTGTGCTGAGGGGTAATAATAATAATAATAGATTTTATTTGTAGAGCACTTTTCATCAAAGCGATCTCAAAGTGCGACAGTAAAACAAGGTTAAAAACAACAAGATTACAAAAAGGTTAAATGCCTTCAGGGAAAGTTTTTTTAAAAAGAAAGGTTTTTAGGCCCTTCTTCTCTTAAGAATCTGTTGTTTGTGGAGCCCTCAGGTGTTCAGGGAGGGCATTCCACAAGCGAGGAGTGGCTGAGCTAAAGGCCCGATCACCCATTGTACACAGTTTAGTCCTGGGGGGCAGAAGGAGGTAGTTGATACCAGAGCGGAGGCGTGATGAGGTTTGTGGTTTGAGAAGTTCTTTTAGGTATGGGGGGGCGTTTCCATGGATGCAGTGGTGGGTTAGGAGGGAGAGTTTGTATTGAATCCTGAATGAGACCGGAAGCCAGTGGAGGGAGTGAAGGATGGGTGTTATGTGGTCGTACTTCCTCACCCTCATCAGGATCCTAGCGGCTCTGTTTTGGATGTACTGGAGTGGGTAGAATGAGTCAGGAGGCTTCAGAACCAACTCTAAGTCAGTGATCATTGAATGTTGTTAATATTGTTGCAGTGATTTTGACTGTGGTAAGCTATGGCTACATCATTTTACATTAAAAAAAAAGCACTTATAGTAACAGTAGTGGAAGATGCTGTAAGATGGTTATACGCTAGAGTCAGTATGTGTGGCAGTAGCCACAAACTACTACAGGAGGTGTGTCGTTATTTACGTCCATTGACATGTTTTTTGCGAAAAAGATGTTTCCATTGCACTTTTGCCATAAACTTCAATATCGAAACTTCAGAAAAAAAAAAAACACTTCATGAGAGTTTGTTTCAAAATGTGAGAGGTTTATCGATATTTTGTGTCTCCATTTCCATGTTTTTAATGCAATTTTTAGATTTTGCTCAATTCTAGGTGTAATGTAAATGCAGCTTAAAGGAAAAGTAAACTTTACTTTTTGTACTAATATCTTTTTTTAAAGCATCTTTAAGTATCTTTAAAAAAAAAAACACTATATAAATCTGATTTATTATTATTATTAAACTATCGGTTAAGACACATGGAGAAGGGGGTATCTGTTAAAACAGGGTATAATATGTGTATTTTAAGCTTTAATACCTGCTGAATGGACAGCTGACAAAATGTTACAGGATTTCTAAACAAAATATGAAAACAGTATATAATAAATAAACTGCTTGATCTAGTTAATGCTCATCTTTAAGTATAAGTTACAATTGGTTTGATTTGCTAAGTTTGATTTTTTTCAAAATATGAAAAAAATATTTTTACATAACCACACAAGGTTCACATGTTGATGACCTAAATTGCGTCTTCCTAGTGGATTATTAGAGCATACTATATGCACTCACATAGCATTTTGTGATACAAATAAGTGGGGAAGTCAAGGCCATTAGCTAGAAGCTACAATGCAGACTCAGTGCCCTGAATACCAAGTGTACCAACTTGAGGGGAAGTAAAGACACAACAGCCCACAGGGGAAGCAGGGACACAGTTAAAGGAGACAGAGCTAGTCTGACAGTTTAAAGTTACTCTGGAACCATCGCCTCAAAACTGTCAGCAATTTCAGGTGAACCTGACGAGCTTCATCAGCACTGCAGTGAGTCTGAGCCAGATCCTGCTCAACAAAGAAGAGTGCATGCAGGTTGTTGAGGCAATCAGGGAGCACAGTGGTACATTCTCATGCTTGTGCTTTTCCATGTCATCACAACCCCTTCTTAGGTAAAAAGTAAAAGAAA
Organism: Halichoeres trimaculatus; assembly: GCF_033239565.1. Classification (NCBI taxonomy): domain Eukaryota; kingdom Metazoa; phylum Chordata; class Actinopteri; order Labriformes; family Labridae; genus Halichoeres; species Halichoeres trimaculatus. The sequence continues at coordinate 22,178,952 of NW_027437183.1, forward strand.
TCATGCTGCAACTACTGCATTTTATGAGTTCTTTCCTCTTTAAAACTGTAGTCTGTCTTCCCTCTCTCCTGCCCTCCTTCCTCAGACCTGGTTGTATGCTCAGACTCCTCAGGGGCCCCCTTAATAAATAGTGATGAGATAAGGAGGAGCGCTGCTTCTCTGCGGGGCAGTGAAAGAAATAAACATTTCCGGGGGAAATCCAATAAGGTCGAGGCTGGACAATAATGGGAGTCCCCAGCCAGTGGTCTGTGTCCCGCAATCCGCTACGCTGCACTGCAGTCACCTCTATGTCCCCCTTCCATCTGTGTCTGTGGGCTGCTCCTGGGTCACACGCATGCCAGGGTTTGGTGATCTATTTTAACTATTCCTGTCCTCTGAGGTCCATATACATCGACAATCAGCGGCTCCCTGAGGAAGAGTTTCCTGTTTTATTGTGCCATCCCGCCTACATAAACAGTGTGCAGGGAATGCAGTGGCTCAGTGGGGAAGGGGGAAATAGAGAAGCTACAGTGTGGGGAATGGCAGAAAGACAGCGGGAGGACGGTACTTTGTGATGGTTTGTGGTTTACGGCTAATGGAACATTGTAAAGCATTGGCTCATCTGCAAGTCTGCTGCTTCATAGACCGTAACTGCCACAAGTGCAGACTCTGGAACAAATACACACACATGCACTCACACACACACACACACATACAAACACATCCACACTCTGGCAAACACAAGATAAATCAAGCCAAACGCCTACACTCCAATACAGAAGCAAAATATCACAACCGACCTTTTTTTATTTCTACACGAAAACTTTTAGAAAAGTCTTTAAAAGCCACAAAAAAAGGGTTTTGATGCTTTTTACTGATGTGTTGGTGAGTAAAGTGTCTGAGTGCATACCCAGGAGACCATGTCTTAATACATTGAGGTATTATTGATGGCTTTAGCCCACCATCCCTCCGTCTTAGCCATTAGCCACCAATGAGCAAGAGTGTGTGCCTGCTGGCCTATTAATCTTTATAAATATAGGTTCCTTTTTCCACACACAGCAGTGCGTCTCTGAGGCTGGCCTGTTGGTGTTTCAGCCTTCCAGTTTGGAACAACTGGAGTGTACTGCTACCAGTGGACCACCATTAAATTCAGCACAGGTTTTTGTTGTGCTCAGAAAGCTCGGTCGATCCTGGTCTTTTTACTTCATCTAAGACTCCCAGAAAAGTACTACATTTTCAAAAACACATGACCAGGCAATACATCCTGATGCATTTAGTGCTGATTATTAAGAAGAACACCACACTTGCTCCATCCATTGTGAGATATACTGTATAACAATCCAGGCAGAGTACTGATGACACACCCTGTCCACCAAAAAGAGAAATCTTAACTATTGATTTTAAAATGTCAAAACCCTCATCAGCTCTCATCAAACAGATTCTTGTGTTGAATTGGAGGTGACATTTACAGTTATTGAAAACTGAATGAACTTTGTGTTCGTGTAAGTTGGCTGAGGGCTCTAACTTTATCTGGTTAGTAGGATGTGAAGCTGTAAAGGCCTGTTAATACTCACTATACATATGGAAATGTTTACTTTCTTTTTCAATCAATGTTACCATCACTACTTTCATACTTCCATGCGTCCTTTACATTGGCACACATCCTACTGAAAATATTACAGAATGCTGGCAGTTAATAGCTTCAAAATTAACCAGATTCAAATGAAAGACAGTTTTAGTGACCAATCTGACACCATGGATTAAAGTACTGTTGTGACATACAGCAGCTTTGACCAATCCTCCTCTTTTTATATTGTTTTAGAGGCTGTTGTTGTGATCCACACCAACAAAATCCCCTCTGACGATGTTGACTGTCAACTTCCGCACTGTAATCTAGAAGCAATGTTAGGGGACAAAATCCCCTGGTTAGCACAGCCATGTCCCTGTATTAAAAATGAAGCTTAGTGGAAAAAAAAACAGAGTATAAAAGTGTCTGGCTTCATGATACTTGAGGCCATGCTAGGACATTGATGTTGGCATTTAGCTTAAAGCAGTGCTCTGTATCTCCACAGAACTAAGTCAAGAGCATGGTTGTAGCCTTAAGGCCAATCCTCTCAGCCCTTGTTTTACTCCTTAGCCCTTTGTTTTGCATGTTTACATTTGGTGAAGGGGTGTCCCAGTTATCCCTGAGGTAAAGGGGAAGAGCTACACAGCCCTTGAAATTAAGGCAAACCAGGACCTCACTTGTGAGCAAGGGGTTTAATAAATTTCCCATGGTATTGAAACTGCTGGAAATAATGCTACTCCTGTTTTTATCAGATATTCAATACTTTGCTACTCCACATAAATATTAGCCATGTTTTGAATTGTTGGTTGTATTTTGAAATCACTTGCTATTACGATGTAGCTAACGCTGCTATAGCTACAGCTAGAGCTAATAATATCTACACTGATGTCAGACCAGAGTGATACATTCACAGCAAATGGACTTCACTACAGTGAACTGCATTTCATGAATGATTAAACAGATAAGCTACATTCAGAAGCTGCATTAGCTACACAGGCTATGATAAGCTAACAGTACAGTATCCAGAAGCTGCATTATATAGCTTCAGAAGACTGTAACATTTGCCTTCAGTAGCTTATAGTCTTATCGCTCATGTAATGCAGTATATCAGAGTGAAGATTGCTGTGAGGTTGTCACCCTAATCTGACATCGGTTTATCATCACTTTGTAAAAATGTGTTCAGTTTGGAAGTGAATAAACAGTCGCCCTGTCAACGACACAGCCAGTAAGCATTTAGGGGGCATGTTGTCATCCCTTCCCTCCCTAAAATCAGAGGGTCAAGGGGGAGAAATAGATGAAGGGGAAGGGGAAAGAGTGACATTTGGAATTGGCCCTTAGCCGTTTTTTTTTTTTTTTTTTTTTGACTGTCCTGAAAGATGAATGAACAAGAAAAAAAACAAAAACTACAGACAGGACTATATGGACAAAAATATTAAGAAAGAAAATGAAACTAGTAGGTTAGCAAAAAGGCTAAGGGGCTAGGTTTATATTCACATCCAGGCACAACCCTTGACTACAGACTCTGAACGCGCTCAGATCAACTTGTTTCAATGTCTGTGTGGACCTGGGATGTTCTGTAACATCCCAAGTGTTAGGTGACAATGATCTGTTGCTTTGTTGTTAAAATTTAAACTAAATGATGAGTTGAAAGTAAGCAAAGACTAGATAAACAAGGCTAGCTACAGATGCAATATGTCATGTTAGTTGCTGGGTGTGGCTGACATTAGTGGAGCTGGTTGCCTTTGGTGCTTAGTTGTATGCCAGTTTAATCAGTCTGCACACAACGATACAACTATATTTTTGAGGGACGCACCGCAATGAAAATTTGTGTCCAAAGCCAAACAAAACATAGATGTTTGGCCGAATACTGAATATTGAATGCGGATGCTAAGTTTAACGGGGCTCAATGTGCTCCACAAGCCTCCGAAAGCCAGCACCCTCTATGACACTAAATGATTGATCATCCAAAGCCATAAACTCCATGACTTTCTTGCCCTGAGCAAACTTTTTCGTCCTCAAAGACGTCAGCCATGGATGGAGTGGGCATGCTGAGAGAAGATGCTTTCCTTTTAGCTGATGCAGCCATCTCTCTCTTGTACTTAAAATGCTGTTGAGGGTATTTGGCTCTTAAATGGCGAATTAAAGCACTAGTGTTAAAGTCTTTACAGAGGAACTCCCTCTAGATAGTCTTGTTGAATACTTTTTGCAAACCGCAGTTCTTTTCTCGCTTTCCAACACTTTAAAATATCTCTGCCGACATTTTTCCAAAAGTGAGAAGTCACCATGTCACTGCACGTTGGTCAATTGCGTCGTTGTGTCACACACTACTATTCAGCCTTGCTTTAAACTCACTTCAAGGAAGGCAGAATGTGGCTTTTTTGCAATATTTGGCTGAATATATTCAGCCGAATATTCGGTGCATCCCTAATATTTTTAGTTACTATATCAAAATTCTGCCAAACTGTAATTAACTGCGATGTACCAATAGAGCACCTTTCTGGTCTTTTTGTGCACTTAAAGTGTTTTTTATATTTATCTTTCCACACAACCAGTCACTGTTAACCCCAAAAGTGTTTTGCTCAAGACATAACTGCGGGAGCAGGGATCAAACCCCCCACCTTCTGACTGAGAGAAGATGACTCTACCGCTGAGCTGCAGCCACACCCCATTATACAAGGTACCACCTGTAATACATGCTTGTTTACATCCCAGTAGCAGCCCATAATAGCTTTCTGCAAGACCCATCAATGAGCTTCAGCTTCAGCAAGAGGTGGGTGGCAGCGGTAGAGCTTAGAAACAATACATGATCGACATCTTGGGTCAGTCGTAAGAAAATCAATGACATTTACTCAAGTAAACACACACATCCTTTATGGAGACCATTCAGCTGAGAGGGAAAACGAATGCTTCAATGCTTGTGTTTGGAAAGAGACTACAACCATTGTTACTAATATTTGTAGACAGAAGTTTAAAGCACCATAAAGTTTAAAAAGGACGAGTAGAAAGTAATTTTAATGTAACGCACGGACACACACTTTATGAAAGCAGTGATATTAGCATGAGGCGGGGACAGGCCTTCACTGACTGTCAGCGCGGTCAGGTAAATATAAATATCCTCGCTCTATCAGCTTCACATCAGCTTCACATCAGCCTTTCCTCCTGATCTGAATTATTCATTTGCTCCCTCTTTTTAAGCGACATAATGTCAACACAAATGATAAGAAATCATTTAGGATTCTCCAGCTGTAGCTACCGAGCATTAGCATTTATTACAGCAGATAGCTACATTTCAGCTTTCACTTTGTACCACAGTGCTGTTCTGGGGTCGTACTATAACCCGCTAGAAGTGACTCAGTACGATAACAAAGCAGTATCTGAGGCAATTGTGTACCTCTCATGTGTCAACAGAGGAGCTGCTAACATACTCGACCTACAGTAGCAGTCATATCCCCCACATGCAGAGAGACACATTTCATTGGATATTCATGTCAGAATCACACAGCAGAGATTGCAGAAGTACCCATTCTTATGCTGAGTGGCCATAAAAAAGGGGAGAGGGAAGCATTTTGTGTAGAGCCCTGTTTGCCAATTACTCCATCGTTAGTATAGACACCATGCGAAGGGAGAGCATCGAAAATCCCATTTGAAGGATTCATATGATTGCTATCATGGAGCGCAGTTTTGTGGTGTTCTCGCAGAATGTGTCCACCTAATTGGATTTTCACGACATTCAAGCGCACAGCGAGAGGAGGGAAACCAAGCAGGAGGGGAGAAAGAAGCAGCGGAGAGAAACAGAAACAGTCAATAACACTCGTCGTGAGATATTTTAGGACTTATAAAATATTTGCACAGCCTTTCATCTGCTGTTTCATCAGATAAAAGGGTTCGCACTCAAAACAGACTCAAATTTAATCCAACAAATTCAAGAATGTCTCTTTTATTAAAGCAACATGAGTGAGTGCAGTTGGTTTGAGGGTTTGTGAAACCGTTCCTCTTGCCTGTGAATTGCAGTATTATCCCTTGTCAGAGGATATTAAAGTGTATTTTGAGAGGAGCAGATTTTCAAGTGAGCAGGTAGAGGGGGGCTCAACAAAGGCTTCTGGAGAAGTCTATAGCTTCTGCATGGGGGCAGACAGGCAGCTGCAGGCTAATCTGCAGATGAACGTGTGTGTGTGTGTGTGTGTGTGTGTGTGTGTGTGTGTGTGTGTGTGTGTGTGTGTATATGTGTGTGTGTATGTTTGTGTGTGGAGGTAAACATGATGCTTCTCATTATGAGACCGACAGCAAACGCCCTCTACACAAACACAAGTTTAGAGCCGCAAAACAGTGACACACACACTAAATAATGCAAACACAAAAATGAATGTATCTATATATATAGATGCATGTAAAGTTTGCATATGTATATATATATACACACACACCCTCAAACACACAGAGAAACACACACTCAGAGGAGCAAGCCTCTGTTAAGCTGTGACGAAGTGATAATGTCACAGTGTTGCCTTTGGCAAGAGAGATTAACCCGCACTTGTTTTTTTTTCCTCCATTTTTTTCTTTTGACTGTTTTTGCTTCTTTTCATTTCATTTCCTGTTTTGAGAAAATGGGAGGAATAAATAGCTGGGTGCCCAGAGGAAACAGTTGGTAAATAAGAAACTATATATTAAAGGTCCTGAGCTTGGAGCTCACACACTGAAGTCTGTGAAGCAAAACACTCTGATACAGTGTGTTGGTCAAATTGTACGTTACGTGAAGGTGAAGATTCTCTTTCATCATACTTCCTTTGATAATTTCTCAAAGTTGATCAGAAAGGACACACAGCTGGCATGACAGCACCATCTTCTTCCTGACTGTTGCAGCTCTGAACAGTAGTGAAGTTCAGTGACTTTTGACTTAAAGTCATGGCGCAAATGTCCCCTTTGGTAAGGAAGTACCTTAGAGCCATATAAATAAATTTATTTAAGATGCAGAGGGTTTGAGTTTAGCCAATGTAGTGGACTTGTTATTTTGTGATTTTTTTTGTGGCTCACAGACTTTTCATCTTTTTTTCTTTTCCTTGCGCTCTAAACATTTTGTTTTTCTGTAGCATTTCTGCAGCTTTTGTGCCACACCACAAAATTTCGAGTCGTCAGCTGAACTACATCCTGATGAGCGCCACTAATGTCCCCTTTAAACACAGACAGATCCCCTGATACCTTCAGCTCCTGAACGTTACTTACAGCTTCTGAGCAGCATGATTTCAGTTTTTCAGGATATTTGTCATATTTTGAATCTGTAGGGTGGATTGACAAAAAAAGCATCAACTCCAGTCACAGCATTAGCTCAAATGAAATAAGAAAAGAATTTGCTGTAACAACATGAGAAACTAAAAATCTGCTACATAATGAAGCCAACTAGCTTACAACATGTAGGCTATGCATTTGCTTTAATATAAATTGTGGTAACTAGTTATTAGCTAGATATAATACAGCTAACTAGTCACTAGATAGTTATTAGTTTCAATGAGAACATCACAAAACCGTTAACCCGTCACCTCTGATCACAACAGCTGCACTGTAAAAATGAAAACTTAAAATTGTTGGCCTGACAATGTTTTTTTAGTCAGGCAAACATTAAATGTTTTGTTGTGTTGAAAACAACGTAAAAGCAGTTATTTCAACTACCTTTTATAAGTTTGTTGGGTAAAGTTGGTCTCATATAAAAACTTAGGTTGACAGAACTTAAAATTGTAGGTTTGAGGCTATGACTGAATTCTTTGAGTTGGCTCAGAAAGAACGGGGTTTCCAACTCAAGACCGCAGGGGTCTTTCACTGCACTTTCAAGTTCCCGCATGTTCTGCCATTTTGTCTTTGCACTTGCACTGGATGGATGTCGTCCCCATAAAGGTGAGTATTTAATTTGAGTATTTAGTAAAATCCAGCTTTGCAGTTGGTAAGTGATTTTAACTTGATTGCCGATTAATGAAACTTTATTTTTTGGTGACACATGGTGATGTGTTAAGTTGTAACAACTTGTTTTTGTGTGTGTGTGCAACTCAAATTTTAAGTTACGTTACTCATTAATAAGTTATCTCAACAAAAACTTATTTGTTCATTCAAACTTAATATTTTTAGTTGGACTCAGAACTCAAAAATTCTGTGGAGACTGTTGCCTTGAAATTTTAAGTTGACCCAACTTTTTTATTTTTATAGTGTGTCTCAGCCCCTGGTGCAGATGGAATGTGTTTTTGCACCAACTGATCTGCTGCGGCTACTCCTGACTGGACAATATCTCATGCTACTTTGGACAAATGTAATGTACAGAAGTAGCTGCACTGCATAAAACTTTTCAAAGGAAAAGATAAGTGAAGTTACTCCATTGATACATTTTTTCAATGTGAGATGTGCTTATTTACCTCCCAGTTGTCATGATAAAGGGAGTACTGTTTTTTTTTAACCTGAAACCTATTTTATTGGATTCCTTGACCCCCAAAATGTACACATTGACACCAAGTGTGTCATTGTAGCTATAACAGAAGCAAAGCCATGGGCTCTTTTTTTGGCAGATTGGCCATCTTTTGTAAAAACAAGTCTATTTCCAATACTAAAAGTGATCTCACTTGTGTCTTAGGATAAATTTATCTCTGTGGCCCTAAGGGACTTTCATATCAAAGGGGGCCGTTGCATCATGACTTGAAGTCAAAGGCCTATTTTTGGGCTTAACTTCCCTACAAGAAATCACTTGTGAGAATAAGTCTCTAGTGTCTGAGCTTATCTTGCCCAAACATGCTGCAGAGTTATCTAAACATTTCCATAGTGACTCTACAGAAGGTTACCATAGTTACTTCATAAGCTAAAAGGAGCTTTGCGCACCTCATGTGCACAAAAAATAACAACACATACATAAACTGGTAGTGTTGCTCAGCCCTGTGCACTTTCCATCTCCTCTGGCTGAGAGAGGAGCCCAACGGCTCCAAACTGAAGGTTGTCTGTGAACTGTGACAGCAAACTGATTCTCTGCCACAGTGATTCTGACAAACAAAATGCATAGAATTCCTCTGTGATTGAGTGAAAGCTTCCTCTATTTTTCAGGCAATTTAAAGTTTTTTAAAAGGTCAAAGAGTGAAATGATGAGTGTTGAATGTCACATGCTGGAAATGATCTTGTGACTGATTGGTAAGCTGAGAGGTTGAGGCAAGCAAGGGCCAAATGAGCGTGTATGTTTTATAGCTTTGATAAAAAATGTATCTTCATTAGCTTCTTGGTTGTCTTCTCTAAAAGCTGTGGCTTTCTTACACTGTGAATGCTGTAACATCTGCTGGGGTTTACTAAGGATGGGTTATGGCATTAAAAGTGCATCAATCTCTGCTGCTATCTGCCTGCCTCACACCCTTGTGAAATTTGCTCTTGTTTGGCGTCTATTTGTCTTCTGTGTGTTACTGTTTCAGGGTTAACTTAAAACAGCTTCTGGTGGATTTATCCTCCAGTCAAATTAAAAATAAGAATAAGAATAAGATCAAAACTATATTTGATTCGCTTAACTATTTTTCTAAAGAAACCCAGCAGTGTAGCTTTTGTCCTGATAGACAGAACAATAGAGGGTTAAGTCCTACATAATAGGCCAGTTGCCATTGTCTATCAGTAAACTTTAAAGAGGGGTACTGTACTTCTTTTTAGGTTTTTAAAGCAAATAGCTGTTTAGCTCAAACAGGTATTTTAGAGTTTTAGAAGACCCTTGTTTCAGCTTCACTTTCAAAACCAGGATTCAAACTAGCGTCCCTCCACTTCCAAAGCCAAACAAATATCATTGCAGATATTTTAGGCATTCATATTGTATTTATACTACTCCTGGTGTCTGTGTGTTCTGTCCAGTCCCAGAAGGTGGCACACTGTTCTGGTTAATTTTCATAGCTTTGTTTGATTTTCTCAGCAGCAGATGGTAACTGTAAATACAAACAAAGGTGTTATACATTTCTGCTTCAAACCTGCAGCTGAGCCAAATGAAGCTATAGGAAAATTTACCAGTACAGAATAACGAATTAGGATTTCAGAATGGAAAACAGGAAATTTGAATAAACAAACAAAATATTACTTTTGTTCAAAAGTATTGTTTCAATTTAGACATCCAGAAATGATGTTGAAAGGACGTCCTTTGAACGTCTCTTTGTGCAGTTGCTCTACTCACTCACTCCTTCTTAGACGTCCACTTGACATTCAAATGTTTAATTGCATATTGATGTCCAGAATTGGTCTAAGATATGATGTGATCCGCACATCAGACGTCTAATGTGCAGTGGGTTTTGTATTTGCTGCTGTCTCTTTAAGGCATCCCATTCCACAAACCTCCTTTCCTCTGATTGGTCAGCCTTGTAGAATTGACAGAGGCAGAGCTATAGGTACACCTTGGTGTTCAAGACCAACTCCTCCACTGTTACCTTAACTGGTTAGGAGATCTTTATGCCATGACCTTATCATTTCAGAAAGTATTGCGAAGATCTTGTGTTATTCTATCAATATTATCATTATCATTATTATTATTATTTAGAATGGGCTGTTTTGAGCAGTTTACAAACAGATCCAGAGATTTCTACGACATATGAATATGCACCAGTATGAAAACCTCCACGTTTAGTATGAACATCTATTATCATTACTTCATAACTATGTTTAAAATGTGTGGAGGAAGAACACAGGGTCCACTTTTAAAAATTACACTCATGGCTGAATTTTTAATTTTTTAGTAATAAAAAAAAAAATCACCCTGAATGTCTGCATGACAGCTCATTTTAATGTGCATGAAGAAAACTGAAGTTCAGGGGGACTGTTTGTGCTGCAACATACTTTAAGTTGCATTCGAACCTTCGCGTGCACTTTGAGAATTTGACAGCCTCCTTTTGTGATTTTTGAGAGCACAAAAACTGCACAGTCCTTTCACAGCTCAGGCTCAGTGACAGCAGACGATTAAAGTCCCTTACAGACGCCAAATAAGTGTACTGGAGGAATTGGTGATTAGCTGCACCTGATTTTTCTTTTAACTAAAAACAGAAATACTGGAATAATTATCTTCTGCCCTCAAGAAGGTTAAAGTCTGTGCTTACTTGACTTCAAGCCAGGATTTTTGGTGTAATTAAAGACTCAGACCTAACAGTCACAAAAAGACACCTAATTACCATCTTACAAATATAGCAAGAATCAAAGGATTAGTCTAAACAGCACTCAGAGAAACTTCTTAATGCTTTTTTTATTTGGGGTGCTGGATTATTGTAATTCAGGCATTACAGGCCCATCAACAGAATCACCCAGACAGCTGTAGTTCATCTTCAGCACTGCTGGAAGAGTCCTTACCATCATCAGGGAAGTCTAACACAAGACACTACTCCTAAGATCCCAACAAAACACTTAAATACTAGCACTAAAATGTCCTGTGTCACAATCTGTTCAGTGAACAGGTTCATTCATTGTCCCCAGAATCAGAAACGAGGAGGAGGAGGCAGATTTTAGTTACAGTCCCTTCAGCTGTGAACTGGTGTCAGATATTTCTTGGTCAGTGAGCTCTTTTTAAGGTCCGATATAATGAAAAACATATTTTTCCTTGCCTTTACTCAAGTCATCCTCCAGCTTTGTAGCCATGAGAATGTGAAAGCAAATCAAGTCTCTGCATTGTTTCTGTTGCTCACCTGGGAAAACAGAGCCTCTATGAAGAGATTTGATGGGCTCTTGTTGGTGATGTAACAGGACGGCGGTCTGACCATATAGTTACACATATAAAAGCAAGAAAGTATGAAAATTTAACATAGTGCTCAGAGACATGCTGCTGTTACTGCAGATAAAACACTCTGGTTCAGATTCTGTACATATGTGTCTTGCACTGATGAAGGTTCTCCTGTGGTGCTCGCCATGTTCTGTTTTGGTGTTTTTCCACCTGCACATCCACCTGCATTAGCATGGACCTTTTCCCTCCTAGGCCATGTCCACAGGTAGCTGGGTATCTGGGAAAACCATATATATTCTTACAAACCACAGTTTTACGTCCCTAAAAATGATGTTTTCTTAAAACTGAACATTTTTAAAAAACTCCAGTTAAGTGGTTTTGTCTATACGCTAGGAAACAGAGTTTTTGGTTCTCAAGTGTCACAGCTGAATGACAGGGGGTCACCCTGATTGGCTGGCACAGGTTTTATGTTTGAAAAACAATGAAAACTGGTGTGTGTGGACCAAAGAGTTTTTAAAAGTGAACAAGGGGGGCGTATTTGTTTTTAAAACACACGGCTATGTGTGTATCAGACAGTATTCAAGCAGCCAATCAGAGCAAAGCCACGATATCAAAGCAAGCCCCACCCACTCTGAACACAGCATGGATAATAAGTTATTAAACAGTTGACTACAGATCCTCCACACAGACAAAATGTGTGAAGCTTTCAGTAAATTAATTCAGACTGCCAGAAAGAGATGACATTTTGCAAACAGGTAAAGATATCATTTTAAATAACCTTTAAAAATTGCAAACAAATTATTTCCTGCTGCCTTTTCATAATGAAATTACTGCTTATCCTGTAAAACCTAATCATTTTTAATTAAACTGTTATTTATCTCAAAACCTAATAATTACTGTTGCTCTTAACTCTTTGGTTTAATACTGTAAAGCATTTGCAATTGCTCTATGTACAAAGTTAAATTGCTTTTTACTGGAAATGTAGAAAGGAAATTTCAAAAAATAATAAATAAATAATGGGCTGTTTTTCAGTATACAAAGTCTGGCTAGTTCTCAGAAAGAAAGAAAGAAAGAAAGAAAGAAAGAAAGAAAGAAAGAAAGAAAGAAAGAAAGAAAGAAAGAAAGAAAGAAAGAAAGAAAATATAAAATTGTACATTTGTTTCCCTGCAGCATTAAACTTGTAGAAAATGAATACAGTGAGTGTCCATCAACAGGGTGGATTGTGGATGTGAAGCTGTGATGTTTCCTGACAAAGTCAAACAGACTGATGTGTTGACTGCCATCATGGCACGCAGCGCTGACAGAGCGAACGCAGAGGGAATCGGGTCCTTCAGGGATAACACTCGGTATTCAGCCTGCTGTTGCCTTCTTAACCTTCCCCCTGAGCCAGGGGTTATTTACACCAGCCACTGGCTTCCTATCCTCCTTCACACATCCCCTTCTCCCAGGCCCCGCCCCTTCATGTCTCCTCTTCCCAAGGGAGGGGGGAACCGGAGTTGGTAAAAGATAAGCTTTGTGTTGTGGCAAAGGCAACTGACACCGCTTCAACAACATGAGGATTTAGCCGGCAAACAGAGAACTAATGCCACGCACGTGGTGGGAATCTTCAACACACACTCGCACCCATCTGCTCCTGTGGACCTAAACACGAGTGAAAGGCACACAATTGCACATGCATACATACACCCATGGCTGCACAGGCACATTCACAGAGTGACACAGGCAGAACAGAGGCGCCCAGGAGCTCACACAGAGGCAGTCTCACACACACACACACACACACACACACACACACACACACACACACACACACACACACACACACACACACACATACACACTCACATGAGCACACAGTGAGGTAATAAACAGCCTGCCGCAGTAAACGGCTCCCGGCATGGCTTACTCTAATGCTCACAAAATTGCTTTTAATTGGTGGAAGGGAATAAATCAATGCAAACCATGTTTAAGGGAGGAGGAAAGGAGAAAGGGCAAAGAAAAGAAAGGAGGCAGTGTACGCAGATCATCAGAGGAGGCTGCTAGTAAAGAAAAATGTAGACAATTTTTCTGCTGCTCCTTCTCTCTCTGCTGTCTTATAAACTGGTGCTACAGGTGCATCTTTTCACGGTGCTAGTGGCCCTGTATATGAGCAGACTGCAGAGCCATATCTCCTCACAGTGAGTCAGTAAGCCTGATAAGCAGAGGAGAATCCACAGAGAAGCGAGAAGGCCTCGGGGAGCCACGAGTCTGGGCGCCCTCGCCCACAGCTGCTTTGATGAGAATTAGCTGTCAGTGTATGGCACTCATCTGATCGACACAGCTTCATCCGCTGTGCGCTGACCTTAACGGTGAGAGCGAGGGGAGGATGGACGCCCACCTCGAGCAGATCAACACGCTAAGAGATAAAACAATAAGCAGCTCAGAGGCTCCAGAGATGACACAGCAGAGGGTTTGACTTCTCACACAAAGACAAGACCAGAGGGGGGTGGCCTGAGGTGTATGAAAAGATGGAGCCCTGTGTGTGTCACATTTGAGTGCAAGAGTGTGTGTAACAAATGGCTGGAGGGAGATAAAAGCCAACGGCACACGGGGCAGAACACTATGAATAGATTATAATCTCCTGTATGTCACCGCCTTGTTACTACCAAATGCTCACGAAATGAAAATTGCACCCTCTGCTTTCAGTTACTCTGGAGGAGTTGATATGCCTTAAAATATTCAATTTGCAGGCTCGCCAGGTGAAATCCATTAAAGCCAGCCCGTAATGTCAATTGAATTAGGAGCTGCTTTGTATAAAGCATGGATTCCCTGCTCCTTCAGCTGAGTGGCTCTGCTGGCACCCTGTTTGTAACCACAAGGCAAATGGGATTAGAAGGAGACACGGGCCACTAATGTAATGACACAACTTTTCAAATCATGCAAAACCACAGAGAGCCACTTGCGGACTGATATAGCGCAGAGCGAGAGCACCAAAGTCTATTAAAGATTCAACATGTATCTCCAAAATTGGCTTCTAAATTGCAAAACTTGAACAACTACTGCAACTTATCTAGTTAACATAATGAGCTAGGAAGCGAGGGGAAATCATCATTATCACAGAGTTAACTGTGAGGACACACAACGTACAGCTCTGTGTGCATGTTAACTTATCTTTAAAGCCACCATTTAGGGTCCAATGTTTGGGAAGTCTCTGGAAGAACAAGGTAATGATTTCAGGGATTATATTGTATTTAGTGGGAATTACAATAAAGGTTCCTTCTTTCCAGTGTGCTGATCTTCCTTCACAGTAACATGAGATTAAAGAGCTTGGGCAGAATAGAAAGATGACATTTAACACTAAATTGTTGATTAAATCAGCAGGTACATGCCAGTTAGTGAAGGTAAATATAGTTTTAAGCTGCATTAGCTGTTTGCCAGACTGCGTTGAGGCTGCTGCCTTCGCCTCTTTGTTTTCCCAGAAGGACTAGATTCCTTTTTCACTGTCAAAGCTCACTGAAACAGTGGTGACAAACATTACCCGCTTTACAAATGGAAACCAGACTGCTCAAAACACCAGAAAGAGTCTCCCTTGCCTGGTTCCTACATTCATCTGAAGAATCTGTAGAGAGGATAACTTACAGTGCTATGGCTGAATAGATTACACTGACATCTTGGTTTCTATCTTTGGCTCCTGTTTTCATCTTTGTGGCATCAGCAAGTAACAGGTTGCATCAATCTTTAGGGTATCTGTTTTAAAAAATAGTGGTGGAGTTTGGTTTTATGATATTTAACATCCTCATGCCAGAACAGCAGTTGACTTAAAAAAGTGTTATATCCTCTATTTTTTCATATTTGCGGTTTTGCTGTATGAAGGTTAAAAGGAAAGAATCCAGCTCCACGCTGTAACCTCCTCAAGCGCTGTATTGTCTGAAAAGTGTGAGAGCTGTTCATCACAGGGTGCTGGTGTAGCTCTGCCAGTAGAGCACATGTCCCAGCAGCGACAGTCCTTGACACATAGATTGCAGGTTTTCAAGTGTTCAATTTAAGGCAAAAAGCTCCAAAAACCAAATGTTTTAAAAGTACAACAGCAATGAAAAGAAATGATTAACACTTTGCATTAGCTTGAATGTGTTATTTCAACTATAACAATGTTAACGCCAATCAGTGACATTAATCATCCAAGCCCACCAGCATGTTCTGTTACCACCAGTATTTAAAATGTGCAGGGTTCAAAAACTGCAAGAAAAAACACACACGCCCTTATCACAGGCTATAATCACACAATATTACAGCCCAGTAAGGAGCAGATAATATCTGAAATATTAGCTTTTTGTCTATCCAGACAGTGGAATATCAAAAAACGTTATTCCTCTCCCCTACAGCGTCCATGACAATTACATGCATATGGTTTATTATGTAAACTAGTCGCTTCTACACTAGGCCGCTGTAGGAGAGAGGAATAACTTCATGAGCATAGATGTGAGCAAGGAGGACGTCTGTGAGGGTTTTGGATAGGGGAGGGTCCCACGGCAGCCCACGCTGCTCATTGAGGGCGTCACAGGCCCTGTGAAACAAAAACAGCAACAGCTGTTGGTTAAAAGGGAGGTTGGAAAGTTGCTAAGTTAGCACCTCTTTCTCTGTCTGTCTCTCTCTCATGAGCTGTTCTATCGAGCGCCCCCCACAGGCCTGGAGCACTTCTGTTTGAGGCTGAACTTGCAGAATTTCTGTTTGCAGTTGTTTTCTGGTTGTGTGTGTTTTTGACTTAAGTTTTGTTTCTGTGCTTGCTGCACATGTGTTTCCTTTGCATTGTGTTTCAGTGTGTTTTTATTTGCCTTTGAATGTGCAGCCTTTCTGAGTATTATGCACGTTTATTTTTATGTATGTCTTTTTAGTCACCGCAGTGCATTTGGCCCCTGTGAGTTAGAAGACAGCAAGAAAATGAACTTTAAAAAAAAATCAACTGTTATTTATTCTGTTACACATCCTCCAGGTTTCTGCGCCCCCACACTTTGTCAATTTGCACAATCACATAAAGCTCATTCATAAGATTTAATGTTTGTGCATGTGTGAATGCATCTTGTATTCATAAAAATAAACCAAAACATGGGGGTCATCTTGGCAGTGAAAGTAATCTAAAAGAAGCAGCTGTATTTCTGTAATGGGTGTTTATTTGACTCGTTTATGGTGTTTGATTTTGTATTTGCTTCAGTGTTTAATCAACACGACGCAAAGAAATTAGGACCTTTCAAATATGGCAGTGAATGTGTCTAAAGTCTACAGTTTTGATGTTTTAATTACGACAGGATGAATCCTAACGAGCAGTAATGGAGCACCTTGGCCCTCGCCCACTCCCCCCACTGCTGTTTGGAAGTTTGTCACTTTAATCACGCTGCTGCTCATGGAGGACGATCCTGAGGTTCACTGACCCCTATCAAATGACCCAAAGGTCCTTTGCACAGTTAATTATCACACAGCTTACACTGACCTTGGCCTGCGCAGGTCTCTATACATTACAGCCCAGTGACTGACAGGTGACACAGCCAATGACAGGTAAGGTGACAGTGTATTGAAGTGGGCAGCGGGAGTTGTGTCCTTGTCGTGTTTATGTGGTCAGGGAGCTGAGGACGGCTGATAGACTCACCTGTCGGAGCAGCAGCCCCACAGCTCTGCAGGCATCAGGCTCTCTCCCAACAGGGACATGTGTCCTTAAGGTTCCTCTCTCTGATACACACAACACACACACAACACACACTGATAGCCAGTGTGAAGAGGAGGAAGGAAAGCTTTCATTTGGGTTTGAATAAATATTGAAGTTTTACATCAAAACCAGCACTGCAGACTGGCTTTAACACTTGCTGTGTTTGAACTGATAGGAGCCTGACATCAAAGGTCCTTCAAAACAGATACAAAGGTAATCACCGCCACCAAGTGTCTGAAAATCTTTAAAGGAAACATCTGCCCTCAAGCACTTAAAATCCAGCATATTTTGCATAAAAGCCAGGCTGAATTAAATTCAGGGACCTCTTTCTAGTATTGAAAGCGGCTCCTTCATGACAGAGGAGAGGGACTGCATGGACAAATTCCTCTTCAAACTGCAGCAATTTGACTTTTCAAAACATCGCTTGGCTTCAGCTTTGATGGCTTGGTTATATTTCATCAGGGCTTTTTAGGAAGTATAGTAGAATATGATTAATTTTTGTTATCCCCCATAGAAACCAATGCCAGTTTGTTCATTTTAGCCAGTAGACTGTGTGACAAATGGACGTAGTCTCTGTGATGTCACCTGTCATCTGTTTCTGAAACTGGGATTTGGAGCAAATCGTTGGCACTGGCCATATTGGAAATGAGATGAGCTTTGAAACTCAACACAACAGCTATAAGGTCAGACAGTTGATCTGAGCTGTGCCTCTGATTGGACAAACTCATGTTCACAATATCTCCTAAAATGACATGTTGGAAAAAAAAATTTAACTCCTGTACGGTGTGTGCTGTTGGAAAAATTAGTGATCCAGACTAAAGACATTTTTTTGTTACATGATGTAAATATGTTAATTTCTGGTGTGGAAAAGGCTTTTTTGGCTTAGTGTTTATCTGGTTTCTAGTGCTTCCAGAGCCAGCCTCAAGTGGACACTCAATGAACTGCAGGTTTTAGCTTTATCTAAATGCCTCATATTTTCAGACCAGAGGTTGTTGCTTGGTTTTAAGGTGTAGTTACGCCTGGGTGGAGGTCCACAAAGTAAAAACGACCTCTGTGTCAGATAAGGGTTTCACAGATCATCGGCATGTGCTGCTTAACAGTGAAATGATGGATGGACTTTTAGCACAACCTTCTTCTCTCTCACACATCATGCATTTTAAAATAGTACAGTCAAAATTAAAACAATTAAAACATTTTAGTATTTTACTGTCGGCTACCTGTTGGCCCATGGAGCAGCAAGGCACAATAAAAAGCACTCAACAGTATGGTAAACTATTTCTTTTGATTGAAAAATTGATAAACATCCAGAATACATGTCTCTAAGAACAGATATTGAGGTCACAAGCAAAAACTCAAATGGACATTCTCCTTGTCAAAAAACACCTAAAAGATTTTCCACATAGCTTCTTGACCTCTGTGGACCACTTAGGTAAAACACACTGATTCCTTCCCCATAGCATCCGCTGTGTTTTGTAAGTGGACGCGCAGGCTGAGTGAAATCTCTAGTCGTTAGCTCATAAGCAGTTTATTTCCCGAGCTGTTCTGTATCGTTTAAATTGATCAAAATAACACAAAACACCACTGCTCACTCTCCTCTTGATTTTAATTGGGACATTTTGCAACAAACATTAAGATATTGAACTTATGATACAGGTTTTGAAGGCTGGGTGCAGAGAGGAGGAGAGAATCAGAGCAAGAGCTTTGAGGAAGAGAGGGAGATGCCTCGCCAAGGCTCCAGAATGGACTCAAACGCAGCATGGACAGTTAAAAAACAATTGAGAATGAGTTAAAAGGCATTTTTAAATAGATAAAGTAGTTTTTTCAAGACTGCATATGGCTAGGGGACCTATCACTCACTCTCAATGAGGGCTGCAGAAGGCAGTGCCATCTTACTGATACCCACTGTTGTTGTTTTTTTGCAGCCATCTGAGTTTTAGCTGGAGTTTAGTCTTTTGGATGAAAATATGTATTTGTTTAGTCACATTTTAGTAATTTCCATATGTGATAGTTTTAGTTTTAAAAAAAAGAAAGTATTAAGAAAAATTGGAAACAAATACTAACTATATAACTAACATAATAACCAGATTCATTACTCGTCTGAATGAATGGGGCTTAACGCCGCTCCTGTTGTCAAAGTTTATAATGACGTAGGCCAAAGAGGTGTGAGCAGTAAATGCTGGTGTGTTGTGCAGAATGTGCGCTGCATGCCAGGTGGTGTGTGTGGCCAAACAAGGATAGGATACAGCAACACTGCTGATGCTTTTCAGCTTTTGACAGATTACACGCACATTAGACAGAAATGTTACGCACTTTGGACGTCTGACGGACCACTTGCTAACTTTTTCTTCTAGTCTTGTCAACAAAATCTCAGAAACATCTTGTCATGTTTTAGTCATCAAAGTTCCCCTTTTGGCTTGTCATCATCTCTTTATTATAATGAAAAAAGGGGGCGTCAACAAAAAGTAACTCCCTCATCGTCATCACTGAATCATCAGGGAATCAACACTGCTTTCTTCCCTGGGCTTAGGTGAAGAAGAAGTGTTGTCCTTTAAAAAAATGTATAAACATATTTTGAATTTCAAAAATTTAAATCCCAGACTGTTTTTGGAGGTTTTTTTTTTTAAGCTAGGTAACATTTTTCAAAATGTTTCATTTTGCAGTGTGTGTAGTGGTTACCAAATGAAGTTCACTGCCCGATTAAGGGTTAAGGTAGATATTTTGTACAGTGTTATAAAATATTTATTTAATATCCTGAATTAATTTCCATATTAATACCTCACATGAGTGAAAACAGCGCTCTGTTTGTTTGTTTCTCATACAACACAAGTCTTCATCAGCTGTCAAGTACAAACATAACTGTCTATTTTTCCTCTGCTTGACCGAACACTAAACTTGTTTGTTTACAGACAACAATACTCACTATGAATTATTTATATCTCTACTAATGCAACAATGAAGGATGTGCTATATGTATGTGTGGAGTGACAGAGGACAGAGAGAGGTGGAGATGAACATCAACGCAAAATGGCTACACTACATCCATTAACATACACACCAAACATACGGCGCAATCCTGCTCTGAAAACAAACATGTCTGACATTATAATTACAGACAGCTGCTTACTCTGAGCCTACACCATCACTCTCCTGTCATGCTGTACGTAGCAGGGAACTCAGAGCATGTGGCAGTCTGCAACGTCTGTAATAAATGAATGTCATGTCCTGTGCAGATTAAGCGTGCACATTAAATGATGCTTATTTCATGGCTAGTTATTCCACTGACAGGAGCGTGTTAATAAAGAGGCTGATTTATGACCATCTGTCTCTGATGTCTTATCTCTTGATCAGGATGAGGAGGTAAAGAGGAGGAAAAGAGAAGAATCTTGTGTTGATTTTCCGTTTCCGTCTGTCTCTCTCATCTTTTTCACATTTTTTCTTCATTCCTCCGTTTCCTTCAGACCGTCCATCCCTCACCTGACCTCACACCTCCGCCTCTTTCCTCTCCGGCATTCAATTATCATTTTCACTTGTTGTCAGCAACCTTGACCCTTTCCACTGAAGCTAAAACCTGACAAACACACACACAAACACACACACACACACACACACACACACACACACACACACACACACACACACACACACACACACACTTTTTTTCCCTCACTGCTAAGTGCACATTAGTTGCAGTATGCTTCATTTAACCTTGGCTAAGGCTGTTTACCCGGCGTACACTGTGAGTTAATGAGTCTGGGACAATTAATACCACTTGTTTACAAAGTGCTGAGGTTGTCGCTGCTGAAACTCAAGATGAAATCTTTTAGGGTGGCAACAGTGTAGTAGCAAGAGAAAGTGTTGTACTCTAAAGGTTATCTAAATGTCTGGGTACTTAGGTTGAAGTCTGTGAATGAAGACACACTTTAACTACTGGGAACTGGTGTGATTCTTGTGTTCACTGGCACCGGCAAAATGCAGCTGCTTACTTCAACATGTGTTTCCTTTATGGCGTTTGCTCTGTTCTTTAAAACCTTTCAGGGGTATAACTATTAGTTGCCATTCTTTGCTATCCTGTTGGGTCTTACCCAAGGTTGGCAGCAGACAAGCACTGTAAGCAGTGGCTCAGTCCACAAGGACTTGGTTTGGCAACCAGTGGGTTGCTGATACAAGTACAGGATTGGGAATTGGGATGATAGCTGCAGAGGTGTCAGCAGAACTTTCTGTGCACTTTTGAGTTGCCCTTAAAAGTGGGTACACACTACAGGATCATCGGGCTGGTTAGAGAAATGTGAAAACTTTTTGTAAAAAATATGACAACTTGTTACATTTTGGGTCCTTAATACATTTTGGATTTTATGACATTTTTTAAATTACATTTGGGGCTCAGCACTCTTGTTACACTATCAACCAGTTATTGCATTTCAGGCTTTATTACAGATTTCTTTTTACATTTTAGGCCATTGTTACATTTCAGGCACTAACAGGGCTGATTCCTGGCACAATCTCCCCCTTACGAACAAAGCGAATAAAAGCCTGATTGTCTGATGTTTATAAACAAAGTTGTGTCTGATTTTCCTGTGGTGTGTGGTGTGTTAAGAGTGATTTTGTCCAGTCCAATCGCTCGGAAGGCCTCTGACGGAGAGATCATAAGCAATAAACATGTTTTACATTTGCGGCTAGAAGTCCTGCAGGAACAGCCGAGCACACAAAGTGTATAATGTCACAAACGCCATTGATGATGTGACCTGACTCGGCTGACTGAGAGGAAGTAAGAAGGGGATGAAGCCTTGTTCTCTGTAATACTTGTGTCCCGTGCTGTTACACACACAGCCCACTTTCATGTCATCTCCATGACTTTTTCTATAATCCTTTTTCTTTTTTGTATGTTTTCTTTTTTTGTATGTTTTTGGAACGTTAGACCCAAAAAAACAACCTTCATTGCTTCTTTCTGTTGGTACGTTATGTTTGTTTACACCTAAGTCACGTTATACTATTCGAAGTTTGGAATATTGAGCATGAAGATATCATGATACTCTGCTGAAGAATTGATTGGTGTGTGGTCTGCTCTATGGTGCATAGAATAGAATAGAATAGAATAGAATAGAATAGAATAGAATAGAATAGAATTTGTTATTAATCCTCCACGGGGGGTGGGGGTGGGGGGTGCCACAGCCGCTCACAAAACAAAGTGCAATAATGCAGTAACAATAAAAAATAGAATAATAAAAAGAATACTGAAATAGAAATGTAAAGAAATATAGAAAAGAAGAGAAATACTCCTATTTACATTACACAAACCACACTATAGGATCAGAGGAGAGAGGTACTGTGCGACCTGTCTTTTGTTATCATCAAGTGTGTTGTCTCTAAATGTGTGAAGGTTTGAGGAATCCTGTAATGTGTGCCAGCCTTAAGCAAGACACCAAATCCCCCAACTGTTCAGGTGTGTGCTGGCAGTGCCGTACCCTCACTCTGTGCTCTCCATCTGTGCACATCTCTGTGTGAACTGCTGTTTGTTCATGTGTGTGTGTGCGTGTATAACGTATGATTCAGAGTAAAATAAATGAACTCAACTCATATTTGAAAAAACTCTTGCTCAAAGCTTCTGTCTGATAACTAAGTTTCATTAACACTGATTAATGTCCTGGTGCTCAGTTTTTTTGGTTTAAAGACGGTTAAAGTTTTTATTTGATGGTTAAGAATACGTAAAATATCTGATGGCTCCGCTGACGAATAAGTCTGTCTGTCCTCTCTTCTCCACAAGGAACATAATGAACACAAAACACCAGACCCTGTTCTGCCGTGGATTGTGCAGACCTGAGGGATCCTCTCCAGTTTCATTGCAGAGTCAGATGTGTTTAGGTTAGCAGCAGGTGGTCAGTACTGCTGATCCAAAGGACCGATCCTCGTGCATTATACTCTGGCTCCAAATGACATCAGCTGCTGGCTCTGTCAGTGCGATTTGCAGGGGGTAATTTAGAGTCTCTGCTGTAAAGCAGGTAAATGTGAGGACAGGTGATTCATCCTTACAGCCCAGGGCACCAACAGGCTGTATAGCTGTGAGCATACATTCACCTGCTGCCACCCACTCTGACCCTTCATTAGCTACGTTTACTTGGACCAATAAAAATAATCCGATCAAAATAAAAACGCTTTATGCAAACACTTCAGAAGACAAGTGTTCAAATATACAAGGGGAATGGAGAGGAGCAGTGTATACCGATTGGTATACAGATCAATACTCATGCAAACATTTGAGTCTTCCTGGTTGGGGTCAAATCAATCTTATTGTCTGCTTCGTGTGACATGTTGAGTTTCTTGTTTTAATTTTGTTATAATGGAGAGAGACATGATGGTTCCTAACAAAGCCGGTCTGCACATCCTTATAGGTTGATACTTTTCCGTATTTTAAACAGGATCTAAAGAAAAAACGCTTGATGTTCATTCTAAACATGCAGATTTTTAAACCACTACATATTCATATGTAGTGGAAATCCCTGAGCCTGTCTGTAAACTGATCAAAAAAATCCTTTCCAAAAAAATCCCCAGATCCCCACAAGATTCGCTGAAATAACGCATAAGGTTCATCACATGTTGAAGGAGGGAGCCTCAAACACCAAGGTCTGCCCAAAACTCTGCCCCTGACAAATCGTTATAAGACTGGCCAATCAAAGGGAAGAGCTGAGAGCCTTAAAGAGACAGCAGCTAAAAACAAAGGGGTTACTAAAACACCAGTGTGATGAAAAAATCCTGCTTAGCTACTATTGAGGTACCAGGTTGAACAGCACAAAGCCTTAGAAAATTTCAATACCCCCTAGTTAAAAAAGCTTATGATTGTAAAAAAAAAAAAAAAAAAAAAAGAAAAAGCTAAAATTGCATATATTCAAAATTGCAGACACAAGAAAGGAGAAATGTTATTGTTAACAACCTGTACATAATGTTTCAGTTAAGGTGTTTGTAAACAACAGAAACAATCAGAAGGTAAAATCTCTTCTTCTGATATAAAGTTAAAGTCTGACCAGACTTACTTGATTCTGGTTAAAGAATATGTGCAAATGAAACAGCCATAGAAATTTAAATAATTGACTTTATTCCTATAGAACTTTTCAAAAACAGGTTAAAAAGTTTTGTATGAGAAATTTTATAAAGACAATAAAAAGAAAAATCTAATGAATAAAAATAATCTAAATGTAAAAACAGTGGGGCTGTGAAAGCAGAAGATCCACAAAAAGAAAGATAAAAACAAAAGGTTATGACCACCCAAGATTGAAGCAGTAAAACATTAGAAGGCTCAGAAGCCTGAAAACCATCAACAGATAAAATGAGATAAAAACAATGTGGGAATAATAATAAAAAAGAGAGATAAAAGTTTAAAACAACCAAAAGATCAGAAATATAAAAATCTTGCCTGTGATTCTGCCAGAAAGCAGTGTCTGAATTTAAACACAGTCTATTGGTAAATATTGTTTTAATATATTTTAAAAAGTGAAGAGTTTGTTGATCTGATCTCAGGAGAGGTTGGAATTCTGACAGAAAAATCACTTTTGGTCATCAGCTTTAATTGGGCCTTGGATGAGGCCCTCAGGTTTTGACCAGGCACGTTTGGAGAGTGGACATCAAAAATGTACTTCGGTGCATGAGTATGATTTTCCAGTTGATAGTGAAAAAATTTAGAACCAATTCCAATATTTATTGAAATGAAATGAAGGGAAGCCAACACGGGAGTGCTGTAGGGCATGAGAGCAACAGGAGAAGATACGGAAATTATTCGGAGGGGGGCAAAAGGGTGATTTAGAAATCCAAGCTGGTTTAACTGCACTATATTAAGGACAAATGCTGGAGCAGTCACAGTGCCTTACTTGTGAGCTACAATTAGAGACTGAAACCAAACAAAAACAAAGACAGAAAAGCTTGATTAACATCTCTGTAAAATTCATGGCTGATAGTATTTGGAAAATTTAATTTGCCAAGAGACAAAGAGGAATCAACATGTTGTTGGTGTTTTCCTGCTTATGAAAATTTTAGACTAGACATAAATTTTGGTCCATCATAACACCCCAATAATAAAAATAACAAAGATATATTAAATTTTAAAAATGAAGAAACTTTATCTGTGAGTTAATGTCTAAGCACATTTGGTCTGGTGGAAAACATTTGTATTTTTTCTTTTCATCAAACACGTAGCCCTTGATGGAGGTTAATTTAATTCTTCAAATATTGTTTTATTTGGAAAATTTCACCTGCATGTTGATGAAGACGACTGACAGTTTATGATAAAACCTGCTTTGACTCTGTGTTTAGTCGGGGTGTTGACACACCGCAGGAAAACACCACACTATCAAACTTCAAAGTAGCATGACAGCAACCTGCTCTGCTCCTCTGATAGCTAAAGGTGGCGAGGTGTCTTACATAATGCCCATGTGGCCTTACAAAAGAACATGACACGAATACTCTATTTCCTGCCTTTTAGAGAATTTGATTTGTTTGAGTTGTATTGTGGGTGTAAAATGGGATTTGAAATCACCTCCCAGCAGTGTTTACTGAGGATATCTAAAACTATCACTGCTGTCTGTCTGCGGCGAGGAAACAGCACAGCTCAAGGTTTTCCCTGAGCTGCCATCAGCTTAAAACACGCACAACAGACGTGCAAACAATGTCAGGGCCTCAAACATTAGAGACTGTGTCGGTCTCCGTGCTTTGCGGTGCAGGAGCAGTGCTGCAGTTTGTGGCAGAAAGATATCGTAGCGTTTTTACCAAGGCTCAGGAGGATGGATATAGCTGACACTCACGTCCTCTGCTCAGCAGCAATGAGATGGGAACGTCACACAGAAAATTGCAGAAAGAACAGGAAAGCTGAATCCTGTGAAATTTGCATTTTAACAGCTGCAGTACACAGAAGTGTCAAGAGCCACTGACATACAAGATGATACAGTGAAAACCAGAAATTGGTAAAAAAGAGAAATATGAAGGTAGACTAAGTGGCAATGGGAATCACAGCAAGAGCATAAGGCAGAAGTTTTACTGTATCTGCATTTTAACACCCAGTCCACCTGACTGCCTTCACTTTTCCTCCCTAAGCTGATACAGTTGACTGAAGCTACTGAAGAAAAAAACATCACTAAGTTCAGAAATGCTTGATCAAATCCTGAACTCCTGCTCGTGCTTTAAGATGAAAGTCACTGTCACGCTGTAAGCTCTGTTAGTATCTTCAGGCTGTAACAACAAAAAGCTCATTTTGAGTTTTTTTCAGACAGCAAGTCTGCATTACTTCATTTTGATGATTTAAAAACTGGGTAGCCTGTTCAAGGTGCAACAGGTGACAAAATTAATTAACCTGTGAGTCCACCACTTTTTGTCATGAGGCATTTATTGTTTCATTCCCTTGTTACATAACTGAAGAAAAGACATGCCACTTGCTAAGTGTAACATGAAAAATAAATAACAGAGAGGGTAAAGGAGCAGCTGGATGTACCAGGCTTCATGATGGACTAACAAGGCTGAGCGTCTGTTGTTTGATTAATTCTTTAATTAACACACATTTCAGGTTCAGTAGGTTAGGGTTTTTGTTTTTTCGAGTCTAAGTGTGCAGATACATAACAATGTCATCATGACGAGGGATTGGCGCCAAATTAAGTACTTAAAAGATATCCAGTCCCTCCAGGAAGTTGCAGTGTTGGTCGCATAAATTAACCTAAATTCATCCAATTCCTGTGAATTCTGATACTTTACAATTTTGTCCAATCACCAAAACCTATTCGCAAATTTGACCAATCATATTAGTTTCACCCGCCCCCTTGAGTTTCACCAATTGAAGCAGTTAGTTCCCGGCAAAACTTGCTCCCTTGTTCGTGAAGATGCAGATGTATCACACAAAATTACCTCACAATTGCCAACAAATGTTGTGGCTGAGTACCGTGCAAGGCAATTCCCAACGTTCTGCAGGAAACAGTTTTGCACCTCGTACAACCTCGTGTTGGAACACAAACAAGTGTGTGTTTGTTTGTGTGTGTATTAATGATGTTTTTTGAGTTTTCCTAAAAGCTTTATGCTGAATATACTTTTGAATGTGTAATGATATCAGATGAGGACCGTGTGTGTGTGTGTGTGTGTGTGTGTGTGTGTGTGTGTGTGTGTGTGTGTGTGTGTGTGTGTGTGTGTGTGTGTGTGTGTGTGTGTTATATAATTAGTATTTATTACCACATAAACACACACAAAAGTACCGAAAAGTGGTACTGTTGAATACTAATACCGATTGCCAGATACCGGGCATCAGTACTGAAATGTTTCAAATGTGACAGGTACCCATCCCTGATCATGATACAATACAATTTCATTATTATACTATCATACTGCTACATACTACTACCTCTTTTGCTTCCCACCAGAGATGCCTGTAGACCCTTTTTTGCCACCCCTGAATTCCTCTCAGCACTTCTGACACAATAATTTCGGGGGCATATGAGGTTTTTGATTGAAACAGTCACATTACAGAGTTGTGATGTGACTTTATTACAAGCTTTTCATCCTTCTGCTCCTACAGAAGATTTTAGTCTTGCTCTACTTAGGTCCTTTGGTCCTGGGGCTTGCTAACTCACATCCTGTTTATTATCAATGAGCAGGCTTTAAAGCTGCATGACTCATATGACAGAGAAGGATTATGCTGACAATTTTATGGCCATTAAATGGCACAGGTAATAGGTTATAATAACCACTCCTGTTTCCTGCTGCTGACAAAGCGAAGAAATAAGGACAACACTGGGGTTATGGATGGAGCACTGTACTTCTTAGACTCCCAGAAATGGCAAAGTTGACAAAAGAAGTAACATGTATGTTGTGTTTAACAGAGAGGTTTGTGTTCCCAGCTGTAGCAGAAGCATAAAGGTGCAGCTGCATAACTGACAAAAGGCCTGACAAAATCTTTATCAACACAAGAGTCAAATTTATTTGCCTTCCAAGTCAAGACACTGGTAACACCTGCTCTAAATTGTTAATGTGACCTTCCAAACAAATTCAAATTGCAAAACAATGAAATTAAAAATGCTTATTGGATTAACCGGCTAACCACTGAAATTCAGCAATCAATCCTGCAATCAATCAGGATTACAAAAATTATTAATCTGACAGTCCTATTATGAAGGTAATGCACTGCATGCTCTGTATTCTGCAACTTTAAACCCACAAGGTTTAAATTACACTCATAAAACAATAACTAGACCATTTTAACACACATACTCTGACTTTGTACCAGCTGAAATAACCAATTAACAAATGGACATTTATCTTTTTAATGTGTCTATATGTCTATATATGTGTGTATGTGTGTGTGTGTGTGTCTGGTCATGTCTTATACCACACAAGGGCCCTGCAGAAAAAGCTTGGGAACCACTGTTTTATTAAAATACTATTTTGGACATATGACCACAATAATTCATCACTACAGTTGTTCAGTCCAGCAACTAAAATTTTAATGCTTTGAAAGTTTGGGCTCCAGTACCATTACTTCTCATAGTGCTATTTTTACAATCTGAAATTAAGGAGTAAAGTCAAACCTCCTCAGCTGCGCCTGCAGGTGGATGCTGCAGGAGTGCTGGGCTTAAAGTTTGGGGGCAGTGGTCAAAAATCTTTTATCCTAAAAAAGACTCACAAATATGAAGTTATGTGATTGTAAGAATAAGGCATGTGAAGTGTGGCGTCAGTGTGCCTCAGCTTACCTTCCCAAGCTGGCTAACAGGCTTTACTTTATTTTT
Source organism: Halichoeres trimaculatus (assembly GCF_033239565.1). Taxonomy (NCBI): domain Eukaryota; kingdom Metazoa; phylum Chordata; class Actinopteri; order Labriformes; family Labridae; genus Halichoeres; species Halichoeres trimaculatus. Next base: position 22,207,610 of record NW_027437183.1, read on the forward strand.
TAACACTTCACAAACACACTGAATGTGTTTATAAAACACACATTTAGATGACTCAGATGTGATCTGTACGATGGAGTATTACAGTTTTAAAAGGTTCAGCACTGTTCATTCATTACTCTGAATCCTCTGTATATGGATAAACAAAGATATTATAAATTGTCTCTAAATGCTGGAGGAGGAGTGGATGGCTGATAGTCAGGGGTTGCCAATTTCCAGGTCTCTCGGGACAATAAAGTTTACCTCTTCTCACTATGAAAATAACCGTGTTAGAAGTGCTCGCCGACTTGAAACAGCAGCATGCCCAAAAGTAGACATTCATCATGGCAGAAGTGAGAGCATTAATTTGCCAGCAGAGACATAAACAAGGAAGCAATTGAATCCATTCCCTGATCAGAGATAATTTATCCTGAACTTCATTCAAACTTGTTATTGAGAGAGGCAAAAACAGAGAATTACATCAACCAATTGAGGATGCTTTTGAGACTCCAGTGTGAAGATGAATGATGATATTTTAGTTGTAATTTCAGCCTGGGACCTGGTACTATACAACTCAGTACACACTCACAGGGTACCTAATGTTTGCTCAATGCCAAGTATCTTTCTTTTTGTTAACACTGATACTGAATCCATCCAGTCTTCATAATACATTTATCCCACTTTGTTCTTACCTCAGCTCCTTCCTCTTTTTTATTCACACAGACACAACCCTTAGTAATTTTCCAGGGTTACCTTTTCTAATTATTGTTATTCAATCTAAGGACCATTTTGCCTCCAGACTTTTGATGCTTTGCTTCAGTAAAGGACACCTAGCAGTGAGGTGATCAAAAAAAAGAAAAATCCATAATCTCTTTTCTTTGCCCTCAAGGTGACATCTGTTTTTAAAAGAACTCTAATCTAAGCTGATATAAAAGGACTTTCAAAAGCCATTTCACTTGCTTTTGTGGTGTGTATGTGAGCGCGTGTGTATGCTCATCAGTGTGTGCTCATGCATGTGTGTGTGTATGTGTGTGTGAGCAGAGCAAACAATTATGTGAAAGGTTTCTCCGAAGCCTCCCTGCTGAAGGAAAACAGCTGAACCCTCACCTTGTTTCATGAATACTGTTGTCGGTCCGACTGTCAACGAGCCCAAACCATCTCATCTCCCTGTGTACGATGCAGTTTTTGAATAACGGGCAGAATAACGGTCACTCCGCCTGTCGAAAATTTTCTCAAGTACCTTACACTTTTATTCAATCCTCTCATCTTGTTCCACCATAAAATCCAACCTCTTCATGAATATTCTTATTAACTCTGAAGATGTATTTTGAATGCTGGTTAGCATGGATTGATAGCATGCTCTGTGTGATGAAGCCCTTTCAGGCGGTGAATGGTTTGAGCTGGTAGCTCCAGGTTTGAAAAGGCCTTGCCTGCAATAGATTTTTTCAATGCAAGCTGAAACCTTATTGAATGTTTTGTGTAATGTAGCACATTGCATATCTACTGTGAGCAGCCCAAACACTCAAGCAGAGCCTTCTATTGATGCACAGTTTATTTTGTCCATGAAAACCATTCTTAAATTACTTTTTTCTTGACAGAGGCAACATGATGAGCTAACAAAATACGTAATTGATGAAATAAAATCTTATGAATGTAAATCTATGTTTGTTGCCTTAAAATGTATCTCATCTCATCACTGTCAAGTTCAAGTTATGTATTCCTAAAACAGGCTGAGCTATTTTGGGTGTGGAGTGTTAGCTTAGTTACTTATTGGCAACAAGAGCGCTGCTGTTACAATTTCTGACTGCTTCTTTCTAGTTACAACCTTTGTTTTGTTTTATTTTTAATTCGGTGTGCATTACTGACAAAGAACATCCATTCAGTGAAGATGTTTTCAGATTTTTTATATATCTTTATTTTTATCTCTGTCAATTTTTCTTCATTTCAAGTTTGCTCATTCCACCCTTATTCCACGATTAAGATTAAGCCCGATTTCCACCAAGCAGGGCGCATTTTGTGGCGTTTCCACTGACTTATCCTGGGACAGATCCCCAAATAACCGAAACGAGCCGGCCAACTTTTAGGGACCCTTTTCGTATGGGTGCCCAACTGTCGGAAGAATCGCCACTTGCCCTGACAGTGGCTGCATTTCTCCTGGCGGCACACAGTCTTCTCTGAAACAAAGCTTGATTGCACTTTGTATCAAAGAGCTACATGCCAATCACAGAGAGGACAAAATGTTGAATGTCTTCCATCTGTGCTCTTTTGTTTACTGTGTCGCGTTTTTCTTCTTCATTGGAATTATGGGCTGTGTCGCGCTGCTATGGCATCGCACTATTGTTTACAACTGTGGCTTTCTGCATCCGGCTTACAAGCTGCCTACCACAAGAGGGCACAGTTTGTTGTGGAAACGCAAACGGGATCAGGCTTAACTGTACCAAACCGTGGCAAACCGTACTGAACCGGCCCGGACTGCTTGGTGGAAACGCTGCTTTGGGTACTTATAAAGGTGCCAAATGAATTCTGTCTGGAGTACTGAGTACCAATTCATGTAAAATCAAAAGGTACCATGTTTAGCTACCTAAACGCATCCCTGTGACTGTGACAGAGTAGAAGGGTAGGCAATTTTCCATGCTGGACATGAACACAGCATTGCAAGTTTATATATATTTAGAAATAAATGTTAAATTGAAAAACCTTTAGATTTTATTATTGAACAAATTAATATTTATTACCGCATAAATACACACAGAACTACCGAAAATTGGTATCGCTGAGTACAGTCATCGATTGCCAAGTACCGGGGGCATCAGTAGCGTATCGTTTCAAATGTGAAAGGTACCCATCCCTAGCCCGGCTATGTGTGGACAAGGCCTCAAATGTATTCCTGTCTGCCCTGCCCCCTTGTCTGGTCACACCTGCTCCCTGATTGTTTCTCCCCACCTGTTTCCCATCATCCTCATTACCTCTTGTATTTAACCTCATGTCTCTCATTGTCTTGTTGTCAATTTGTCGTACTTCACAGTCCTCATTCCAGCCTTATTTAAAGACATAGCCTTAGTCTCATCATGCTTTTTGCCTCACATCTGCCTGTACCTCTGCCTGATTCTGACTACCTTTTCATGTACTGAACTCTGCCAGGACTTCATTAAACCCTTTTGCCTTCTGGAAATCTGGTCTGTTTGCATTTGTGCCTGTCCTGTGCCTCAGTTCATGATAATTTGTTACCATTATGTAGATCTATTACTCCATCATATCGATTATATAGATTGGTATAATGGTATGTATGCATTTTTAAAGGAGAGTAACTTGCTGTGTGCCACAGGGGTCAATACTGGGACCAAGGTTGTTCATGCTCTCATTCTATAGTTACGTTTGCAAATGAAACAAATACATAATAGTTTTGGGGAAACCACAAACTGAGTTTTTAGGAAGCTCAAATCATGATCTGATACAAACAAGATATCACTGAGCGAGGATAAAACTGCACAATGTTTGGTTGTGGCATGGCAAATTTATCATGGATCATAAACTCTATTGGAAATCAAAAGTATCACATTTTTTTAGTTTCTTATGTGGAAGAAAACGTCTTTTGAATAAGAAATGTCTACATACTGTATATTGTGCTGTTCACCCATTACACCAAATATGACAAAGTTTGTTGAGGTCTTGGGTAAATGTATATAAAACAGATGTAAACCTATTATAAAACCACTCCAATCTCTCAACTGACCGGACATCCTGGACCCGGTGGTTGAGTCGCTTCAGAGGCAAATATTATTGGTAGCTTGCTGACTGTAGCCTAACGTATTCAACAGTCCAAGGACCCTTAGCATCTCATTCACTTTTCATCAGACGCTTGAGTTCGACATCTTCCCTGTCCTTTTCTCAGTGGTCTCAGTGAACACAGATGCTATCCTGGCGTCCCTGGCTCAACGTGTGGACTGACCCAGCTGATGCACACGGAGAGCTCCTGGTGTCATGTAGTAGCCACATCTCTGTCCCTGTCTCCGGCTGGTCCCCCGCTTTCCCCCCAGCTGCTCCCTCAGCCCCCTCCCACCAGTGTGGTGCAGCTATCTCCCAGTATCAGCTGGAAATGTGATGGATGACAGGTGGAGGGAGAGAGAACAGGGCTCCTCAGAGCCCGTCAGGCTCACTCCCTCTACCCATTAGTCTTCCATTTAGCTGAGCGCTAGGCCAGCCACCCTGATCACACACACACACTTGAATTTTCTGGTCAATGATGAATCCCTAACCTTCCTGCTGCAGGACAGGCCCACCGGCTGCTTTCACAGGAGAGAAACAGGCCACCATGGTTCATCTCTTTCAGTCTTTAGCCTCTCAGACCAACACTTTGTTCTTTTCTTCTTGTGCCAGTGTCAGACGGGGGCTAATGCTACAGGAGGAGCTGTCATACTTTCAGTATCTGTCTTTGGTGGATGTGAGCCGCAAAGGATGAGAGGACAGAGTGGAGTAAAAAGCTCAAACCACAGCGAAACAAAAGAGCAACTTCGAATTCTTTTACTTGACAGCGAGAAACTTGGGGTCATCTCTTTCAGCCTGTTCTTTCTTTTCTTTCACTGGCCTATGGGATTGTCAAAAAGTCCTTGCCATGCGCACACCAACTCTCCAGAGATCTGCTGGTACTGTAATCCTGCAGCCCGTTGGGTAAAGCACACAGGTTCATTGATCGGGCGGGAGAGATCAAAGAGGAAGTGACAGTCTGGAAAGATCACAGAGCCTCTGCAAAGGTTTGATTGGTGTTGCCGATAGGCTCCTTCTGCAGCCCTAACAAGGCTCAAACCTCTGACATGTGCCCTGGAAAAACTCATGTTGAACACAGAAACATTGACATCGAAGGCACTGAATGAACGAGGAAAGGTTGTGACCTTTGGAAATGCCAGACAGTTGAATAACATAACCAGATTTGGAAGAGCATGTAAAATGCCAGAGTTCGGTATCTGATTGGTTACTCTGTGAGGTGTTGGTGTAAGAAGAATGAGACCATGTGAGCAGAATGTTTCTCCAGGGTAATCAAGATATCAGTCAATTATAAACACAGCCAGTGAATGAATCATTTCGACTGCAAGACGCCAAACATCTGGCCAGAAATGACATCACCAAACCACATCTTCCTGGTCCAAATCTCATCTCTTACATTCTCCATATTCTTTTTATGGGAACAGAGTCCTCTCAGGTTGATAACAGTTTCTTCTCCCACAGATTATTACAGGAAGAGAGAGGATGAAATGTAAATAAGGGAGCATGCATTTCAATACCACAGAGTTCAGCTCCATTTCCATCAGGGCCAGGCTGGATGAGGAAATGGTTTATCAATAAAGCGTAGCGGACACAAAGAGGAATAGATTGCTACTGCACGCGCACACACATGCACACACACAGTTTCTCACAAAACTATCGAAAAAAAACTGTACATTTCATTGCTGAAATGCATTCCACTCTTTACATTTCACCATTCAGTACATTCAAGTGTGTTTTCATAAAGATCCCTCAAGGACACACTATGTTGATGAGATGTACGCTCCACTGGATGCTATCTCTAAGCTTTTTCAAACACTCAACTGTAGTACTCAGGAAATCTTATTTTCTCTGTCACTTGATTCATAGAGAAGTTGAAATCCAACAATAAAAGGCATCATGAAAAAGAAACAAGCTCAAAGGAGTCGAAATATTTCTTCAGGTCCCTGAGTTTGTAACAGGAAGCATGGTATAGATGACAGGGTGCACATGTCCAAGGTATCAAAAACTGAGCAATCAGGTTGTGTACAGGATTTTTTTTACCAGTCAAGTGTTGAGGCTGTTTTAGTTGAATGCAAATTTGGCTTGGGACTATGAGGATGTTCTAATACAGGGTATATGCTGAAATCCTGATGTTAAATTCAATACCTTTTTAAGACTTTTTAAAAAACCTTTCAAAAAGTTTTAAGACCTTATCGCGACTTTAACCTGTTGTTAGCAACCAATCTTTGACAGTTGTAGTTTGCATTTTAACATAAATAAGGTAAACTGAGAGGAAATAAAGCTTGAAAGAATGAATGAAACCAAAGGCGGGTTAATTGACATTCCCATTCCCACGACAAGTAACAGTTATTAAAGGCCAACTTCCAGGAAAAAAAACAAGAATTTATTTCATCGTTGTTAAAGGACATGTGCTTGAGATTGTGTTATTTGCTTTCCATCAGCGCTACATCGGATGGCTACTAAACTACTGTACAATCTGAGTTTGTCGTCACATTAGCCTACAGATATGTTGGGCTGCTAACGCTACATCTAGCCCGCGCCTCACAAAATTACAACTTTGCTTGTTGTCACATCTCAAACAACAGCCCTACGTTACTGTATTGATAAATACCTTATCTCATTACGTTGTATCCAGTAAAAAGGTGATTTGAACATAGACAATTTGTTCCAAAGCAACTGAGATCAGGGGAACCTGAGGGAAGCTTTTTCTAAATCCTAAGAATCCAAGATCCCAGGTCGTCAAAAGTCTGAGACATTTTCTCAGGAGGCTTGAGAAACTCTTATGATCTAGAGTGAAATATTTTGAGATGCTAAAGCTTTTTCTAGATCCTCATGGTGGTCTGTGATGAGTGTGACGAGCTGAATGATCAGCCAGTCACCAGGTGCGGTGATTTTCGAAGGTTCAGACCCTGTAAACATTTTCCAACAAGATGGACTATTTCTGTGGCGGATATATGTAACTGTCTGTCTGGGGTGTCAGATTAGTTTGTAACAGACGCAAGGAGGAAAGTAAATATTCATGGATACTTTTGGGGTCAAAGCTTGAATACCAATAAAAATTAATACCTTAAACACAACAATTAAGACTTTTTAATACTTTTTGAGGGCCTTAATTTTCCCACAACTGATTTATCAACTTTTAATACTTTTTAAGATCCCACAGACACCCTGTAATAGTATTGCGGTGATGTTATTTGCAGTTCATGCATTTTATACACTTTTGATGTATAATTTACACTTTTAACGTCGATATTTGAACATGAGGTACACGCAGCTTCGCGGGGATGAATGATGTCATTTAAGCAGCCTCCCTCTTGCATGGTCCTTTTCGTGAGCAAAATGTTTGCGTCACGCACCTCAAAAAATTTCGAACTTCCATCTATCCCTGTGCAGAAGAAAAGAAACTCCTAGTGTCCAAAGTAAAAAAAATACTGGCGTTCATATGATCTATCACACAGTGATCACTGTAATATCTGTGTGATGAGAGTGTGTGGAGTAAGACTGCAGCCAAACTCAGCAGAGAGGAGGAAAAAAAATGTTGTAAACAGCATAAACAACTCTAGTGTGGTGCTGTGGTAGACATGCTTTTGCAGTAGACTGCCCCCTGCAGTTTGGGAACAGGCACCGCATGGAGTGTTAAAAAGTTTAAAATCCACACACCCAAGTTCCCAAGTTCCCAAGTTCAGCACGATTTCTGAGTTTCAGTGATTCGCAAGTCTCATTTCCGTGCGTCACCCTCTGTCCCTGAACACTATCCTGGCAGCAGATGGCTGCTCAGCATGAATCTGGTTCTGTTGAAGGTTTCTGCCTGTAAAAAGAAGTCTGTCCTCACCGCTGTAGCTTACTGAGTGCTGCATGGTGCTCTCCTTGTGATGGATTGAGTACGGAAATCTTATTATGAATAGAAATCCTAACAGAGTGAGACAAGCACTAAAAGTGAAGCAGAGCAGAGGGGTCTGCTTTTCTCAAGGCTACCAATTATACAAATTGACCCAAAATACTGACTGACTGACGGACAAGGTTTTTGATTTGGAAATGATAAAAGATTTTTTTTTTTTTAAGTCCCTCAGTTCCAGGGTTGGTAGTGTTATTGTGATAACTATGCCCAATCCAGCATTTTGCAGCATGAGCAAACTCCAAACACAGTCATGTAATAGTGTTGAGAGGTGAAAAGAGAGACTAGAACAAAAAGCTCAATGTTTAGATGACTGCTAAGAAGTAGCTGTTTTCTTTTCCACTGACTGCCCTCTGCCACCTTTCTTTTTAGATGAGATGTTTTCTCTGCATACAGAATATTGAATTCTGCCTTGTCAAGGTTCAAAGTCCCAATTTCAAGACATCTCACAAAAAATACTGCATATTTAGTGACAAGTTTGAATAACGATTAAAATCAATTTGTAAATTGTTTTAGTTGTTTAAAATTGGGTACATAAAATGCAGTTACTCAGCTTGAAGTGCTGTACCATACTTTTTTTTAGGCTTTAAAATGTTCCCCTGGTTCCCTGGTAGTCAGAGAGATGACTAAATAAATAAATAAATGTATTTTTCTCACACTCGTGTTTTAGAAAACCCTCATTTAATGTTAACTTTTGTTTTAGCTCCTGTCTCTTGAAGGCCCCCGGCTCCAGGACCCCCCGTCAGTCTGATTGGCTGGCACTCTGAAGGCCTGTCAGGGGGGCAGTGTTTTGAGCAGACCTTGGTGTTTTTGGACCAGCCCCTCCAATGTGTCATGAAGCAGTCAGAAGATCCTTACCAGATGACCCTAACATCTAAGTAAGTCTCGTGAAGATGCTGGAAAAACCTTGAGTTAATTTTAGGACAAGTCATTTTGAGCAGTTTACACACTGATTTCAAAAACATATAAATATGCAGGGGTTCAAAAAACTGCATGTTTGAAATCAACATCCAGCATTGTTACTTTATATCCATGTTTAAAATATGGGGAAGAATAAAAACTCCTTTTCAAGGGCTTCCTTTATCTGTATTTAATAAAATGAAAAATAAAATGCATCTAATGAGGTGATTTGGATGGTAGCTTTGGTATTTACTTACATCAGTACAACATGAGAACATTGAAACTATGGGTGATGAATAATATGAATTTATACTGGGTTAGACAACAGACTTCATTTGACAAAAGGCTTTCAGTCACTGGGACTAAACGTAAATGTTCAAACAAAAGGTGATGAATTAATTTCACGCTGTATTTCCTCCTCTTGTACTTAATGTCACTGTCCTTACAACTTGCCAACACAAGATGATGCAAATATGTTAAAAGGTTTCATCTCATTTCTACGTTCTTTGCATTATGGTAAGCACAAACATAAATCTTCAAAGAAAGAGGCTAGCACCCACTCATCGTGTCTGTCAGTGTAACATACTGAGAACAACACTAGGTCTTGAATAAAGTAAAATGCAGCTTGTAAAAAGAAGATGATATTTCAGAATAAAGAATTGTGATAAAGGGGGTCAGAAAAGGAGGAGAGTCACCGGTTTAAAACAAATTTTATGGTGGGTGGGGAGTCATTCGCTGAAGTCATACATGCCAGTGGAATTATAATTAATAATGGAGTACTTATAAGGCATGCACTGTGACTCACCTCTTTCTTTGCACCTACACAGAAATGTCTGCATGCAAATATTTTCTAAAGGAGCAGCAGAAACACAGAGAACATCTCAACTGCTGAGAATTTTATTTGTGTTTTATTATTCTGTTAACCCAAGGGTTCAAAGGTCAACATCACCACCATGCCTTCTCCTCAGATGAACTTCATCTGCGTCTTCTGTCTGGTATTCAGAGACTGTTCTGCATTATAGAGGATAATCCCTCTCTGATCTGCTTTAAGGTTAAGGAGCTGTTCTCGTTTCCATTGTTTGGCTGTCTGTGCACGATTAGAGGGTCAGCGCTAAGTTCAATGTCACTGCGTCACCTTCTGTTTCACAAGTGCTCTTGTGTTATGGATAATGTTAACCGTAAGAAACACAGAGTAGCTCTCTTGTCAGCTGTGGTCCTTGTGTGAGCTCAACTAGTGAAGTGAGACAGCATGGCCATGGGATAATGCTATCTCTGAGACTCTGCTCTACAAGATTGTACTTTCCCTTCTGCTACTCACAATTTGTACCAGTATGCTTAAACATGCTTTTTCTAACCAAGGGCATTGATTTGGATCAGTTTGAGTGGGCACCTCATGTACAGGGGCTACAATCCTGACTACAGAACTGATCCCAAGTACCTGCTTCACTTTGTGCAATTTATTACCCCTCTTTCTCTTCATATGTCCTGTCATTTTTAAGCTGTACTACCTAAATCATTGACTGTACAAAGAATGGACAATGCAGCTCCGCTTTCCACCATTGTACGGTTTTGAAGCCGAAATACCCCCATCGGAGGCACCACCATTGTGCAGCCAGAGCCCGTGCAGTAGACACTATGGCCCTCATTTATCAATCTTCTGTGGGAATTGGCGCAGATCTGGGTGTAAAAATCAGTTTACAGCAACGTTCAAGTGTGATTTATGAAACGTGCGTATCAGGGCAAATCACGGCGTACACCTGATCAGCGGCTAAAAACAATCCTAATTTACATAACACGCCCCTTAATATTCAAGGTTCAGCTGGTCGAACCCACAGAATTTACAACGTGGAGCATTAAACGCATTACAGGAAAAAAGACACTTCTCCATGCTGGTAATCGACAACGCCATAGCAACTGAGTTAGAGAGGAAATGATGCCGCATTGTTTTGCAGCCAGAAAAGAGGCGGAAAAGTAAAGCGAGTCAAAAAAAACTCATCTGCAAGGAAATCACTGCAGTGATTTAGCAGCGTGGATGTGGCAAACTTAAAATACAGCAGAGTTTTAAACATTTAATCTACACAGCCTTCGTTTATACCTTGATTAATTAATCCATGATGTCTGACTGTTAGAAGCCACAATATTAATTGTTTCCGTTCAGGTCCAGAGACGTGGAAAGTTGTCATTTAAAAATGTCTTTGAGCTCTGAAAGGAGCTGCAGACTCAAACCTGAACCTGTCACAGACCGAGGAGGGAGTGGAGCTGAAGTGTGTCGATCATGCGCAATTACGCACGAGTAGACCGGAGTTTTATGATTATTTGTACCACGAGACAAGCATAGAGGTTGTGATCTAATCTATATGAACGTCCTTTGTTGAGAAATAGTCACTTTTACACACACAGTTCACATTTCTACGATAATATTGTGGGGAGTGAAATAATCATCTTCACAGTAAATCTTGTAATCAATCCAGCTTCCTTAAAAAAATCCATTCTCAAAGTTTGATCCAGCGTTGTCCGAATGTTCTCTGCAGAGACTTAATCATGAATATGGGAGTGCATTAAAAACTGATACCAGCCTCTATTTCCTTTTTTTTTTTTTAAGTAGACCAAATAGAGGAAACACATTTTTTTATGGGGAGAAATCAGCTGACAGCTCGTGCTGCTCTTTCATAGCAGAGTATTTTAATAGATTGGTAGAAGAAAAGTGAACTGTTAGAAACATTTTTGGTGTCATATCTAATTCAAGGATCTAAATATTAATCTAAGAACATCAGTTTTTATTTCTGAAAATGTTTTGTGCTCATGTGATCTTATAACTTTCCCCCACAGACTGATTTCCCTCGCCGCACCCCACTCTCCACTGACATGAAACTTGCGTACACAAACTCAGATCTGGCGTGGGATTTGAGCGTACCTGACGCCCACCTTCAGATTGATCGGCCTATGAGTAGATCAGGTTGAAAAAAAATATATATTTTTTTTTTTTGAGTCTAATCTATACTTGGCTCGCCTTCCTGAGGTATGATACCACTCCCAATAAAACAACACAAGAACAGCAGTTGTCAATCATTACTAAACATGGCATAAAACCCTGTTTTTAATATCTAGTGACTAATGAAAAGAACCTTTTCAGAAAAAAAGGACTCAAATACAATGCAGCCCAATCATATCTTTGTATCATCACAGCATACAGATGTTGGAAACATTTCTACAAGGTGTGTTTATTTTTTAAAGTCTGGCCACAGCCCATCTGGAATGACAGGACTCGCAGAGTTTTTGACCTATACCACAGCCAGCCACCAGGGGGAGCAGTTTTTGTCGTGATCTCACTTTGAGCTGAGTGACATGACGTCTATTTTTTCTATGATCTGAATAAATGCATGCAAGCCCCCACACTTAATGAGTGTGTGGATTGGTAGAAGTTTTATGTCATTTCTTACAATGTTTTTAAAATCAATAAAACTTTAAAAACACACGGTTATCATTTATTTGGAATAGAAATTCAGCATTCTCCATTATTAGACTTTGATGGAGAGCTTATTTCAAGGACAGTTTGTCAGCTATGAGTTTAAAAAATGTACTGACATATCTCGTGACTGTTACACTGTCCGTTGCACTTGTAGTATTACCTCTGTTGTCTAGCCCAGTTGTCTTTTGTTGTGGTTGCTTGTTTCTGTGTTTAGCTACTTCCCTTTCTCAGCCCCTAAAGTGAAAAGGAGAAAAAAAGGAAGAAGGAAAAAAAATACTATTTCTGCTTGAACACCAGCCATGATTGATGGTTGGTCACAGAGGGAAGAGGAGCTTCAAGAGAAAAGACTCTTTTCCCCCGTGACAGAGAGATGAGACTGGAGATTGTTTTTCTATAGAAACACAAAAATAGCCAACATGTTTCAATGTACAAGTGCTTTTATTATTTTTTTCCTCCCCAATTAATATTTAATTAAGGAATTTGTACTAAACCCTAACAAAAGGAGTGACTACATCCTGTTTTACATATGAATAAGAGCTCAGGATTCAAGGCTCTCTTGTGTTGTTCACATTAAGCACACGCTGCTGCCAGGGCTTTCTTTGCACCTTCAATGTCGTGCTTCCTCAACAAGATTCTTATTACCACTTTACTGTATCCATAGAGGACAAACAATTGGAGTCATATTGTGGCGCTCTGTCTGAAACCGTTGATTTGACTCCTTTCAACAGGGGGCGGAGCTCTGCCCAGGGGTCTGTGAACACAGGGGAGCTGTGTCTGTCTGTCTGTGGGGTGTAAAGCTGATGCTAGCTCCACATTTTACCATCTTTATCCCTGGATGCAGCCAGATGTACACACTGGTGGGCACACTGGGATGGGATGAAAGGAGTAAATCTCACATTTGAAGTGGGATCCAACTGTGTTTTGGACAGAGGTCATCAGAATCAGGACAGAGATTATCTTTAAAGTGTCGGATTGGCAAAGGCAACGTGTAGGCCAAAGAAATCACACCTGCCAGGGTCGTGTCATTGTCGATGAATTCCACTTTGTGGGATGAATGGTGGAGCAGAGTGCTCGGCTCTCCATACGAGCAGCATTTGAGGACTTTTTACATTCAAGTGAAATGAATAATACTTCAGTTTTGTCCCTTCAACACAAACTGTCCAGCTGTTGCTTTGAGCCCAAGGTGCGAGCTCAATGCATGAAAGTTTCATTTTGTACTTAAAGACGGAGCACACAGAAAGCATTTCACATCGCTCTTAAGAAAATCATCGGCATGTTTTCTTTCTCCGTTCATAGTCCAAGTTTAAAATCTGCTGTAATGTTTCTGAGGTCTTGTTTAAAGCACAAAATGTAATAGTTTGGATGTTAACAAATATTTAACTATGTTTTAGACTCATAAAAATGCAGCAGGAACCGACTTTAGAGAAGGCTGCACTACATTGATACAGTCTGGTTTATATTGTGTTTTAGCTGTTTTACTTCTATCGCCCGAAAATGTGACAGTCCCTGGAGTGCATGCTCAGCTGGCCTGGATTTTTTCCACTCACACAACAGGATATGGTTCAGGCTAAATCATGACAACTTGAAATCAAAGCTTACAGGATCTTCACACAAAAAGTTGAAAGGAGTAAGATCCCTCTTAACTAGAGCTGGTAACTCCATTACGTTTCATTTTCTCTGAATTATATATTAAAACATTTTACTCTGTTAATCTCAGTGTTCTTTGATATGGTGGTTTTTTCCAATGCTCGACTCTACTGCAGGCAGGCATACATGTGAGTATCTACACACTGAGCTGTGGAGTACAAGTTGATCAAATCTGGGCTCCAAGAGCCTCTTCTAATCTAAAATGTAACAATGAAGACCTGATTTTTGCTGAGCCAAATGATCGGCTCCACTAAAAAAAACAGCAGACCGTCAGGCTTTTGCAGGTGTTTTACATTAACATTTACATCTTTTAATTTTTTCCTTCGCCCACTTCTGCCCATGATACAGGCTACTCACACAGCAGGGAAATCTGGTAAGATTATCAGAACCATCAGAAAATCAAGTCTCTGTTAGCCTTTGTAGTAAGTCAAGGATAGACCATGAATTGGCCATTTTATCCTGGAGTGTTTCCTCCTTTAACCTACTCACTGAAACCAGCACAGAACTTTATAAAGTCACTACACCCAACTGCAAAGGCCTGTATTAAATGTTTTTTATGACGGTACACAAGACACAACCAGTTAACCCCTTGTAACTTGCAATATACCCTGTCAGGTCTTGATGCAGCTAAGATGACCTTTGCATCCCACTGATGCCCGTTGATTCATATTCTAGACACACAAAGGATCATATCAAATGCCCTATGTCACAATATATTGGTCAGAGGATGAACTTATTATATCATTATAAATATCCTTTAATGTTGCTAGGCCCCGCCCTGTTGGCTATGGCTGCCTTTTGCAGCAGCTCTCTCTTCTTTATCCATTTGTTGTAATTTTTCTATCTCTTTTTTGTAATCTTTGTATTTGGAGTGGATCATTACTTTGTATGGCTCATTTGTTGGTCATGGACACCAAACTTTTTGTGGCTTCAGTAATATTTTTATTACTTTTTCTCCTGTGTTTGTCTGGAGATCCTTCATGTAACCATGGCTGCATTGTTTACATGTGAACTCAGCTGTTTGCAGCCTGTAGCATGTCAGTGCTAACTGGTGTAAGGCCTGATGTCTTCCCACAAGGTGAGGAGAAGGAGGTGAGGACGACATGCTGGTTCTCAGGTGTGAGTCAAGAAGTGGCGACATGGACCTGTCCTTCCATCCATCGTTATTGGGAATGTAAGATCTATCTCCAATAAGATGGACGAGCTAGCTGTGCTAACCCAGCAACAGAGGGGATACCAGAAGGCAGAGTAGCATCATGCTATTCACTGATATGGCTAACGGAGCAAACATCAGACACCAACCAATCAAGAAAACAGCTTCTTCCCATTTCCAGCCTTTGTTTATAAGCTAACATGCAACCTGTAGTGGTGCTCTTCACATTTGTCACATATAAATGGCATCTTCTCCTCAGACTCTCATTTACTATAATATATATTTTCCATTATGGCTACGACCTCTTTTAAGGACAGCTTTTTTTGGGTCTGTTTGGAGATTTTGCATGTGAGAAATTGACGATAAAACACACATTAACATACAAAATGTTCTCTTGTGTTCTCATAATCCTAATCTACTGAGCAACTGATAAATTTGATTACATTTACATACGAAGGGAACCTAATCCTCTTACGTCTGTTCTTAACTGGAATCAAGATCTGTGATGAAAGATCCAGTGAGTATCATCATGCTTGCAGCTGCTGATTTTTTTTTATTTTATTTACTTCCTATTACAGTACGAATACAAAAGCCTGAGATAATTAACGTGAACAAGTGGCCACAAGTGTCACAGGGGATATAAAGCAGCCCGTTATAGCGCCAATTATAGAGTTGTAGGGGCGCACTTAAGTCCATGAAAGTGAATTAAAAAAGCCATTCAATTTGGCTTTATTGTGATCCTCCCTCCGAAAAAAGCATTAAATTATATCTCTGTACTTCCTGACTGCTAATAAGTCCAACATCATTCAAACTCTAATGGTTGATACGATGACAGTGAGGCAAAAAGTTGAGGTTTATTTTTAGGCAATGAAATACTGTAGTACATCTTCAGAGAATCTAATTAGCCTCTTTTTCCTGTGTTTGCTCTGCTGCAGATTGTATAAAAATGTGTTATATGATGAGTAAATACATAAATTTATACAGGAATGCCAATTATCCAAGATATATAATGTATAAACTGGTTTAGCCTTATGTTCAATCTTAATTTAAATTCTCATTTTGACATGACCTCTTATTCCTGTTACAGTGTATAAAACACTGACCCTAAATCAAACATGATGGTAAAAGCCAACACTTGCTCAGAGGCTAATTAATTAAAGGGAAAAGCCTTTGATCATGTTTATACCAAAGGGGGAATAAAAGAGAGAGGGGCAAAAGAAAGTGTAAGTAAAAGACTGGGATTGAATACACTGACCCTTTAATTAGCTCTGTAATACAGATAGAATTATTGTAATTTAATTCAGTCATTCGACGAAGACATAATTAGCGCAGCATGTTTAATGTAGAGAGCTGGGGAAACATATTGTGATCTCTGAGGCTCTTTTCTTGTCAGTGTACTCATCAGCTGTGAGAGCTCGGCCTCTATTAGCCTTCCAGCGGGGTATTTGATTCAACGCTTTTAATATTCATCAACGTTCATTTAGCATGCTAATCTTTCAGTAACACTGGGTCACAGTGGTTTCAAATGTAATCAGTGGATCTAACAGATAAGTAATCTAAATCACCTTTAAGTCAACTGTGTGTGATTGGTGGTGAAGGTATGATTCAGACAACCTTGAGCCAAACACCATTAGCTTTTCTTATCTTTCTTTTTCTTTTCTTTTTTTGTTTGGTTAAAAAAACATGAATTTCTTTTGAGTCTTAATTGTTAACATGCCAATATACCTTTTAAACACAGGTTTATTTTTTAAGAGGGAAACAACAGATTGTACAGCACATGGACAAAGCCTGTGTGATCCCCCCCATTTGTCTCTAGAGCAGAGTTTATACCGCCACCACAAAGGAAGTGCTGAACTCAACCTAGCTTTATTTGGGTTTGGAAGAGGCACACCGTTAGCTCCTTGCACACAGCTACAGAGCCCCTGCTGGTCAGTTAAGTGAGCCATACTGATAAGTTATGAGCTACTCTCACCCAAACTTCTTTTTGAACTAGGCTGTAAAAAAATGTTTATCTTGCTGTAAAAATTTACTTTTTTTTTTTTAATTTGTTGTGTTTGTGGTTTCTGGTGTTTCTGCAGCCAGTTCAAGCAGAGCCTCAAAGAACTGCTTTTTTTCACACTTCTGACACTTCTGCATGGGCTTCATATTTTTGGACCGTGGCTTGCTGCTAGGGAAAAAGCCATCGACTGTAAAATAAAAATAATAATAAAAAAAATGGACATCCGCTTGCTCGGCTTGAAGTGAGGTCTCCACAGAAACTGCTCCCCCTTAAAAACAAGGCTTTACGTAACGTTTAACAATGATTGACAGCTGCCGTTCTCGTGTATATTTTTCGGGGATTGTAAAATATGTCAGGAGGTAGAGTCAGGAAGTGATTAGACTTTCAAAAAAAAAAAAATCATTATTTTTGTCACCCAGCTCCACTCAGGTTCTCCCAGAATCCCTCACAGTCTCTACTGCGCAGACTCTGGTTGCAAACTGCTACAATGACGTGTGCCTGTGACGGGGGTATTTTGGCTTCAAAACCATACAATGATAAATGGCGGAGCCATGCTGTCCACTCTATATACAGTATGGAAAAAGCAACAAAAGGCTGGGACACCGAGAAAAATGTTGAAACACCAGATTTGATGTTTTGCAAATTGCTCACGTTCTGCATTTAAATGTAAATAATGCACAGATAACACATCGTTCTAAATCATATATTACTGAAAACGCTCTTTAAAGGAAGTAAGTTTATGTTGTTTGTAATAAAGGAATATGTTTCTACTCTGCCTGGTAAATAATTTCAGCCGGTTAACAGTTCAGGGTCTCATTAGTCTTGTTTTATGATGCTCCACATGTTTTCAGTGGGTTACAGTTGGGACTATGTCGCCCAGTTTCACACACAGACTCTTCCACTTGGGAGCCATGCTGTTGGGATTCCTGCTTAATGTGGTTTCGACTTGTTTTGCTGAACTCAGGAACGCAGGCTTTAGAGCGCAGGCTTTAGAGCGCATGATGCAGCGTTCATGACTTCCAAAAGGAAGAATGTCAGAGATTTCTACAGATTTTCTGCATCATTCATTCATTTATTTTCAGCCACTTATCCTGTTCAGGGTCACAGGTGAGAGGAGCCTTTTCCAGCTGTCTAACGCCTCAAATACACTAGATATGTCCGCTCGTCGTATGTTGACTGCATTTGCCAACATTGTCAGCGCGTTCAGTCGAGCTGTATGACTGACTGAGAGACAGCCGGAGTCCTGAGACTAAGGAGTTTCCGACTCCTCCCACTCCAGTGATAAGTCTCTCTTCATTCATGTTGGACTGATTTTGTTTGTTTCATTTTAAAAGTCACTGGGTGTTTTAAGGTAATTTCCATGCACAACTTCCTGTCCTGCTCGATCTTCCCTATGCTGAATTTATGCATCACAGCTTCGTTGTCTAGCAAAAGTAGGATGGCTACAACCTACCGGATCAGCCACACAAGTAAATTGACGAATTAAATAACCACAAATTTACAAAGAATAAAAAATAAAAATTTACAATAACAATTTGGCATGGTTTGTTTCATATTTCTCAACATAACAGCTATACTCCACATAGCAGCACAAAAATCCACTCATTCCCTTCTTGTGTGTTTCCAGCTCTTGCTTAATTGCCTTGACATTTCCTGCTGAAAGTTTGGTGGGCTTCAAAAAAAAAAAAAATGTTGCCACATCCAAAGTTTCTGCAAACTTCAAATATCATGATTGCATAGAAGCTGTCCTCAGTTCTTGCTTGTTTTTAAGTTTGCAGTCATGACAGGAGCATTTTAACAGCCTGCCTTGACAAGTTTTCTCACACTAACTAGTCAGTCATCTTACGGCCTGTCAGATACTTCTCCAACACCGAACACTTTGCAAACCTCTGCAG
Organism: Halichoeres trimaculatus; assembly: GCF_033239565.1. NCBI lineage: Eukaryota > Metazoa > Chordata > Actinopteri > Labriformes > Labridae > Halichoeres > Halichoeres trimaculatus. Next base: position 22,226,306 of record NW_027437183.1, read on the forward strand.
CAGCCTCATACAGCCAGTCCCCAACGTGCACAGAGCCAGAGTGCATCACACTATGTAATACTCTGTAAACCATGCCAAATGGTGGGGAAATATTGAGGCAATATATGCAACCCAGTGCTGAAATGTAAGCTAAATGTCTGTGACGAGCTATATCACGAAAGATATCAAAGAATTATTTTTTTTTGTTTTTTATCAAAAATAGAGGGGAAAGTGTTGTGACCCGGCCAATAAAGTTCAGAGAAAGTGCAAGCAGGAAGACAACAGAGTAGTATACGACAGGCTACACCATATTTTCCCCTTATTAGCTTCCTTTGAAGTGCTATTTCATAGAGGAATGATACAACCAAGTGAGAATCAACAACATCATATAAACAAAGAAGCATAAACTAACAATATCAACAAACAACACACTGTATAATGCATCTTATGTTTTACTGCAACTGTTCAACTTAATACACAATACAGATAACAAAAACAATGTGTCTTTATGGTAGAAGCCTCCTTCGGGTGATTGGTTGGTTGTTAAAAATAATGAGTTTATTCTGAAGAATAAAAAGAGCAATGTAGCAAAAAGAACTCATCAAATGCCGCATGTGTTATGACAGACAATAATCACCTGTAGCGTTTAGACCATATAGCTTCCACAGGGCCTTGTGAGACAAATATACTGCCGTACACTTAGAGGCATATAGAATCTTTCTGAAAGGAGAAACATCCTCCTATGTAACCACTGAGCAAAGATTATATCTCTGTGGCTGTCTAATTATATATGGAGCTATTCCTGTGTGTGCAGAAGGAGCCTGGGCAGATGATAGGACCCCCCATGGAGCTGTGTTGGAACAACAGACACAGGGATGCAGGAGCTCTGCACCACTCAGCTCAGCTCCATTATAGCCCTGCTGCCTCTCTGTGCACCGGCTCCTGGCAACAGTGTTTGTTAACAGGACCTCGGTTCGCCGCTGGCACGGCCCCGCACTCCACAAGCTAATAAAAATGTAACAAACGTAATGGGACAAATTTAAATCGGCAAGCTCAGCATAAGAGGCGTCAATGTTTGACACCTTGTAGCACCCGTCGCAGTGCCTCAATAAAAACGTGAGGGGACTCCTTACAGCATAAATACAAAACAGCTCTTAAATATTCCTTATGAGTGCATCGGGGTGATATTTCTTTGAGGGAACGCGTTATTGCATCTAAGAGAGCTGCAGAAAGTCCCTGCTGCTGACACTATTAACCACTTTAACAAGAAAGAAGACAGTTTGTTTTGGAAACTGGCTGCGGGCCTCCAAATCAAACTGAATCCTCTCAAAAAATAAACTAACTACAAAGATATAATTCATACTGACTTAGAGACATCTGACAAGAGTTATTTAATGCGTTTTGGAAGCGGCTCTCTCAGACACGTTTAGTCTTAATCATCTGTATCTGGTCCCTGGAGTGCCTCTCTTTTCTTCCACTTTCAAATGGAGAAGCTGTTTTAGGAAAATGGCTCGTGGCTTCAGTGCTGCCAATAAATGACAGAGCATTTTCGAACTCTTTCATCACATAGTCGGTCCTGCCGGAGAAACCCTGTGGCTGCAGAATCAGAGTCTGTTTATAGCCGGTGGTGATAGCTTTCAAATGAGATTGAGCTATAATGAATCAGATATGAGTATGTGACCACTGAGGTGATCTGTGAGCCGTTGTGGTCTAATGTGGAGCCGTAGCCAGACACTGTTTATGTTGGTGAGCATTTTTAAACCCAAGAGCTTATTCATTTGTTTCTATGAACAGTCAGTTTTATTGGCACTTTTGTCTAAAGCCATTAGTGATCAGTGGCTAAACTTGGACCTGAAACAACTCTGCTGACTTCAGCTATAAGTCTTCCTTCTGTATATAAAAGAGTGTGCGATGAGGATAGAGATTTTGGCACATTAAATAATTAACTAGTGTTCAGTTAAACATCAAGAGATCTTGGAGTATCATCACAAACCACCAGGGTAAGATTCCAAAAAACAACTCCTGTCAGTAAAATGCTTTATGAGGGATAAAGTAGAGTGAGGAGGCTGTTATGGCTCATTATTAAATGATTGTGTCACTATCAAGGAATCATTTCTCCGCAATAACCACTGTGCATCATCCCTTGTGTGCTACCACATCAGGGTTAGCAAGACTCTCAAATGTCTCATCTTTAATATCTGAGGATGGTGTAGTTCACCAGTCAAAATAAAGTACTCATCCATGAAAGTAACTTAATTACCAAAGAGAATCTGGAATGTGATAAAGGGCTGGACGATTGTGGCAAAGGTCCACATCACGATTAATTGAACCTGCTGCCTTGAGTTTGATTAATGCACGATCATCTTGCACTCAGCTCAATTTATTCTGAAAATATTTGTATAATTTTGAAACAAGTCACTGAAATGAACAAGCATAGATGAAAAATTAAGTGTAATTTATTGAAACAATGGAACTGAAAACACATCAGCTAGAATGGAAAAAAAAAATTCTTAAAAAAGTAGAAACTAAACAACTTGTATTTCTCGCAAGCAACATAAATAGTTTAAATTCTGCAGTGTTTAATTAGAAAATAAGTTTCACCTTATGAAAAAGGTACTGCACTACCTTTTGGTCAACATCATTTTGTTGTAGCCAAAGTGCGTCCAAACAACTGACACTAAATTCCTTTTGAGTACAAGCTGCTCACATTGTGCTGTCGGTGTCTGAGTTATCCTCCATGATGCTTCTGTTCTGAGACCTTCAGAGCCCTAACAAATCTGTTCTTGGTCCGACTAATCTGATTACATGCATCTTGATAGTCAGATCTCGTGCTGACTAAGGTGGTATTCAGACCTGGACTGTTTGGTCCACTTTAAACGGACCAGGGTTCGTTGCCCATGCTGGTCCGGACTTTCCATGCAGGTGTGAATAGACACAATCAAAACCCTGGTGTGGATCAAACAACCGGACCGAGACCCACTTTTTGAGGTGGTCTCGGTCCGCTTCCAAACGAACTCTGGTGCGGTTCGTGGTTCACAAACCAAGGTCCATCCAAACTAACTACAGGATACATGCGCCTTTTGGGCCTATAAAGCCACTGTAGCCAAGCATTGTGCATTAATCCCCACGTATTACACTCGCAGCAGTAGTGAACGTTGTTCTTTAGTTCATACCTGATCCTCCGTCTTCTGTTTAGCCACGCTGTTGCTAGCATGTTGTGGGTCAGGACACGTAGAGCATAGCGTCTCCTTGCTGCGCGCATTCATCTTCCCTGTTCCAAAATTTGAAACGATGTTGTTAAGCCTTCTTTGAAGGAGCTGCTCTTGAAACTGAAAATGATTTTGCAGCTCTAATAAGAGCACAAACACACATGTTGACCTCCATTTCTGGGTCTGTACTCTGTGTGTCACCTTTGTCAGTGCTGTCCAATGAGAGCACTGATCGTCACACACGCGGATGTGTTCACAGGATATAGTCCACTTGTAAAAAGTACAATCTGAATACAAACCGCACCAAACCAAAAAAAAAAAAAGTCAGCTTTAGGTCCAGACCAAACAAGTGGACCAAAGGACTTTTCTGGTCTGAATACAGCCTAAGTTCATAGTCTGATTCTTAATCTGCATGTGCTATGTGTATCAGAGTGTATGGGACAGTCATTCGGCAACTTTTTCCTTTGATGGTTTTCTGGCAGCCTTCACACTTTGCAATACTTTGCTGCCTTCTGTGTCCCTTCACAGCCAGTAGTGTATATTAAGGAAGTGGTGTAATAGTAGAGAGAGAATAATAAAAGGGGAAAAACTCAAAGTAATCAACATCAAGTTTAACTAAGTTAGAAGCTCAGTGACTAGAATATCAGTTCTGATTATTTTTCAATTAATGGCCCAGCCCTAATTCCATGCAGAGTTTGAAATTAGAGGTTATTCTTTAATGAATGAAAATAAATATATTTGTTCCATTCAAAGATAAATTGTTGGATTGCATTCAAACCTAGTTAATTCAGGAAGAGCTCATTTTTTGAGAAGAGTAGGTCCTTTCATACACAACTTAGGGCTATATCCAAGGACAAATGTCATCCTCTCTTTACACTTATATATTTATTTACTGTTTATTTGCTGTCTTCAGTTTTCTGTCTCTTCATTGTAGCTTACAGTTGGATCTTTTAACCTCTACACTGTCCATGTCACTTCTCTGTTTAATTTTCTGACCTTTTTTTGCGTATCATTATAATGACAGTTAGTCCTCCAAAGTCAAAGGTCAGAGCTGCATTCACAGCAGCAGTCTTTGATGTCAATAACCAATCTGAATCAACTATTTGACCCATTATCAAGTGAGTTTTGATCCCATATTTACACTGTTGTGTCAGAAAAAATTAAAAATATTAGCCCTGAGAAAGCTGCTTTTTCTACATCTTGTATTGACAGTCAACTCCTAATCAAAGGATTTATCACCAAAAGTCTAAAGGGAGTCTTTTTCTTTACAGTTTCCACTGCAAATGGTGACAATGAAATGCATGTGAGCCAGTTAAGAAGAAGCTAGAGGAGACATTTCTTTTCTAAAGAGACATACAGGGAGGGTCAGTCAATACAGAAGAAGAAAAGATCAATTAAAGAAGAGGAGTAAATAGGCTTCGATAGAGCGGGACCAAAAGAAGTGACTCAGAAGGAGTTAGACGGAGTGGATCTTTAGATGTGAAGAGATTCAGGCATGACTGTTCAAAGGTAATGGAGGTCATGGTGTTGTTACATACATCTGGTTTAAAAAGTTACATTTCTGCTGGTCTTGATCTGAAATATATCTTTCTGTTTGCTCTTCATGATGAAAACATTACACTGAAGACAGAAAGTAGACCCAAAACAGCACAAAGTTTGCTTTCTCCATTATCTCGTTTTTTTATTTCACAATAGATAACTCATCTTTAAACATCATGAAACACTGTGTTAAAACACTCCGTTGAAGTAAAAAGGTAATGCAAAGAAAATTATGCACATGTTAACCAGGAAAAGAGGCTCACCACTTCTGTTTACAAGGACTGGGAAAAACAACAAAATAACTAGCTTTAGCTTCCCTTCTGTGTTAGCTAACATGATATTAAAGATGCCTGAAAGCATGATAATATCTCCTTGAGATGACTTTTGAAAAGACGAAAATTCACAGCCTGGTTAATAACTTGTCATTTAAGACAGCCATCAGGAGAAAAAAAAAGAAAGTACCAGTTTCTCTGTGAGGATTTTCAGTTTTTTCTTTTTCAGTGCAGGCAGAATTTTTCAGTTTTGGCCTCTTGGACCAGAAAACCATTTTGAGTCATTAGACTGATAAATGGTGAGCATCTTTGAAAGAGAAATGAAAGGTTTTTGCTCCTCACTTTTAACAGCCAAGTCATGTATCAAGAAACTAAATTTCGAGCAATATGTGAGGAAGAATCATTACAGCATTTCATAGACTGTGTGATTAATGTTTGTCTTTTCTTGAAAGAAAGGTTTGGAAACAAGTATTTTCACAATGAAGCTCTTTAAAACAGTGTGCAGTAAACTGATGGAGTTTAAACATGTTTAGTAGAGTTGTTTACATGTAAAATCACATGCTCTGCACTGCTGATGATAAAGCTTAAGTCAGGTGTGTGTGAGGAAGTGATGGATGATCATCACCCTGCCTCTTCTCTCAGTGTGTTTGATCTTTATTTCCCTGAAAGCAGCAGACTCAACAGACAATCAGAAAAGAATGTCTTTAACAACATACTTTACCTGTTTAGTAATCTCTGGATTCAATCAATCAGTCAGTCAGTGAAGCTAGCTTCAAACTTAGACTGGGTGACGAGTTGTAGCTTTTTGCCAGGGATACACCAGATGTTTCTCTAGTTCAGCTTTACGCCCTCACTCGTGGCTGCGATGTGAACTCACACTGGCTGCGTGTTCAGTCCGACACCTTCAGGACACCACACAGTTGGAGCCACAAGACCAAAGAGTTCCTGCGCTTCTTACCCTGATGATGAGTCTCTCCTCATTCATATCACACTGTAAAACCTCAAACCTGATGACACCTGACCTGGCTGTGCTCAGTATGTTAGTTTGTTGTTATGGCCAAGTTTAATATGATCTATTTATGGTAGGATCTGTTTTATTTTGAAAGGTCACTACTTATTTTGGGTGCATGACTTCCTGTCCAGTTTGATCTGCTTTATGGTGAATTGGTGCGTCACAGCTCTGACATTCAGCAAAATCAATACTGTTGCATATCTGCTGTGACCTGCCGGAGCAGGGACTCAAGCCAGGACACAATAAAGTGGATCCAGAGTAAGTTGACACAATAACTTAAAGACAAACCTACATATCCTGGCTTGCTTTTAAACTGCAAAACACGCAAGTTTAATACCTGAAATAATCACCTTATGTACAGTGTGTGCTGATAAAGTAATTAAATATTCAGCCCCTAACCGTTTTTGAACCAGGCTGTAGTTTTTTTTTTTTCTTAAAAAAAAATGCTTTTCAGTGTGTTAAATAATAATGGTAAAGGTTTGTCAACTCAAGTGGTCTGATGTTAGAGTTTTCAATGGCTGATGTTGATAATATGAGTGGAAGTGAAATAATCAGTTTAAAGACTAGAACTGTCCTCAAACTAACATTAGCATTGTTCAAATGATAATAAAACCTCGAATACACAAGATATTTCCCAGTCACCTGTTGACTGTGTTTGTCAACTCACACTGTTTGCGTGTTCAGCCCGACAAGCTGCATGACTGACAGACAGACAGCTGGAGTCACAAAACTACAGAGTTCCCGCACTTCCCACTCTGTTGAAAAATCTCTCTTCATTCATGTTGGGCTGGAAAACTTTAAACCTGTTAACTCCTGGTCTGGCTCTGCTCATTATGTCTGTTTGTCAAAGTAATCAAGCTAAATACAAGCTGATTTTAACACAGTTTGTTTTATTTGAAAGTCACTGGGTGTTTTTTGGGTAATTTCTGCTAAATTTATGCTTCACAGCATCGGGTTGGTCAATACAGGATGGCTGCATATTACCTGCAACATGACGGGCCAGCCACACAGATGGACAGCAACAGAGCAGATCCAGTGTGAGTTCACAGATTGATTTGACTAAAACCTATTTGATCCGTTTGCTGTAACAAGATGGAGACACACTGCAGACACATCCGGTGTATTTTAGCCGTAATGCTGAGACTATAGTTGTAGCAGCTGGTGGCAGGTCCTCAGCAGCAGGTTGTCCACAGCAATGCTTCAGAGAGTTTACAGGCAGTGGAACTGAGTGGAACTGAAAATATGTAACTAATAGAGCCCGACCAATATGGGATTTTTGGGGCCGATGTCAATACCGATACTGGGGGCAAAAAGAAGCCGATATACGATATATCGACTGATATCCGATATATCGGATAAAATATTTCATAAATTCGCTGACATACACAGAATAAATACTGTATATGAACACAAATTATCACTAGCGATTGAAAAGTTTCATCTTCCATTTAATGCATGGGACTAAACTAGATTTTAAGTAACAATGTAGCTGCTTTCAAAACATGCAATAAATACAATTACAACAAAATACATTGAAACATTTTCAAAAATTATTTCAACCAAAACAATAACTTGTGAATTTATAAGCCCAGTTTAATCCTGCATGGCATTATGAAGTGAGACACTGTGTAGTAGCCTTATATTAATTAACACACAGGAGCAGGAGCGACAGAATCTACACAGCGCAAAGGACGCAGGACGAAGAGACACGATGAGAACAAGAGCCTTATTTAGCGGTGTTTTTGTGTGAAAGTAACGCACTGGAAATTCTCTAAATAAAGCATGAATGCAGACTGATATCAGATTTTTTCGATGGGAGTCTGTTTATTTGTGTTTTTGGTCAGTAAAAATTGGCCCCGTCTGAGTGCAGAGGAAACCGGCAGAGGAGCAGGGAGGGGGTGTTTGGTGCGAGCGCTCTGGGCTTCTGCTGCTCAAAAACACTGCTGTAGGGGTAATTTCTGCCCTAAACCTTGTGATAGGACCCAACTTGTTCCATCCCGGAGTATCACTTTAAGTAGAGAAAAATTACAAAAAGCCCACATCACGAGTCGATCCATGTGCTCACCACACACCACATCCTTCACCCAGGACGCTGCTGCACTAAAGGGGGTATAACCTCTCCAGTGAGTCAGACAATTAATTGTACCTACAGGGTTCAAAAGAAACATGCACATCAAGTACAATCAGGTTTTTGTCTGTCTGATAGTGTATGTAGATGGAACATGACGCACACACTCCCTGGTGAAACTCGACTTGGAGTAGTTTTCAGCCGTTTGATGGAGGCTTCTTTTGTCTGTTCCTTTGTGAACATGTCAAATGGAGAGTGGGTGAGCGCATGTGAGAAAACAGACAGTAACACTCAGGAACATCTACCTGAAGTAAGAGTTGAGAGATGACGTCATTCGCATTCAATGGAGTCTCTCTGCTTGATATGTTCAGCTGCTTGCATCAGTTGTCTCTTGTGTTTTCTGCTGATGGATTTGTGGTGCAGAGATATTCTCATGTACATCTTTTAGGGAAGTAAACCATGAAACAGTCACCATCACGAAGACACTGGAGACTTTCCCATCTTGCGAGCTCTTTCAGCCAAAACCAAACAGAGTATTTCCAGATGATCTCCCGCTGCGGGGCTCATGTGTGGAAGAGAAATTCCAGAAATATTCAGGACGTGAATGTTTGGGGATTATTTTTAAAATGTCAGGATTTTGTGCATAAGAAGAATTTTAGACTCACGTTTTGAAGGCTCTGAAGGACAACTTCTATCTCAGATAAGAAGGTTCAAACTATCCCTGTTTTTTTTTTCTTCATATCCTTTCCTTACCCAGCTGATTTCTGAGGTCAGTGCTTCTTGCATACATTAGCCACCGTTGCCCATCAGGACACATAATGAAGCATAATGAGAGATAATTTGTTCACTGATGCGCTGCCTTTTAGAGATGGAACAAATTGATTTCAACACAGTTGCTCCCGCACCACTATGAGTATTCTCTGCGAGGAGAGCCCAGGCGTGTTCGCATATGTGCACAATTGTTATACATTAACACTTTCTCACACACACACACACACACACACACACACACACACACACACACACACACACACACACACACACACACACACACACACACACACAAACACACACACACACACACACAAACCGAATGTGAGCAGAAAGAGCTTGCAGTTTTGCTGAAATCTGTTGAGGAAAGTACGTCCTGTGCGGTGTTCTCCACAGGAAGAAAACAATTAAAGAAAGTGTTTGTAAAAAGACAGCAAGTGTTCATCATGTCGGCTAATATTTCAGCTGAAACGCAAACAAACACGCACATCAGTACCCACACATGCACACAGCACACCTGCTTCTGCCACAAATCTACATCACACACCGAAAGTAAATTAAAGAACATTATCCCAGCAGCCACATCTTCTCCCCTCACACAAACAAACAGCAGATGAAACGACCGCGGGAATAACTGTTATTACCTCCACATGGATGGCAACAACAAATTATATGTCACTGCAACCAAATTATTCCAATCTTTATAATTTCAGCACATTTTGAGGGCAAACCAAGATCAAACAAATAAGAAGTTTGCAGCCAAGTAGTCGGGACCTGAGTTGATGCTTCTCAGGAGCTCGTCCACAGCATGCTCTGTGGTGGCCAAGGCCCTCCAGATGAAACTGTGTTATCAACCCAAGAAGCAACCCAATAATCCTAATCTACCAAAGTCCATATAAGGACTTTCTTTGTGATCTTGAAAAAGTCTCACTTGTAGGTATATGCCTGATCGTAATCCACAATTTAAAATGAGATGGAGCAGCAAAACAGGTGATTTCTAATTAGCAGTGAGAAGAGAGATCTGTTTTCCTTTGCTGAAGACGGTTTCTGTGATTAGTTTTGTTGAAATGTCAACTCATCATCTTGATATCTTCTTAACTGCTGAGTACAAAAAAATGATTAGACTTGGTGTGTATGTGGTTTCTGGTACTTCCAGAGCCAGCCTCAAGGGGACTCTTGACAAACGGTAGTTTAAAGCACTCCTGCATGGCCACATATTTTCAGACTGGAGGTTACTGCTTGGCTTTAACATGGGTTGAGTTGTTTGTGATAACGTTCATTTCAACCCACAGTCAGCAGTTATTCTGCAGTGGTCTGTTCAAACTTGAGAGTCTATCAATAAAATGAAGAGTGAGGTTAAGTTAGCTCTGCTTGGTGAGGTTGGAGTTGGAAGATGAGCACTGGTAGCACTGACCAAGATTCACTAATGTTACATATTATGGATATGTCTTGGAGCACCAGGCAGTGAAAAGTGCTAAATATAGCCAGCTACTAAACTACAGTACAAACTGAGTTTTCAAAGTTTGCTTGTTGTCATGTTTTAAACTATAGCACTACAAAACTATTTAATACCTCACCTTGTTGTATCCTGTAAAAAGTTGTCTTGAACCAAGAAAAGTAGCTAAAAAGAAGATCTAATCTCCATTGATTTGCTTCCAACGAAACACACACCTTAGAGACACATCCTCACAACAATTGGTGCTCGTGCTCTATTTGGATTTGCCGCTACAGGCTGACACCTCTTTTGACATTAGCATGTTTGTTTTTGGCCATTAAGACTCAGACATACTCACTCCTCTGATTCCAACAGTTTCCACTTGTGTCGCTTTGTTTAGTTTATTTTAAGCTCCAACTCTTAATATATGCATTTATTGTTGAGCTTGTTTGTTTTGTGTTACCTCTTGGGCACATCTTTGCTTTTTTATGTCTCTGAAATGAACATCTAGGGACGAGCATCACCAATTAGCATAGGCTATAAATCTCATAGTGTGTAGCTTCAGTTTACATGCGACATCTTTGTTCCTTCACTAATAAGAATTTTAAAAATGAAGAAATAAAGACCTACCATCTGTGCCCTGCTCATTAATTCAGTAGCAGCAGGAAATATTTATTTATAGGCAGTGCCTATGTGGAGTCATTGAAGTTTTTAATGCCTTGTAATGTTTGCGAAAAACTGGACAGTTTCCTCTCTTTTTCAGTGCACACGTATTTAAAACAGAATATAAAAAAATTAATTTAAAGCAAGATGCACCACCTTAAGTTCTATGTACTTTGTCTGTTATCTAAATTATTTAGTGGCTCCAATGCTGCTTTTCTGTAGCACCCTTTTCTTCACAGCATGGAGAAGATTCAGAGGATATATATTTAAAGGGAGTTTCATCAAGTTTTGTGCATCAAAGTTTGTTTACAGGTCTTGCAGAGTACTACTGCGTGTGTGGAAAAAGAACGTGTAAAGCCTTTTGTGTCTTCAGAGGGAGTTGTGTTAAATCTGATAAAAGCCTGGAGTAATGTCAGAGGAAAATCTTGTTGGATAAAAAAGAAAGTCTCAAATTGTGCTGCAGCCATTTTGATCTTTGTTTTTCTCACAGTCTAACATGAGAACAGCTATGATGCACAAGTGCTGTGCTCCCCTTTTATACCCTAAAAATGCTGCTGTGAGGCAGCATCTTTATAGGAGTTACATTGAAGTTCAGATATCTCCCCTTTCCAGTACTTTTCACACAGTTTCCCATCAGTGGTGGATGTCTCATCTTTGTGCTCTCGACACGGAAAGAAGTGCTCTTTGCATGGCCAGTACAGTACAGTACAGAGACAGAGAAAAACAATTTGCAAAGATGAAAGTCTGTCTCAATGAAATGTTGTGTTTCTTTTAAAGGAATAATCCATTGATAAAAAAAAAAACAGAGTGCAGCCAGAGAGGAGAAAGCTTGTGTAATGACCCTCACTGTACCGTGACTCCTGCTATAGCAGCACTGCAGAGACAGAAAATAGAGCAATTTCCCTTTGTGAGCGTTTTTTTTTTCCTTCTACCACAAGAGACTGCAGGAGGAAAATATCCTTTAAAATAATTTCCTTCATTGCATTTAATTTGCATATGAAACATCTAATACTGAGGGATAATAATGAATTATCTACGGCCTATAACAATTTAAATTGCTCACACAGTGATACCAGAAAACATATTATGATAATGAACCCGACTTATACATTACTTGCATATTAAATTTAATGTCCTTCAAGTCCTAAGTGCCTTTTCAATGTCTTCTCTCCCCTGCAGAATCTGCTGTCGTGCAGAAATGTCTTAATGCTTTGAAGACATTAGATGAAGTAACTGCTGTTCTTGATGAACAAGCTTTGTGACATGATACTGTTTGTCGTTTGGCACAACAATGCAAGAAAACATTGAAGAAAGGCTACAGTAAAGGGAAACACTGCTGTCAAGGGTTAAAATGATCTAATCTTTGTTCACAGTTATTGATTTTATGATGCTGTCCTATAACATTAGCAGAATACTTTACAACCATTAAAAGATGCTTCATACAAGGAATGATAGGAATACATGAATTACTGCATTTCTACTTACAAACTGCTTCAGGGTTTGTCTGTGTCATAAAAATGTTATAACAGTGTGTTATTCCATTAGCTAGTATTTTGCTTCCATATCATGAAAATTTGATGTTTCCCCTTGCCTGTAGTTACTGTAAATGTTTTGTTCGTCCTCTCATCCTGCAAACCTGAGAATAAGAAGATGAAAAACTGGAAAAGAAAGAAAATAAAATTGTTTCTGTAGCCCTTCTTTTCTTAAACATATGGCTCTGAAAACAGTGTTTACATTGTATTTTTACAGTGTTAACATTATATTTTTTTATCACTAATATGCCATCTACAGGTGGTGCTAACTTGTTAGCTTGTGATAGATATGTTCTTATCAACAGAGATGTGTGTGTACACCTCTTCTGAAACAAAAAATCAACAACTTTTTTTCATGTTCAAAGAAGAATAAAAAACGTACAAGGAAAAAATTTTAACACCAGTTGATATACAGTTCTGCCATAGTAACTATTGCATTTAAGAGAAAATGACTTAACTTGCAGTCCACTACAGTGAACACTATTTACCAGAGGGTTACATTTGTACTATCACTGGTTTCACAGCACTCAGACATTTTTTGTTGAAACATTTTGGGAAGGGAAGAGGTTAAAGCTCAAAACTTTGGCAGTATTTTTATGTGTAATAACAAAACATTTTCTATATTTGATACAAAAGTGATGAAATATTAAAAAGGGTCCAATTACTAATTCAGATTTTTCTTGTTGGTTGATCATACAAAAATACAGATGAAACCTCAAACTCCAACAAAAGCAGATTATATATATACTTTTTTGTTTTTAACACTTCATTTAAATTTCTGAAAACTTTCCTTATTGCGTGGCTCAACTCACATGGGATTAACTGGATTATAATTAAGGCATTAACTAATTTCCATAGAGCATGTTGTGAGCTTTAAAAGCAAAACACTTCATCATCTCTGAAGTAACCTGGTATTTTACCCGTTTATAGGCACACTGTGTTTATTATCCAACAGTACGGGTAGGAGTTGCCTTCGTCTTGCACTCTATAATTAAAACAGGTGTTTGTGATGTCTGCTCTTTACAGAGATGCTGTGTTTTATGCTAATGATGCAGCGTAGTATTCTGAGAATGCCTCCTCTACAGGGAGCTGTGAAAACAAAACTCAGGAGAGTGCAATTAAACAGGTTTAAAATATAACATTAGCTCTTCTTCTCTGACACCGCTCCGCCCTGCTCTTGATTCTCTACATGAAATTATAATTATAAACCTGGATCTTTTTTTGATTTTCACAGACACAGTGATGATTCTGCAGGCTTTTATCTTATCACGCCTCGGTTATTGTGACAACCTTTTACCTGCCTGAACCAAAAATCTATTGATCGACTCCAGACTGTGCAGAACTGAACTGTCAGGCTTAACCGGGACCAGAAAATGTGACCACACCACTTCTGTTTTCTTCTTTAGAGCAGTTTCCTGTGAGTTTGAGGATTGATTTTAAGATTCCAATGATTCCTTCAGAGTCCTGTATTTTCCTCTGACTCCATATCAGACCTCTAACTACTGTTCTTTTCATTTGTTTATTTTTTAAGTGAGGCTCTCACAGTAAAAGATAATGGTATAATGTTTGTCTTCCTGAGATCAGCAGATGAAATTAAAGTAAAATTTCCTCTGACAGATTTTTAATTTACATCTAAATCATGTCATTGTCTGAAACGTTCAGTAGATTGTCACGGAGGAAAGAGACTGAAGACAGAAAAGTGCTCCTAAGCCAGGATGACTCAGGGTAGGATCTTAAAGTAGCAGCTGTTTATAACTCCGCAACAAAATCTGACAAATGAGGCAGAATAAAACGCAGCACAAAGAGAAAAACTTTTCTGTTTCTGAGTGACACAGCCTATTAACAGTGGGGAGGTCAAATCAAATCAAATCAGAGTCCGTCAAATTGAAAGTAGCACATCAGGACAGACATACCCTCGGCAACTCCAACCACACTGGGCAGCCAGGAAGCAATAAATTGCCCGCATGATTGGCTTTTAGAAAAATGTGAAATTAGCCTTCATTGCACAGGATTTACCACAGCGCTACCTTTTTTTTTTAGAGAAACTAGCAATATGAAGGTGAAAAGAGAAATGAAGAAGGATTCAAGAGAGCTGTGTGGTCATTATCATTTCTGTAAAATGTACCTTTTCCTCCCTGTGTGTAGGTAGAGAAGGATTATAAAAGTTGTTTACTCGGTGAATGTGATGTAAAACTAAAAATGGAATATAAAGGACATGGCCTTGGATTGTGCTATTAAATGTGCAAAAGCGTGGATCTAATAAACAGACCTAACTGGAGCAGCAGAAGGTCTGTTTGACAGATTTCACAGGATCATAAGCTCATCCTGCATTCAGGGCCGCACAGCCAACAATGGCTGACGCAGAAGTGTGTAGTACACAGATGATAATGATGTTGTGAATATAGAGATCAAAGTCTTCTCGCTCTGGTGATTAAGCGTCCTAACAAATGCATGTATGAGGACAGCCTTATCACCTAGGACCACACAGAGGCCTTTCCATATCTGTGGCTCTCAGATGGCCAACCTGCGCCCGCCACGCACTCCGCTGCCAAATAAAAACACCACAGGCATCGACTCTGCGGCCAGCTCGGCCTGTTCATTTGACTGATGAAAGAAATCTTCCAGAGTTTCTCAATTTGGAGAAAGGAGAAAGTTTTCAGAGCCTTATCACTGCAGGACAAGGATTTGGTAATTAAATGAAGCACAGAAAAGGCGCAAGTCTGGAGAATTTGTTTGGCTTGTTAAAACTTCACAGCTATTGTGAACTTGTTTACATTAGCTCCGATTTTAAGCCCGGAGCAAACTCTTGTATCTTTATGTCAGTTGCTTGAATAATCTTCATTAAGTAAACATCTGGGGGAAGGAAATAAGAGCTAAATGTTGGAATGAACACATTTCTTGGTGCTTTACCTTGCCTAAGCACAAAAATCCTCCAAATCAGCATACGGCTTGTTTTTGTAACGGCTGACAAATTGTCCTGACCCCTGGCTGCAGCATCTTCTCAGCTTTATTAATGTTCTAAACCAGTGAGATTATGATCGGCTCCAGTCATTACACTAATGGACACGAATTTTAATTAATGACATCCTCATTTGCATCGCATGTTAATTATCTCAATCATTGTGTCTCATCCGTTCCCTGTAATAAGTACCTATCCAGCTCCACAGAATCAAGTGTTTTCAGGAGACACCCCAGCTCCTCTGATTTTTCATCACAGAGCAAAAGCTGAGTGTTTACTCAAATTAAAATGATTAAGGTAGAAATACTGGAAAGAATAACATAACTCCTAAATCTAATTTATTTTTAAGTGTGGTCTGTGCAAATCTTTTCATAAACCCACGATCCTGAGCTTGATTGCTGTAAATACTGTAAATGAGACCAAAAAGATAGATTCAAATGCAGATCTCAACTATCAGTTTACTCCCACAGCCAAATTTGAAGGTGAAAGAAGTCACAAAAATCTTAGAGAAGTTGTGTTTTCTTGTTCATTTCCTCTGATGGAAACTGAAAATTCATCGTGCTTGAGTAAAACAACTAGTAAGGACCCAGTTTAGGGAGCAGGAGCCATATTTGTTACATTTTACACTTCGATTCTCAGTCAAAGCATGATTTGGCGTAAGTCATGTCTCCTCCTCAATACTCACGTCTCTCTACATGTCACAGCAACAAAACTACAAAAAGCTCAAATTTTAATCATTAAAAAAAAGACAATAACTTAGTGTACATAATGAAATCAGGGGTTCACTGGCTGTCGAGATCAACAGACTTCCCTGTTAAAGAATGCCGCAAAACAGTATGTGTTGATTTGATGTAAATAAAATGAAGTGCAGATGTGGAACAAGTGGTATAATGGAATTCTTTGGTTGAGTGATCCTGATCAGGAACTAGTCCAGGACGAAAACCTCAAAAGAGCGAACAAATGTTGTTATTTCGAGTAAAAAAAAAAAAAAAAAAGCTTAAGCCTGTTTTATACTTACACCATAGGTCTGTGCAGCTGCATTCCAATGCAGAAGCCAACATGTGTAACCCACACAAGGGACAGACCGATTATTGGCTGAGCTAATTATCGGGGCCGATATATGGCATTTTGGGGCATATCCGCATCTGCCTTTTTTTAATCCAACAGCCGATATGAAACCCATTCTGAAACCTACAAAACTGTGTTGTTTTGACTCTGATGCTTCTCTGCACATAATTTCTTCCTGTCTACACTATGGAAGCCCTAGATGGTCATATGAAATCAGTGATGTAAAACCAAACAGAAAATTAATTCAACTGCATTACAGGCCTGTAAAATGCAGCACAAACTCAATTCTGTCCAGTTTTATTGCAGTTACATAGAAATTTTAGAAAACTTTATTTACTGTAGAAAACTAAAGCTATTTATTATTTTAAGTCTTTATTTAACTTTATAAAACATGCTGCCAAGCCTGGGAGCTGTTTAATAAACATACGCTTGAAGGCATTTGAGTGCAGTTAAGTGTTGGAGTTTGTATTGTTCAAAATTTTTTACACCAATATTTTCACTTTGACTGCAAATTAATATCGGCTTCAAATAGCGGTTATCGGCCTCCTTGCCTACTAATAATCAGTATCGGTATTGGCCCCAAAAAACCTATATCGGTCTATCTCTAACCCACACGTCACACAACATGTCAAACAACAAAGACTGCAATTCCACATTTTCTTCAAAACAAATCATAATCTGAAAACATCCACCATCCATTGGCCATACATTCCCCTTCCTCCATGTCTCCTCTCCTTATGCCTTGGAATAATTGGTGTGATTAATGGAAACATGTTTCAGCTCCAATTCAACCTAATCATGTAATTTAACTTTTGTACTTATTTTATATTGTAAGGTGTCTGTGAGTGTCTTGAAAAGTGCCATTTCGGCCGGTGGGCCTCTCTGTGTGGCGTTTGCATGTTCTCCCCGTGCATGCATGGGTTCTCTCCGGGTCCACCGGCTTCCTCCCACAGTCCAAAAACATACTCATCAAGTCAATTGATCACTCTAAATTTTCTGTAGGTGTGAGTGTGTGTGAATGGTTGTCTGTCTGTTTGTGTCAGCCCTGTGTTTGACGGGCAACCAGTCCAACACAAAGGTATAAACCAGGCTTTAAAACTCAAATGAGGAACTTTTAGGTTTTGTAATAAAGCAGTATTTTTTTCTATCTTTGCTATCTCTGGTTCGTGTGTCAGTGGTGTTATAATCAAAGTATGTCACCCTCCCTCCAAAAGTCAAATTTATCATTTGCATGAGTCTGTGCTTCTGATGCAGTAAATAAAATGGTTGTGGGGGGTGTTGTAAATTGCAGCGGTGCAGTCAGCGTTCCTGTGATCGTCTCTTTCACTTCAGTAGATCACAGAGAAGCATCTGTATAAACATGAGTCTGTTCCAAAAGCAGCTCAGAACTCCTCACGGGAGCTTTAAAGACCTGCGAGACTCATTTAAAATTCCAATGCAGCCACTCCCAGGATAAAGTGTGTTGACATTAGCCTGTGTTTATGTTAATGTTGTCATTAGCCTTTGATTACCTCCAAGTTGTCAGACAACTTTACGATCAATACTGATTTAAACATCAACTCATCAGCGGCACAGAATTACTGTTTACCTTGATTATCAGATGGACTGCAAACTAATCTTTTCTCCACTCTGTTCAGATTTTTGACTCCCATAAAATGAAAACATTTACTAATAAGCATAGCTACATATTTGTGTTGGGATGTAACAAAACACAATGTGAGGTTTCACAAACAGCAAAAGGGGTGAACTGAGGTTTATCCTGCAAAGACCAAGCAGAAAGCAGTCTGAGATTTTGATGGCGTGCTTCCAGATGTATAAAAAGTGGAACAGATTTAGCCATGCTTCAGTGTTTCTTTTCAGGCTCAGGGTGGATGGCGCTCGAATTTTCACGGAAGAACAAAATACATAAGGAAAAAGTAAGAGCAAACAGACACGGCTGCAGAATTTCTCAGTCTGAGGCTGACAGAGGAAGTCGCAGCCCGACACTTCACGTAGAACAAAAGGAATGCTTTCTTACCTGAGCGTAAACATTTCCACGGGAGAGTAGTCTGACACGGTGATGAAGGCAGAGACCGTCTCCCTCTGTCTCATAGGTATGGCGGGCACCATCACCATAAAGTTGTTATCCAGCCTGTGTTCAGTGAGGGGCGGTGGAGCGGGGTTCGGGTAGAGCCTCACGCCGCCGATCCTCCTCAGTGGCGTGGAGGTGTAGGAACCAAACAGCCCCTCCTGGCTGGAGCGAATGAAGCTGTCCTTCCTGGCCTCGTCAGAGTGGCACTCCCCGGCATCTGAGGACTGCAGCATGTAGTACAGCTCCACCTGTGTGCCCTCAGAGACTTCTAAGATCCTCTGGCGCCCTGGCACCACGCTGGGTGGGCTGAACCAGCCGGCCAGAGGTTCTAGTTCGGCCACGCACAGACCCAGCTCTCCTTTCAGCTGGCAGGTACCACGCACTTCCTGGGTCTCATGGAAAGCAAACATATGCACACAGGGCAGCTTGTCGATGGCGCTGTAATCGTCCCAGTCCCTCCCTGCGATGTAAAACAGCACCTGGACTCTGGGTTTGGCCAAATGAATCCTGGTGTTCATTATGAAAGTCTGCACCTTCCAGTTGAAGGTGAAAACAGGAGAGGCTGGAAAGGTCCCCGGGCTCTGCAGGAGCTCTAAGGGGACAGGCTGCTCCAGAGAGACCGGCCCGTAGCTGGCGTTCACTGAGGGTAAACTTCTGGCCTGGTAGATAAAGAAAGGCTCAGTCCGTGACATGAGGCTAGAGTTTCTCATGAAGTCCTGGTTGGCCTCCTTCAGGAAGAACGCCAAGTCAGCGCTGAGCACCTGGTAGTTGACAGGCAGGTATGTGGGGATAGAAGAGTATCTCTGCAATCCCTCCAAGACCCGACAGTCGACTACTGCAAGACAGGAGAGAAGAGCTGAGTCAGGCAAGAACAACTCACAGTGACACTGTGTAACACTCACTGCCAAAAACACAACACAGAGTCATCATTAAGCTAAACTAAAGCTGGGTACAGGGTGACAGACTCGCAGCAGAAGAAAAACCAGCGTAACCTCAAACTTTTTCTCTCTGTGTTCAAGCTTTGCTGGGTTCAACAGTCACTGCACTGACAACATTGTTTCAAATCAAACTTCACACAGGTTTTACTTCCATTTTCACGATATTACTCATTAAAAACATGTTCGGATGGGTATTTTGTCTTTTGTTTACTGTGCTTTAGAGGTAAACAGAGAAGATCCTGTGACTCAGTCATTGCCTGAGGGTCCAAACCAGAACAATTAATTACATACATCAGTCAGATACTTAAAGCAAACATCAACACTCTCTCAATCAATAAAGTGTTTTCACTGCCTGTTTGATTATTGTTTTGTTAGTATTCAGACATCTAGACTGCTGGACTGAACACCTGAGCTGAACACCAAAATGTGTCAATGTTAAGCAAGCCATGATGTTAGATAATCCTAAGAGTCAAGTAGGGCTGGGCGATTATGGTAAAAATAAGAATCCAGATTATTTTAAGTGATATTGAAATCACGATTAATATACACAATTATTCATTTATCCAAAAACTTCAGTACTGATTTAAACACAACTTTAAAGAACCAGCAAGTGGCACATACAGTATTATTGATACACATAAGTCACACACACACTCGCTGTGGCTGCAACACAGACGAGCTATGAAGCACAGGAACTTGCATACATTTACACTGTGTGGCATATTAATTGTTTTTCTTCGATTATATTGTTTTTATGATTGTCAGATGGCAAAATTGAAATCACGATTCAAATCCGATTAATTGTCCAGCCCTAGCGTCAAGTTGGGCAGCATCAACTCCATTTCAGTCACACAACTCACATTTGTAGTGGCTTGAAATGTAAATTGCAGCAGCAGGACAGTGTTTGGAGTCCAAGCTCCAGTTTTATCATGTCTTGCAGTTTTATCTTAGAAACAGAAACTTAAAGAGTCATGAGCTGATGACTAGAAACCCTGGAGCCTACGAGTGGACACTGGGGTGTTTGAGAGGCTGCACTGGTGCAAGGCAGCGACAGTGACAGGGCAGGAAAAATTATACAGCAAAAAGAGAGAGTGCCAAACCAGGAGCATTTGTTTTTCAGGTGATTGTGGAGAATGATGCATGTCAAGTGACTAAACAGAGCAGCTAAAGTTGGCAGCCTGGACCAGTTCACAGGTGTTCATTTGCATTCTCTGTTGTCCAGTTCTGTGTGTGTCATCCTCAGAGGCCCACTTAGGATTAACATTTGGTTTTCAAATCAACAATGACTTAAGTTTAACAGTTATCCTGACCAACATTACTTTGAAAACCCCAATATACTGTACAAGACATTAAAGAAGAGGCTCTGGAACTCCTGTGGTAAATTGACATAAATTGACAGCTTAAACCTTGTTGTTTTCTCACACTAGCGTTTTAGAAAACCCATTTTTTCAGGCTCTGTCTTAACCTGGGCAGAGATATGGACAGACCTTGGTGTATGAAGCCAGCTCATCTAATAAACCATCCTTCTCTGTCATGAATCAGTTGGGGGGTCCTTGTGCTATGACCTCTCCACTTTATCAAGTCTCCTGAAGATCTCAGAGAAATCTCATGAAGATCTCATGCAACTTTTAGATCACACTTTGGCCTGTTTGCAGACAGATTCATCGATTTCTACAACATATAAAAAAAAAATCAAGGCCTGATTTGCCATCACCACCTGCCATCAACACAGTGTAAACTGTAACAAATACACTTAAAGATGCCATGAGGGGGAAATGTTTTAATTGGACTGCATCGCCACCTTCTGGCCCAGAGTCTGACGCACACTGTCGTAAAAATGTGACTTTTAACTTAGCGTGTGTTTGTTTTGGAACAATTTTTCTTTGTTCAAGTCGACTTTTTGCCGGATACAACACAGGGAGGTAAGGTATTTAACAGTACAGTTACGTGGCGCTGTTGTTTGAAACGTGACTACAAGCAAACTTTGTCAGTTCGTACAGTAGTTTAGTAGCCGTCCATATGTAGCGCTTTTGACAGCCCAGAGCTGTGAGACGTGTCAATGACATGTAATGTTAGTGAACCCAGTTATGTTCTGCAAGCACTCATTTACCAAGCAAAGCTAACATAACCTCGTTCTTCATTTTATTGATAGACTCTCAAGTTTGAACAGACCACTGCAGAATAACTGCTGCATGTGGGTTGGAATAAACATTAGCACAAACAGTTTAGCTTGTGTTTTGGCCTTAAGCCCGAGCACCATTACTGTGCTCTGTCTTGTTTAGCTTCCTTCTGCTATTCTGTCCTTTTTCTGTCTGCCAGTTAGGCTCCTGTGTTCACCATCACTACAAAATTGATTAAAGAAATCGTTTTCAGCAGAGAAAAACAGGGATTTCACTTCTCTCTTCCAAACTTTGTCAGTTAATGTGGTGTTGTCATAGAGACTCTGACATGCCATAAATCAATCCGGTCCTGATCAATCTGATTGAAAATATAAGAAGAAGCATTTAGGAATAACCTATATCAATGCTGATAATCTCATTTTAAAGTGTGGATTATGATCAGGCATTTATCAAGAAGGGAGACTTTTTTCAAGATCATTTGAAAACTCCTCACAGCCCCTTTAAATGTTACAATCAAATATAAATGAGACAGAGACTGGTGTTTAATGTCTCGGGCAATGGATAAAGAAAGCCATTCAAACACAGGGCTAACTGGAAGTAGTTGCAAATGTGGTTGGAAACCAATAAAACATCTTTGGTGAAAAGCAGGTATGACAATCAGTAACCGTAATGAGAAGTAATTACAAAGGCTTTTGTTTGGGTGATCAAGCCGTCCCCTCTGATCTCTTACCTGAAGATATTTTGGACTTTCAAAGCTGACCTTAGCAAAGCACAAAAGTAGCACTAAATGTTAAGAAATAAATTTATGTCCACTCCTACATATCTACAGATAACAGTTGGGTTACAGGATTCACGGGTTGAAAAATGTAACAGCCCTAACAATAAAAGCTTTTAATCACAATAACATAGGGCTTTGACCTTCTTTTCCACAGCAATCTGCTGTGTGATCACACCCTGTCCCGCTGCTAGCTGCTGGAGGATTTCTTCCCTCTGATCAGATCTGTAAATCAAAGTCCCAGCGGTTATCAAATCAGACCGCGGTTTGTGATTCATGGGGTACCTCTTGACCCCAGTGCTGCTGTCCCACTGAGGGATATACGGCTCCAACCTTCAACCCAGAGCAGCGCTGCTACTATTTTAAGCACGGGTTAGCTGCTCCTGAGTACATGTCTGATTCTTGACTTGGTCTTTACAACAGGAAACATAAAAATTTGAGCAGCAGGGCAAAACAAAGCGATCTGTCATTCTTTTTTAATGACCACGGGCCTTTGTGATGTGAGGTTGGCCTGTGGCATTGTTATACATGTGTGTGATACATAGCCACACAATGAACTTTTTTTTTTTTTTTGCTTCTGCACTTTATTGCTTCTGTTTTATTTACAGTCAAACATCATGTGGCCCGTGGTCTATTTGTTTGTCTGAGCTTCAGTCAATTAACATTTTTAATGACAGGTTTTTAGATTATGACACACAGTGAATGTATGTTGCTTTCCTGTTGGTTGATGGTTGGATAACGTTACACTGACTCATTTTTCTTTGTCTTTGAGGGACTTGGCCTCTGTATTTTCACTGGTTCAGACAAAAAAAACAACTCAGACACATCATATGTCTCTTCTTTCTCCACTCCATTTTTGTGGACTTCATTCATCTTAGAGCAGCTGACATGGAGTGTGGTGTGACCTAATGTCGTGCTGTGTTGTGTCATGTTAACTTGACATAACCCTACTGTAGTTCAGGTGCAGGCCACTGCCTCAAAAATCTACTTCTCAGTTTGTGTAGGTGCCATAGAAAAAGCATTGTATTGTCATAAAGCCATGGTCTAATCTTTTTTGCAGATAAACATTAATCAACCTGTAAAAGTAAATTAATGTTTGTGACTGTGTATTCACAGAGTGGTACTGTTAAGATTATCGTTCAGAGTGACATTCATTTAATTAGATTTGCTGATGTTGAATAAACATTAGAATTAAACAGTTGAGTTTTTATGATTTGCTTTATTCCTGAGATAATTCCCCCTCTTATCTCACAGATCACACTGTTCATAAACAGACGCTCTGCACAGTAGATCTATATTTTGGAGAACTGGTGCCGCACATGGCTTTTGAAAAACACTCTGTGGCATCATGCTGCTCACAAATACAGAACTGAATGCTGGGGCTAGGTAGAGCAGTCATTTTCAGAGTCATCTGTGAAGTGAAAAGCAAAATAGTCTGACTGTGCACCTACTCACTTGAGTACTTGAGCATCTTTTGTGACCGTCCAACCTACAAGTTAAGCTATAAACCATTACAAAAAGCAGCAATTCTATTCAGCAAGTAAGAATTGAAATGCAACTGTGCTGCCAAGCAAGTGACCTCTCAAAGCTCCAAAAAAATGTTTGCAGATTTTTATTTCTGTGATATGCCAGACCCCTCTCGGTGCTATTGAGCCTCAGTTGAAAACAAATCCAAAAACACCTTTGCTTTACAATAACCAGGAAAAGATGTAGTCCTTTCCCTGTCAATCTCATCATTTCTCTCTGTCGATGGAGGTAAAATACAGGATGACATTGTCACACCTTTCACAGCCGAGACGCGCTAACAATGCTAAGTCGTAGGCTTAATAAGGGATAGTCACAATTAGCGTGTTCGAACTGTACAGGTCAATAATCTTTGAGGGGGTCAGACAATGAGGAGGAGCAGATCACAACCACAGGTTAATGCCCTATCATCAGCTGCAATCCATTCCTGAGTTCTTCCATCACACTAAAAAAATGTAGTTTATTCTCTTTTCAGTGTGTTTGTCATACAAAGAAAAAAAAGTAAATATAGAGTTGCTTGCTTGAATCAGTGCTACAGCCTTGTAAAAAATCAAACAAGCACATCGGGTTAATGATTTTTGATTTTTTCCTCTTTGTTATTACTGACCTGCAGGTTTCCCATTGTACAGGGAAAATAGACAATTGTCCTTTTTTCAGTCACATGGTTATTATAGTTCAATAGTTCGAAAACATTGTAAAAAACACAACTGCACCAGTTTGGTTTGTTAGAGCTCATGCTGTTTGATGAATGCAAACACAAAGATGCAGAACCACGCAGTGATTGGGTTTATGTTTACAAATAAATGTGCATCTGAAAATTATGTCAAAAAGCTTTTGGATCAGAAAGACTGCTGCAGAAACACGGCGATCACACAACCTACAAAGTGACTAAATTCAATTTGTGGCAAAGTAACGAGGCACATCCTGTGTCCAAACAAAATCTAAAAGTGCTGAAATTTCTTAATAAAACGAGTCTCTCACCTCATCAAGTGGAAAGAAGGAAATGAAACAGAAAATAAAAAATTGAATACAAGATGAAAGCTTGGTGTGTCTGCACCAAACTGGGACAAGAAAAGGTTACAGTACATTTTAAAAATTACAACTGGACACTTGGTGATAATCAGGGATTAAAGAGGTGGTGATCTGGCTCACATGTGTTTTGCACTATCTGCTAAATTGCTTTCAATTTACATTGAGACAGGCAAATCTGGGAGTTTTTTAAGTAGGCAATCTACCCTTTGTACTCCAGTGTTTGTTTGCCCTTAAAATCCAGTTCACCTTGTATCAGCATGAGCATGCACACTTTGTTTATAGGACAGGTGCCTGCAACCTGACACTGAATTCATAAACTGGAGAGTAATCCTATCTCAAGCCAAATAAAGCCTGGAAATCTCCACACCCACATCCGTGGTAATCAGAATCAGCAAGCTGGTGTTATGGATTGGAATTAATAAATCATACAAGATGAATCACAGCCTGCTTTGTTCTGGGAAGGAGAAATTGAAAAACACAGCACAAACCTACTTTTCAAACTCCTCTGGTTCTTTGTTTTTCCATGCAGCGGGGCTGCTCACATATCTGGACCCCCCGAGAGAATATTGCTCTGTTGGCAATCTTGTTTAATAAAACCATTCTCTTTGAATCCGTGTGGGCTCTCTCCAGCTGTGGTCTGCACAATTGCCACCAACTTTCTTCTTAGAAGCAATTTCACAGAGAACAGGCATGATGTCACCTAAGATTTGGGTGGCTCCATTACCATTTCTTATGTCGAACCAGTAACATCTTCAAGTGCCCTGCAATAAGGAAAATATCCCAAACTCTTAAAAGCTCGGTCTGGTTGAAGAGTCTTTGGCTGTAGTTTTCTCCTCACTCTTCATGCAGTGTAAGAACTAAACTTTAGCAGTATGAGTACGTTATATATGAGCATGTGAGTGAGCAGTGGACTAATCTATGTTAAGGGAGAAGAAATACTCTATGAGAAGTAGCTGTCTTCCTTTGAGTTAAATAAGAGGATTACCAAAACTGCCCTTTCTCTGTTTAGCAGCTGGCTAGCTTAGCAAAGCTCAAAGACTGGATAACAAGTAGTCACCTGGGATGTTTGTAAATGACTCCAGTGCAGAATAAAAATAATAATAAAATAGTAGTCGACTTCACAGACAATGTTTTTCAAAGGGCTGATGCTAAGGCAGAAAACCAGAGACCTGCTCAGCTCATATCATGTTAATGTTATTTTGCATAATAATAACATCCATCCACCATTTCTTATAGTCTAACATGCAGGCGAATGTGAGGCATAACCGAACTTAACAGCAAACCTGACAATAAGACAAAACAACAAAATTAACATCTGAGATTTCTAACCAAGCCAGCGGTTACCCCGTACGTCTTGGCTTCAAAAAGCTCAGCCAACCTCCCTCTAGCCTTAGCTTAATTAATGCTCCTGAGCAAAGAAGCAACAAATGGATCTGGTTTGAGGGATAACGTTCAGCTCAAACTGCTACACCAAATTCCCCAAACTTAAGCACTTGATGTTCTCAGTGGCTTTGGGTGAGCTTATTTCCAAACACACAAGCTGTGTGAATGGACTGACAACAAACTCGTCCCCTAACCTGCCGCAGCTGTAACTCAGATAAACGGAAGGAGAAGGTTTGCCTCTGTTAAAGACAGATGCAGCCATCATTCAAGACTCTTGTGGTTTTTAGTTATTGATTTTAGTTATTATATTATTTTTTGTGCTATTCATTTTGCTCTTGTAATTCTGTAAATTCCACCTTTAAGGGACAATAAAAGATAATCTTATCTTATTTTAACATTTGAGCCACCTTTTAAATAACATGTAGGGGCACATAGCAGTTAGTAGGGGTGGGAGAAAAAAGTTGTGATATGATATATTGGGATTTTTTTTGTTTGACAATATCAAAATTAAAAAAAAAATCTTCTTCTTTTTTTTCAAATTTAAATCCTTCATTTCAGTCTTCATTTATAAGCTGAATTGGGAAAAAGTTAGCACTTTTCCCCAGCAGAGGGGAACTGTTTCTCTCTGACTCACATGATGTGCATTTTATGGACAAATATGTCTCCTGAAACAGTCTGCAGCTATCATCATCATGTAACATTTTCACATGGTCTGGTCTTAAAAAGCAAACTTAAAAATTGCAAAACTCAAAGAATCACAATTTAAATCGAATCAGCTCCCCAAAAATTGCAATAAAATTAAATCCTGAGGATAGAAATTTGTCCCAGCCCAGGCAGTTAGGTTGTGCAGCCCAGGATGCTACAGCCCTAAAGCAGTCAGCCCAGGTTCAATCACCTGCTGTTGCACCTTTCCCTCATGTCACTCCCTGCTCTCCCCCTCTTTCCTGCTCCAAAGTAAGGATATAAAAAAGAAGGTATGAATTCATGTAGCAACACATGATACTCAAATATTCACAACTCTCAACCAAATAGCAGTTGCTCTATGAGCTGTGTGTAACCTTCAGTTGTGACAGTATATGGGTCGTGTTTATAAGAGTAGTTTGTTTCTCAGTGGGTTCAATGAGGCGTCTGTCCACAGTAAGTGTTGCTCCCACCTGCAAGGAATCCTCCATCAGCTTGGCCTCTTTGTTGTGACCAACTGGGAAGAAGCTGGGAAACAAACTTCCACAGATGGGGTCCATGCCACCACTGTTTAAATGATTTAACAAGCTGTGACCTGAGCACTGATGTCAGAAAGTGTACGCTATATTTAGAGTTTTTCAGCTCTCTCCTTTGCCCTCAGAAAGACCATCTGTCCTCAAACACAACATGAACATATCTTCAGCATAAAGGTAACATCCGGTGTCCGCAGTCATAAGTCATAGCTGCCGTCAGAGTCATTTAATTTCTAGTTTGGCTGTGTTTTCATCTCTCTCTGACCTGCAGACCTGAGCAGCTGATCAGTGCGCTGCAGGCAGAGGAACACATGGGTCTTGGGTTTGCACAAAATGCTTTAAAGGTCCCATATTATGCAAAAATCACTTATTTAAGTCTTTTAGTTAAACTTGTGGGTCTTTGGTTTTCCTCCCAGCCCACAAAATTTGATATTTAATGAAAAAACCTGTACTTAGTAGTGCTTGTGAATGTAAAATCCTGACCTAAAACGAGCTGTTTGGAATTTCTGGGGTTGGCCGACGTCAGCGATTCCCTTTTTTGACCAATCAGGAGCAAGTCTAACCTGATTGATCTACAAGAGCAAATACCCCCGAACCCCCTCCCCGCCCACTCCTCTCCCCGCATCTGGGGAGAAATCTCTCCCGCAGAGAGTGTGACTGTTTTTGGCTGTAAACAGCCACATAGTTCCATGCACAAGCTTCCCATCTCAGAAGAAGACAAGTCTCAGTGGCTAGAGTTCATTTATTGAGGAAATGTGCCAGCTACACTCAGTAAAACTGTGCATGTGTGTGCTTGTCACTTCACTGCCACTGCCTTTCCAACTTTGGACAGTACAACAGAGGGCTAGTGGATAGACTGGTCCTGAATCCAGACGCATTACCAACCATCCACCAACAAACCTCAGACCCTGGAAATGTGAGTATTTTAAATGCTGTGTGCTGTGGAGCAGATGTAAGAGCTTTTCCTCAGTGTCCCCCCTGTCTCTGTGTTAGCTTCAGGATGCTAACTTTAGCTGCGGTTAGCCTGTTGTTTTATCCTGTAATGTTACGGTAAACGCGCTTCGCTGTTTTCTAAAAATTGTGCACTGGGAGCTCGTGGCGCCGATCTCAGTGACGCTGAAGAGCGGGGCACTATCAGCTGTGGCTCATTTACATATGAAGGTCACGCCCACTAAATCAGAGCGTTCTGAACAGAGGGGCTATGAGAGCCTGGAAACAATGCTGCTGTGCTTGATTTATTGGCTTTTTGGGCCAAAACATGTTACTACCATTTCATGAAGACATCAATGATCAATATCAAACTGCAGAAAAGGAGCAGAATATGGGACATTTGACCAAAAAACGCTTCTGACGAAAATAGAGTGTACACCTGTATGAATATTTTGCATTTTCTCACATAAAAATAACCAATTCTCTCGCAGAGTTGACCTCATCTGTGTGAAAGCCTCACTGTTTATTGTTCAGCCTGTTGGTTTTCTTATTGGTTTCCTGACAAAGGGACCAAACTAACTGACATAGTATAGCATAGGTTTACTATAGCACTGCTAAAGTCACATTATAATACACTCACTATTGACAAGTACCTCATGTAACCCCTTTTCAAAATCTATCCCTTTAAGTATCACACAGTCTTAATAAGGTGTATTAAGAAACCCACACTAGAGAGTTATCGTTCGGTTATAAAGGGGAGGAAAAGATGGGGGATACAAATAAAACGGCTGGCTGAGAAATAGAAAGGCAAAAGAAAATAATGATAATTCAACTGAGGAAAATGCCTATTTCAGCACACACTTCATGATCCACATCATGTATAATTAAATTTCCCCGTTGTGTTACATTAAATTGTAAAAGGATAGCCAACATTATGCTGAGCTGGATGAATTCAAATGTTTGAATCTCTTTGTTCATTTCCACTGTTTCATAAAGTAAGTTTTTTTCCCTTTCTCTGTATGGAAATCATGTTAAGGCGGTGTTTTTCCTCTGTCAGGACCTCTCACTGATGAGACCTCAGTGATTGCAGCTTTAAACAAATTGGTAGAATGGTTGCTTCATTAAAAGTTAAAGTAAATGGGCCTGAAACAGCAGTGTGTGTCTGCACAGACACAGTTACCGTCATTTTCAGATAGGTCTTATTAAACAGCTCGGTGGAGGATGATGTTGGTGAGTCAGTCCACGACTATGACCCCAACGGAAATGGCTAGTTAACTAACCAATGGCTCAGGATGAAACTTTGAGCAGATTTTCATGATTACTAAAAGATGGGGTGTGATGACTTCGAAAAGCCTCTGACTTCCCTTTGTAGGAGAGAAATCTGAGTTTGAAAAGAAAATCCTTAGATGAAAAACTTTCATTTTCAGTATAGAGATACTACCCATACAAATAGTCATCCACTTTTAGTTTTATGTTCACAAACACTTGAGATAGTGTTGAAAAAAACAGATTTTGATTTCATACAAATCATTGAAATCTTTTATTTGATTCTAAAGACAGCACCACCAGGACTCTTGTGTCTTGATTGCTCTGTTAAATGATTGGTTCCCAGCAGCCCAGGGTTTTCTTTGTAGTATTTTTCATTTAATGATATAAAAATGTTGTCAATCTGAAGCCAGCATTGAAGATCCTAAGATCGAATGGAAACCTTTAAATATTCTTCGGCATTAACAGCACTTTCTCAGATATCCATGCGACGGGCACTCTTGCATTACTGCACCAGCTCAGGTTCTGACTTTTGAGCTGTGTGCTGATAAAAAACAGGGTGATCCATCTCCCCCTTAGAGAAGAGGAAAAGACACCCATGATTTCCGACAGAATGGGCACTTGTGATTCTTCAGATAACAGGACAGCTTTCCATCTTGACAGAGTCCATCTTGGATTAACTCAGACAAAAAGAAATAGTCTGCACTTCTGGATTAACCTCTGGACCCATCATGTGTGTCTTTAATGCCACCGAGGACCCAAAGAGCACATCCATTCAGTATTCATGTTTCCATTCTCCCTTTTGTACAGAAATTTCTCATGAATTTGTAAAAACATGATGTACTATAGATTATAAAATCCAAAAATCCTTTTCTATTTAAGACTGAGAAATGGTGTTGTTGCATTGTAGTTATTTTCTCACAAAGCAGTGAACCTCCCTGAAATTTACTTCTAATAGGCTCACTCAGCCTCTCCAGGGTGTTGTGTTTTTTAGCCCTCTTATGAAACTAACCTGATGGGAGGTGGCCCTTTGTTGTTTTATTTGTTGAGCGCCATTTTCACCAAGCAGTCCGGTTTAGATCAGTACAGTTTGGTTTTGGGTTGGATCGGTTAAGCCTGTTTCCACAGCCAACCATGCCCTCTCTTGGATGTCTGAAGCCGCCACGCCAGTTGCATAATAGCGTGACACCATAGCAGCAAGACACAGTGCATCCCGCCAATCAATCCAACAAAGAAAGAAATCGCAACACAGTAAACAAAGAAAAAAACAAAGAAAAATCTGCTTGCTGTGAGGTCTTCACAAAAACTGCTCCCCCTGGCGGCTGGCTGCAGTATAGGTTTAAAAATCTGGCTTTCCAGCCATTCCAAATGGGCTTCGGTCAAACTTTAAAAAATTAATACTCCTCATAGAGAAGTTTCTCACGTCTGATTGTTGTGGTGATTTGAAGATATCATTAGGCTGCCCTGTATTCAAGCCCTCGTTTTTCTGAAAAATTTCGTTTTCATTAGTAGCTTTACGTAACGTTTAACGATGATTGACAGCTGCCGTTCTCGTGTTTTTCAGGGATTTTAAAATATGTTGAGAGGTAGAGTCAAGAAGTGATTAGACTCTCAAAATAATTGTTTTTGTCATTATTTTTGTCACCCAGCTCCACTCAGATTCTCCCAGATTCCTTCATTGTCTCTACTGCGCAGACTCTGGCTGCAACTGCTACCAATGGCAGCGCCTGTGACGGGGGTATTTTCAAAACTGTTCAATGATGAATGGAGAGCCACGCTGTCCACTCTATATACAGTCCATGAAAGCAACAATGAAGGACATCCAGCAATTCACCTTCGTTGTGACTGGCATGTGGCTCTTTGTTACAAAGCGTAATCAAGCTTTGTTCCGGAGAAGACTGTTCCACAAAGAGAAATACAGCAGCTGCTGTAACACAGTAAGTGACGATTCTTTCAACCAATCAACGAACTGCAGTGTTGTAGCTCCACCTTCTGGGGTCGGATCAGGATGTTTGGCACCCAAACAGAAGGGTACCAAAAAGTCGGACAGTTTGTCTCAGTTATTTGGGGATCTGTCCTGGGATTAGTCAGTGGAAATGCCATACCAAGATGATCTGAACTGCACTGGTGGAAATAGGGTTTTGGTTTGTTTTTTACGGTGACACAACTTTGTTGTTTTGTTGTACCTGTCCTACCTGTTTCTTGTTAAGTTTAAGGGGTCTTTTTTGATGCCTTTAATCAGAGAGGATAGGACAGTGGTTAGAGTAGGAAACAGGGTGAGAGTGGGGAATGACATGTGGGAAACAGGCCACAGGCTGGATTTGAACCGGGGCCGCCCGCTCAACGACGAACCTTATGGGAAGCAACCTGGACCACCATCTGCACTCCTTCCCTGTCCCACCTTTGAAAAATGAAAAATGTGTTCCTGTTACTGAATTACTGCCATTCAGTAAATTTTATTGTTAGTTATAAAGGGTTTTAATTCTTTATTTGGTTATAATTATGTAATATTCCGAAGTGTAGCTAATGACACTGAGGTCAAGCTTACTTGTACTTAATTGATGTGAAGTGTTGATTAGTCAATGTTAGCATGCTAACATGCTAAACTGGGATTTATAATGGTGAATATTTTCCTCTTCTTAAAATAATCTCTAAGTTTTAGATTCGATCCTGTGCACAGTTTCACCTGTTACCCCAGGATGTGGGAGCAACAGTGGCCTTAAACAGAAATAGTTTTTTGGATGATGGAGTCTGGTAATACTCAAGGACAGACCTTAGTTCTGGCCATAACACAGCTCGATGGTAGAAAATCTAATAGTCTCAGAGAAGAAATCGATTTGCAATTTCTGTCGACACTGGTCTGTTTTCGTGTAATCTTGTTTCTAAAGTTTTGTACAGGAATACATGGCATGCAGTGAGGTTCCAATTAGTTTAGGCATCACTTGAAAAATAGGTGATGACACAGTTGCGCAGTCAGTCAGTTTTAGCTTTTCACTTTCCTGGGTCATCTGTCTGTGTTTTTTTTTTAAGCAGGGCTGTGCAGAGGTGTGCCGAGGAGGAAGCAGGTCCCAGGTGAGCGCTAACTAGCCAAGCAGCACCCCTCCTATAACCAGCCCACTGAATACCACTGGGGATCCATGCTAAGGCAGGAGCCGTGTGGGGCTAGCTGGAATAGGATTGGCAGAGCGAAGAGCAGCCTTCACACTTACAGAGGCTGAGTAAATGAACAGCCAACAATAGAGGACACCAGGGAGGGAGAGGCCATGTTTCTGCTGCCCACTCATTGTGCTGTATAACACGAGTGGACACAGGATGGCTGTCTGGGTGGCTGGCTGGTCAGACGCCCGTCTTTCTGCTTCATCACACATGTCAAGACCAACAAGAAGGGGAGAACAAGGACTGAATAGGAAGAAGAGAAAGTGGCAGAAATTGAACAAGGTAATAAAGAAAAGGAGGGTTCTGTGATCTGATAGAAGAGTTTTAGTTTTCAATCATCTTTAAATGAGGAGCTTATACAAAGAGGTTTTCAGATATTGGCAGACAAAATGTAGCTTGGAATAAAAAAACAGAAAATCAAATTGTGAATCCTACAAAAAGCATTTTTCTTTTTTTTTTTTTGGGGGGGGGGGGGGGGGGGGGGGGGGTTTACAATCACACTTGCTTCGACCCTCAGTCTGACCCTGAATCATTGTAAGCTTCGCCATGAATGCAAAACACAGGCATCCTAAACATGAGGGATGAGAGAAAGCGCTCCAGTCCCATTGAATTACTCACATCATATTTCTCACCATGTACAATTAATAAGGGCTATTGAATTTGTGACCACGCGTCAAGAATAATAATTGCAATATTTCCTTCAAGGATCATTTGTGGATGATTTATGCTTTTGAGCCAAAGAGAAAATTCAAGAAAGAGGGACTTGGAGAAAAAGAATCAATACATGACACATTGTGGTATTACTTCATGCCAGCCTTCATAGAAAAGGAATCATTCAGGCAGATAAAGGTCTGATAATAAGAGCCACGCAGGGGGCAGAGAGGCTGCAATGCAAAGTTTGGAAATGTGCTTCACAGGTGGCTCTTAATCTTGGAGATGAGCTGAATTCAATGCACAATAATTGTTCTTGATTAAAGGTCAGTTTAAGTTAGTGTCTGTGTGTAGTGGCGTGTGTATGTGTGTGTGTGTGTTTGTGTTGGCAGGCGGCTGAGGGACCTGCTGGGGATGTTTGTTGCCTCTAATGGATGGCCACATTTAAGACGCTAAGAGCTAATAAAGAATAATGGGCCCCTGGCTTCACTCGGGAGGACGACGTGCTATTTTTGAGTTCATGAGAGAAAGCATCATCTCTGGGATTAAAGAGTATCGACCGATGAAGAGTAAACACTGAGATGGCGTGCCACTGACCCATTTGGTAAAGCTGTGGATGGAGGAAGACAAACCCAAATGGGGCGCTGCGATATTGAAGACTGAGGAAGGGTCAGCAGGGATGTAATTACGGGACACTGAGAGGGGCCTCCAGGTGCTGCAGGGAGGCCTAAAACAGTGTTATCACAGCGGGAGACTACAGAAAGAGAGACCACAGGCATCCTGAGCATCCTGCAGGCACAGAATAACACGTCCTTTGTGCCAACCAGTGCACATGGCTGGGGGGGAAAGGGGATGAGAGCTTTTGGCTCAGGTTTGGAGGGTGAGACAAGCACATATCTGTGTGCCAATCAGTATTCCCCTGGCCTCTCCGGAGTTCCCTAAAACATAAACTGCCCTCCTTAATGAATCCCTTCCCTTCACACGAGCCTTTATTGCAGAACGATATCGTAAATCAGGCTAAATACAGAGCTATTCTACGGGCAGAATCAGTCGGCCTCTTTGTGAGCACAGAGGGACATTTAACTGTGAGCTCTGTTACCACGAGGAACAAGTGGACAAGGGGCAGAGGAGGCCAAGGAACACATGCTATTTACTTCAGGTGAAGTACAGATACTTGTGTGGAAAATATTGCGGCAAAAGCACAAAAACTGGGAGTTTACAGATAAAAAGGTTGAAAATTAGAGGCCCAGAAAGGAACTTCCGACAAACTACAAAGGTGATGGTAATAAGCAAGAACTCCTGACACTTCTAAGACAACTAAAGAAAGTTCAGGTCTTGAGATTTTCCAAAATTTTCCTTCAACAAAATAAAAAGTCACACATATCAGGTGGCTGGTGGTGTTCGACAGTCTTATACAGCTTGAATACTTTGATTTGTTTAGTGAGGGGCCACCTGATAGAGAAAGAATGAGGAGGACAAGTCTTCTGTCTCTGGGTTTGTATCATGACAACAAGGATGCGGTTGTTTCTACAACACACACATAACAACAGAAAACATGATACAAGCAGCTCGGACAAGCTCTAAGTGAGTAATAAGCAACAAACTCTGCTCAACATGAACAAAGCCATCACCCCACCCACTCGCTTGTAGTGGATGTTCCAGACTATTACCTGCTGTGCTCACACATTGTCTGAGCTCTATTCACACATCTTACATAAAAGACGCTTTATTTGAGGGTCTGGAATCCACTATTATGTGTTATAGCCTCCATTTGTTTGTGGTCCAAGTAGTATTGACTAATCCTGAACCAGCAGGCTTTGGTGCACAGAGTAAAAACAGTCTGTTCAAGATCAAAAACTCTGACTTGTGTGAACAGACTGCTCAATGCTGAGTCATGAAAAACTGACACGCATCCCTGATCCCCGAGATTGTTTTTAAATGAATCTGAAATGAATCAGCCAACCTGAAGAGAAGACAATGAAACTGAGACCTTCCAGAAAAAGATGCACAAGTACACCAAGAATTGATGGCGTATCTTATCCAGTTTAAACATGGACACCTACCCCTTTTGCACCAGTGCTTAGTTTGTTCCAATCAGGTTCTTCCAAGGAACCGGTTTAGTTTTCTATCAGCAATGAGGCAAATTGGAGCCACGTCATTGCGTCACTGTAAAACATCAGTGCATCACTGCTTTGGCTCCAGACACTGGAGAGAGCAACGAAGTCGGCACTGGGACGTTTAAAAATAGGAAGAGATTTGTTTTTCATTACTTGTTCCCAACTGTCTGCTACAAGAAGTGTGCTCTTCTCTGTTTCTGTGTGTGTGTGTGTGTGTGTGTGTGTGTGTGTGTGTGTGTGTGTGTGTGTGTGTGTGTGTGTCTGTGTGTGTGTGTGTGTGTGTGTGTGTATGTGTGCGAGCCCATCAGGGCAGATCACTGCTGTGTGTAATACAGTGCAGAGAAGAAATGTACATACATGAGGCAAAAATGATATCCCGTCTTGTGAACAAAATAAATACAAGAATACAAGAATTTTTAGTCTGTTTAATAAAATGATAAGGTATAGACCTGATCTATGAGAGGGGCGAGGCATTGGTGCTTCAATTTCATCTCCATTTCAAGTTCTGAAACTCCAACCAAACAGCAGACGGCTCGCCCAGCAGCTTTCCTTCCTAAAAAATGACTGTTTTTCTGATCATAGGTCACTGTAGCCACGCTCCCAGCCCCTGATATGGTCAGTGCTTCATTCTGGCCCAGCAAAGACTTGGTGCTTGCTAAGCACATGTTCTGGAGCCAGTTCTTTGTCAGTGGAAACACACAGAACCAGTGTTGAGTCAGGCACTGGCCTGGAACTAGCACTAGCACCAGTTCTGTCAAAAGGTGGTAGCTGTTAGCTTTCACTGCAAAGGTGTGATGCAGGTTGGCTTGTTGCTCTAAGTCTGCTCTTACATTATTTGCAGCATTGGCCACTGATGTCGCCCACACTGAGGCTTTAAAGTTTCCTGTTCTGTGGATCATCTTGTTAATCTTTTATCTCATTGTTGTAGTGTTTTATCTGTTCTGAGTCAAACAAACATGGGTGGGTACACCCAAAATTTGTTTCCTTGTGTTTCATCCATCCCATTTGGTTGAAATTGGTCTTGATACACAGAAAATAGCTTGCAATGATGCAAAAAAAGCCTATTATTAGTTATTTACCTCAAATACTTGAGGCTTGAGCATGTTTCAGGGAGCAGAGCATAGGTTTAATCTAGTAGGTAGCATAAAACTTAACAATAAACAAGTATTTGCACTTATGTTGCTGCCTACCTCTGACGTTAACACTGCAAAAAATTGAAATCTTATCAAGTGTTTTTGTCTTATTTTAAGTAAAAACTGACAAATTACACTTAATATGAGCCACATTCAGTTGGTCACTCCAGAAAAATGTCTTGTTTTAAGTTGTTTAAAGAGAAAATAAGATCTGAATTGCTTGGAATAAGTTAAAAAAATGTTTTCCAATGGAACAAGAAAAAATTGCTCAAAAATTTGCTTAGACTAGAATAATGTCTTAAAACAAGAAACTTTTCTCTTGTTCCATTGGCAGTTTTTTTTACTTGTTACAAGAAATTCAGACCTCATTTTCCTCTTTAAATGACTTGAAACAAGACATTTTTCTGGGCTGGTCAGGTGAATGTGGCTCTAAACAGACATGTTCTACTTAAAATGAGACAAAAACACTTGATAAGATTTTAGTTTTTTGCAGTGAACACATCAGCATACCACTCAACCTCATCAGTGTCCCAGTCTTTGTGAGTAAGTTACCAAGAAATAGTCTCATCAAGGAACTGAGTCCAGTCTAACGGAGTGAGTGTTGGACAGACACAAGCAAAGCAGATTGATGATGTATAACGACGCCTGTCTGAGACGCTGCTGTTGGAAATGAAGCACTGTACCCCTCTGATGAGTGAGGACCAAGGGCCAGCCTCCAGTAATGAAAGTGGGTGTGAATCAAGCCAGACTATGTTTTTTTTTCTCCTGCAAGGGTCAAGACACATCAATAAAAACTTTTACAAACTCAGCAAGTATAACTTCAGGGTTCAACTGGGGTCAAAAGAAAAAAAAAAACTCACTGAAGCACCTCAGCTAGAGCCAAAATCGTGAGGCTTTTCAGAGGAACCAGGGAACGATAGCTGTAAAACCCTTAAAAGTTAATTAAATCAGTTTATATAGTTGGTACAAAGGGGAGATTTTCCCCTAAATCCTCTCATTTATACCCAGGTGTGGAAAACAGAGCTTGTAAATGAAAGAGCTCTGTAGGGTCTCTGCATGCTCAAGTGCCTCCTTTTCCAACCTGCACCATCTAAAACTCTACAGGTAAACCTCTCCCCAAGGTCATCCACATATAGGATGATAAATTCAGCCTGGAGCTTTCCTGACAGGCCTGAATCCCTAGAAAAGGCAGCCACACTGAGAGCCTTTTTCACTCACTGTTTGTGAGTCCTATATGGAGCTTTCTACGAGTTCTTCTCTGAATCACTTCCTGCACCAGACGCTGCATTTATTGCTAAAGAGTATACGTAACGGCCTTGAAAAAAACTGATCTGGATTGTATAATAACTCTCAATTATATTTCATAAATGCTCAGAAAGGATGTC
This sequence comes from Halichoeres trimaculatus, assembly GCF_033239565.1. NCBI lineage: Eukaryota > Metazoa > Chordata > Actinopteri > Labriformes > Labridae > Halichoeres > Halichoeres trimaculatus. The sequence continues at coordinate 22,264,508 of NW_027437183.1, forward strand.
TTCATTTGACAGCGAACAGCTCATTCAGATAAATCACTGGTTATAATTTGGAGGCTGTACAGACTTATTCGTTTGAAAAGAATGATGTGAATAAAGAGGAACAGGTTTTTTACTTCACTCAAGGCCATGCTAAGTGAGCCTGTTTGCTTAAAATTTCCGTTTCGGTTTCTAAATTGAGTTTACTTTCATATGAAAAGAAGCAGAAATTGAAGAGGATGGCCAGACCCAGCTGACAGTCACATCTGGACTGTCACACTAGCAGAAAAACAGCTGTTAGTTGTTTCAGGCTAGTAAACAAGGACCCTAAATTCATGTGAACCGTACAAAAACAGACTGACAAGAACTGGATGTGGATTTTTTTAAGTCCACATCACATTAAAAAAACTTTTATCTTGGTATGTTTATTCTCTTTTTTCATCTGACATTATAAAACTGTTGAGCAAAAAGCATGAATCTCACTATAAGATGCCTTTTGTTTGAAATACTCCATCATTATATGTGTCATGGTACAGAAGCTGGCGAGTGCAAAAGTGCTGCAACAGCCAAAACGCCATCCAATTTGGAAAAAAGGCCATAAATTCGGAGCTGTAACTTTGATTCTGCATAAAAAGTGCAAACAAATGCAACAGCAGCAACAATGTGCAAATGAAAAATGTTCTGCAAAAATAGCCACGGCACATGCCACAGCTCAGCATCAGCTAATTTTGATCCCCCATCACTCCAAAAACACGCGCCAAAGAAAAATGCTGCAAATCCAGTCATCATAAGAGAAATGATCAAGGCCTTTTTTTATTTACATTTACAGCATTCATAAAAGGTACTTAGCTGCTCTGTTTTGTTGACTTTGTTGTGCGTGGGTAGAATAAGGGCTTTTTTTGTGCTGGCAGCACCCAACACCTCAGTTTCAGAGCTGTTGTCCTGAATCACTTCCACTTCTCTTTGCAGTGACTGATTATGTTTTTAATTTCTCTGTATGCTTCATATTTGTTTTTTTTATAGAGTTTTACCCAGGAAAGGTTTAAAAAAATGTTGGGAATCATGTGGCTAAAGCCATGTTTTCACCAAGCGGTCCAGTTTAGATCAGTACAGTTTGGTTCAGGTCAGATCAGTAAAGCCTGATCCTGTTTGCGTTACCACAGCCAACCGTGCCCCCTCGTGGTAGGTGACACGTAAGCTTGACGTTGACTGTGGCGTCAGCTCTACGTTATAGAGCGACCCTATAGTAGAGTGATAAAACCAATATACCAGAAAAATGCGACAAAGTGAACAAAGAGCAACGATAGAGGACATCTCTTCTTTGTGATTTCCATGAGGCCTTTCAAGCTTTGTTTCAGAGAAGGCTGTGTGCCGCCAGGAAAAATACAGCAGCCATTGTTGTACAGTAAATGATGATGATTCTTTCCACCAAACAACGGACTGCAGTGTTGTAGCTCCATCATCTGAGGTTGGATTGGCATGTCTGGCACCCCAACAGAAGGCTACCAAAAAGGAAATGATACAGTAATTCGGGGGCCTGTCCCAGAATTAGTCAAAAGAAAAGCCACAAAATGTGTGCCGTGCCAAGATGGACCAAACTGAACCACTTGGTGGTAATGAGGTTTAAGTGGCAGTTGGGAGCCATATCCTTCACAAATAGTTGTAAATTTCTGCCACTTTTGCTGGCAAAGCTGATCATAAAAAATCATCTATATCTTGATTTTCATTAGTCATGGATGAAGAAAAGACAACTATGAGTGTAGCTGTGATTTCCTGAAAAATATTACTGTATAGCACAGTGGGTGCTGCACCCAAAAAGGCAGTTAACAATGGGGGATTTGGGGCCCTTTGGACCCTGGACTGTATTGGTCTTGAAGGAAAATAAAAGGTGCTGCCTGCCATTTAAAGCTGTTAGTGGACACAGGCCCTTAAATCTGTATGATAGCTTAAGACAATGTTCAGGGCGACGCTAGGGTCTCACTTGATGAAGATCCCTTTATTAAAATGTCCTATATCAAGGTGTACTGGGCACCATAATCTGGTAAAAGTGTCCTTACGTTTGGTTACATTGTGTGATTTCCATCAATAATCATTTTCAAGTTGATTTTAGCATAAATCTTTGGTTTGTATCTCAGCAGGCTCTCAGCTTTATTAAGTTAAAATTGGACATCTACTTACTTCAAACCTTTGGTTATTGTTTTTCTGAACTGGACATTATCTGAAGCAAATTGTTACCAAAGTGAAATGCTGAAAAAAATAACCTGTGTTATCACTTCAGGTAGATATTTTACCCCGAAACAAAGATAAAAACTGAAAAAAAGTTTATTTTTTACTTGGAACAAGAAGCACACAAAGTGTCTTTTTAGTCTGGCTTCAAGCGACTTAAAATAGTCCCTTGTCTCCTCATTAAGGAAAATGGGTACTTCATGTCAAACCTATCTTCAAAACTAATTGGACAAGATTTTAAGTTGATGCAAAACCTAGTTGAAACTATCTTCCAAGAAGTATCACAGACTACAGCGATGAAGCGCTCCTCACACAGCACAGGAGCACAGTTATTATGATACATCTTTTATAATACACCTGTGTTTTCGTGTTTATCCTCATTATTTCAGGACTGAAACGTCTACTATAATAATAGAAGAGGTTGATGACGTTGCACTCCACACAGATGTCATTGTTTTACCTTTGAAAACAGGTCAAGGTCTATCCTTGTTTTGCTTTACTGCACATTCTGCACTTCACTGCAAAGAGGGACAAAAGAGTCGAATGTGGAAAGAAACACGATGAAACGGACACTAAAGATATCTCTCGCCTTGGGATATAGGGGCTCAAAAGTTCAAACTCTGGTCATCTTAAGTGTTTTGTGTATATTAACACATACTGAAAGACCACTTCAGCTCCGAGTTCTAAGTATTTTCTATTTCACATTCATAGAAATGTACAGATCTCCTTTCCTTCTGTAGATGTGTCTATTCACCCCACGTTGCCTCATTCCCTCCTGAAAAGAGCTTTTATTGTGGCTTCAGATGGACTGGCTTTAAATCTGCAGTTTAACCTAAAACCTGTCAGAGGGGAAACTAACTCCATGAACAAGTAGGTCTATTTTGGACCAGGGAGGGGAAAAAGCTATTAAAGCTGGAAGAGAGAAATGTTTCTATTCCAGACTGGATCAGAGAGAAAAGTATTGTGCTTTCACACCCCTGACAAAATCTTTTAGTTTTAAAGAAATATTTCTGACTAGCAATGCAGCGGGGCACATATTTTGTTTTTCATTTGAAGTTTGTCTCAGTGATTGACAGGAACTCACTCTGCACTCCAGGAAACTCTGTAAGAATCCTGGAAGACTCAACGATTCCTCTTGAGCCGGCCATGCAGACGGAGGCTTTCGAAGTGTGGAAACAATAGGTAACGAAACAGAAGCTAATTATAATTCTGGTTCAACAAACATTTCTTGGACTTGGAAAGAAGTCTCACTGCTTGAGTGAATCCTCAATAGGCCAAGCCGAGGGTTTGTTTTTCTGGTAAACTATTGTTAGATTTAAAAGCAGGAGGGGCAGGGAGCAGCCAATATGAAGATTTAAGCTTTCTGAAAAGAGAAATGTTAAAGTGAGGCACACTTAGCATACTAAATAACCCAATCAGAAATAGCACCTGGCTTACCTGTGAAGTCTAGCCTGCGGCTAAATAACTAGAAGCTTGCTAGTCTGTCCTCAACTGCCTTCTGACCATATCATTAAACATGAGTTTAATAATGAGCAAGGAAAAAGTCTATTATCTGATTCTGAACTCACATTTGAAGGAACGTCAACATTTATCAGGGTTTTTTTTTTTAAAACAGACTGTTATGGTCAGGCTCTGATACTTCCTATACTATGTGATTAATGCAGCCAGCTCTTCAGGCTCACAGAGCAGTTACTTAAATCAGGTGTTACCCAAAGTTTTAAATCCAGTACCCCAAGATAACAGTTCCAGAGCCTTGCCTTTGCTATTACTTGGGCTGGTGAAATGTTGCACACAGCGGGGTCAGCATTAATATGACCATCTTAAAACAAGCATAAGAAAAAAATACAAAAGGAAACAACAGCAAAGCAACCAGTCATTACGATTAAAAAAAGCCTTATCCATAGAATGTAAGTTATTTCCACATTTTGACCACAGCAGTGAACTCAAATCAAAAAAGCAGACACACAGCAGAATCTGTCTGTCAGTTTCATACTAAATTTGATGCACATGCCTTTGTATGGATGTTGTTGATCAATTTTGATATATATATTCTTTTTTAATAATGGAGAAATTGAGACTTTTAATATGTTTAAAAAGGATCTAATTTGTCTTGTAAGCCCCCTATCAGAGACCAGTGGCTTTAATGATTGCATTTAGTATGAGCAGTGTCTGCAATAATGAAGGTTGTGCTTTTTATTTTATTATTTTTGTTAAGCCAGCACATTTGAAAGTTCTTCAGAGACAAAAAATGGCTGAAACCAGGAACAGAACACAGGAAGGAGGGTTCAGCTGTCGTCGAGTCGCCAGAAAGTGCAGCTGCAGTCCTTCAGCAGTTGGATACACTCTGCAGAAATACAGACCAACAAACAGCTTAGAAGACAGTCCAAGATCTGGGCATCCAAGGGTTTCTTCAGCAAGAAATGGCTGCATTCCACATGTTCAGGGAAAACCACAGGAGTACACGAGGAACTGGAGAGCCAGGAATAGGAAGAAGATTGTGTTGTCCGATGAGTCCAGTCTCCAGCTTTATCTTCCTCCTGCTGATGTGAGGAGACGCAGAAGGCCAGGCCAAGCGCTATCTCCAGCAGGTACAGGAACTTCTGTCAGCATGGTGGAGGAAGTCTCATGGCTGCTGTTGGTCATCTCACTGTCTGTGATGGCACAGTGAACTTTGACCCAAGTACTGTGCTATTCTCCAAATCTGCATGCTTCCTTCTGTACGTGCACTGTCCCGTTGAGGTCAAAACTGGACGTTTCAACAAGAATGACCCTTGCCACACATCCAGGTCCAATAGAACTTGGCTGCAGGAGCACAATGCCCAGGGCTTAGGATGCGGTCACACTGGCAAACCATGCCGTGCTTGAGCACAATTTACTCCTCTGTTTTGGCACACTTGGGAGAGGTGGGCTTTAGCACGGTTTACTTCATGCACGAGCACAAGCACGCGGGCAGCGCGGGTGTTCTATGACGTATGATCACTGCAAGCACACCTCTAGACAATCATTTCAAACAAAGCTGTTGGAGGGCTGTGTTGGGCCACAACGACTTACCATAAGTCAAAGAGTTCCTAAAGTTGTAGCAGTGTTGTCTGTGTCTCATTGTGCTGACTCTGATCAGTTCGCATTTTATGTTAACAGATGCTTCATGATGATGTAGGCGGGCCATGGGCGTGTGTGATACCAACTAAAGTCTGGTTCATATTGGAGTAGTGTAACCGCTGGCCATACTCTCCAGTGGGGGAACAGCGCTGCAGGAGGGGGGGACAATCATGCTTAAGCACGGCACGATCTGATGGCCAGCTCAATCCCTGGACATGAGCTCTATTGAAAATCTGTGCTGTATTGTCAAAAGGTCTGTTTCAAATCCTAAACCAAAGAATTGTCAAAAAACTTTTTCCAACTCTATATGTTTTGTGAATCAGCAAGAACGTTCTGCTCTGAAATACAGTATGCACTAACTTGTTCACTAACATTTAGCTTCTAGAGCAGGATCTAAGGTAAAGTTGCTTACTGCTTATGGATGGCAGAGTATTTTGTAGCTCCGGAGAGAGTTGACAGCTGGAATAATAAAGTTTTAGTTCAGGAGGGCTACATCAGAGTCTGTTTTAAACAATATAAACATACAAGGCCATGTTAACGTTGCACTAGCTGTAAAACGCCTGGTTGTGTTGAGAAGCAGCCACCGGAGAGATGCTCTGTACAGCCAAATGAGCTCTTTTTTCCCTTGGTTTTCTTACAACAGTTAAGATTTATTTTCACTCAGGTTTTGTAGATGGTTTAATGAGACTCTCCGCTCTGGTATCAAACATTCATTTTTAAGATTTCAAGCCAAGTTTACAGAGGCGTTAAAGATAATGAGAAAAAGAGGAAGGAGAAAGAGAAAATCAATCATCTACAGTTTTGTCCTTTATCACCTTTTCCTTATCAACTTCATACTGCTCCAGTGGAGTTTTTCAGCCTTTTGCAAGACAGCTGAGGTTATAACTCTGACAAAGCTCTGATGCACTAAAAACAAGCTATAAAAACATCTTCTTTTTAACAGCACTCCCAAAGATCTGTATGCCTGCGTGCACAAGAGAAGACATCTTATTAAAAGTATTACTAAAAGAGCTGTTCATATTTGAGAAGTATTAGATCCAACAACATGAGCTCGACCTCAGAGATACACGCAATTGTGTTTCTGAGGCTGCTGGCAGTATTGTACTTTGGTTTTCCAATCTGCAGACTTAGGAATTCAGCATTTCAGCTCAGTGCATTTGGGGTTCACACTGTCTCACTCATAAGCAAGCCAGGCATGAAATCACATGGACTGACAGGTCACTTGCTCATTGGAGGGTTCTGATGACTTGTCATCCTCTGTCAGCGGGACTACACACTGTAAAACCTGTGAGGAAAAATCCAAACAAACCTCATTCTGATGACTGACAGCAAGTCATTCTACACTTTACTGTGCTGGAGGGGATCTTTTATATTCTCTGGTGGTCCCAAACAAAGAGAGCTAATAAAGAAATAGTCAGATATTGTAAGAGCTGTGGTTGAGAGCTGGACATCTAGCCGCGGGCGAATTGGCTTTCGAATAAATGTCAGACATATATGTTGAATATCAAATATGGTACCTTCAATCACACTTCTGTTTGAGTGAAAATGAATCGAACGACAGCTTTGAGGTTTAAACCCCAGAGTTTCTTCTCAGTAGTCTAAAAAGTAGTTCAACCAAAGCTTACAGAAGGTTTTTGTTCTTTTGTTTCAGTGACAATGGGCCTCATTCACAAACAGTGCAAATGCACAAATTTGTGCTCAAATCGTTCATACAAACGTTTGACACACAAATCTGTGATTCATCAATATTTGCTTTCTTTAATTTGTTCTTACTCTGCGAACAAATGTAGAACCTCCTCATGACCTCCTCAAGATGATGATCAACTCTTTCAGAAAAGTAACAGAAACACATGATCTTTTAACTTAATGCGTGACATTTTTAAACAATTTTCAATAAAATTAAAATATATATATATATATATATATATATATATATATATATATATATATATATATATTTCAATAATTAAAACTGGGGCTGTACGGTTAGCACTGCTGCCTCACAGCAAGAAGGCTATTGATTTGATTCCCAGCTTGGCTGGTGGGCCTTTCTGTGTGGAGTTTGCATGTTCTCCTGTGCATGTGTGGGTTCTCTCCGGGTCCTCCGGCTTCCTCCCACAGTCCAAAAGCATGCTCATCGGGTTAATTGGTCACTCTAAATTGCCCGTAGGTGTGAGTGTGTGCGTGAATGGTTGTCTCTATGTGTCAGCCCTGGGATTGACTGGCGACCAGTCCAGGGTGTACCCCGCCATTCGCCTAATGACAGCTGGGATAGGCTCCAGCCACCCGTGACCCTGAACAGGATAGGCGGTTCAGAATGATAGATAAATAATAAAAAAATGTGAAATTACTAAATGTTCTAATGAACCTTGATATTTTTGTTTTACAATACAAAATATCACAATGTACATTTTAAATGCCACAGTTTTTAAGTTAATTAAACAGTTGGGCATGGTTAATGCAGCATTAGAGGTCAGTTATAAAGCACGTTTCAGAATCCAAACTGACAAACATGAAATAACTGCTACTCTTTATGACGTTTTCTGGGCACATACAGCTTTAGCGTTCACTCAAACTTATTTAAATATCCAGCAAATGTTTTAAAATATGAGGTTTATGTTTTGGATATGTGTTGTGATCTCCATCACAGCACCCAGGAGAGCCAACTGATTATCAAAACCAGAAACGGGTTTTATTGCCAAGTGCATTTGCACATACAGGGCATTTGACTTGGTGTATTGGTGCTAACAATTAACTCATTCACTGCCAGCTGTTTTCAGAGCAGAGAGCTTCATACTGCCAGCCATCAAACATAATTGACGTCTATAGACGTCAATGGCAGTGAAAGAGTTAACAAGGAGACAATGTGAGACTGGTGACTGTTTCAATTAAATTTAAATTAAAACATAGTTAAGATAATAACAAATTTCAGATATAAAATGTGAAAACACAGAAAAATATAAGAAAATTAAAGAATGTAAAAAAATGAGAAACAAAAGATACAAGGTTCAATGTGGAGCTGTGCGATTTAAAGTCCAGTGGGCAGTAAAGAGAAAAAATTCAGTTCCATGAGGAGAGTCTGGGTTATGTTGGAGGAGGGGGGGGACATTGATCACTTTGTGAAGACTCCTAGTGAAGGGACGGTATAGTGGGTGTGTGTGTGTGTGGCTACCTCTGTTGACGTGGGTGTCGAGGTCGATGGCACCTCCCCCTGATGCACCACACTGATATCCTTATATGGATGAATTGAGGCGTGGTAGTATGCTGATTGGGCCTGTCAATTTAGAATGATCCTGATTCACTAACATACGCACGGTGGAGAGAAGAGAATTGGCTCGTGTGCGCATGTCGTTAATTCAACGGTGGCTCTGCATAAACACTGAACTTGTGCGCAGAGTAAAATCATTTCTGCGCATTTATTAGTGAGTGAGGCCCAAAAAAGAGCAGATTAAAGGAGACATGCAGAAGAAGCTTTTAACACAGCAGGTAAAAATGTGACGACACAGGTTAAGTTATTGCTATTACCATTATTATGATTAAAGTTAGCTTCTGCTATTCTCTGTATCACTGCTGCCCAGAGCTCTATTTCCTGTAACATGAAGAGATATACCGAAAATAAATCACAAGTTCACTTCCTAGCTCCCTCTGTGAAATTGTGTGCGACTCCAGATCTCTTATCAAATAATTGATGGAGTTTTTTTCTATATCCTCCCCTCTCAGGTTTTATGCACTTTGTATGCTTTTATATTTGAGGATCAGTTCTTTTACTTTATTACTTTTCTCCTTTTTGTCTCAGAGATGAGCTCATGTTTGTTGTCTCGTATCACAGAAACCGACCGACTCTTCACTTCTCATCTGTCTTCATTCACAGGCAGCTGCTGTCTCACAGATCAGCCCTCCTCTCTCGCCTGGTCAGCTCACAATATGTCTCCAGACATATTTCTCATCAAGACAAAAGCAGCCTTGTCGGCTCGCAGGTCAGATCCTGGATGTTTTTTTTTGTTTTGGATGAACCACCCTGAGGAGACCAGATAAGTACAACACCTGTAGATGTTTTATAGGTGCTTCACCCTTATCATGCTGTGGTTTTTCCTCATCCTATCCTCTCTGTCCTTTGACATGGATGTTGTGGAAGCGGTCATACTTATTTCAAGAACGCAGGACAGCAGTGTTTTTTTGTGATCAACTTCAAAACCTCTGTCAAAGCAATAAAGCCTTTTGTCAGTTCCAGACAAGCTATAAGAGAAAAAATAACCCAGCAGAGAAATGCCATACCCAGAGGAAACTTGAAAAGACTCAGCTGGCAAAAGCTTGCGGTTTCTTCACTTTTCTGAGCTAAATCAGCCATCCTACGCATGGCATGTGCAATTAAAGATGGAGCGCGGATTACATCACTCTGAATTTCAGCTGCTGCTATAGTCCCCCAACATCTCATTATGAGATTTTTACACAAAAACCTTCAAGGTTCCGTGAGAAGCACCAAAACAGCATGAAAGAAGGCAGAAATAGAAATCAAAAGCAGCCCAGCAGGGCTAAGAAACCACTTGCCGACTGTTTGTTTGCACTTATCTCAGGCTTATGAAGGGGAATAGTTATGTCCTTTGAGTGAGCAGTGCTTCTGTGAATTACTCAACTGTTCAAGAGGGAAAATAATTCAGTCATAACTTTATATTGTGTTCAGTGCTTGGTACTCAAAGGATACAAACTGTTTTATGACAAAGAACACAAAACTTTAGCTTCAAACCAGTTTCTGCTGGTGAAACACTGAGTCATTTCAGTGTTTTTAGGGTCACCGTACGCATGACCCTGGATACCTGAATATGTCAGTCATCGCTGTTGCTGTTTTAACCTCTCATTCCTAACCATTTACTCTTTGTACTGCCTCTTTTACAGATATATGTCACGTAAGACTAAGAGTATAAATCCAAGCTTTATTTCTGTGTGGCTGTCCTTCAGAGCCATAGCTGGCTTAATGAAATGAAAACTTAAGTGGTAGTTAAAAAAGCAATAATACTGAATGTTGTGACTTTGGCCTCATTCACGTGTGTCAACTGTAAAGCTTCTTTTTCTAATGTAAGCTTTAATTAAAATGATGGATGATCAGAATTTGTTGTTATAAAAAGATCCGACCATGGACCAGAACTTTCTTTTGAGTGGGAAGAATGAATTAAAAATCTTTATTTTAAAACATTAAAATCATTGTTAAATCAATATTTCTTAATTATTTTCATTACTAGTAAATATTTCTTGCCTGCCCTCTCAGGATCCTTTCTTTACAACATCTGCTTTAAATTATCTCTTACATAATTAATACCAGAGGCTAAGTTCAAAAGATGGTGATGTAAAAATTCTTTTTAAGCACTTGGCAAAAATAAAAAGTAAATAAAAACCCTACTGAAAATTGACCTGCTGATGACACTGTATAAAATGGAATAGAAGTTGCACCAAGGCTATCGTAGTAAACACCTACTGATGATTACCTTTCTAAGAAAAAAAAAAGAAAGAAAGAAAAGAAAAGAAAAGAAAAGAAGAAAAATATTGAAATTGGCTAAATCTAAGCATAAGGTTATATGATGTCTCTTTAAGCTGCTGGCTCAAAGTATAAAAATATACTGGGAAATGAAGATAAAGAGGCATCAGAAAAGAAAGGAGAAGATTTAGTTACCAGGTAGTTAGCAAGCTAGCGTCCACTGCTGTATACAGCCTCTACAATGCACAAATCATGTTGGAGAAAGTTACAGATGAAAGCAAGGACTGCACCAACACCCAAAACAAGTTCAGGGGTTTTGAGGACACTGTGCAAAAAAAACCCACAATAATAATAATGATTACCGCTAGAGCACCACAAGCTGAAACTAACCTACATCAAATGTTGCAAGCTAGCTTAAATCTGAACAGTCCACCCGACCAAACTACCACCTGAAAGCGATAAATAACATCTGAAACTTGAACATGTCCACTGAAACCAACCTGTGCTAACAGGTCAACGCAACTACTAAATCACAAAGGATACAGCTGTAATGTTTGTGCAATTTTCTTAATCCACTCAGCTCCCTACAGCCAACCTTAGGCTGATGTCATGTGACATGCCACTTATCAATCACACTCATCAGTCAGTGAGAGAATTTCCAGGATATTTGCAGAGAGATTGAAGCGATTAAAATCTTACCCTTACTTTACTATAAGATGCGAACAACTCAAAGCGCAATTTGAGCAACGATGTAATACCATGCAAGGGTGGCAACACCATCAACATGTGTTACATACCAAGTGTGTCATGTTATATCTATCTTTTTATAAACTCAATAAAATGTTGTTGAAACAGAAAACAGGTGAAGCCTAGTTTTTGTACCAAGAATATTCATACGGGGAATTGTTAAGGGAATCAGTAAGGAATTGAATCGATGAGGGGAATCAATAACAGCCTGGTATCAATAAAATATTATCAATATCTTCCCCTGGACAGGACGACTTTTGAGAGACAGGGGGAAAACTAAATGACATGTACCCAATCCTTTTAGAACATGACATCAAATCAATCCTCTCAACATCACCTGCAATGTTGATGAATGAACAGAACTGATGAAAATTCATTGATTAACAGAAAATCTGCTCATAGAACAACATCAACCATCACATGTTCTGTAAAGCCATGAGATCCATCCCCTGGGGACCATGAATGTGTGTTAAAATGTGATTTATTAGTCTTGGCCAGAGTGACGGACAGACTGGCACTTGGATTCATAAAGCCATGTTACTGGCGTGGCTAATTATCCATTTTTTTTCACTGATCTGGTGGGAAAGGCAAAATCTAGTGTTGCATTAACATCCATGTACAATTTATTCCCATTTTGACTAAAACTGCTAATTTTTAGGCTAACCCTTCATTATCATCGGGGTCATTCTGTCTCAGCCTGCTGTGTCTCCCTCCAATGTCTGTGAAATTGTGGTCCTCTGGGTTTAAGCAGAGTCTGCAGGAGCTGATAGTGGTTCAGAACTAGCTGTGGTGGTATAAGCTGACTGCCAGCAACACTCCTCCTGGCCTGGGCGACACTGCTGCGCACCACAGGGCCAATGACTCACTCCTGCCACACTGTCTATATTGTGACTGGACAAATCTAATCCTCCCTCGGCATCAGCTCTCTGTCCCCTCGCATGACGAAAAACAAAGCAGCATGAATGCTCCAGGATGCCAGAAACAGTGGAATGGAGGCAGCTGGACAACAAGGGCAGGGTGACAGCTGGAGACATGTCAATTTACTGCACTTTCATTTTAAAATCCAGAATCAATATCATGAGAACGCTTTTAGACTGGAGAGCTAATATGTGTGAGAGGACGTATGTGAGTTTTTTCTGAGAAAACAGTCCTGCTGACTCTGAGAGCTCACTGCAGGCTGTTCATTAAGTTAGAGCTACTTCTGCCAGACTAACTTGTACACTGATTGTACTCTGAGGTGGCCATTACTTTCACACTGATTAGGAAGCAGTGATTGTGTCAGGACTGATTGGGGACGCACACATACACTGGAATTCCAATTACACCAAGTACCATCCAGCCAGCAGTCACAGTGTACTTCAGGACATTTACATCTAACTGAGCTGTTAGGTATGAGTTGATGACGATTTTGCAGACATATCACTGTTGAGTACTGACTTTAAATCACAAGCAGCAGAGATATATCATGTCCTATTGTTTTTGCCAAACATTACAGCGTGGTTGTAATTCCCTCTCTTTCCCTACAAAATAAGCCATGGTACAATGCAGCCTGTTACAATATAGTTCAATATTTATTTTAAGATTAACATACAAAAGAATGGGATAATAACTCAGGTATTTGAGCTATTTTTAACAGAAATAATAGTTAGGTGGGATGTGTAATCTGAAAGAGGTCATGGAAAAAAGCACACTTAAGTGTCTCCTCATTTGAGCGTGACTGTTGTGGTTTCATCACATGAAACTGTACTGACAGGTGAAGCATGTAAAAGTTTGGGACAAGGGGACAGATGTTGTTCAGTGTGGGTTCGTGGCAACCACAAGAGAGCAAAAGATGAATGGGTGTTCAGTAGAGGTAGACTGATGTGTTTCTTTCAGATACTGATTATGAGTAGGCAAGAGGAAAAATATTAGGAGCCGATATTTGTTTGCAGTAAAATTAAAAATATTAGCGTCAAAATTTTGAATAATATAAACTCCAACACCTCACTTCACTTAAATGCATTTGAGCACATGTTTATTAAACAGCTCAAGTCAACAAGTCATCAACTTGACCTGGCATCACTGCCCATGACCTATGGACACTTGGAGTTTCTCCAATGCCCGAAACAGTCATCTTGCATGACGTCTTGTGTATATACAGGAGCAGAGATATTAACTTTATTTTTGGCTGAATTCATTTGGAAGAAAATATTTGCTATCCAACTATGCACTTCACAAAGTCAATACGACTTGGGGACTTGGTGTGGTTTAAAAGACAAGTAGAACTGAATGTCATCTGCATAGAGATGAACAGTAAATGCGATGAACCATATTGTTGCTGAGGGTCCAACACAAAATGTGAAATACATGTGAAACAAACAAAAGCATTCAACAATAGTGTACTTACAAAGGCACACAGGCACCAATCCACCCACACATTATTCTCATAATGCCACTTCACCCACTTAACATAAGACAAGATATCACAAAAACATACAGTATACTGCAACACTGAGAGCAATAACAATGGTAGTAGTGGTACTAGTATAAACAAAAATAGTTGTAACAAATGCAAAAACAATAAGTCTCTCAGTAAAAATCAGAATTACCATTGTTGGCAGTGTTAAGGTATTTTCATAAATAATTTTTAAAGGTAGGATCTGCATCATCCCGAAACAACCAAACAACAACTCTGACACACAGAGGCCCATAGGAGACAACTGAGCAGGATTATTTCTGTAAAAATAGCCTTTTTTTTAGGAAAATCCTGCAGACTCTACCTCTAGGACCATGAAAACTAAATTGTTCTGACCTCTCTGGTAATTTATCCAATCAGAGAGGTCCATTTCACATTTTTCTCTTTGGTTTTTGCAACATTAAAGAAGAACTGTTTGGTTTTTCTGTGAGTGATATTTGATCTTGTTTAAATAAGGAGGGTATAAGAATAATCAGAGAGATGGCAGGTAACATTTTTCATCGTTCTTTTAGGATACCCCAGTGGGAGCAGATCCTGAGGAAACAGCAGAGGGCCAAGGACAGAAGTCTGAAGAACACCACAAGACAAGTCTTCTACTGATGAGACATATTTACGGGCAGAAAATGTTCTGCCAGACAAATAATAAGGCAGCACTCTCCTAAATCAGCCTGCGTCAACAAATCATCAGTGACCCCGTGCAGAGCAGTGTCTGCTGAATGATGCTGACAGAAGCAAGACTGAAATTTGTCTGAAGTGTCAAGCGTATCCGGGACAGATGTGAGTTGGTTAAAAATCACTTTTCTCAGACCTTAGAAATAAAACTTGGATATGGATCTGTAGTTTTGGAGGAGAGAAGGGTCAAGATTTGCTTTTTTTATGTGGCTCAACAGCTGCTTGCTTAAAGTAGGAAGAGCCAAGACCAGACCTGAGAGAGTCATTGATTATAGAGATGAGATGAGCCAATGGGGTCGATATCCTTCATAAGCAGAGGAGTGAGAATGATATAAAGTGTACTGGAGGATGTTTTCATGCTCTGTGATAATGCTTTGTTGTTCAGTGTGTGATGATGGTGCTTTGTGCCTCTACAGCAACATTATTACATAAATGTTCATGAATTTAGTTCACTGATGTATTCGCATATGCATTTGTTTGATCATTCAGATTAAACACTAAAAACATGAGTTAGGCCAGAAACAAACCTCAAAGTGATCAACTACAGAGCTGAAATATTAATGTGGGATGTTCTGCTGATGGAAAAAACCAGAGCTGCTCCACTAACAATAACTAAAATGATTTCATACAGTGATTTATTTTGAGATACCAGAACTATGTATTAGGCAAATGCTGTTTGTTTGGGATTATAAAAAGTGCTGTGTCAGAGGCACCTTTCCATCTACCACAATCCATTCTTCATGCAGCTGTACATCAGTTTGCTGTCACAGATGAGAGCACGCAACAATCCCGTCTGTCTCGTTCCAGTCACAGCAGATAGAAGCGATTATTCACAAACTCAACGGACTGCTGGAGAGATTGAACTAATACATTTTAAAATTAAAATTCAGCGTTGGCTTTAAGTCTTCTGTTCAGCATTCTGCTGCAGGAGCACAGCACTGTGAATCACACAGAGACGCACGACTTCCATTTTAACATAATCTCGACAATCAATCAGTCTCAGCACAAAGAAGTCAATGGGCCTTGACAATATGTACCTGTCACATCATTGCCTCTAATGCATTGAGCTCTGATGCCACTGATAGACGACGGCAGCTCCGCGAACAGCAGAGCTCTCCACTGTCTCAGACGTGGTGACAGCCTTTAGTCCAGCCACCTGTCTGTGATTACTCAAATCAGAAGTATATAACCAGTCTGAGTTATGGATTCATCACAGCTGACAGGAGGGAGGGCAACCAAAGTATGGAGCAGCATACCAAAACATACCCTTGAGCTTTCTGCTAAAAGAAAACTGTGACTGTGATACTTAACCCTTTGGCTCCGGAGGTGTCAGTGTCAACACATTTGTGCAACTGCACTTTGAATGACTGTTGGCACAGTAAAAAACCCACTGGTTGGTTAAAGCTGAGCTCTTTCAGCCATATGAGGTTATTACTGTAATTTAAATCAAGTATTTAAAGGCAGGGTCTGCAGGATTTTTCTTTAAAAAAAAAAAAGAATTTTATGGGAATAATCCAATCGTCACTTCTGGGCCTCTATACATGTGTGTCAGTATCTGCCTCAACCCCCTCCTCAGCCTGTATGTTGATGTTTGAGTTGTTTTGGGACGTTTCTGGGCAGAGGGTAGCTGTGGTTAAATCAGCCAATCACAGCATGCCTTTGCATGTAGATAATAGCAAGTGGAAGAAGCTATCCTGAGCAGCTATGCTAGTGGACAGAGCATGGAGGAAGAAGAACAACCAAAAACAGATATAACATTTCACTTAAAGAGGGTGAAGCTTGGCTCAACTTTCACTCAATTTTGGGCACTTGAAGAGCAACTCGAGATGAAGAGCAATGGGAGTTGGTTTCTGCTAACCAGGTATGTGGAAAATACCTGTGATTAGCTTGTGCTAACATGCCAGGTCAGGTTCACAGCTCTCGAGTCTCTCTCACGTAGAAATGTGATGCTGCAGGTGGTTCCTGGGCTAGCCAGTGTGTCCACGTTGTCACGGTCGGAGGCTGTGGATATGTGCTGCTGCTGGCACTGAGCCAAGGAGGAGGAGCCTAGTTTGAATGTTGCATTTACAAACAACTAACAAAAATTCCTGCGGACCCCACCTTTTAAGAAGCACACAAACAAACACAGAGTGCCAAGCACATGAGTGAAAGGAAAGCTCACAAAAACAGAGCCGAGTTTTTCCAAAAATGGCCAAAAGCAGATTCCCCCGGGCCATGAAACCCCCACCGAGGTTTCCACATGATTTGGAAACCGAAGGAGCTACTAAAGCATCAACTTCATGTGAAACGAATAAAGCTATCTTTATCTTGTTTCTACTTAATATGCATAACTGTATGTGTGAATTGACATTATATTGTGTGGTGATTTTTTAAGAACAGTTTTCTGCGTACAATGTGCAAAATGCAATGCCATGTTTGTACTATACTGTGTGCGTGACCAGCTGGATATTTTTCTCCACTACTTTTAGTTTGTCTTTAGATAAGAAGCAGCCATCCTCAAGTGGCTTGTGTGCAAGGCGAGGGGGAGGCTGCGGGGATGCTGGGGGTTCTGGTGATGTTGTCAAAGGCCTGTTTTTAACAAAACAAGTTTATTTTAAGATGGAAATGTGTTTTATATTAGATTGCAAGTTTTCTTTTCCTTCACTAAACCTCTGTAATCCAATTCTGTTTCTGTTTTCCTTCATTTTTTTAAACTGTTCTCTCATATATCAAGCTGGAAATTGTAAATATATCCCACATATTGAAACATCCAAGTGTTCCAGATAAATGGGTCAAAGCACTTACTTACAGGATATTTCCTGACCTTTTTACAATCAGAATAAGCAAAATATTTTTTTAAGTCCAGGCAGACATTAAAGGGTTGATATTTTGCAGAATTTTATAACTATCATAACTTTAAATTCTTGTCCACATTTTGCAGCAGGTAATGTTTGATTACTCCTTTATTTAAGTCTGTACTGGATAGGAGACCCTCAGTTTTATTGAAATAAATGGCTTGGCTGTATTCTTATTATTTAAAGCTTAATGTACAATATATTACATCAAATTGTTTTTCTGTGGGATGCTGTCTGAGCACTTTTGTTTTCCACAGAAAGCTCCCGGACTAATGGCATCTTATAAATGTACTGAAGTAATAAAAAGAAAATCCATTTCTTAGCATGGCATGTTTTTTTTAACATCTCTTTATTCAATACCTTTAACACTGCAGTAAACACTGCAAATCTATTTCCTCCCTCATCTTTCTTGAAGAATAAAAATGTCAAGAGGATATAAAAAGCAACAGAAACATTTACAGTAAAAACAATGAAACGACTTTAAAATTTTAAAGGTCGTTATCCGTGGGTTATAACGCGTTTTATCTCAGTACTGTTAAGATGTCAGAGCAGGGGATATGGAAGAGCTCGTCAGAGGGAGCGTTTTTTTCCAGCTATGAAATCTCAAGTCGGTAGAAATCTGTAACTGTATACTGTTTCATTTGAATTAAAGTCAAAGAGCTATGAGCAAATGTATAAAATACATCACGGTATGAGAAGAGTTTCAGCGCTGTTTCTTCAGCGGAAAAATAACCCTGTGCCATTTGGTATGAAGTTAGCTCCTGCGTGTGTCTGTGCTAATGTTACCACAGGAGGTGGTCACTTTAAGAGGTAGTCATGTCAACCAGAGAGCTGCTGCTGTGGCTCACTGCGTGTCACAGAGCTGTTGAGCATTGGAGGAGCAGGAAGCAAATTTGCAACACATTAGTATTTCTTTCATCAGCATTCAGAGAAATAGGAGTCTCATTATTCTGCAGAAATGTTTCAAAGGAAATTTAGCTCTAATTAGTGATATCCTGGAAAGGGTTTAGGTAGTACAGCAGGTAGAGCTGGCAGTAAAGAAACAGCTGAAATGGTTGATGGTTAAATGTTGTCTCTTGAGGATGATTTCTTCTCACATGACAACCTTACAAACAAAATTTCCCAGTAACTTTTGCCTGGTTAATAATCAAAGTCCAAAAAGGATTAACTGTGAGTCTTTGTTCTTTCCTGACTTTTTTTTTCTTTTTTAAGAAAATTTCCTGTATATACACTAAGGCTAGGCGCCGCCCTGTTGGCTATGGCTGCCTTCTGCAGCAGCTCTCTTCTTTGACTTGTTTCTCGTAATATTTTCATCTCTTTTTGATAATCTTTGTATTTGGAGTGGATCATTACTTTGTATGGCTCATTTGTTGGTCATGGACACCAAACTTTTTGCTGCTTCAGTGATATTTTTACTACTTTTCTCCTGTGTTTGTCTGGAGATCCAACATGTAACCATGGCTGCATTGTTTACATGTGAACTCAGCTGTTAGCAGCCTGTAGCATGTCAATGCTGTAAGGCCTGATGTCTTCCCACAAGGTGAAGAGAAGGAGGTGAGGACGACGTGCTGGTTCTCAGGTGAGAGCTAAGAAGTGACAACATCAACCTGTCCATACATCCATCTGTCCATTATTGGGAATGTAAGATCTATCTGCAATAAGATGGACGAGCTAGCCGTGCTAACCAGCAACAGAGGGAATACCAGAGGGCAGAGTAGCATAATGCTATTTACAGACATGGCTAACAGAGCTAACATCAGACACCAATGCCACATTGAAAGAACTTCACCTGCTGTAAGCAGACAGGATCTAGGAGACAGAGACTAAACAGACTGCTGAAGAAGCTCAGTCCTGGACCCTGTGGAGGTGGAGGCTGGCTGAACTGGACAATGATGGACAAGCTGTCATCATCTATTTTCTTATGCACCTTTCTGCACTTTCTGTACACATTTTTACTTTTGTTTTCTTGATTGCCGCTGTGACTTCAATTTCGTTGTACTTGTTTCAATGACAATAAAGTTGTATTCTATTCTATTCTATTCTATTCTATTCTAATGGTCCTCTTTTCATTCAGTAAAATATCTATGAGCATTAGGGGTGTGCCATATCATACCTTGTAGGATAATAGCGGTATAATTTTTTGACAGTATAAATTCGTCATTTTTAGATATTTACAGTGCAGAGGTGCACTGACGTATGACGCTCCCTGCTGTGCACAAAACAATAATGACCCAGAGCAAAAGCAGCATGGCAGCATCAACTTTGTCCTCACATGAGGATTTAGTGCCTAAAAGAGGAGCTACCACAGTGATGTGGAGGTGGTTTGGCTGAACAAAGTTGAGACATGCAGCAATTGTGCAGGAGAACTATTACCATGAAGGGTGGCAACACCACAAACATGTTCCACCACCTAAAGCTGAAATACATGGCCAAATACAACCAGGTTATGAAGGCATGTGAGGAGATACATAAAGCGTGAGTGCCGCGCAGTGCAGTTCCACACATTTTGGGTGCGTGCCATTTCATACTGGATGCATCTCTGGAGCGCAGCACAGCACAGGGCAGCGCTCATAGCAGCTGGATGCCCGAGATCCCGAGATCACAAGAGAACACCATGCCCATGCCTTCTCCTTTCTGTTGGTGTCATTATAGAGAGAATGTGTTGTGTGGTATAGAATTATGAAGTTTTCCGCCTGCAAGATTAACTTTTCCTCCTCCCAAACGTCAGATTTCCTCCAGATCTAACCTGCTTACTATGTTTACATTTCAAGCTTGTGTAGTAGTAATAACTGATAGGGAAAGTGGCTTCCATACTGTGTGCAATAAAAATGCAGTTATTCAGACGTAGCAACCACTAATAATAAGTTGTTCTTTTTTTTTTCACGAAACGTCATAAATACCCTTATTGCAAATTTTCCATAAATATCGTGATATAATTTTGAGGGCTATACCACCCACCCTTAGTGAGCATTCAGTGATTGATCGGATTAGAAAAAAAAAGGACAGAATTTAATTGAAATCTTTCAAGTCCCTGAAGGCAATTTGGTTTGCAACAGAAGTTACAAACACACATTCATACAACCCTGATAGCACAGTAAAAGCCAAGGGGTGGATGATATTATGATCATCTGATTGTCCAATCAGAGACACAGCTAAGCTCGCGCGTGGACTTGCAGGCGACCTAAAGCTGTTAGAAAGGAAGCTCAAAGCCAGGGTCAAATCTAATATGGCCACGTTCGTCGGTTGGCTTCATTTCACTGTTTCAGGAACAGACAGGCGACATTGCAGAGACTACATTCATATTTTCTACAGTCTATAAACACACATAAGCAGATACAGATACAGCACACACAACACAGATTAATAAAGAGCCACCACAATTTCAGTAGTGCATCATTTGAAGCTGGCTCACCTACAACAGCAGTTGGAACAAATCACTTTAGGTATCTGTTCGATTTGGCCTTATTTTGTCTTAGATGGAAAGGGCTGGAACTCTGGATGAAGGGGGTGGAGAGGGTTTGCTAGGATTGCCCTTGTCCTCTGAGTGGCTCTTGTTTTAAGATTAAGGAAAATGTCCAAAAATCACTGGACGGGTGGTGATGACAGTCGTGATCACTGGGGGACAAACAATCTTACCGTTTGATGGATTTGTAACATTTCCCAGACTACAACTCTGAATTGGAAATGTCTTTTTTAGTGACATGGAAACAGATGTTTGATGATTGTAC
This sequence comes from Halichoeres trimaculatus, assembly GCF_033239565.1. Classification (NCBI taxonomy): domain Eukaryota; kingdom Metazoa; phylum Chordata; class Actinopteri; order Labriformes; family Labridae; genus Halichoeres; species Halichoeres trimaculatus. Next base: position 22,285,715 of record NW_027437183.1, read on the forward strand.
TTCCTAAAAACATGTGTGGTTTCAAAGTTATCCCAATTATCTTGATAGCCTTTTAACTCAAATTTCCACTTGTCAAATAAAATGTTTGATTTCCTGTTAGCTGAGCCTAATGCGGACTTCTGAGTAATAAACTAGACAGTGTTTTCAAAAAAAGTGTTGCACACACTTCAGTTAATACAGACATTATAGCGGCTGAAGAGGGAAATCAAAGGACTGCATGAACCAGCTGGCTAGGCAAGATGATCAGGAGCATGTGTGAAATGAGGACACGTTCAAGGGATCAGGAAATAAAACAACATTAGATTTTAGGATTAAAAATAAAACAAAACAGTTGAATAAAGATTAATATATTGTTTTGACTAAATGTCTGCGTATTAAATATAAAAATCTCTGTTAACTTTGTCATTATGAGCATGCTGATGGTGGTGTCTTGCACCGTTGGGCCTCAATACAGTCTGAGAGAATTTTCACTCAGCTCTAACACCCAAGTTATGTATTTTTAAATTATACGTTCTCAATGTAATACTGAGCAAAAAATAAATTGAAATTGCCAATGCAGCCTGAGTTCATGAATAACAATGAATTCATTTCTTTACATTAGAGTAAGACTTTGAAATAGTGTGCAGTCTGATGCCGGCTGCTCGTCTCTGGTGTTTTCACTCTGTTGCACCACACCGTGTCGACGCAGCGTGACTGGGGCTCACAGTCAGTCTGTGAACTCCCAGATAGATTTATGAGGAGGAGGTCTGCTGCTCAGACAACAACTATCCACTGATGAGAGAGCGCACAAACACTGCATCAGCAAGTTTGTCTGTTATTACCACAGCCCCCTTCCTCAGACGCACACACAACACACACACACACCACACCACACAACCCCTCCCCTCAAAGCTTTTACACAGATTTCCTCCTTTCACCTTTGATAATCATGAAGCATGATTAAATTGAATGTGAGATTAAAGCACTTATAAAAAAAGCTAATTAACGGGAGGCAGGTGTGCTCTGCAGAAATTTTATACAACATTACGCTGATGATATATGAATTTATGGGGGCAAAAACCTTCTTTTAATTCAATGATTGGGAAGCTACAATGTAAGCCTCCCACACTCACTTTGAATATAATGAGCATGAAGGAGCGATACAAGGGAGTCCACCTACACACTGTGCTTCATAAAACGGTCATTAAACAAACAAAGGAGCAAACACAAACTTCTGGCGTCCAACATTTATAATGGTTGGTAATTACACAGTGCTGCTTACGCCATGCTGTTACTGCAACTCTCTACTTCCACGAAGGGAAGCTAAAGAAAAACACCTAAGCCAAATTGGATTTGAGAGAAGGAAAAATAAATTCTCCCCCTTTTTATCAGTGTCCTCTGCTGCAGATCTCAGAAAAGAACCAGAGTGTACTCGAGCTCAGCTGTGAGTTAGTCCGTATAAAAATACCACCGAGCCAGGGGTTTCTACTGCTCTCAAACTCTCTCAGTCTTTAATAGACAACCTAACAGAGTTCTCACCAACAAACCAGAAACAGTACATCACAGGTCTTTATACACAGCAAGTTCACTTCAGACGGAGACTCATTAAAGCCTTAACGACCACATGCTCCTGATACAAGCAGGACTGATGAGCTGTCAACTGTTCTCAATGAGATTTCCTGAAATCCCTTCAGCACAATAAAACACTATAATGCAGAGGAAAGTCAAGATATGAACACTGAATTCAGCTGTTTTACTAACTCAAGTCTCGCTGTAAATCTAAAAAGACTGAAACATGCCAGCGAAAGTACGCTAAGCTGAATTCATCGTTATCAGACACCAGGTAAGTTTCCCTTTCATTCCTTTCACTCGAGTCCACTTTTATGTCTTTGAAAATTCTAGGAACACACCATCTTCTTTGGTGTGCAGTATGTCACCCTCTCTCTCATTTCTTGGTCCTTGCTTGCTCAAGGACATGAGTCGCAGGGCTTAAAGGACTGCCAGGGGCAAAAAAGAAGAGGATCTGGAAGTGTGCCACTGCGTTTGGGAGCAGGACCACAGCAGTGGATCGTTTTTTTCCACCTTTGAAGACAATTACAGACTAAAACCTTCTGCTGAGAAGCGGACTGAGAATCTTTGCAGGGTTAATAAAATGTTAAGAGTTCAACACAGGAAAAAAAAAAAGAAATCCTATAGGACAAGCTGAATCCCGTGATGGGGATATAGAGGCATGAGGACAGACGCACAGCTGTGACATGAGACAGCATGGGCTGTGTGTGTAGCGCTTAAAGATGTAGACTGAAGGCTATCCTTGCTTGATCCCCTTTTGGATCTTGTTAAGCTCAAGGATAAGAAGGAAGGAGGGAAAATTGGATATTCCTCCCAGGAATCCCAGGGAGGTGTCTCATTGGAAAGCACCAAATAATACAGAGGAAAGGCTGTGGAAAAAATTAAAATAAAGCCTCAGGAAAAAACTTCTGGTTCCCTGATCTTCTTCAGCTTTATGACACTTGATCTAAATTGTGGACAGTTTTCAAGATCTAGTACCTATCTTCTCTGATAAGACTCCTTCTTTTGCAAAAAAAAGAGCCTCGTCACAATCACAGCAGAATAGCAGAAGATTTCCCTCCCTAATTATGCTTCATTATGCTGCACAGGCATTTTTCTAGCACCGATTTGATCCCCTCATTTCCTGGAGCGTGTTATCAATTTTCATCACTATTCACAGTGAGACGCTGTGTCCTGCAGCTTTATGACACACGATGCTCAATTAGTATCACACTGCGTATGGATACTGAGAAGGCCTTGGCATATGGCAAACATCATTACGGTGCACTTGAAGCCGGTGAGTCAGCAGTCATAATAGAGCCTCTGTCAAATCAGAGTCATCCTCTGAGCTCTGAGGAAGATGCATTGTCCAGGTGGACGTGCACAATAGATGCGTGAGATGCAGTTTGAGGGTGTTGTCTTTCAGGAAATGCATGACCTTTAATTCTGTGGGGAATCAGTGTACGTGTTTCTTTTATTTTAAACAGCCAGTACATGATTGGCTGTCTGCCTGAGGCAGAAAAAAAACTAAAGTAACAAAGAAACATGTTTTCTCTTCTAGCTGGACATAAAATGAGAATTTCCAGCCAAACTTTCACCTAAAAACTCAACAGTCATTAGTTTTATCAGTGTGGCGAATGGGTAAGCCTCTAAAGCCAGGTATTATGTGCAGAAGATGATGACAATAGTTGACAGGGAACATTTCCCAAAGAGTATTTTAGCTTAAATTTCTTTCCCTCATGACATAAGGGATTCATTAGCCAGGCCACAACTGCTCTTAGATCTGCACATTCTAGCTGCAGGGCAGCAAAAGTAAAGGCTGCTCCTCTATTGTGGCACGAAATGACTGAAACAATGCAATGTGCACGCAAAGTGAAATTAACATCATCATTCCTTTTGGAAAAAAACAGGCAGTTCTCAAACATGGAGTTCTCGCCATGCTGTGGTTTGTGCTTTGAGGGTCTCTTAGCGCTGCAGGTGTTTGTAACTTTTTTCCATCCCAAAAAAGTCATTCTCAGCCATGAGATGAATTTTGATGCAATAACCTGACAAGCCATGAGATAATAAAGCCACAAAACTTCTGTTACACAAGAGAATCCCTGTCACACTGAAATATTCATGAGATAAATGATATTTAAGGCAAGAGGTGCTCTGAGTTCGTTGCACAGGTGCAGAGTCAGTCACACTTGCAGCAGTAGCTTCTTTATATCGCAGAGAGTAACACACTACACACAGTGTTCAGATTACATGGAAAGTGACACTCCAGGGCTCATAGATTTAAATATGAAGGCGCAGACTCACACCTTCACACCAGTGACTCATTGGTGAATAATGTCCTGCATCCTCCTGTCTATCTGGCTGTGACCCTAACATCTGACAAAGCTTGCTAAAACTCTTCAGTTTCCATTGCAACACTTTATCTGGTAACACTGTAAAGCGCAGCAGCTCAATCTGGGTGAGGAGAACACTGATGTTAGGAGACGAAAGACAATTCAACTAAAATTGTGCTTACCTCCAAAAAGTAGCAGCACCGGCTGAAGCGCTATGATGTGCAACATGTTTCTTGAAGCAGCCGGGAGAGCGAGAATCCCCCTCCAAAAAGATCTCAGAAGACAGAACGGATTAATTCAAAGATACAATCCGTCTTGCAGCACCAAAAAAAAAAAGTGAACGAACATTTTTCCTTCGAAGTGTCATGCCTCATCCAGGGTTTTCAAATGCTACAAAAAAAAATCCAAGTGCGCGTGGAAAACAGTTTTCAAAGCCTTTCCACTCGTGTGTCAATACTTGTTTTTGGATAGAAATTTCAAGAGCTGAAGAGAGGAAACTTAAGAGCTGCTTTGCGTCACTATTTGAGACATTTTGGGAGAGAAACGTTCAGACACCTGCGACCATAATGTCGATGTCCAAAGTGAAACGTATGTTGTCATACATGTCGACCACAGTTCTAGGAAAGCTCAGGAACTATTTGCAGCAAAAAGGAGAGCAGAAATGTTTTTTTTTTCAGTCTCTGGTCCTCAGTTGGTCTGTTTTCCTGCTCTGTGTCCTCCGCACCCCCTCCTAAAGTTGGCCGCTCTGCACTGAGGAGAGTCCCACACTTGTGGACGAAGAGAAACAGTTCCAGCCCAGCATCGTGCATGGAAAAAAATAAAAGTAAACAAGTTTAAACTGTAACGTAGGTCAGCACAAATCCAAATTCAGGAAACCTGAACGTCTCGCGAAGTCCTGAGCGCAACTCCAGCTGCACGCAGCATCCACAGCAGCGCGCGCTGCACCGCTCTCCTCACAGCTGCCACTTACAATTACACTTCGGCCACCAAGTGGCTTAAATATTCCGCGAAAGTCGGGTTTCAAGCGTCCATCTTTCGATGTTTAAGTAGACAGGCAGTAGGCTTCAATTCCAGCGGAGCTTACGCGCTGTCAGCCGTCCAATGCGCGTCGAGAGGAGCAGAGGAGAGAAGCCTACAGCAGTGACAATAACTGGCTGTGGCGCACGTCGAGAGGCGTGTGACGCCTAAACAACACACCAGCCCATATGGGTGACAGCGAAAATAGAAGACACTGAATCAGACACTTCTACGCCGATTAGAAAGACGGGAACTTAAAATTATCACCCCGTTAGAACCGTTCATTCACAGGTAGGGCTCTAGGGATGCGTATTATTCAGGTTCATTCATTTACCTCGACTCTTAATGTCTGCTTAATGTTCCTTCTGACAGTCATCGTCTGTGGGCTAAAGGAACGACTTTTAAAGTTGTTCCTGGACGTGTTCAGTTGATTGCTTGATTGCGCCACTTGGTAGGCACTACTGACCCCGTGTGGTCGGGGAGCGGAACTGAACAACAGTTCAGGCGTGGGAGTGGAGGAAAGACAATCTAAACTGTGGAAAACAGAAAGATGATTTTTAAAATAAAGTGAGTGTGGGAAAAAAGAGACAGAGAAAACACGAAGGTTTTGTGGGAAATGACTCTGACATGTCGTCCAGGGGGAAATGCTGTTTGTCAGGCAGGTCACAGTGGGATATGTTTCTGGTGTCTGCATTTTCAAACCTTTCCTATTCTGACCAGGGGGGCTGAAGATGATTTGAGACCACATAATAACACCAAACTGCGCTCCATTTCTGTATTTCATCTGGATTTTTTTATGCCTTAAACTTTTCTATTTGTTTTATTACTTCACTGATGATGAAAATGAACCCTTTGAGGAGTGCAAATAAAAAGTCAGTTTTACCTAGACATGTGGGCCAGTTTTTTGTTTTTTTTTTTTTTTTTTTTCAGCTGAAAACTAGAAAACAAATTATATACATGAGTGAATAGCATCCAACAAACGTGTTACAGGTGGTATTACAAGTAGTATTCAGCATCATTTGGCTGCCTTAGTTTACTCTGTCAGTCCTTTTGTATTTGTATATTTTTACAATTTGTATATTTTATGTTAAGTCTATGTTTATATTTTTTTTTTACTTGCTCTCAAGTTCACTCCTTTAAACTATTCTTGTACAATGTTTTTTATATGTATTTATTGGGTTAAAAACAGGACAAGAGGATCTTGAACAAGATACATGGTCAACGATCGTGTCATAAACCACCAAATCAAAACTGAATTTGTTTGTGAATACTTTACTTGTAAATACTTTTTTTATCAATAAAAAAGAGAAGGAACTCTCTACTTTTTTGTAGAAACTCTTCACAACACTAGCAGCAGTAAAACATGCGTTCAACAGGCAAAAGCAAGAGCAGGAGCAGGAGCAGACTCATGGTGGAGAGTGATGTGCCTGATGGATGGTAAGACTGGGGTAGAAAGAGAAGCAAAGAGACAGATGTTTGCATCATATCTGTTCATTTGAAATCCGGTTTTAGGATTGTGATGTGAATAATATAATTGTTGGGACTAACGAGTTGATCAATATTAAAGCCATCTGAGCTCAGAAATTGCAGTGATACATGGTTTACTACTGTAATCTGGTAATTGATTCAACTGTGAGCCACGCGGCAGATTTGTTCCCCGTGCAGACCAGATGGTGTTGTGAGGGAGAGATAAAAAAGGATTCATGAACACTAAATACAGACAAATCAGATGAGATAGCCACCAGTCAAACTGTTTTAATTATGAGGTTTTTGTTCATTGTTATGCATATCTGCTTCACTGTGATCAGCATCAGTTGCTGTTTGTGTTGTTTTTGGACTGAAGGAAGATAGTCGTGCTGTTTTAGAAATTGTTAATTAAATTAATACTCCATGTGATTTTTTAAGTCGGGAAGGCTTTCTTTATCTAAAATGTATCAAACAGTATTGACTTAATCTGATCTAACTATTTGAGTATCAAGTTGGAGCTATATGTGTGTCTGAGTCTGTGTCTGTGTGTGTGGGATATGCCAAAACTATACACAAACATGTGAAAGCATCCTCAGGCTAAAAGCTTGTCACATCAAAGCATTATAATTTAGCTGTATGTATGATTATTTTTGGAGACAGCAGGCCAACATCAACACAAAAAATGTGGTCTCAACCAATACTTTGATCCTGTTTGGGGTGTGAGCAGCACTTATGTCTGAAAGGCAAAGCAAGAAAGGAAATCATCCAGAGCCCTTCTTCCATTCACGCAAATAAAGTCGCAGAGTTGTTGTGGAGATGTTTGCAAAATAAAATCTCTGGGACCACTAAATCACGGTTTCAGCCACTACATTTATCACAATTTTACAGTTTCCTGGCTGCTTTCAGAACTCAATTTTTCACTTTATTGTACCTTTGCATTAGCTTCTTCCCAAATATGTGCAATTTGATCATGGAAACAAATTCAGTCTTGTACAGCTGCAAAAAGCATTAGAGATAGAGGAAGGAAAATGTTGGGGTAGAGCAGTCACTTCCCGAGCTGTAATTGTGGGCTGAAACATCACTCACACAAAGGCTGGTAGATGGCCAAAAGTAGCCCGACTGCAGCCCGACAGGCAGTCAAATCCCTTGAAGCCCACGCTACACTGAGGTCCATTCAACTGCTGGAAATCAGAGTGAGCACCAGCAGAGCCAGAGTGGCTTAGGTTACATCTCCTGTCGCTGCAAGTCATTACAGAAAGTAGACAGATTCCTCTCAGCCCTGCATATGGTAAGTCCATTTCCCAGGTTGAATTACACTGACTCAGACTGCTGTATAAACTCACAAACCATCAATCCACCTCCAGAAAGACGAAGCGACACACCAGATTTGGAAGTATGGGGAGTTTTTAAAACAGGTAGAGCATTTGTCTGAATTATTTAAAGAGATGACTGGGAGGCACAAATGCAAGTGATTGTGTCTTGTCAGAAGTGATGTCTGAACTCTCTGAGGACCGGTCCCGGGACTTTGATGTCTGAAGAAAGGTCTAGAGTCTTTGATGTCTTGGAAAAGATCTGGAGGCTTTCACTCCTTGCAAATACACAGAAGACTGAAATGTCAGAAACATGACGGCACAACAAACTGCAATTTCAGACACCTATACCCATGTTTTACTGCAGCTTTAGACACGGATTCTCTGTCAAGAATACTAAAAGACATTTCTGGTTTTATGTTAGCATATTATTGTTGGATATTCAGATGCTAAGAATATCAAATGTGTGAGTGGAAACACACTAGAGGCTGTGTTTTTGAAGTTTCCATCTGTCACCCTCTAACCTTCAGAAGCTCCCTGGGGTATATATGATCCTATCCTCTATATTATACATAATGAATCGTCCCTTGTGTATTCTTTTTTGGTGGTATCCTTCATCCATGACCTTAACCAGCCTCGGTGGCTTGTCCTCCAGTCAGATGGCAGACAGGGGCCCCAAATTCATCACCACCTTTCATTCTCCTCCCCTGGCCAATCTGATCTATGATAGCATTAATAAAACCCTGCTGCCGAACGCCCCGTCGCCCTCTGTGCCCTGCCCACTCCCAGCCTGCACAGATTACCACCAGCCATCCACAGCCCATTAAAACGGTATTTACTTATCAGCCTCTCTGGGGCCGTCACTCTGTTTTTAAGACTGATGCCCAGAGGGGAGGCAGAGAGTGACCTTCCCAAACCCTCAGTGCACTTAGTCACTTATCCCAAAGGATTCGTCCTTATTTTGTTGCTTAAACTCTACTAAAAGCCGTCAGTCGCTCTCAAACAAGACGTCAACGCTTTGATAACTCTAGAAAAACAGTCAGGCCAAGAGAGTGTTGTTTGTTGGGCACTAAAATCAAAACTCATGTTAACCAAATCATTATAAGTCTCTAGAGACATTTATTTCCTTATGAGAGAAAAGTTCCTACAATCAGACAATGAATGTGGAGCTAACTTAAGTCACTTAGCTTAGCTTAATTTTGTTTATCCTAGCTTAGTTTAGCTCAACTTAGTAAAACACCTGAAAAAGGGCAATATATTTACCCACAACCACGCAGAGTCTTACAGTCTTAGTTTATTTAAGCAATACAATACTTTTTAATAACAAATTACAGTTTTAGCAATACATTTTAAGAATTAGCATCAAGAAATACTGTTTATCGAGTGAAAAGATATCTAAATGATTCAATAAAAGAGATGAGAACATTGTTTTCATTCAATTCTAAAATATTTTTATGGGAAACGAGATCATAGTATTGCTTAAATTAGCAGTAGAACAGAAACAAAACAAAACAAAAAAGGGGGTTACGCAATAGAAATGGCTTGTAGTAACCTGTTAGCTTACTGAATGACAGATTATATCACAGTGGTGTGCACCGAGGGGTTGTGGGTGGGTCGCCCCCTCCCTCGTGGCCCACTTGTTGAAAACCAAATGCTATAGTGCCAACTTGGTAGCCCAAACATGTGCCTTTCTCATTGGTATAACAGCTAAAACCCTTTTGGGTGGCAAAAATGCACACTCAAGTGCCCTCTTTGGTGGAAATAAACATGTTGAAGAGCACTTTTTTAGGGGCAAAAATGCACTCGGTGACTTCATGTGAAACTTGCCTTCTTCAGTGGTGAGTTTATGCTGTATGTGAATTTTTTTATGGCCCTGCCCTACAAAAAGTTTCTGCATGTCACTGTTAGGAAATATCTTACAGAAAAAAAACTAGTATCATCATTGTTCATCAGATGGGGCTGGGTCAAATGACACAGTTTACTCATACATATCGTTCTTGGTCGAAATATGGCTATGAGTATATGGGGCTCCGATTGTAAAGATCTACACACTTCAAATAACAACAAAATTGAAATAAATGTTCAGGTAAATGTCCTGATTCTGAATATTTAGCTATGTTTCTAAACATTTCATTTTCATTTTTAATATTTATGTAAGATTTCTAGATATTTGCTAAAATTTCCAAATATTTAGTCAAACTTTCCAAATCTTAAGCAAAGATTTCTAAATATTTAGTCAAAATGTTTTAATCTTTTGCAAAGATTTGTAAATATTGAGCAATGATTTGTAGATATTTGCCAAAATTTCTAAATATGAATTCAAGATAGCTAAATCTTGAGTTATGATTTCTGTATATTTAGCTAATCTGCAAATTCACACTCTCGTTCGTCGGAAGCACCAAAATAAAAGTTTAAGGAAATGATCCAGCAAATAAACTTTACAATCGGGGCCCCGTATGAATAGCTCAAAAAAGTTATGACAATTTTTTAGAAAAGCAATGGTACCAGAACTATGGAAAAAAGAGGACTCAAACACAACGCAGCCCAATAACATCTTCATATCCCTACAGTTTACAGATGTGAGAAACATTTTTTATAATGTGTTTTTATGTTTTAAAGCTTTCCCACAACTCATTTGGGCTGAACAGGGAGACTGAGATTTTACTATACTGCTGCCAGGGAGGCAAGTTTTTGTGGCAACCTCACTTTGAGCCAAAAGGGATGACCTCCACGTTTTTTTTACAGCCCATGTTCATGACACTTGGGGAATAGCTTGCCTGGCTTGGTGCAGTTGTTAAGAAAGTTCGCCTCTTAATAAATGAGTTCTTTGAGTTTTTCTCTCTTCATAAAACTAGTCAGAGTTTTGTTATCAAAGGTTTGAGTAGCGCTCAGAGTATTTTTAGAGTGAAAGAGAGGCTCAGACATTCTGAATTTTATAATGGCTGTTTTAGCTCAATTTATTGGTTTGGACCTCCAACCTTTTCAAGTCTCCATCAGTTTCTTAGCAACCCAAAAGTGTATTTCTTGTAATAGAGTGGATGATTACTTCTGTATAGAAGGGATTGCTCTGAGTGACAGATACAGAGATAATACACCCCCTACATTCTCTTCTCTGTGTTTTAGCACAGTGTTTTCAATTCTAAAAGCCAACATAAAAATCTCTGTCAAAAATATCATTTAAATTAATAATGATGATCAGTTGGTGTAAGCAAAGGATAATGCCCGCTAACACATCTGCTGCATTAACTACAGTTCAAACCTGTGTTGTATTTTTGCTGTTGCTGAAAGTTAGCTTATTCAGGGTAGTAGTTGGGTGGCTAATTAATCATCTCTGAAAACCAAAGGTTCTGCTCTGCCTGGGATGGTGTTTGGTAACAAAGCGTTTGTACAAACTGGAACCCTGACAAGGTGAGCAGGCCAAGAGTGATGTGGGGTTATAAAGAGCAAACCAGTTCACACAAAACATGAAATTAGAAATGGTTTTAGATTTAAATACAAAAAAAGTTCTCTTCATTTCCTTACTTAATGACACCCCTTATTGCTTCAGTTTATTCTCAGCCTCCTCAAGGTAGTGAGTCAGAATTACACTGAACAATTCAATTCCTGGTCAGTTTTATCGTTAGCCTGGTAATTTTTAATATTTCATTTGAAACTCCACTGAAGGTAAAATTAGACAAAGTGAACAAGACCTACTGGAATATCTATGTAAATGTTTTCATTTTCATTTAGCTATCCTTTTTCCTGTAGCTTTTGCAGTCAACTCACCTTTTTCTATTAACATAAATGAGGCAAAAGTCACAATTTCTAACACTCAGTACGCTCGTGCACACAGCAGTCCGACTAAGGTCGTAGCTCGATTGTAAACTCACGGGGATCTAGTCCTGTCTGCATATACATGCAGAGGAGAAATGGACTTCTGGCCAAGAATGTCACACTGTTTGGTAGCAATGTGTCTTTTTTTGATAAGCAAAGCTGCAGGCATGTAGAGCTAGTTTCGGTTTACCTGAAGAGGAAACATTTCAACCACGATGGCCGAGGCGGACGCAGCTATAGTTCTTTATGTTTTTATGCATGTATGTGCCATGTTGATTTTTTGTGTTAGAGCCATGAGGCATGTGTCTGCCAAGCAGTTAATTTGGTTCATTTAAGTATGGCACAAAAATTGTGGCATTTCTATCAACCAATCCAGCTACAGGTCCCTAAATGACCAATCCATACTGTCCCATTTTTCTGTACCCTTCTGTTGGGGTGCCAGACAAACCTATCTGACCCAAGAAGGTGGAGCTACAACACTGTTTAGTCTTTGTTTACTTTGCGTTTTTCTTCTTTGTTGGATTCATTAGCAGGATTCACTGTGTCACCCTACTATGGCATCATGCTATTACCTAGCTGATGTGGCTATCAGCATTCGTCTTACACGCTGCCTACCAAGAGGGGGTACGGTTGACTGTGGAAACGCAAACAGGATTGGAATTTACCGATCCAACACTCACCACATTGAATTGATCCAACCCAGACTGCTGGGTGGAAACAGGGCTACAGACTGTATAAGCGCAGTGACCCTATTCATCACGGTCGTCTACCTCCTCTTCTGGCAGAGCGCCAAGGCGGGACCTGCTGAGTCCTGAATCCAACCATAGCCCGATAGCAATCACATTATCTAGACGTGTCAATTGAGCTATGCTCAGTCTGATCTCATAGCCAGATTTCTGAAGCTCCATGTAAATGTACTGATATTCCCTTACTGCTTGAGGCGTTGCCTAACTTTGCAGAGATCAGCAATTTGAAGTTGCACCATCTGTGCTGCTGTTGCCTGGGTTGCAGGAGAGGGTGTTGCTCTGTGTGTCCTTATCAGAAAGGGCTGAAGTAGCTCCTCGGCTGCTCTCTCATCTGTGCCCTCTAGCTGTCATTACTTCCAGCCTCAGATGAACCCTAACGTTTTACCACAGTGTCAACAGGCAGAGGAGAGATGGGCCAGACTTCTCTCTGGAGATGGATTTGAAATGAGGTGTGGGATCAGTTTGTTGTGAATTAATCACCACTGTTACACAGTTTTGACCAATCAGGTTTAAGTATTTAACAGGAACAGGTAGAACGGATCTTAATAGATTCAATTCTCACATATTACTTAGCTATAAAGGAATGTAACAAACTTATCAGGCATTTTAACACAACCAGTCCTTGATTGAATTACTCTTCTTACTTCAGAGTTTGTTATCTGGAGCAAAGAGTTTCCCACCATTGTGGCTGGGTTCGCTTCACATGTGCCATTAAATCTGACTGACAGCTGAGCAATCATGATAGAATAAATGGGACAAGGTGAACTCTCCTCATTCTTCCTTACACAGACAGTTATTTCTTATCAGCTCCAGTGTGTCATGGTCTACTTTGGGTGTGCTTAACTTCCCCTGACCTTTTAAAAGGCTGATTATTTCCGTCCACAATCTTCACTTGGCAATACGCTGCCAGCACAAAGGGATATTAGGCCCAGACCTGCTGGTCTGATAATTTAAACTCACTCTGTATAACTGAGGGAAACCAAACCACAATGCCCTGCCACTCTATTATCATTTCCCTGCCTTTAGCTTCAGCACTGGTATTAAATCACCTCTCACCTTAAACAGAGCAGCTTTTTAGGGCTCGAAAAGTTCAGAGAATGTGTGTGTGTGTGTGTGTGTGTGTGTGTGTGTGTGTGTGTGTGTGTGTGTGTGTGTGTGTGTGTGTGTGTGTGTGTGTGTGTGTGTGTGTGTGTGTGTGTGTGTGTGTGTGTATTTTATTACATCTTAAAAAGTACTTAATATCCATGGTAATTAACTTTCCTTTATGTTACACCCTCCCAGGACACTCTATACTCTTTGCATAGTCAAGGGTATTTTGTAGCTGCCTAAATTTCCTCGTCATTGGGAGACTCCCGTGCCTCCAGCTCCCCTGACACCACTATTTGATAAAAATAGAGGGAATCCAGAGGGAGCCAACAGGTCTAAATGTTTAATAGATTTTTTATTTTATGTGTGATAATCTGGTAATCAGAGGTTCTGGGAGGTTACATCTATCAGCCAGGGAACAAATGAAAGTCTTATTGTGTCCCGCTTCCTTTCACCCTGGGAGGAAATGTGAACCAGATAAATGATGGCCTTGTTTCAGCAGAGGCTCAATCTATTGCCAACGATTTGTGGCCAACAAAGTAATTTCGATACCGTTCTTTGTATTGATAGATGGGAGCTAAATTTAATAAAGAGCCAATTTACTGAGGGGGTATAGGAATGGTACTGCGGTTATCTTCCCTCTTTTTTCCCCTCTTTGCCTCCATCCTACAATCCCGCTCAAAATTAGATGGAAGAAAAGGACAAACAGCAGAGAGGGTGATGTTTTTGACAAAGCTTTGTTCTTAACTACCATCATTACTCTTCGATGCCTGTAACCCTGGTGAGCTGTTCTTTGACGTACGATATGGAGCGAGGTCAAATAACTGTACCAATGTGAAATGTTTGTGACCTGTTTTGTGCCAGTGGGGGTGAGTTCTGAGATTAACTGAGGACTATAAACAAAAACAGTGCGTCAGCGCTGCAGTGCAACGTGCATTTTCTTGATTTCCTGTGGGAGAATGCAGAAATAACAGTGGCTTAGGGGATTTCAGCAAAAGCAGTTTGAAACGTCCTTTTTATGATGACTACAGGCACTGGAATTGCAACACTTTGTAAACGACATTGACTCTTGCTGTGCCGTAATGATGCTCCCAAACTTCCTGAAGAACCTGCATCAGTGTTGCATAACTTCACTTTCTTTTTATGGCCAATAGCTGGATGCATCTTTCCACCTGCTGCTACTGTTATCTGATTGCATGCTCTTGAGACCTCACCATGGCAGAGGTACAAATTAACTCCAGAGTAAGAAAAGGAGATTGCCTGCTTCATCAGGGAACCCTGAAAGGTGTGTGCACAAAGACTGAGGGAACTAATCACTAACGAGTTTGTAAAAAGAGAATTAAAGTGGATTATTCATGAGCGCATGGCTCCAGAATCCAGAGGAAATTAAGTGTAGTTGGAAAACAGCAGAAGACACTTAAACTGCAATGAAGAGATCTGAGTGTTCTGCTTTCTGTTCAGAGGAAATTGCGCTATTAATCAGGTTTCTTGGATTGAAAAGGATAAATATTTGTTATGAAAGAGATGGAATCAAATTGAATCATATGCTGACTATGTTTTTCCTCTTCAGGGAGATCTCAGTGTGATTCACTCAGTGTTTGTTTTCATTCCTGAACATACTGTCTACATTTACATGCTGGGTTTTGTTTGCTATCATGCATGTGTTGAACTGTGCAGTCACACATGTGCTGTATCATAAAAAATATGAACAAATGATTCTCAGCTCTGGGAATTTTTGTGTTGGCCTGTGCTACACTGCTGCCACCTACTGACATATTTTGAGTTAGCCACTCAAAATAATTTAATAACTACTGTACTTAATCTCTTTGAGTCAAAAGCATTAACAATTTTTAAGTGTGTATTTGACAGACTTACAACACATTCTTTCTTATGAATACCTTATTGGTGAAACATGTAGACCACCTTTTTAAAGTGCCATCTCAAAGGGCACCAAAATATTTGCAAGCAGAAACTGCACAATCTGGTTTTCCTAATAGTAAACATTATTTTAGTTCAGTCACTCAAACAAAATCCTTTTGGTTTGTCGCCCTCCTCAAACATTTCACCTCAAACACATCCTTTTTGTTATGATTTTGAAAAATATTGCATCATTTATGTAACCTTTGATCTACAAAATGCATTATGTAACCCACATTTTCTTTTGTCTCTGCTAAAACGCACTGTCATTTAAACATGCAGTGATCAAACCAGACTCACAGATGTGTTAAAAATGATGTCTTTTGTAAGCACTACTCACTGGTTCTAAAAGCAAGCCATCTGTCACCAAACCCCAAAGACGGCAGGGGTTTCTCTGCTCAACAGGACAAAGGAGCCTGTTAACAGCCAGATGCTGTCAGCAGAATGGAGGAGTTGTCAAAAAAAAAAGAAAGAAAGAAAGAAACATCTGAGAGCTGCTGTCTCAGTCTGATGTGCCATATGGACTAAAACATGTCTCCAGAACTGAACAGCACTCTAAATAAAAAATGGTAATCACTACGTTGCTCTCTTGAAGAATATATTGCATACTTATCAGTGACAAAGTTTTTGATGAATCATGGTCAATGAAATTCAATTTAAATTATGTTGTTATAAAAAAATGTTTCATTTTAGCTAATCTTGATTTGATGGTGTTGTCTGAATTTCATTTAGTTGTGTACGTGTAATACATGGATATCTATCAAGAAGAAAATGTACGTTTCTATATTCTTTCATCACTCACAAGGCAGAGCCCTATACCAGCAGGGATGAGTTCTGGTCTTGACCAGGCCCTGTCAAGTGCCACATCTTTCTTTGTACAAAATATAAATGAAGACACATCAAGATAAAAACATGACTGTAAATAGAAAAAAAAATCTGAACACAAAGTAACAATCAAAAAATATAAAAAGTTTACTTCTCTATTTTCCTCTACTACCTGCTCACTTAATCAACACTGACTATGGCACAAACACTGATAATGTCACAGTTCCCAAGCTGGAACCAAAATGTTTTAGTTTGTGCTGTAAACCAACTTTTTTGGTTCCAGAAACCTTTTCTTCAGTCTGAACACACTGGTCGGTTCGAAATTACATTTGAGAAATTAAACCAGCATGGAGCTGTGCTGAAATGAAAGCCCTCTCAGAAGTGTCATCGTACTTTAACGAAACACCTGTGACAAGAGGTTTCCACTTGAATACCCCAGTGATACTCATGCTCATTTGTCCTCAGGCTTTGGTTTTAGGACTTGAGGCCCTGGACAGTAGGTGACTCAATAGCACAGCTTGTTGTGGGGTGGGTTCCATTACTGAGCGCTCTTCTTGAAGTGTGTTTTTTACACAGATAATTACATGCTGCTTCGAGATAAACCTTTATAATTAACAAGGCATATCACAAAAATCTTTAACAATGAGGATGGCAATAATCTGCGAATACATTATACTATGCTCTCTGCAGTCTTCTGATTTATCAGTAAAAATAAGAAAAAAGCAAAGGATTATATACAGCCAAATCACACGTTACTTTTTACAAAGTAAGTTTTGTATAATTTCAGTAAAAACTGAGAAAAATCCTAAACAAGCGTTAAAACGAATACAAGATTCAAGGAAGTATTTTTTTCAAGGGCTAAGCATAGACTGTATGTATATAAATATATATATATATATATATATATATATATATATATATATATATATATATATATATATATATATATATATATATATAAATATATATTTATATATATATATATATATATATATATATATATATATATATATATATATATATATATATATATATATATATATATATATATATATAAACAATCCATGGGGCTAAGGGGTGTCGAGCAAAGCGGAACCTTTGTTACGTTTTTTGTTTTGCAGCGGAGTAAAACAGCGTCGGACCGAAAGTGGGCGTAGTTGAAGCTTTTACCCTTGCTTGTAACGGCAAAAGTGTGAGAGTAAGTTTCTATTTTATTTGAGCCTTTTATCTTAATTTAGATAAAAGTAATTCAAATATCTAGTGATACAGTTAATGAGAAAGACTTAGAAGCAAGCGTGGCTTCTTGCGCACTGATCAACCCACCACAAAACGTTTTTCCTCGGTTGTAAACAATAAACGTTAAGCATGTTTATAGCTTCTGTAAATAGTTGCACCGAGATTGATCCTGAAAAGTCTGTCAGTCTTCGTCGTATGAGAAGGTGTGACCTTAAAAAGTCAGCATAAAACGTGAGCAGATATTTGTCAGCTGTTCTTCAAAGATAACGTTGACCCGCTGCTGATACGACTGCCAGTCACTCTGAGACTGACACACCCTCGTTAACTTACTTGTGTTTGTATGATTAAATGTTTTTAGGACATTCACTTACTATTCGTGCCGTGCAAAGCGGAGGAGCCATGCCTTTCCTCCATGGGTTTCGGCGGATCATTTATGAGTACCAGCCGCTGGTGGACACAGTGATGTGTGTGTTTGGACCGGAGAAAGACGGTGGTGACCACGAGGACAGGTAAAGTCATTCCCCATTTCAGGTTTTCTATTGTAGGTAATCTGTTTTTCTGTGACACGGGGTCAAGACGTATTCAGTTTTGCATTAAATAGTATTCTGACAACATGAACTGAGAAAATTAAAATGAATGACGTGTGGACAGAATAGGCGAAATTTGGTAAATGAGAATCCCTCCATTTCCCAGCGTCAGTCAAACGTAACTTGACGTGACGACATGACGTACTGCCTCACCTTTGAAACCCCCTTTATTAACGTTCAGGGAGCCCTTTAATTAAGACGGATTATTGGGGCCATTGTTCTTGTTGTCCGTATTAATTGTTTATCACTTGTTGTATTTGTTCATTTTTATTTTAAATCACTTTCACTAGATATAATTACTGAGGCTTTTCATTTGAGTCAGTTCAGTATTATCAAAGGTTTATCCCCACATTTTGCCTCATTTAGCAAAGAACAGACACAAGTGGAAACTTCCTATTCACTGGGGGAAACCTTAAGAGCAAGACTCGTGTCAAACAACTATTTGTCAAGACTGTTTGGCTTGGAAAGTGGGATACTAGAGATGCAGAAAGAAAGAAAAGGATAAAACGGATAGAACAATACCAACAACAAAAACATCAGCTTATAAAGACATCTTACCACCAAAGTAGTTAAGGTCTGGTACTATTTGTGAAACAACAAGGTAATACTCATCGAATCGTGGCAATGTTTACAACAGTTTGAATCAACAAGCTGATGTTAGCAGTTGCAATTTTGCTGACGTTAACAAAGTATGAGTATCGTCTAAGATCAGCATAAGCAATGCAAATTGATAATTGTAGGATGTAAATGAAAAGTTAGACCAGTTACAGCCTGGCATTTCCACAGTAGCAGGCTGTCTACAGCAACAAACAACAGGAACCTTCAGGACAAGGGAGGATTTCAAGTGGCTAATGTCGTAAAAAGGGCTCGAAGATTAAAATCAGAGCTGTTTTTTTTTTTTGTATAGATTTTCCATTGATTGAATAAAAAAACTAAAAACTGTGCTGCTTTTATGATACCATAAGTAATACCACAAAACTTAAATTGATCCGTGTAGAGGCACCAGTAATGCTACACCTTTGATGAAAAGATTTTCAAATAGAATCCACCTGTGTGTCCTTGCTTTGAGTTTCCTCCTCTCTCTTTGATCTTTGCTCCTTTCCCATGTGTATTGGGGAATTTGAAGATCACAGCAGAGGAGGAAGATTTCATCCGGTAAATCTTGGCAAACTATGACAAAAAGCACCTCATGGCTCCATTTGAGTTCTCTTTTACTGTCCGTGTCTTCACAGTTTAACTCACTCAAGCCATAACCTGTAAAACCTCTGCCAGTGACGACAGTGTTTGATAGGAGCCCTGGTGAAACGTCAAACTGTTTGAGTGACACGCTGCTTCTATCTCTTTCTATATCTAGAGGCCAAACCCCTGAGGAAGAGGCTGCTCTTTGTAGTTCTCTAGTGGAGCTTTTGGAGCGGGAATCCCAGTCAGAGGTGTTCCTGGAAGGCATCAGCTACGTGCTGTTTAAGGTGGCAGAACGGGGGCTGGTATACGCAGCAGAAATTCTTCTACGCTATGGGGCTGATCTGAACTTTGAAGGTGAGGGGTTAAACACAGAAAACCAGCCTGAGAAAAATGTGCCAATCAATGCCCTGTCTGTTGCACTCCTTTTGACTTATCATATCGCATCCTACATTATGCAGTTAGTCTGCTAGTCTGCATTGACAAAGGCTTGATTGTGATTCAGTTATATGCAAATTGAAGTGATCCATTTTAATTATTTGGAACAACTATTGCTCTATTTGCAAATTAAGTGCAGCTTATTTGCTGAAATATGTTTGACTTAATTTGAATACCCAAATTAATAGTTTTAATTCGTAATACTTCTCCTATCTAGACTTTTTCTGCAACAGTGGTTGCATGTTTTCAAGAAATGAGCCTCAAGAATCAATCACACTTTGAAGATGACGACAAATTTAAAACTTTGAACTTTCAAAAAGTTATTTCATTTGAACAGATTTTTTTTTTTGTGCTTACAAAAAATAGCCTTTTTGATCCCCCTTTCTTCCTTATGAGTGTCAGTGATGCTCTTGGAAACAGAAACAGAGTTTCCATCTTCACTGTTTACTGAAGGTACTGCATGTGTGATAGAGCAAGTGTTTGTGCACATACACTAAAGAGAATAAATCCCCTTTTTGAAAATTGCTCGGGAAAGTGCAGCAGGCCTTGCTGCGGTGATGAAACCTGCCGGTGCTCATCCAAACTCTGCTGTGGTGACCTCTTGTGCTTGTAAAAATGTTTCTCCCCAGAGACATAATTAGTGGATCCTGGCAGAGGCTGCTCCTTTATGAATGCCTTCTTCAAAAAATTAAACGTTGACAAATGCTCCCACGGAGCATAGAGAAATGTTCAAGTTCATTCTTCATTCTTTTCTTATTTCAATCTTTTGTCTTGATGTTATGAACAAAGTCGCTTGGTAAAGAATTTACACATAAAAACCATATTTAACACCCTGAAACATGGCTCTCTGTAGAGAAACAAACAGTTTACACTGTCTTGTTGAAAGAGAGTTGTTTGAGGACTTTTCTAGCTGTTTAAAATTAAATTAAGGTAAATGATTCTCTATGATAACATTTCGTAAGACTACTGACCATCAAAGGAAATTTGTTTTTCTTCATCTCTTTATTTGAACATTTTCTTCTCTTACATTTTCTTCTTTTTAACTCAAATTACACATGAAAATAAATAAATGTTGCCTTGAAAACAATTATGGTTTTAGATAAATACAAAATCAAATTAATCAATCTCCCCTTGTCATATACAACTCTTGTGACATTTACCACAAAAAAATGAAGCTCTTTTGAGTAAGTCCCCATTAAACTTTAAAAACAGGGAAAAAACACTGAACCAAACAATAGAGATAACAATAAAGATCCGCCATAGCAGTTTTACTTACCTTTCATCAGTCATCTGAGCTTTGATGAGACATTTGAGCTTGCTTGTCTTTCATATTTACCCTGTTGCAGGTAAACATTTTTTTTATGTTGGTGCAGCTGTACCACAGGTTATTGTCTCCCTGGGGAAAATAGTTGTAGCACACACGTACCAGTTTTTTGATGGGTTTATCTTAATACTTCCAAGTTGGAAATAAAATATCAAATGTTTTCATGTAACCCCCTACAATGTGTTTGTGTACCCCCAGAGGTACAGAAACCCCTGGTTGGGAAGTGCTGTGCTAAATAATGGAAGGGGGACACTGACAACTTTCTGCAGTGGGAAAAAAAATGTCTGGAACTAACAAAAAAAGGATGTCCTAAAATGCATAAATAATCAGATCTGTAGAAAATGAGGCTACCTATCTGCACCATAGACTGTTGATAGAGTGGACAGCGTGGCTCTGCCATTTACGATTGCTAAAATTCAATGGTGGTCAAAGCTGCTGCCATTGAGGAGCCAGAGCCTGCGCAGTGGAGGCTATGAGGGACTCTGAGAGAATCTGAGTGGAGCCAGGTGACAATTTCTTTTTCTTTCGAGGGTCTAATCTCTTTTTGGCTCTCCTTCCTGACTTATTTAACAATCCCCCCAAAAAACATACACAAGAACAGCAGCTGTCAATCATCGTTAAACTTGACTTTAAGTCTTGTGTTTAACCTCTCATAACTAATGAAAATGAAACTCTTCAGAAAAAAAAGAGGACTTGAACACAAGAAACCCAAATATTCAATCTTCAAACAGATGCAAGAAACATTTTGGCAAGGTATATTAATTTTTTAAAGTTTGACCACGGCTTATCTGGAATGACTGGGGAGATGGATTTTTTTTTTACCTATACTGCAGCCAATATGTTTGTTCTGTTATTTTTTTTTCCAATGATGGTGTTTGTCTCTTTTCTGCAGACCCGGTGTCTCGCTACAACCCTCTACATGTTGCAGTTCTGAGGAACAGGCCAAACATGGTGAAGCTGCTGGTCGGACACGGAGCTGACATTGAAAAGCGAGACATGGTGAGGCAGACTTTCAGTTCTGTCCTTTATGATCATTACCATGTTTTTTTAGCGTGGAAACTATGTAATATGTGTTCCTCTTAGATCCATGGGAGCAGTCCTTTGGATCTCGCCAGTGAGGAGTCAGAGAGGCTCCCTTGTCTGCTCACCCTGCTGGATCTGGGTGCTGATGTAAATGCAAGAGATAAACATGGTAAATATTTATTGCTGGATTATAAAGTTTTATGTTTTTTTCCCCATTTGTTCATTCTGAAAACTAAATGCTTGGGTCTTGCCTCATGCAGGAAAAACACCTTTGCTCCACGCCTTGGCTAGCAGCGATGGAGTCACCGTACACAATACAGGAAACATCCAGCTGCTACTAGAGAGAGGTGTGACTGAAAACACCCTTCATCTTTACTTTGCCTTGTTGCCTTTTTTTGATCATTCAAATTTCTTCCCAGACGGGATCAAGGTTAAACCACCGCAGTCTGAAACCTGCGTTGGTATGCATACCTGTTCACCTGTGTGTGTTAAAATCAAAGTCTCAGGGGTGCTCAGGCTAAAATATGAGGAAGTGAAGTGAAACTAATTCTTTGATCAGTTCATGGAGCGACAACATGACAAGGTTCAAACTACAGCCTGTTGAGGACTTCAGTGTCTGTTCCATGTTGCCACTCTGCTAGGTATTTAGTATTTGGTTGTAACATAATTAACTCTGGCTTTGCCCCTTGGAGTTACTTACATCCACTGTATCCTAAAAACAGAGTTACAGAGAGCATTAAAGGGGCTGTGAGGACCATCTGGAAAAGCTAATGTTAGTCTGAGATAAAAACTCTGTTTCCCATGAGCCCTTGCACCCATGGTCATGACGGTATGACTGTGCATTTGTTTTGAAGCAAATTAATGAAGAGCAGATCTCCTTTTTAACACCACTTTTCTTTGTTCAGGACAAGTTTTTACTGGATAAAAAGTGAAGTGGTAATGTTTTTATTAGCAGTTACATAGCACTGTTGTTTGAAACGTGACAACAAGCAAACTATGTAAACTCAGTTTGTACCATAGTTCTGTAGGCGGCTATTCTCTGCCTGGTGCTCTGAGACATGTCTGTTTACAATAAATGTTAGTGAATCCTGTTCATGTCCTGTCAGTCATATACCAAGCAGAGCTAACATAACCTCACTCTGCATTTTATTGATAGACTCTCAAGTCTAAACAGACCACTGCAGAATAAGTGCTGCATGGGGGTTGGAATGAACATTATCACTAACAACTTATCCTTTGTTTTAGCCTTTAGCCTGTGCTCTATCACTCCCGTTTAGCTTACTTCTTGTTTTAACTGTTTAGCTCCAGTGTCTGCCATTACTACAGAATAAATCCAAGAAATGGGTTTCTCTTCAAGAATAATAACAGATCTTGCCCCTCACTGCTTAACATTCTCAGTCAGTGTGGTGTCCTCATAGAAGTATGTGCAATATATCGATCCAGTCTTCAACAACCTAATCAGAAAGCTGAGAAACAACATGTAGAAATAACCTATTTTTGGTGCTGATAATCTCATTGTAAGATGTGGAGTACGATCAGGCATATATTTCAAGAAGTGAGACTTTTTTTGAGATAATTTAGAAAGTCTTCACATTAATATTACTTTAATAAAAAAAATCTGTTTTAGTTCAACCAAGATTTATATTTTATAAAAGAGAGACAAAAAGTTTCCAGTTTTATCACCACACCAAAACAAAAACTGCTTACTGTAGCAGCTACTTCTCACAGTAGACAAAAATCAGTAGTTTCTTACACACAAACATCTCTCCGTCAGTAAAATTAAGATACATTGTTAAGTATTTAAAAGAACTCGTTACTTTTTTAAATCTACAAGACTAATGAAAATGCTTTTTATCCTTTTAGATTGCTTGAAACTAACATCTCCCCCACCCCACCCTAAAAAAAAATGAAAAAGAAAAACAATTCTCATTACTTTCCTTCAATTTCAGTTAGTTGCAATAGTTATATTGCCCAGCTCCTTTGTTCTAATGGATATTTATTTATTCAAAAAGAGAAATCAAAAACATTTTCCTAAGTAAAGTTTGTTATAGGGAAAATTGTTTACATTTAAAATTCTCATTTGAGAAAAATTTGTTGGCCCCCATGTGTTAATTAAAAAAAAATGCTTACCACTAGGTGGCGCCTGTTACACTCAGCTGGTACCCCATGTTCAAAAGCCTTAGTGCCCACTGAAGAGACCAGGGGCTCAACTTCTCTTATGGAAGCATGGCTGTGTAGATTACATCATCTTTTTTTTCTTTTTTTTTTTTACTTCGTTGAGTTAATTACTAAAGTGCCTGTTTACAGTATTTGAGGTTTAGGATGGTTTTTTTAGTTCAAGTAAATAACAGATAATGCTCTGAAAAGAGTCTCAGTTTATAGGTTAATAGACTTCAGAGTCAGAGAGCCTGCATTACAAACCACAGTCATAGAGTGAAAAGACAGAAGCACTGACCAGCCACAGTGGATGGAATAGAAATTATGTTTGTATTGAGAAATGAAGAATTCAGTCTTTCAGAAACTAAGTTGTATTTAAATCTAAGAAACTGCTTTCCCTTTTTTAAGCTTAAGTAATTCCCTATTTTTGTAAACATTATTACTTTGATGGATTATCCTTTTTTGTGTAAAATCATGATCAAAGTTGCGGAAACTCATTGCTCATGTTTCATTTCACAGTTTAAAATTTTGATCATTTTCAGTCTGCCATGTTTTTAACTTGCTATTTTACCTGGTTTATAGATTTTTTTATGTTAATATGTTTAATATGGCAACTTTTTTACCATTTTATGCTGGCAAATGTACATTTTAACTGTTTATTCAAAGGCCCAAACAGGAACAAGAGTTGGAAACTAAAAATTGCTATGAACTCTTTGTACAGCACATCAAATTCATGCCCTGTTACAGAGCTATGTTAAATGCACTGTCCCGATCAAATAAATGAATTCTAATTCAAGAGATGCTTTGTTCCTGCAGGTGCTGATGTAAACGCTGCAACAGCAGAGGGTGAAACGGCGCAGTCCACGCTGGTGTTCCTGGTGAAGGAGGCTCTGGACGCCAGCGTGGAGGACGCTGCAGAGATCGGTAAGTTCTGCTTGAAAACCACACGACTGCTGCTGACACACCAGCTGGACCCCAGCTGCTGCCTGAGTGAGGACGACGAGCCCTCCCTGACACAGACCAGCCTGGAGCACTTTGACCTCTTTTTTCCTCTGGCCGTGCTCTTGATCCAGAGCGGAGCCCCTCTGGTTTGCTCTGTTCACGGCGACTCCTGGTGGTCCGGGTACAACCTCCTTATCCAGCGGCTCCACGTAGCCTTGCTGCAGTGCTCTGATCAAAGTCACGCCTCTGAGCTCCTGGAGCAGGCAGAGGTGTTGCTCGACTTAGCGAGGGTTGACACCCCGATGCTGCTTGTACCACCCACGCTTGAGTTCCCTTTGCCTGATCCAGAGCCTCATCCTCACACTCAGACTGTGAGAGACCTTCACGTGCGGACTGTAGAGCGGGATGCAAGCCCTCCTGCTCTGAGGTGTCTTTGCAGGGCGTTCATCAGGAGCCATCTACAGCCTTGGCCTTTGGACGACAGAGTGAAACTGTTGCCGTTACCAGACAGAATGAAAGACTTTCTCCTTCCTGAGAATACATATACCCTGCGGCCTGGCTGGGACTGCTTCAAGCCCCAGCAAAGCCAGCAGTGACGAAGCAACTTTTCATTCAAAAAGACTGAAAGGCCTCTGTGTAAATGTCTGTGAATTAACCTCCACCGAATAAACCAGTGAGGCCTTTGTCGAATGTGTTTCTTGTACTCTCTGTGCCAAACAGACGTGTGTCATGTTTACAGATAAGCCTTTAAGTCCTAAACTGTAATGATTAAGCTGCTGCTGCACAGTTGAACAAACCTCGCCTCGGCAAAGGAGGCTGCAATACAAACTGAACGCCCCCAGATGGCAGTGTTGCGCCTGTGTATTATGAAGGTGCTCAGATGTCAGGGTCAAAGATTTCGTTATTCACATTCACAGTGCAGCCCATTACAGCTGTTTCATTGCAGGAGAAAACATCTATATTTTATCTCCTCACCATCATGGTGTTGTATCGTGGCATTGATGTGTCTTCTCTCTGAACATGAAGTTTTACCATTAAAACGGAACTGTGTCTCAACATTTGTCCTGATTGCCCGTTGTTTCCCTGCTCATGACACTATTTCATGTGTGTCCACATCTTGCTGCGTGTGTTTGACCAGTTAGTGGCAGTGCAGCGCTGAAACACGCTCCTAAAAACTACCTGTTAAAGACGAACGCACAGTGCTTTAAATTTAAGAGAAAGCTAAAAGCAAGAAGCAGGGATTTAAAGCTGTAAGAGTGTGCCTGAAGATGTTTCACTTGTGCTGTGACATAATGTGTCTGCAGTGGCTGCTGGTGTGGAAAGTTTTCCCAAGCATTCTTAATGCTTATGTTTAAATTCAGATGAATTGAGGGCCTCCTCGCCTTTTATTTTTTAAAGCTCCTTCACACGCACGCACGCAACCCGTCCCTTACATCCAGTCTGCGGTGAAAAACGAGAGCGCCTGAGAGAAACGTACTGTGATAGTAACACCATAGTGTGTACATATGTGTTTGCGTCCATGCGTGTGTGACGGGCAAACTAAATAGGACATTGTGTTACACAACTAACCCCTTCCTGACATTGCTGGAGCTGGAGTGGCTCCAAGGCTTGCAAGCGCTCCAGCTCCTCTTGGTTATCTAGGTCACAGCCTCTGAGGAGAAGAGCCGGAGTAGCAGCAGCAGCAGCAGCAGCAGCCCTGCATGACACACGCTTCACTCTCCTGTCTGTCTGAATCTCTTGACAAAACCTCAACACTGGCCCTGGTCGAATAAGAGAAGGGGGGTGGGTGGGCGAGGAGGAGGAGGGAGGGCGGGCAGCGAGGGGGGAAAAGTTCCAGGCACGGCATAGGTGGAACGGTTGCAGAAGCACTCATGGAGGACACATGGAAATGGAAATGGCAACATTGGATTACATTTATACAATACACAATCTGCTGGAGTATAATCCACCCAACCAACAATCCCAACACTGGGAGAGTGCGAGAGAAAAACAGGCTTCCTCCATAAGAGTCCAATCCCTGCTCGCAGAAGGCGATAGAATAGAGATAGTGGGGGGAGGGCTCAGCCAGTACACTCTCCATCCAGCCTTTATTGGAAAACTGTGCGAGTGAAGCTCGGTACTGAAATTAGTTATTGATCTATTCTCTCCCTGAAGCCCATGGGTCTTTCCCACCACACCTGCTCATTCTCTCACAGCCTTTTCTTTCACCACAACACACTGTTTCTCTCTCAGCCAGTGCTTCAAGCTTCTGCTTGTTTTGTCGTTCTTTTATTTTTTCACATTGTCTCCTCATAGTTTACCAAGATGAGACTGTAATTATTTAATTACCAGAAAGCAGAGTTAGATCCTTAGAGTCATTATCTGCAGGGGTTTTGAATAGAAACAGATCAGAAATGGGCACTTTTACATGATACATACATACGATTCTGCGCTGGGCCTTGAGCTTCATGTAAAAAAAAAAAAAAAAAAACGTTACATAACATGTTTTGTATGTTGCTCCCCTCACTTGAAATTCCATCTTTTAAGAAGTTATTTCTTTGGAAACACTTTTTTAATGCCTATTCTTTCTTGTCTTAACCAGTCCCTGACACAGTCTTTTCAGTTTGGACCCTCTTCAGCACTGCAGTATAATCTCACACTTGAAAAGGACAAAACACAACACAAGGACATCCAACAGCATATAGTTCGGTAGATGTTTGAAGGATAAACCAATGGAAACTCCAAATTAAAGTGACCCAAAGTGAAACACAGTTTACTAATATGAAGTTGTAGAGGGTTCTTGGGAGTCTGAAAATGCAGCTTTCTTCATATTCAACCTGAGCATAAAACCTGAAGGGTAAATGAAGCACATTCATAGCAAAACAGCTTTATGTGACATGGAGGTTAATGAGATAATATATATATTTTATTTGTTTATCGTTCGATTGTTTTCTTCAGCTTGTTTGCTTAGGTCGTGGTCTGGCCAGAGCTTTGAGTAGTTATTTCTTTCAATACTCTGATGTGCATGTTGTTTTTCTCTATTTGTCCTTTACCTAAACAGCCCCCTGACTTATCCTCTCTGTATGGACCATCAGCACAGAGCATTGTCCATGTTTGGAAGGATTAACCCACAGAAATTCTAATATTGCGTGGCAGTGATGTTCTAATAAATGGTAAAAGGCTCTTATGAGGATAAGGTTAAACCACTGCACTGTACATACAGTGCCCAAGCATTGAGAGGACCGAACTGTTCAAAAACTGAGTTGCCTTGTTTGCCTCGGTTTTTGAGTCATACAGGAAAAGTATAACCTGAATGAGTGAGAATTTACATTGACCTGCCAGAGCAATAAATCTGAAGATTAAATCCATAAAAATTATTTCCATGTTGTGGTTCTTTTTCTTAATAGTCTTGACCACCCCCAACTCTGTCATCATCTTCAACAATGCAGATTTGATAAAACCAAAACTTTTATTGACATCAGAGAAACTCTTCTTATGCCTTCCTGTCTTTTAAGCAAGTTAGTACATCTCTTGACACTAACTAAAAGCCAGATTGACTGGACACAGAACCGTGTCCATGGAGCCAGCCAGGGGGGGTGTGGGCCCCTTTTGAAATCAGATCGGCCACCCCAAGTGTCACCCCAAAATCCTGATATCCTGATATTTGAATTATTGCAGGCTGGGCTCATGTTGCAACTGACTATCTGGAGCTTGTTAGAGCAAGATGCTTGATGCCTTCTTTGCATTTGAATATAGGGTCTCTTATTTATTTATTTACTTGTTAATTTGATGTGAACAGATGCATTAAACATTGCTTCGTAAAATATACAAAGCAGATCTTTTTGAATTTGCAACCGCTGGCCCTGGTTAGGCTTCATTGATTTACACAGAAGTTAAAAAGTGGTAAGTTGAAGCTACTACAACCATGAAATAATACAATATGAATACATTAATTAATAATGCTTAAAAAAAGAGGAAAGCTGGAAACTCAACAAACGTGAAGACCAGCATGATTTCAGGTCACACCTATTCAGCTATTTCTTTACATGTGTGCTAAAAACTTCAGGATCTGCCAATGTTAAAGCTTCAGGTGGTATTGCATTGTATAGTTGTATGCCTCTCACTGAGAACTTTGGTAGTTTGGAATTAAAAGTTGAAAAATTCTTCCCCTTATGTATCAGGTGGCTTAGCACAGATCAAACAATTTTTTTCTTTCTGAAATTCTGTGTCTTGACACTAACGTTCAGCTCAACAATTGATCTGTTTTGCAAAAAAGCACACATAACCAGGCTAACCGCGGTGTGGCACACGGCAAAGCTGGTGTGTCCTTCAACACCATCTTCCCTGAAAGGCCTTTGTTGTTGTCTTTCTGCACTCCACTGGTTTTCATGCAGTTCAATTGAAATCCAGGAACTGAAAGTTCCTGGAACTTCTGGTCGAAAAGCATTGATGTAAATCTGTTTTCAATACACAAGTCAAACACAGGGTGACTTGAATTAAGTCCAGTGAGTTATTTTGACTTGAAATTATACATGCCCTCAGTAAGAATACATATTTTGAGTATTTTTGAAGGACAATCCCATAGAGATGTAATAATGGTGCATTTCAACTTGAATGAACTCCATTATAAGAGCTCTCCAGAATGAGAGTAACAGGGCTCTCATGAAGAATAAAAACAAGCCTCTTCATTTTACACATTATGTGATTCAACAAACAACCTTGAGAATAAATGCTCTTCTGATTACACATTGTCAACAGGAGAGGGGGGTTGCATTTTTGTATGTTTCTTCATCCTCCATTCTTGATGGTCCAGTCCACAAACTCACCATTTTTTTCTGTATGGACCATCTTTAGCACTACAGGCTGAGTAATGTGGAAGATTGAGTCATGCAGTCTTTGGAAATGGCAATGTACAAAACAAGGCCATTTAAAAACACGTACTTCAGTAGATGTTTATTATCCCTTAGACGTGTGAAAACAAAGTGAACACAAAAAGGAAGGACTCATTCCCTTGGAGTAGCTAAAGGAAGCGGAAAACAGCTGTAAAAGTAGGTTTAGGATGACAGTATTAGCTTAAGTCTGCCAGTTACTTTAAAAATATGCTGTTTTTTGTTCTGCGTGTTTGCGCCATCTTCAGCACTGCTGACATGCTAACTTGAAAGCTATCATCATGTCACATTTTCAAAGAACAAAATACTGCATTGACCTTTTGCATGTGACGTCACAGTGGTTGCATGCTCTTGCCTTGGCAGAAATAGGAGACATAGTAAATACTGGATTCAGGTGCTAAATGAATAATCTCATCCATAAAATTCCACCAGGTAAACTTTAATCTATACTTTCAACAATTATTATCTCCTGGAGTGTACTGATGGGCAAAGCAAGCCTTCTACAACCTTAAGTTGTAGGCTAGAATGAAAATGAATCAGACGTAGAGCACTGCAGATGAACTGGCAGTGGAGTCGAATGTTATCTCAGGAGCAAACAAGTCTTCTAATAGAAGCAGATGGAAACTCCCGCTAAAGAGAACTTTATGACTGATTTTGAAATAGTCTCACTTGTATGTGTTTTCCTGTTCATAATCCACAACTTAAAATGAGGTTATTTCTAAATGCTATTTCCGAGTATCCGTGGATGACCCGACAAATCTGTTTACAGCAGAGTCCCTCTGATGACACTACGCCGGCTGGCAAATTTTTTTTGCAGTAAGACGCAAGATCTGTCTTTTTTTCTGCTAGAAAAGGGATTTCTTGGAGTTATATTTTAGTGATGGAGGAAACTAAAGCTGGTCAGGCAAAAAGAAAAAGGACAGAAGAGAAAAAGAAAGCTAAACATGAGAGTGATAGCGCAAGCGCTAGGCAAAGCAAGTTTTTTTATATAGCACATTTCACCAGCAAGGCAATTCAAAGCCAAAGGGCTAAAGGTTAAAACACTAAGTTGTTTATGATAATGTTCATTCCAACCCACATGCAGTAGTTGTACTGAGGTGGTCTGTTCAAACTTGAGAAATACCGTGAGGTACAATATAAGGTGTAATTCAAGTTTACAAAAGTTGCTTTTTGTCATGCTGTTGTAGTAACTTGTCACAATAGCGCTTCATCACCAAATACAAATAAATTACATCACTTTGCATCCTGCAAAAGTTGTCTTGAGCAAAGAAAAGTAGTGTTAAAACAAAGATCCTTTCTCCATTTATTTGCTTTCAAAACAAATGTACCCCTTGGTAAGAGTCATCCTCACAAGAGTGAGTGATGGTGCTCATGGTAAATAGAGTCTGTGTCCTGGAACTTAACAAGTGAGATAGGATACAATTTTTGTACCCGGCAGTAAACATGTAGGCACCTCTGAAAACAGCTTTTGGACTTGGTGTGTATGTGGTATCCGGTACTTCTTGAGCCAGCTTCAAAGATTTTAGCACTTCCTTATTGCCTCATAATTTTAGACCGAAGGTTGCCGCTTGGTAAAAACACATCAGTTCTGGATAGTCCTCACAGTGACTTTAGTCTTGAAATAAATCTGGGGAACAAGTAGGGTGGTAAGAAAAAGGGGACAAGACTGGTCTTTGCTTTGCTCAACATGAATTTCCTTATTTGACAGATTCACATTTGTGTTAAAGATGCTGTGAGAAGGATCTGTTTAAATTGGACTGCCTTGCCACCTTCTGGCCCAGAGTCTCATGCACACTGTCGTAATGATGTGACTTTTAAAGGGATAGTTCAGTTTTTTTGAAGTGGGGTTCTATGAGCTCTATGTGACCACTAAGGACATTAGATACAGTAGAAAGTTGTCTCCTCTCCCTCAGTAAGACACAAACTGTAATCAATGGGGACGAGGAAATAGGCGCTAACAGGGAGAGACGGTACCAAATTCAAAGGCTATTTTCTCTGCCTACAAGAACTAAAATCAAAAAGTAATACCACAGTTTAAGAGTACGCTACATAAAATATTTTTTAAGTGCATTAAGTCTTCGGAAATATAAACATTTATCCGGACCTAACTAACTGGTCATGTATCCTTCCGCGCAGCGCTAGTGCGCTCCGTCCCCCCTCCTCCTTTCAGCTGTAGGGATTGTAAACAAGCTCTGCTTTGTGCGCCGGTTGTAGCCTTGTGTAAGTTTGATCAAGTATCATAATTCTTTTGTTTGTACTCTAAGGATTGTGAGGCAGCGTAGGAAATTCAAAATGAGTGACTATGACAGCGACGATGAAGTTCCATTCACTTTGGAACCAAAAGGATACCTGTATGAACCGGAGTACACAGAAGAGGAGCTGCTACAGATGGCGACTGAAAGGAATACAGAGGAATTATCCGCGGACACGGAGCTCATACAACCCCACTTCAAAAATCTGAACTATCCCTTTAACGTGGCGTGTGTTTGTAGTAGAAAAAAAATTCTTTTGTCAATACAACTTTTTACCAGATACAACACAACAAGGCAAGGTATTTGTCAGTAAAGTTACATTGCGCTGTTGTTTGAAACGTGACAACAAGCAAACTTTATAGTAGCCCACTATATGTAGCACGACTAGAAGCGCCAGTGCAACGACCTATCCGTGGGTTAACGTGACAACAAGCAAACCGTCAGTTCCTACAGTAGTGTTGTAGCCTTCTATATGTAGCACTACTGACAGTCTTCATCTACCAAGCAGAGCTAAGGTAACCTCACTCTTCATTTTATTGATAGACTCAAATTTGAACAGACCACTGTAGAATAACTGCAACATGTGGGTTGGAATGAACATGATCACAAACAGTTTAGCCCTTTTAGCCTTTAGCTCGTGCTCTATCACTCTCCCGTTAGGCTTTCTTCTGCTCTTATGTCCTTTTCTGTCCGACACTTGGGCTCCTGTGTCCACCATCACTACAAAATTAATCACAGCAATTATTTTCGGCAGAGAAAAACACAGACCTCTCTTCTCACTTCCTTACCTTTTGTAGTGTTGTCATAGAGACTTTTACATGCTCTACATCAGTCCGGTCCTGCTGAACCCGATCAGAAGCTACGGAGTAGCATTTCGAAATAATCTACATTGGCACTGAAAATCTCATTTTAAAGTGTGGATTACAATCAGGCATATATCTACAAGAGACTTTTCAAGATCACTTAGAAACTCCTCACAGCCCCTTTAAGTAGACTAACTATTATCTTACTTTCTGTTACTTTCCT
This sequence comes from Halichoeres trimaculatus, assembly GCF_033239565.1. Classification (NCBI taxonomy): domain Eukaryota; kingdom Metazoa; phylum Chordata; class Actinopteri; order Labriformes; family Labridae; genus Halichoeres; species Halichoeres trimaculatus. Next base: position 22,318,785 of record NW_027437183.1, read on the forward strand.
GACACCTTGACTATAATGATTAGCCAAAATATATTGAAACCTGATGCCAACACTGTGACTACCACTGCTGTAAGGGACATCATAACAGACACATGACTGCAAATGATCAGTAAAGACATTTAGTAACACATGATTGAGTGGATATTCAAACACATAAATTTGAAAAGAGGAACAAACAAAAAGACAAACAAACAGAATCATGTTGGTAAAGAAAGGGGAACATGCAGCTTTAAAACTGATTAAAAACAACATATAGCCTTGAATTTGAATTCTCTGCAATGATTTTTGGAGAACGGGCCGTTTTTTTCTCGTTAGGCTTGTTGGCTGGGCTCCTAGTCGGGCCCTAACCTTTTCATTCAGCACCACGTCACCAACTGAAAGACATTGTGGTCTATCCCCGGCCTTTTCTTCTCCCATTGAACGCAGCCTGGGCCCAGTGTGCATCTCCTTGTCTTCACTAGACAATGTCTAGACACGGGATAATTGCAGACATCACTGAACACTCAGCTGCTGCCTGAAGCCTCATGGGAGTCGAGGTGGACTTTGGAGGGAAATGTCCAGCAGTCAGTTAGTCAGTCAGTCAGTCAGTTGGCGAGGGGGGGCACACACACATGCACACACATGCACCCCCCTTCATATGGTGTGTGTGTGTGCGTGTTTCACTGTATGTGTTTGCTGGTGTGAGGAGAAGCGTGTGTGGGAGCGAGCGGAGGAAGGAGAGCGCAGACGCTGAAGCACACAGTGCTCATAACCGCAGATGTGGTGACTTCATCAGAAGAAAATGTTCCCCGTCCTCCTGCTCTGCTCGTGTTGATGGAGCTCACACAAATTAATGGCTGCTAATGCTAAAATGGGGCAAAACAAATTCTCACTCAACATATTCTGCACTCAGTCTGAGCACATTTTATCTTCTTTAACATCGCTGATTTGTAGCTCCAATACCTCTCAATGCCAGGCTAAATTGTAGTGTATGTCTGCGTGTGTATGTGCGTGTGTGTGTTGTAGATTGGGGGGTTGGTTGGTCTCTGAGAGATGGTCGCAGGTCGCAGGGTTCACCCCGGGAGCAGGACTAATCTCAGTGGGGGTGGATTGGATGCAGGATAACTGAATCCTGTCGGGGCAGGCCACCTTCTCTGTGAGCTCCAGGTGTTGGTTCTTCCCCTTGGATTGACACAGGCTGCCTGTTGTGCTCACCAGACTTTTATTTTTTTGTTGTGCCTAATGCCGAAGGATTATACTGAGGTTTTGTTGGATATCCAAGTAGGGTAAAATGCGAAGACTTGGACTCATTATTTTTTGGAAGGGAAGAGGGAGAGAGGGGGTCTTTTAAAACCACTTTCATCCTCTCTTTTCATAACCTTAAAAGAGTGTGCCACTTAGCTTTGGTATCACAGTTCTTTAAGTCTCTAGGAAAAAAGTAAAAGTCCCTTAACTGAAAAAAAAGTACTCTTACATCTTCCTTATTGTAATGTTACATTATCCACTTTGTTGCTACAACATACATTTGGAAAGAATAAAGGAAAATCTTTTCTTAAAAATAAAGGTATATGGTTTAAATAAATGTGCTTATTGACAAAAAGAATATATAAGGCAGTAATATTAAGGTGCATGGTTGTTTGTTCTTAAGCTACATCCAGCTTTAACAGGGTTTAAAATAACATTTAACTACTCAAAACTTCTCTTGTATCAGGCTTATGGGGGTGATCCTTTGATTCTAATTGTGTTAACGCTTGTCTGTTCCTTTTTAAAGGGGTTAAAGTAAAAGTATAAGGTACCAAAAGTTACAGTTCTTCACTCTAACTCTTGTTTCAGAAGCAAAAATATCCACCACCCCTTACATTTGAGCAACTGACGCCATTTCACAGAAATTCCAGACAACTGGCGCCTGAGCTCTGCCTCGGAGAAGGACATGATGAATAGGACACACCCTTGGTTTGCTAGTGAATGGTAGAATATATGGCACACACTGCAGTGTTACAGCCTCGATTCATTACTGCCTCTCGTCGTAGCTCTTAAGAGTGTCGTTTCTCTCTGCATGCTGCTCGCTCGCCTATTTTTAAAAGCTTGAATTTGAGTGAAATGCACTGAGGCACCAGTAAGGCGAGCTCCAGCTCTTTGCAGCGCTGGTTCCTGATCCTCCTCTTTGTTGTGGTCTATGCATGCCTGCTCTAGTCACATGACTGCGTTTCTATGGCAACTCGGGTTTGAGTAATCATTTGCGTTACGACCTTTATTCCCTTGAGGAAAGGGGAGGGGGAGGTTAGACTGAGCCTGTAGAAAGAGGGAGCAGGAGGGAAAGAGAAAAGACAGGCAGAAGGGGAGCGGCGGAGAGGCACAGGGAAAGAAAACAGGCAGTAGAGGGAAATTTGAGCGTTTATTTTTCAGTATTTTATCTTTTTCTCTTCACACTGCGTGTCAGCCTCTGCCTCTCTGTGTTCATCAGATGGAAAAAGAGAGAAAAAGCTGCCGTGTGCTTCAGTTTCACCAGAATGTCTTTGTGTTGTGAGTCACTCGGGCGGGCGAGTCTGTGAGTCTGGTTGGAGAGGCAGCAGGCATGTATGTTTCATAAGGGGGGCCTACACACACACACACACACACACACACACACACACACACGCCTCCCCTCCATTTCTTCTCCGGAGGAAAGGCAGTTCTGTGCCACATGTGCAAGTCTCAGCAGAAACAGATTCTGTATGTTCCTGTTTCTTGCTCTCCCGGCTGCGTTGTCATGGTTACGGAGCTAGTCCACCAAGGCACGCAGCTACCTCCTCTTTCCCTCTCTCTCTGTTCCCCTCCCTCACTCTCTTTTTTTCTCTTTCTCTCGCCACCGTTGGGTGATTCAACCCATCAGTTGGGTTGTGTCATCTCCTAGATGGAGTTTGTAGCTCCCACATCTCCTAAATGGAGTTTTTTTTTTTCAGGCTGGGGTGTGTGTGTGTTTGGATCACTGAGTGAGTGTGTGTGTGTGTGTGTGTGATATTGGGTGGGGTAGATGGGTGGGTTTTAGGGGGATCCAGCCCTGACAGGAGGTGGGCTGGACCAGGAGGCTGGTGATAGACACTATGGGGGTTGCATGGTGGTGGTGGTGGTGGTGCTGGCTGCTTCCAGGTGCCTGCATGCGACTGGGGCTGAATATGAATGAGGGGCCCCTGGTTCTCCAGAGATGGCGGCTGGGGAGAGAGCAGCTAAATCCAGAGAGCAGTGGAGCCTGGCTGGTTGGTTGAGAGGCCCCCACAAGCTGCTGACAGGAGCTGGAGCTAGCCATCACGTTAATTAGCGTTTTTACTCCAGCAGCAGCAGCAGCAGCGAATAGGGGGAGTGGGTTAGAGAGGGATGTGGGGGTGGTATATGACTCATAGACACAGTATGGTTTATTCATGATGGAGGAAGGGGATGTGTGTGTGTGTGTGTGTGTGTGTGTGTGTGTGTGTGTGTGTGTGTGTGTGTGTGTGTGTGTGTGTGTGTGTGTGTGTGTGTGTGAGAGAGTGAGGCAAAGAGAGAGAGAAAGCACACATTTGATTTGCACACAGTTTTCTAAGTGTGTGTGTGTGTGTGTGTGTGTGTGTGTGTGTGCGTAAGTCGATCACTGATTGGCAGCAAGCCAAGATATTATTACGTCTTGAACATAATACCCTTCATTGTTATTGTCATTGAAGGTTTTTTTTCTGTGCTAATTTTACAAAACACATTTGAAATTAGTTCTTTTTATTTGCTAGATCTTTCCTATGATTCTGTTGAAGAAGATTGTCACAGGAAATTTTTCCAAACACGTCCTCTGCTAAGAGCCACAGACTGAGGGCTGTTACATTTCTCATTTATTCTTGCTCCCACCGTTACAGAGACTTTATTGATCTCAGACTTTTGATGCCTGTCTGGGATGCATCAGTCTGATGAAATGGGTTAGGGTGCCCTCTCTCATAGGTGACCTGACCTTGTCTCCTCTGTCTCGGCCCCTGACAGTGATCCTTACCCCCGAGAGGGATGCACAGAATCGATAGATTGGTCTTTTCCCTGCACCCCGGGAGCCCCTATCTGGGCCGTTCCAGGCTAAGAGGAAAAAGCTGCAGCGGTACATGGAAGATTCCAGAAGAAGCATCACCTCCTCAGTCTGGTGGCTCCCTTCATGCCAGAGCAGGAATACGAGGGATTGTGTTGTTTGTTTGTGTGTGTATATGTGTGTGTATGAGAGAGTGTAAGGGGGGTTACATTACAGCTATGCTATTGTCTAATTGTCTCCTCTTATCATTAGTGACAACCATGACCTCTGTTATTGGCATATCTGCATTCTGCCTGCACTGCAGAGCCTCCACCACACTACACTCGCAGCGTTTTCTCTCCCAAGAGCGGCAGGGCCCATGCCTCATAAATACAAACACAATCTCTCCTACACCTCCTGACTGCAGGACAGGACTCCACACATATCTGCCCGTGGAGCGCAGCCCATTTGCATACATATTAAAGTGACGCCTCAGAAAAAAGGAAGAGAGAAAGAGGGGGGAAGAGGGAAGGAGGGGAGCAGGAGAGGGGGGAGAGAGAGAGCGGGTATATGCAAACAAGGCTTTCATCTAATATGCAAGAACCGGCATTGCTCTGGCATAAATCTGCATCTGAGCTCAGGCAAAGAGAGCCGAGCCCATTTGACAGTAAATGGGCTGGGGATGGCTGTCAGATGCACAGGGGAACACTGAGTTACCCCCACAGAGAAGCAGGCCGATTGATCAGCATGGCATGTCACATATAGCAGGAAGTACAACGCAACAATAGCACATGCTAAGTAAAAGCTATAGCTAGTACTAGAGGGGGGAAAATGAGAGTTATCATAGTGAATGTCTGAAAAATATGCCACGTTTCAAAGAAAGTTGAACATTTTCTGCTCTGTGCGTCCTCATGTTTGCTGTCATTTACATTCATCAAACAATAAAATTGTCATTTGAGGTACTGGTAGGCAAATTTAGGTAGGCACTTTTATACTTCATAATGGTAAAGCTAAAAGCTAACACGTTTAGGCTGGTGCCATATTTACAAGCAGGTAAATGAAAAATAAATAATTTTGACAAAGGACAGATTGTATAATATATTGACGTATTGACATAATCTCTGACTTCACCTACCTGTTTTTGATATAGAGATTTAAAGCCTTTCGTCAACAAGGTCCATACTGGTAACCGTGAACTTAACCTAGGATGAGACAAAGACATGGCTCCAGCCTCTTTGCAGACAGCCACAGGATGCCTGTCTGTCAAGTTACCCAACTAGTGAGTTTAATAACTTTGATAATAACATAATACATGTCAGAAAAAGCCAGTTTCCCAACTGGGGATCAGGCCACCAAGGCCTCCCTCAACTGCCGCCCAATCCATCATGCACCAGATAGCTATGGCTCCTCTGGCAGGTGGTGCACCCACAGGAGGATGGACCCATGTCTCCCAGTCAAGCTTGGCCCAGCCAGGCCCCATGGGTAAAGGCCAGGTTGGTCCACCAAGCCCCTACCTGGAGGCCCCAGACCCAGGGCCAGACTCCAATGACCCTCCAGGCAGGATGAGCTGGTCCCTGTTGTTGTTCTTCATAAAGACTCTACGATTGCACTCTGTCTGGGCCCGTACCTAAGCCTAGTTTGCCTTGGGAGACTTTACCAGTGGCAATTGTCCTTGACAACTTAGCTTCTAGGACCATTGAGGCCATGATAAGGTCGTATCAATGGAAGGGCGGGTCTGGGAGAGGCTCGGAGTAGAGCTGCTCCTTCTCCATATCAAGAGGAGCCAGATGAGCTGGTTCGGGCATCCTGTGAGGAAACCTCCCAGATGGCTCCATAGTGAGGCGTTTCTGGCATGACCATCTGAGATGAGATCCCAGAGTAGACCCAGGACATGGTGCAGGGATCGTATCTCTATCAGCTGGCCAGGGACAGCTTTGGTATCCTCTGGCAGAAGATGTCTGGTTGAAAGCTACAAAAATAAATAAATAAATAAAAATATTGGCTTAATGTGGATATGGTATTTCTGGTGCCAGCCTCCAGTGGAATTTGAAGAACTGTAGTTTTTAGCCCTTCGTAATGGGTTTGATTTTTTTTTCGGGGGTTGCTGCTTGATTACTATGCAACATTCTCATTCTTGGTTGCAAAACATAGATGGTTCATCCATCTCTTTTGCTTTCTTCACACAAGCAAACTGGCATTATCTTAGCCTACTAACATGATGAAGTACATTTATCTAAAAAGCAGAACTCATAATTGACCAGAATTTTTCACTCATTCAGTATCCCTTCCTGACTATAAAGGAAGTGCTGTATAGAGAACGGTACAGTCAGTTCATGGGCAAAATATAGAAACTCTTTCAGGCACTACTCAGCCCTCTCTATTAGAGACGTCATTGCTTTATTGCTCTGGAAGCACTGTGTTGCACAGAGCTGGAACGGTTAGCACTGTGGGAGCTAATTTCAAAATGCTTTGTGGACCACTTTAAGCAGGTTGGGTGAAATAATTATTGAAAGAACTCAGACAGCAGTAGAAAGACTCCAACCTATATTTGAGTAATTTGCCTTGTTGCAGCTGCACTTACAGGGAAAACACAAGATATTTACAGATTCAATAAATCCCTGCACTTAGCTTGTCAATCTACTTATTTAACATTCATCTTCAGAAAATAGGCTGAAAAATTTCAAAGGTACAATAAGAAACATTAATGCAGTTATCTAAGGTTCAGGATCATCATCCACCATCATCAAGATGTGGCTGCTGCTAAACAAGCACCTGCAGCTAAAGCAAATGAATGGGATTCAGACTTTCTTTAAAAACTGCTACTTTTTGCAGGTTGCAGAGTGATGGTAATGTTTTTTTGGGATGCACAAGAACTATAAATTGTAACATGACATATATATATATATATATATATATATATATATATATATATATATATATATATATATATATATATATATATATATATATATATATAAAGTCAGTTAGCTCCGCAAAGGTGACAGAATGCACCAGTTTAGTATTATTCATCAAGGCTTCAGTGTTATGATGTACCCACAGGTGTTCTGCAAATGATCCGAATAATGTTAACATGCACAGACTTTAACGCTTTTTTTCTGAAAGAACAGCAAAGCATTCACCCTCCAGCACCAACATCAAATCCTGTTCATAGCCATTTGGATCTTCTAGAAGGTGAAGCATTAGTGGTAGAGTTTGTCTTTCTGAAACAATCTACGTCATTTTGCTCACATTCTGCTTCAGTTTCAGTCAAGGAAACAAAACGTGACAGAAAATAATCTAAACTTAAACAAACCTTGCGTTATTGCAGCTCATCTAGCTGAGGTCTAAACATAGACAGTTCAAGGATATGTCTCAGTATCATCTTATTTATGGAGGACTTGTACTCAGCACTGGCACCCTAGCAAAACAACTGCTGATAGTGTTCAAGTGCTATTTTACTAAGTAACTGCTCCAGCCAGATGCCTGGAGAGACATCTCAAATTATGGGTCTGACTTTCTACAGTTTTTGAGCAAAGGGGCAGCATGCAAAAGAGGACAACTTCAAACTTTGACAGATATCAATCCAGGGTACTGGCGCTGCTTTTCTTTTTTCTGTTAATTGGGTGTTAGCTAACGGTAGTGTTAGCCTCTTACATGACTTAACCACTGGGTCCTAAATATTGAGTTGTCTAACACTTGGGATGTTTCTTATCACTACAGTGCATATCACTCTTACACATATTTTTAGTATCAGGAAAGAAACTCCCACATGGTTATGACATAAAGTTTAAAAATGGGGACTGGACCTGAACTCACCTTGGGGTTTTTGTTTCTTGCAAGCTGCAATCTCCAGTCTAAAAATGTGAAGCCTGGTTATGTTTGTACAGTTTGTACTGCTGCCAAGGTTTATATGTTCCCAACATGCATCTTACTTTATTGATTGTATACCAATCAATAAAGTAATATAACAAAAATTAACATATTAACAGCCTGGTACAGAAAATGTATATATAATTTGGGTCTAAATAACTAATTTCTCTATCAGCAAACACATATGGGTGTGATTTTTTTTTTCTTAAGTTGTTTTTTTTACTTTATTTTTAGACTTATAAAACATACAAGTTTTGCCCATTCTGTGGCATGGGTGACTTGACTAACAGGTAGGCTCCCTGTAAACTGTCTGTGGAGGAGCTATGAGCCTCTTTGCCTCATCCAAAATCAAAAAAAGGCAGTTTGGGTTAATCATCCAATATAGGATCCATCAATGATATGCTTCAAAAGTTTGAATCAGAAACAAATGGGTGATGTCACAGATACTATGCCCATAGATTAAACAGTCAAGAGTTCTTTCACAAACTGAACACTGGACTTGCGAGTCAATTCTTACTTCTAGCTACAAGAAGTAAGCTAGTTAAATCATGAAATCTCTTGTTTTATAACATCCTCTATGTCAGGAAACTACCTTAGCAATGTTATTAATATATGCCTTATGAAAATTTGTGTAATACATTACAGCAGTAACATGAAAAGACATACTGAGCAAAGGATATAAGGATCATTATTAGTTTGATAAACAACTTTTTTCAATATTGATAAGCTGTTAATAATAATGATAATAACAACAACAACAATAACAATAACAATAATAATAATAAAATTATTTGATTTCTGTTGAACAATAAATATGTAACTCATATGGGTGCAAAATAAACAAAAAGTGATTGATAAATGTTTGTTTCTTATTATACGTGGAGCATAACCAAAATTAGTTTTACATCCTATTATAACTGTTTCTTTCGAAAACTCAAAGTATTTGTTCCTAAAGTAAACCGTGCTGTATATGTGCTGCATGGGCCCTTTAACTTGAATTGATTTGATTTTTTTTTTCCTGGTCAGAACAGATATGCACAAGCAAAGATGAAGCGCATGATGGCAGTGCTAAAGCAAAAAAAGTGCACTTGTGTAACTTTTCTGTCTTCAAAAGTTGGAGTGCTGCCACGAGCTCTGGGTTTCCCCTAACTCTGCGTGTATTTCATGTTGGACACCCTTGAACTCCCTTTCCTGTTTTCCTGCCCGAGCATGTTGCATTGAAGCACGCCGCTCTGTCTGTACAGGTGATCTTACGCACAGGAAATGGAAACTCTGAATGTGCGTGTGTCGGGCATGCGTGTACGTGTGTGGGTGTGCGTGCTGTTTGTTGGTGTGTGTGACAGAGAACTGGAATAAGGGGGGGCTGAAACAGGATATGTTGGGAATAACACAAAGCACAAAAAAGTGTCACATGATCTGAAACACAGGGTTGATTTATTTGGCTTCAGAAAGAATCTGTTGCATGTGGTTTGGAGGGGAGAATGTTTTCCTTCTTTGCTCGCTGAGTGCTCAGACACAACACATGGAAACATTTTCGGCGAGGCCATGGGTCTGCAGAAAAAAAAGAAAAAGCTCGAGACATTTTATTTCTTCTCTCTTTTCATAGCCTTTTTAGTTCTTTCCTTTTTTTCAACCTGATTGAATTACATACATCTGCTCACCATATGTAGAAATATCTCCTTAATGAATATTTGTGATGCACTGGGGGGACTTTGACGTGCAATCAGTATTTATGTTCACATTGTGTTTTGGCGTGAATTAACTGATAGAGTGGAGAGCTTGTCCCTGATTCCATACAAGTGGTGCAGATATATCAATGAACATCCTATTTACAGCCTCTATTTCAGTCTGTAATAAATACACTTCCACTCACATGAGACACTTGCAGGTCTGCTCTATTGTCTGCCATAAATATGCTGGAAGGGTTGGTTAAATATTGATAACACCAATTTTCTGCCCCCCACCACCACCACCATCACACACACCCTCTTCATCACTACCACCACACACACAAACACATAGACACACACATCTCACACTCATACCAAACCCCTCCTTTTTTTCTCTCCTTCTATCTAGCGGTTATTTCACCCTCACAGTAACCTTGCTTATGCATATTGCATATGTAAATAAAGCCCCCCGCCTCTGAAGTAATTGTGTGCATCTTCTCCAGAGCTGCAGATCTCAGCTCTGTGTTTAAGGGGACGCACTGTGGAAGGACTGAAATCTCTTTGTTGAGCTGTGATTCTTTTCTGTTCAGACTCATCCAATCAACTCAAAACTTCAGACTTTTTGAGGTGAAAAGTTGTGGAAGCTCCTTTTTATGACTGTTTTTCTGTTTGTTTGGTTTTTTTTCTAGACTAAAACAGGAGCTGGTTATTTGTGGGGACTGAGTTGCTAATCAAGAATTGCGGATACGATTGTACCTTAAACCCTCCATCTATTATAAAATGAAGGCGGTACTAAATTGTATATTTTTAAACACTGTGAAAATTAGGAAAGAGGACAAATGGTTTCACTCAGACCATGTTGGTAGCTAGAATTTAAATGATCAAGTTTAACCACAGACTGCTGTGGATGTAGTCTCTGGGACGTCACCCATTTGTTTCTCATTTGGACTTTTGAAGCCTAATGTCAACTGTAGCCATATTGGAAATGTGTAACTCAGCCTAGCTTTGTTTGGTTTTGCATGACGCAAAGTGGAGAGCTTTTGGCCCCAATGCAGACAGATTCAGGGTCCAAAAAATAAGGAGTTATAATCGACCCTGTCTTTCTTTATTTATTACTTAATTAATTTATATATTTATTTAAAGTGTCTGGTTTTAATTTTTTAGTGCTTTGTTTTGTTTTGTTTTGTTGTTTTGTTTTTTTTTTATTTTGTTTTGGTTTTGTAATTTTGTTTGTGTGAGGTTTCTGCTGCCAACCTCAAGTGGACTCTTGAAAAACATTTTTTAGCATTTCTGAAAAAAAAAAAAAAGAATTTTAAAAGCTAGCATTTCTGGTGTATTTATTGTTGATGTGTAAGTTAGTCTTTTCACAACTTATTGATAGAGATACATTAAAAAAAATCACAAGTTCTGAATGTTTCCATAAAACTGCAGCAGAGAGATACACTGTATTTTCAATTTATGACCTCGTATAATATATGACTTGTGTGTACAAAGTTAGACTGTGTGTTTTCTAACAGTCATAAGTTGTTTTGACGTTACAAAACCTTCATTAATTGTGAAAATGTTTTAATTGAAGCGTCAACCTTTCTCTGTGTCACTGCAGAGAGTGAAGCTGAAACTGTTTTGAAAGGTAAAATTCCTTTGGGACCCTAAGGTGAAAGTCGTCAAGCTACTACTTCCAACTGCTTATATTTGTTCCATAAAAGACACAACAAGTTAATCACAATGAAAATATGAATATATATATGTAAACGTGATATATAGAAAAATAATGATAATGAAAATAATATATTATTTCTTTTGCTTCTACTTTGATAACTTAAGTTTAAACAGACTAACCGGTAAAATGTTAAAGCTCCTGTCATCCTTCTTTAGTGACTGAATCGTCTAAATCCAGCTGTTCAAGCAAATATTCTTCTTAGTTCATGCTTTATCTGGATACATGTCATATTTACCATATGTAGACAGGCAAATGCACAGTTTCTCCTCAGTGATTTGATCACTCCTCTGCATAATTGCAATGCTAATTTAACAGTTTACATCAACACTGTCTGAATCAATTCTAAATTATATGGAAACTTTGTACTTTAAAGGCGGACACATCCCACCTAGAGAGAAATATTGGACTTTTCTGCAAACGCCTTCATGTCATCAAATAAAGCTTGTCCACTTCGAGTGATACAGAATTAGCTGTAACAGAATGATTCATCCAGATATCATCTACAGTCATTTTAGTCTTTTTTCTTTTTTTTCTTTCAGTTTTGTGAGACATTTGTGTTTCAGTTGGTGTGGTTCAATAAAACGCAGGATCTGATTGGGGTGATGATGTTTAAATCTACATTTTGTAAAAAGGGTTACTGATACTGTGCTCCCATCATCTCAGACCTGATAGTGACATTTGCACTTTACAATTTCACTTAGCAGACACTTTTGTCGAAAGCAACGTACAACGTTGAGCAGTTGGGGTGTATGGTACCTTGCTCAAGGGCACCTCAACGGAGACAGGAAATTATGCTGACACCTCTCCAGCTATCAGCCCCATCCCAAACCTTGGTCCATGCTGGGACTTGAACCAGCTTTCCTCCAGTTACAAATCCAAGTCCCTGTGGACCGAGCTACTGCCGCCTATATCATAAAGAGAAACAATCCTCTTTAACGGTCAGTTATGATTTTAACCTTGATACTCTGAGTGAAGAAACTATCTCTCCACATCAAGGCCTCTCAGAAACCCATTTTGATCAATGGTACTCCCCTGTATCCACTTGTGGGCTCAAGTATCTTCTGAGTCCACCTGAAAATCATTCATATTGTGTTGATTTTTAAAGTGAGGGTCATGAAAGGCATGCAAAAAGATGGGGGTGTCACATTGTGCACACAATGCCTAATGTATTTTAGATGCCATTACAAATGAGACACTGTAATGTAGACAGGGGCTACAAGCAGTTGGTCTGCAGTCCCAGTACACTAGAAATACTCAATATAGCAAGGAGTTAAAAGAAGAAGTTGCAGGTTGTTGGTATGGCCCAGCTGTTGAGGTCAAGTGCCCATCAAGTCTAACCCTCACCCAGGCTAGCCCAGGTTTGAATCCTCGTCTGAAGCCTCTTTCTAGTGTGTAACTCCCCACTCCCTCTCTGTTTCCTGCTCTATCCACAGTCCTGTCCTCTCTGAATGGAAGCATGTGAGGCTAAAAAAAGGGTTTGTATGGAATATGTAACAGGATGGAGAGATAGTCTCAGTACATGATCTGTGGTTCAAAACTCTACTTCCGTGGTAATCTCCAAAATGAATAGACTCATTTTAATAAAAGGAAATGCAGAACCGACACATAAGTTCTTTAGCACTGAAAGACATAAAGTAAGATGCGATCTGAGGTCTTTTATAGACCAAATCTAGATGATAATGTAGAATTATATAGCAATTACATGATTGTGATTACATGATTGCAATTTCATGAGAAATGCCCTATTTATTTATTTTTTATTTATTCCTTTTTGTATTTATTCATTTATTAGTTTATTTATAGTTATGGCTAGTTACTTTTGAAAATTATAAAACTGTCAAACTGTGTGCCCTTAGCGCCGAAGGAGTATATTGTATTGTATATTTCAATGTTTCATGGTTAGTAAAGGCTATAAAAATAAAATTTTCACTGGGAAATTTAAGTTCTATTGTTAAAGTCACAGTTTTACTTCAGTATACATCAGGACAAATATAAAGAGATTTAAATGGGAAAAACAAAGAACAAGGTTTTTTACTCATGACCCATATGCAAAGGAAATCAGAAAATTTAAACATGTAAAAAAAAAACAACAACAACAAAAAAAAAAAAACGCAGACTGAAAAAGCAGGGATTAGTCAGCTGGAAACAAGCCTATGTTACCAAAGCTCAGTGTTGCCACATTTTTAAGATTTTTTTTTCATCAAATTAGAACTTGAAATTTAAAGCATAGGTGTAAAAAAAAAAAAAAAAAAAAAAAAAAAAAAAAAAAAAAAAAAACTACATGCAGCAGAGCGTAGGCCCAAGGTTGTACTTTTAGTGCTTGTACTCCAACTGAAAACAGACTATATAAGAAAAGGTGTAGTGACCGTGACGTCGTTTTAAAGCAAATCATCCATATTCTACTCTCATACTCTAACTCTCCCTGCTTCTCACTATCAGCTGACAAGGGGGGGTCACATCATCACATCATCACATCATCCAATCACATCATCACAGCTTCAATCATTAACCAATCATCTCAAAGCTGTCAAAGTTTAGATGCTGTCTCTTCTGCTTGTCAGCTGTCTTTCAGGCTCACCTCACGACCCTCCTCTTCCCCAGCACCTCCAGTCTTCATCAAATCATCAAGATCCAGCTTTCTCAAGGCTCTTACCACCACCAGTGTCTAGACTTCTGGTGGGATATTCATAATGCCTAATGTCATTGTACCCCCTACATTGATTATTATGCTAAACACTTGATGGGATGTAACCGCAAAACTTTGTTTTGTATTTAGTCATTTAATCTGTTCATAACTCTTTCTGGTGTATAAGTCTCTCCTGATTGAAATGAGGCGGGCTTTGAGCCTCCACACCATCAGCTATAGAGTGCCTGCCTGTCTGTCAGCTGAGCTGTGCCTCTGATTGGACGAGTTCATGAGTTTATTATCTTCTGAACTGCCAAGTTAGAAAAACTTTCAGTGTGTGCTGTAAGAGAAATTAGCTGCTCAGACTAAAGATATGTTTTTGTACCACAGTGTATTCATCTTTATTTCTGCAGTGAAAATGACTTGTTTTGGCTTGGTGTGTATGTGGGCTCCAGTACTTCTGGATCCAGACTCAATTGGACACACAACAAACTGCAGTTTTTAGCACCAACTCGTATTTTTAGACCGTCTCCTATCTTTTCTTCTTTGTGATAATTGCAGTATGATCAATCACCTCCTACTCAATGGAATATGGGCAGATCAGTTGCAATGGCTTCCTGTGCAACAACAAAAAAGTAGACACTGAAACAGGCAGTGCCATGAAACCACACTGAAGACTAACACTTGGGTGAAGCACTGGAGCACTTTGTGTATAAATAAGCGGAGCTAACAGTGACGTAGGCCATGGCAGCATAGCTACAGCATACAGAGATAGAATCATTGTATAAGTATACTCCTGCATTTGCATGATGGAGGGGGGTACAAAAGAGGGAGCCCGTTCACACAGTTGTACTGAAGATAATGGTCTGTACGCATGCTATACTACATACATTTAAGTAGCATTAACAAACACCCATAGTAACAGAATTAACATATTTCCATCATAACAAAAGTTTTCACTACACTAAACCCCTAACAACAACTGTTATATCACACTGGGAAATTTGCAACGTTGCCTCTATTTATTTACTTAACATTTTTTGAAATAATATTCTGTTATTAAATTTACTGCGAAATTGCAATTTTCCCGTTGTGTTTTGATATTCTTGCAACATACAAGTGCATTCTCTCTTTGTTCTGCTAAATGCTTATCTGCATACACACAAGCACTGTGCTTGCACATTTTTGTCCGTGTTTGTCTTCATGTTGATTTTCCTTTTTATTTAGTCAAATAGTAAATCAGTGTCTGATCACAATAAACCAACAATTATATTTACTATGAAGATGAAGCTGTAAGCTATTGTTGTCATCTCCCACTTTGTAGGAACTCAAGACATCACAGGGTTTTATAAATGTCGAAAAAAAACATTGACAGTTTACTTCAATAAAGCCAAAAGGTGTAAAAGGTTTATTTTTCATCAGCGTTTGTTTTTATGTCTTTGGACATCTAACTTATTGATGCACAGATGCAAATGTTTTTATTTTCTTTCTTTTATAAACAAATTATCTAATATCTTTTTGATATCTTTAAATATCCTATCTGCTAGGATTTACTTTCCGTTTAGCTAAAATTGCCCAAGTTACAGTAAGATGCCTTTGTGTTATTGCAGTGTCTTCAAAAACTGACACTAGGTCGGTTTGACATTTGGTCTGACCTTTGGTTCTGTCACAGATTGTAGGTTGCAGTTTCTCTCCAGTGATGCTCAATGAAACATTTGTTATGGTTCTTGTTTTTTTCCCAATGTGACATTTTGGCACCAATCCCCCTTTTTTACAGTCTAATTAGCCTTACAATTAAGCCAGCCTTGATGCAGTATAGAAAAAACAACAACAAAAAACACACTATGTTAGTGCACATTGCTTAGGCGTAGTTAACCACCATCTCTTCTGTTTCTAATGAAGAAGATTTGTTCCAGTCTGACTGGAGCAAAGGGACGGTGGTGTGACAGTCCTGTATGACAGTGTGGTTATAAGCAGATCCAAAGAGCATCATCACATTAGGTTGAAATTACCCGTATTATAGATACCTGATATGAGACTTAGCTCATATCTTAACAGGACTACTTATTGTACTCCTTTCTGCTGCGTATCACTACATCATACCATAAGTATACCTTCAGAGCTGTACATCAGCTTATCATACTGTAGCTCAAAACATGATACCAATCTGCCCTCTGCCATTGAGGGTGTATTCCAGAGAGAGCACACATGTCACACTCCAATTTACACTATTATCAGAGCATGATAACCATAATAGCTGCTGTCCTCCTGATTCACGTATTTGGCAGGAAATCAAAGTCATATCCAGGTGTTCGGTATGATGTCAGCCATCTGTGTGTGTACACACAAACAGATGTGGGGCATGGATGACAGATAATCTCTCTACAAAGAGCTTCTACCTCACACCTCTGAGTGCAGTGACAATATTTCTATTACGGGAGGCAGTCCTAATGACACCACTGTCAGGTTCAGACAGAACATTCATAATTTACTATGGGTGTGTGTGTGTGTGTTTTCAATCTGTGTATTGCATGTGTGTGAATAGCTAACTTGGTGATATAGGTAATGTATTCCATGGTATAAAAGCTACACATAGATGGTACAGCCATTGCAACAGACTGGCTGTGGTTACATAACAGCCGGAGCGATAGTATCAACTGTAAACGGCTACAGTTACAGTATGGCTCTGGTAAAGCACAGTACAGCACAGCATGATCCAACATGAGCCCATCAAGAACACACTTTTGGGAACACTTGAAGTCAGAGGCAAGTCAAAGCTTTCTTTCAGACATGTTTGAACCTTGGTTCAAAAATAATTTGGGTCTAAATTGCTCTTTCTTTTTAGTCATGGGTGACTTGACTGACAGGGAGACACATTGTAGCTGGTAGTGCAGAGGCTTAAACCTGCCTAAACCCCACTGTTTGCTTGTGGTTAGGTCGACAGAGAGTAAGATTGAGTCAACTTTTTAACAACGCAACAATAGGTTTTAAAATTCTGCTGCCTGATGTGAATCCATCCCACAAGGGGGCTGGTATTGATAAGTCATAATGGAGGCATTACCATTTATTTTAGCAATTACAGGGATGCAGTTTAAATCTCTGAAATCCTTTTTAAAGCAATCACTTCTGTCGTCCTTTTTGCCTTTGGTTGGTAGCTGGGTGGAATAGTGGAATAGTGTTAGTCAGCGAGCAGTTAACCAAACTGAAATCCTGACAGGGTGAGCAAAACCCTGCTGCAGAGGTTTCTTACTGTGCATAACCGTCTGCTTACCAAACATTATCTGTCACACATCAAAGCTAAGGCTTTGAGAATAGTTATGGTTTCAGTATAACTATCTTTGTTTAATGTTGTAAACATAGCATTCCAATCAGAAGGATAGAGAGCAATTTAGAATAGTATAGTATAGTATAGTATAGTATAGTATAGTATAGTATAGTATAGTATAGTATAGTATAGTATAGTGTTTGGTGCATAAATGAAGTGAATATCTTTGTATTCTTCCTCTCTCTTTCTGTGCTCTCTGTTATTTGGGGAGTTGGGTTTTCTCTTCTGAGTCTGCATGCAGAAGCTGAGGCCCTGCTTCATGGAACAGTCATCCAGAGGATCTGAGGAAAGTGGAAAATTTCAGCTGTTAGCTCCAAGCTCACCTTTTTTGGTTTGACTTTACATTGGTTTCTTCGTTTTCCAATGTTTCAGCCCCTTCTGAAGTTAGGTTACCCACATACACACACACATGTACATACATACATATGTACATACATGCATCAATCTTACCCTCTATTGTGTTCTGTGGAGAAACTGGGGAACATACTCTTTCAAAACAGCAGATCTAATAGCAAAAACAAACATGTTGACAGTACAGTAAAAAGGGAGTAATTTGGTTTAATCTAATCTGGTCTTTCTGCACATGTATGCTTCAACTCTAATCTGATGTTCATAACAACTGTAGTCTACTTGATTCTACCATTCTCTATATTTGTTTGAGCTGAACCACTTTATTCCTTTGTTTTTTTTTAATCTATTGAATTGCATATATTGAATTTCTTTCTCTTGCAAGTTCACCATTTTTACCCTATAGTTTTTTATTTACCTTTGTTTGTGGTTATTCTATTCTAATCCATTCTTTTTTGTTGGATTATGTTTATCCACCCGTATTCTTAACACATTTAGCTTCTTTATATTCTCTGTGTTCACTTAATTGTCATGTTTTTGCCAACAATTCTTTAGTGTCCAAAAACCTTGTTGCTGTTGTTGTTTGTCAAAGTAATGATTGATTTCAAAGTATTTTTCATTTTTCTTCAAAAAAAAAAAGAGAAAGAAAGAAAGAAACCAAAAAAAAAACAAAAAAACAAAAAAAAAAAAAAACAGATGGTTTGTGATTGCAGGTAATTGCAACTTTTCTCTTACCTTATTCTACTTTGTGTCTGTGCATATATACATACAAACACTTTATTTGTTTTACCTTGCATTATCTATCTATCTTGTGTCTGTTCTGCTGTTCTGTGATGTTCTGTCCTCTTCTCTTCTGTCTCATTTTGTTCTTCTTTAGAACATTTTATTCTAATCCCTGCTTTTTACTCTCCACTGCTTTCCATTCTAGTCCACTCCTTCCCTTCTATTTTGATCTATTCTACTTTTCTACACGGACAGTAATTTGGATTTTTTTTTCCGCACAGAGGTTTAAAAAGCTCAGAACACATTTAGTGAAATGCAGCATGCCAGCTCCTACGTGCATTCTGAATGAGGCTAGTAGTGATATTTGCGTATAACAGAAGCACCGCCTCCCTCCCATTGGACAATGTGTACGTGAGGGCGTGGCAAGGAAAGATGAGAGTTGCAAATCCATGCCCTTACTGGGAAGACATGGAGCGCTATGGACACAGTCTACCCGAATGAAGTAGGAATCTCAACAGCAGACATAAATGTTTCTCTGCTGAGTGAAACTATCGTTTTGAGAGACTGAGAGCAAAGAACGGGCGGCCCAGTTGAGGATGGAGTGTGCATTTGACGCACAGAATCTGATCTCCATTTCTTTGAGGAAAATCCAAAGCTCCAGGACGCAGAGAGGAGGCATCAAGCTCCACAAGAACTTACTGGTAACGTACGTACTGAGAAACGCCAGACAGTTTTATATGAGCAAGAACTTATCGCAAACGCAGAGGACACATCACTATGAGGACGTAGTTGCAGTCCGAGAACGGCACGACTATCTTGAATTGACAGGGAGCTTAACGGAGTTGGCTGATGACTTCTACTGCAACTTTACTGGGGTAGAGTCGGACACTTGGCACTGCGGAGCGCACCAGCCCATCGGCCAGCCTGCAGAGGTGGCGCACCAAGACGCATCTGCCTGCGCAATGGTTCCAGCAAGTGACTCTGAACTGATGGTTTCGGAAGCCTGTTGGAGTTGTGCGGACAAATCCTCGTGGGACGTACCTGTCCTAAACGCACAAGCTAACCAAAAGACTGTCCTGGACTTGGACACGCATGTAGTGACTACTGTCACGAATGGATACTTCCACTCAGACTGTTGCGCGCAGACAAAACAGCCGCAGGGCGCGCAGTGCTACAGTAAAAAGCGAAAGATGGACACAAGTTATCATATTGTTGATCCAGAGTTTTACTTGCCGGACTTTGGGCTACTGCCGTGCAAACGGATGAGAACTGATGATGATTCACATTCAGACTCGGACCAGTTGGACAGCACAAACATCTCCAACCTGATCTCAGTGTTGGGCTCAGGTGGACTATCTGAGTTTGTGAGTTGGCAGCAGACGGACCTTGAGCAAATATTCGCCGCTCAAACTATTTGTTTAAAACATACACTGTTATCAGGCAGCGGCTGGACCAGAGCAATTGAAGCATTCTGATTTGAATTGTTGTTTTTCTTTGTACCGTTTTATTTTGTTGCCTTTAAATAAACTATGACACGACTGCAAGCCTCTCTCTGTTATTTAAAATTCTGTTGAAATGTGAAATATACAGCGATCATTGCATTTCCGGGTAACTTTTGCACATCAACGTTTCTAGTGTCATACTGAAATATTTTCTCTCACTACGATATTTAATTTTACATTTGATTTAAACCTATTTTTTATATGAATATTTTAGTATCGGGGTTATGCTCTGTCTTTGGTTTGTATTTCCTGAAGAAACGAGTTGTCGCTGCTTCTCTTGAAAGATGTTGGAAGAGCTCCACCATGTGGCGTATAAAGATCTGTACAGCCCCCTGCATCAGATCAACGCAGAACATCACCCTGTAAAATGTATAATTTATGTCAGGGTCTGTTTTTATAAATCAATAAAACTCACATTATTTAAAGCTGATGTATCGGCTTCACATTGCATTTCAAATCGTGGAAAAATAGTTTGCTTTACACTTGTTATGTAAGCATAACATTGTGCATATTATGGAAATCTAACCAGCACTATGGGATATTCTCCAAATTATATAGCTGATGATTAAATCTTAAACATTTTACTTTTGCTTTCTGGAGTATTAATATTTTGTATAAAAAAATGTGTTGATGAAATGAAGCAGGAAATAAGTGATGTAAGTCTGGGTGTTGCATGTTATGAAAGGGGAGGCACGCATGCACCAAACTTCGTTAAGAAAAGCAGGAGTTTTAGAGTAGAGCACTCACTTGTGTTTCCTCGGTGGTCCGAGGGGGGCGGGTGCCTGAGAATAGACAGTATGGTTGTCCTTGAGACATGACTGCCCGAGGGTTTCCCATCTATATTCCCGGGACAGTCAAATACCTAAGCGCGTCTGTGGGACAAGATGTTTGCTGTTTTTGTCAGAGCCGCGGTGAGTCTCTGTTTTCAGCTCGCATGCATTTTAAATGCGTAGTAATGGACACGATAACGTAATGTTTGGTTGTACCTGGACTGGGTTCAGGGGGTGGGGTGTGCACAGGACAGCAACAATGTCATCATAGTAGGTCAAATTATAACATGCGTTTCTCGGCTATACGCAAGCCATCACAGTGTTTTCGCATGGTGTGTTGGGGTTTTATGTGAGTACATAGCATTTTTAGCGGCTTCCTGTTGTGGCATTTTGAGTTACGTTAGCCTAGCATAGCTGTTAGCATAACGTTGGCTAAACACGCATGCAGCAATAAAAGCTACGGAGGAAACAGTGGGGTTGTTTTTCATACAATGAATTTCTTGTATAACAAATTGTTTAATAATCTTTGCTGCTGCATATAGTGCGACATTTTAAACTAAGACCGTTATAGTATCAGTGATAGCATTGTTTTAATTTGAAAATACTTACCGGAAGTTGTGTATTTTGGCTAACAAAATTTGATACTATGATTGTTATGTAGGTGATTACATAACGTTTACTCGGGTTGAAGCTTTATTTAAATTGTTTATGATAAATCATGGAGTATTTACTTTAATGTAGCCTATTAATCTAAATTCTAATCTATATTTTGTTTCTTTTTTTTTTCATAATATCACGAAGGGCGTTTGTCGATTACCGACATTCACATACATGAAGACATACGTATTTCATGTGTGTTTGTTTTAGCTACAATTTCAAAGGTTTAACTGTCACCCTTCTATTTATAAGCGGGCGGAGCCACCACCAGTTAGTCCAAACATGCAGTATGAGTGATGTGCTTTGTTGTTTTGGTGTCGGGTGTCATAGACCGAGTCACCTTACTGCAAAGTGTGTGACTTTGTAAATGAAGACGTGTTGCTCATAAAACCCTACCTTATTCTAACATGAGTCATTAAGTCTTTCATGATTTAAAGTTAATTATTTGAAGCATTTCAAACCCAGATTTGTGCAGCAGTATCTCCCAGTTGTTCATATGTAGTCTGACTAATGTTGTGGTAGTTTTTGAGTGCTCCATATATGCTGCATGTGTTTCAGCTGCGGCCTGGCATGGTGCGGCCTTCTCGCCTGGTCAGACCGGTGACCCAGATTCCAGAGAGGTCCCTGGTGCACCAGGAAGGTTTACCAAAGCTACCTGTGCCACCCCTGAAGCAGACATTTGAGCGCTACCTGGCTGCTCTTGGGCCCATTGTTAGTGAGGAGGAGCTGGAGCACACCCGGCAGCTGGTGGAGGAGTTCATCAAGGGCGGGGTTGGGGAGAGGCTGCAGAGAGGCCTGGAGCGACGGGCACGCAAGACAGACAACTGGGTAGATATCTGAGTGTCTGCTTACTATGATAGACATCAATATGGGTGAAGATGTGCACAATAAGCAGAAGTTAGGGAAAAGTACACAGAAGCATTTTGCATTATTTTCTCTGACTACTGTTTTGTTTATGTAGCTGTCAGAATGGTGGATGCAGACAGCCTATTTAGAGTCTCGTATGCCAGTGGCAGTCTACACAAGTCCTGGGGTTGTCCTCCCTCGCATGCACTTCCAAGATCGACAAGGACAGATGAGGTGAGCAACCAAGGTTTACTGTTAAAGCTGTCCAATTGTTTAAGACATCTGTTGGTATTAGAAAAAGAGAAGACAGCACTAACTGTACTCTAAAGTCTCTTCAGTTTCTTTCATCAGGAAAAAAAAATTCACTTAATATAAGCACACCCATGAGTTATTTCCTGAATTACACAAAAAACCTTTCAATAATATTTACACTGCTGAGGTGCAGGATAAACTTTGAAGCGGGAGTCTCAAGCCGACCTTTGTGCCGGCTTCTCTCCACATGCTGTCTATTTAAAGCCCTGCGGCTGCTCACAACATTGCTCAGCTGTTTCTGGCTACTATGACCCATGGGATATGCAGCGAACTCAGGAAAAACTCAGAAAACAGTGACACAGTTTTAGTTGTACAGCTGGATTGCACAGTGAGATAACTTGGAACATATCTATTTTTAGGTGCACTACTGTCATAGAAATGTGAAAAATACTTTCACAGTCACTTTAAAACACTCACACAAAATAAACAGTAAAATTGTCACAAAAAAAACGATGCCTTTGTTTTTGCAGGTTTGCTGCTAAACTCATCGCAGGAGTTTTGGAGTTTAAAAAAATGATCGACGCGTAAGTTTCAGGTCCACAGAGCTCATGATCATCATGATAGGGTTTAAAAAGCTTAAAAAAGGTAATATGAGCTGCTGTGTTACAGTGAGACCCTACCAGTGGAGTACCTGGTTGGGCAGCCGCTGTGTATGGATCAGTATTACCAGATCCTGTCGTCTTGTCGAATCCCTGGTCCAAAGAGGGACACTGTCATGAATTACACCATCGGGATGACACCTCCCACTCATATCACTGTGGTCCACAACTTCCAGGTACTCTACATGACACAAATGATCTCTGTCAGTCTGACTTCAGCAGAATGAAAATTGTGATGGAACAATCATTTGCATCTGGTTTTCCTCCCAGTTCTTTGTTTTAGATGTTTACAACAGCGATGGCACCCCACTGACAGTTGACCAGCTGTACATGCAGTTAGAGAAGATCTGGAACTCCTCTCTGCAGACCAACAAAGAGCCTGTTGGCATCCTTACATCTCAGCATCGCAACACCTGGGGCAAAGCTTATAACAACCTGATTAAGGGTGAGCAAAGAAGAGTCAAAAAGTAGAGTTGAGTTTACAGAAGTGATATTGATCATTTTAGAGGGGTTATGTTCAGGGAAAGTTTGATCTTAGATGTTGTTTTTATTTTACTTTTTTTTAGATAAAACAAATAAGGAGTCAGTCCGTGCCATCCAGAAGAGCATATTTACAGTGTGTTTAGATGCCCCGATGCCACGTGTGTCAGATGAGTTGTATCAGAGCCGTGTGGCTGCTCAGATGCTGCACGGAGGAGGAGCTCGCTGGAACAGTGGCAACCGCTGGTTTGACAAAACATTACAGGTCAGTGTTCAGAAAGAAATGACTCTGCATTTTGAACAACAGTCGCACTTTTGTTCAGAATTTGATTGTACTTGTAAATTCTCCACAGTTCATTGTCGGTGAAGATGGTACATGTGGGTTGGTGTACGAACACGCCCCTGCTGAGGGTCCACCCATCGTGTTCCTCATTGATTATGTCGTTAATTATATGTAAGTGCTTTTCATTTTCAAACAAGCATTGTCCAGGTTTTCAGAGCATTTTAAATAGACAAAGTGTGTTTTATCAACAGGCGTAAAACTGAAATGGTTCGTTCCCCCATGGTGCCTCTGGCCATGCCTGAGAAGCTACGTTTCAACATAACACCTGAAATCAAGAGAGACATTGAGAAAGCCAAGCAGAACATGAACATGTATGTAACATGCAGTTCTAGTCATGGTGATGATCTCATCTCTGTCAGACGTTTTTGTTTGACTCTGGTCTCATTTGTTCCTTCAGAATGGTGCACGACCTAGATGTTAAGGTGTTGATGTTTTCTCATTTTGGGAAAAATGTGCCAAAGCAACATAAACTGAGCCCAGATGCCTTTGTGCAGATGGCTTTTCAACTTGCCTACTTTAGGTAAGCAAGATCCCCTAAAACAAAACAAACGTGTTGGTCATTGAAATAAACTGTTTAGTTCTTATAGTGTATCCTGTTTTCTGTTTTAGGATGTACGATATTTGCTGCTCTACATATGAGAGTGCATCGTTACGAATGTTCAAATATGGTCGAACAGATGGAATCCGTGTAACTACTGCAGAGTCCACCAAATTCGTCCAGTCAATGCAAGACCCAGCTAAAAAGGTGGTGTAAACTACATACATTTTCACAACAAATGTACACTTCTTTGCTTGCAAGCTGTCTTACTGAACTGTTAATATTTTCACCAGAACACAGAGAGGCTGGAGCTGTTGCAGAGAGCTGTTGAGAAACATAAGGAGAACACATACAATGTGAGAAGTATAAATTCACAGTGAATCATGGATTTGTCTCACACTTTATGGTTTGTCTCAGAGTTTCACGTTGAGTGTTTGTGTTTCAGGCAATTCATGGCCAAGCTGTAGACAGACACCTCCTCGGCCTGAAGATGAAGAGTATTGAGGACCTGACCTCCATGCCTGAGATATTCATGGACACCTCTTATGCAGTGGCTCAGCATTACAACCTCTCCACCAGTCAGGTAGTTTTAAACATAAGACAACCAACAGCCTTTCACTCCTGAGCGCATGACATTTGTGGTCATGTTTGTCTCTGTTTGCCCTCATCTCTGTGTCCAGGTTGGCTCTAAGACAGACTGTGTGATGTGCTTTGGTCCGATGGTGCCAGATGGCTACGGAGTGTGTTACAATCCCATGGATGAGCACATCAACATCGCCATCACAGCCTTCAACAGCTGTGAGGAGACGCATGCTGCCAAGTTTGCCCAGGCTGTGGAGGATGCTCTGTTGGACTTGAGAGCTCTGCTAGAAGACACAGCTACAGCCAAGCAGTGATCCCACGCAGGAGCCTGGCATGATGGTCGTGTCCCACTGGGCTGTGTGTGAGCTGCAGTTGAACTGGTGCCGGAGTCACTGGCAGAGTGCCAGGCTGACGTCGACACACAAAGTACTGAATGTGCTGGAGTTGATGGGAAAAGCGGGTATCACAATGTTTTGGGAAATACGATGTTTGACAATGCACTGCCTTTGAGAGGAGAGGCAATTCTCTGTGAGGGAAATTCTATATTTAGGGTCCTCGGCCTGAGCCAGGGCACCTTCTAGCAAGAGCTAGAAGGTGCCCTCGGCCGAAGGCCGAGGGCACTATTGTATTTCGTCCGTTTCTTTTTTTTTCTTATTATTCCGCCCCGTCAATGAACGCTAATTTGACCCCCTAAACATGCTCAAAAACTCACCAAAATTGGCACACACATCAGGATCGCGTGAAATTGCAATTTGATACCAAACATGACCCCCTACATCCCATAATAAGCTCAATAGCGCCACCTAGGCACACGCTAAGAGCCCTAGCTCGGGCTAGGAATGTCGTAGAGAGATGAAACCAACACCAAAATGCTCGTGTCATCGAGACGCAAAAATCATACGCTGCTACCCTGGACCTATCTCCAACAGGAAGCCGGCTATTTGCCTCACAAAATTAAAAAAAAATTTTTTTAACCCTTTCTGCAAAAATTTTCTCCTCTGAAACCAAAAATGGTACAGGTTTGAGACTACCATCACATGACAGACTAGACCCTGCTCTCCAAAAGTTGTGAAGGAAGTTGTTGTTTCTGGCCCGGTTTTTGAATGGTGAGCCCTCAAAGTTGCCAACCGCTTTTGGCCGATTTAGGATTTCTCCATGTTAGCAGATGAGGAGGCCGGATTTCAGCTCAAAACACACATTCTACTAGTGTCGCATTTGGGCCTCTAGACAAAAAACTACAAGTCATAGAGCTTTAAAAATTACATGGTTGGATTCCTGACAAAATTGTCTACAACCATATGATATTTTTACACAGATTAAGCCAACATTGTGACCTACAGGACAAGTAGTTTGGACGTTTCTCATAAATAAAAAATCCATTTCCAGCACTCTTCCATCTGTCTTGTGACGCATTTGTGCTTCTAGAGAAAAAAGTAAAACTCGTACAGCTTTTAAAATGCCAAAAATGGATTCCTGACAAAAATTCCTATCAACATGATATTTTTGACACAGATTGGGGTAAAATTGTTGACTCTGTGAGGATTTCTTTACATTAGATGGCTGATAAACTCCACCTCTTCACTCTGATCACACTAGTGTCACGCTAATTAGAATTCCAAGCATCCAGCTGGTGATGTCACTCAGCTTAGCAGAGGATATGTTGCCATGGTATCAACTGACTCCCTGACATCCCATAATATTCTCTCAGAGCCACAAGGCTCACTTCCACCTAGGCACAGCAAAACCGCCCTAACAGGGGCTCGGAATGTAGTAGAGAGATGAAACAAACGCCAAAATGTTCGTCTCATTTTGTTGGACACATTGGAGGGAAAACCGGCAGGAGCCCGAGGACCCGTCTAACGCTGCTTGCAGCTTTAATGTTCCTGCTGCGTTTCTTTATTATTATTCCCTCCTACGCGTTTCCTCTAATTTGACCCCCTAAACATGCTCAAAAACTCACCAAATTTGGCACGCACATTGTGACATCCAAAAAATTTGATAAAATAAAAAAAATAAAACCCGACATCCCATAATAATCCATCTAGAGCCATAAAACCATGAAAATCCACTCAAAACCACACAAAAATGGCTCTAGCTCGGGCCAGGAATGTCCGAGAGACATGAAACCAACACCAAAACGTTCGTCTCATTGAGACGCACAACTTTGTGGGTGGTCTTTTTTCGCCTATCTCGCACAGGAAGCCGGTAATTTGCCCGCCAAAATAAGAGTTTTCTGAAATTTAAGCCTCTCTACAAACATTAACTTGTCAATAACCAAAAATGGTACCGGCATGAAAATTGGCTCACATGACAGACCAGACCCTGTTCTACAAAAGTTGTGGGGGAATTCGTTGTTTCGGGCCCGGTTTTCGAATGGCGAACCCTCAAAGTCGCCGACCACGCAATGTTAACAGATGGGAGAGGAGCTTCAGTGAAGCAGTTGGGCCTCTAGACAAAAAAGTAAAAGTCGCACAGCTTTAAAAATGACATGGTTGGATTCCTCACAAAACGCTCTTCAAGAAAATCATATTTTTACACAGATTAGGTCAACATTCTGGCCTACAGGATGAGAAGTTTGTCCTTTGGGGAATCTCATCCTCCTGCACTTCTGTGATGATGTCACACACTGATTAGGGGTTCCACACAGCTGGTCACATGACTCAGCAGAGGCAACAATGACTCTCTCCTCCATTAAAGTGCTTATTAGACCCCCTGAACATGCTCAAAAACTCACCAAAATTGGCACACACATTTCAAGCATCAAACTCTTCAATATAATACCAAACATCCCATAATATGCTCTCTGTCCACATCTACAACATTAAAACAGCCATAGCAGCCAGTAGGAATGTCCTAGAGAGATCAAACCAACATCAAAATGTTCATCTCATTAAGACGAACAAATTATTTGCTGACACCCTGACCTTTCCCAGACAGAAAGTTGGCTATTTCTCTTCAGCATAGCAGAGGATACGTTGCCATGGTATCAACTGACTCCCTGACATCCCATAATATTCTCTCAGAGCCATTAGGCTCACTTCCACCTATGCACAGCAAAATAGCCCTCACTGGGGCTAGGAATGTCCTAGAGAGATGAAACCACCACCAAAATGTTCGTCTTATTCTGTTGGACACAGTGGGGCCAACAGCATGATAGTAGGGCAAAACCGGCATGAGCCCCGAGGACCCGTCTAACGCTGCTTGCAGCTTTAATTTTTTCTTATTATTCCACACCGTCAATGAACGCTAATTTGACCCCCTAAACATGCTCGAAAACTCACCAAAATCGGCACGCACATCAGGATCGCCAAAAAATTCGAGAAAATACCAAACATGACCCCTGACATCCCATAATACTCTCTAGAGAACCAAAAAACCTAAAAAAAAAAAACACAAAAACACACAAAAACGGCCCTAGCCGCCACTTGGAATGTCGTAGAGAGATGAAACCAACACCAAAATTTTCAGCTCAATGAGACACAAAAATCATACGCTGCTACCCTGGACCTATCTCCAACAGGAAGCCGGCTATTTTGCCTTTCAAAATAAGAGTTTTCTGCATTTTTTCCCTTTCTGCAAAAATTTTCTCCTCTGAAACCAAAAATGGCACATGCTTGAAAATACCATCACATGACAGACTAGACCCTGCTCTCCAAAAGTTGTGAAGGAAGTTGTTGTTTCTGGCCCGGTTTTCGAATGGCGAGCCCTCAAAGCCGCCGACCGCTTTTGGCCGATTTAGGATTTCTCCATGTTAGCAGATGAGGAGAAAAGATTTCAGGTCAAAACACACATTCTACTAGTGCCACATTTGGGCCTCTAGACAAAAAACTAAAAGTCATAGAGCTTTAAAAATTACATGGTTGGATTCCTGACAAAATTCCCTACAACCATATGATATTTTTACACAGATTAAGCCAACATTGTGACCTACAGGACAAGTAGTTCGGCCATTTCTCTAAAGTAAAAAATCCATTTCTAGCACTTTTCCAGCGCTTTTACAGCGTTTTTGTGACGCATTTGGGCTTCTAGACAAAAAAGTATAACTCGTACAGCTTTAAAAATGCCAAAAATGGATTCCTGACAAGCTCTTCTATCAAATATGATATTTTTGACACAGATTGGGATAAAATTGTGGACTCTGTGAGGACTTCTTTACATTACATGCCTGATAAACTCTCAGTCTCCACTCTGTTTGGGGTTCTGTCACGCTAATTAGAACTCCACGGATGTGGCTGGTGATGTCATTCAGCACAGCAGAGGATACGTTGCCATGGTATCAACTGACTCCCAGACATCCCATAATATTCTCTCAGAGCCATTAGGCTCACTTTCACCCTATGCACACCAAAAGAGCCCTAACTGGGGCTAGGAATGTCGTAGAGAGATGAAACCAACGCCGAAATGTTCGTCTTATTTTGATGGACACATTGGAGGGAAAACCGGCAGGAGCCCGAGGACCCGTCTAATGCTGCTTGCAGCTTTAATTTAATATATTGTATCATATATACACTTGAAAAGAAGGTGATATGCTGATTGTAATGTTAAAAGTATTTATTTCTTTGTTCATACAGTGCCATTTCCATGTCCAGTCCTCAAAAGGATTCTGTCCTGTTTGATTTAAAGATTTTGAGTGCTTACATTTGTTTCTTATTTGCTTCAGATTAAAGTAATGAGCTTATTGAAACCAAAATGGGAATAAGTAAAAGGCATAAGCAAAAACTGAACAACTGCAAAGGTAAAGAAATGTGAAATAGGAATGTGAATCCTTTTTAACACAGTTAATAGTAGGTATCACAGATACACAAAAGAGTATTCAGCTCTGAAGCTCTGTTCAGAATGCAGGTAGTCTCCATGAAACTCAATCTCAGCCATGTTTCCAGAGGAGTGCCAGTGAAACAGCTGCTGGCCTTTAAACACATTTGTCTTCAGCATATCCATGTCTCGGATCTGAACACAACACAAAACAGGGCACAAGTTAACACACTCAAGCTCTTCCCTCCCTCCAATGTGTGCAGTGTATCAGAGCAGTTTGTTCGCACCATGATGAATGTAGACTGGGAGTTGCTGGAGTCGAATACTAATGCTATATGCAGGGCTTGGATCCTGATCTTCACTGTGGGAGGGGCGTTGATGAGGACCCGACAGGTGTGGTTCGTGCTGGAGGTTGTAGGGTTCTCAAAGATACCGCTCGGGGAAAAGAGTTGAATGTCACAATCTGTGCAGCACAGACAGTAAAGATTAAGTGCATGGGGTCAAACATTGGAAACAACCTTACCCTCAACAGCATCTGCAAGACAGGAGGGGTTATATTAATTCACATTAATGAAGCACAACATGGTAAGTTTTAGTGTGGGTATTTCTAGACAGTTGAAATGTTAAAATCCAAACCATCTCAAAAAGAAAAGAACACAAAAAGCTTTAAATCTTTCAGCATCCCTCATTTAATTGCAAGTTTCTTGTATTGGATTGCATTAGACAGTGCAAGTGTTAGCAACATTGCACACATCTCTCTGGATTCAGTTGAAACCTTTGTGTTGCAACACTCAGACAATGAGCTCACATTATTTAAACCCACGCTGATTCCTGACACGAAGAGCAGCGACTTCATTCACTCTTACCCTGATGGTGACTCTTCTTTGTGCTTTTCTGCGACGTGTACGTGAACACGACTCCGCTCTCAGGAGTGAGCGTACTTTGACGTACAAGCAGAACGTTGGTTCTGGTGGTCATTTCACTGCCTACTATCTGCTCACACTTCTTCACAAATGCTAGGCGGTCAAAAAATGCAACATTCTCCTCTGTAGAAACAGAAAGATAAAATGGTTTTTGAAACAGCAAGGGCTGTGACACTTTCATTCTTTGTGTTTTTGCTGAATCTTACTTCTCCTGCAATTTAAGGAACCAGATTCCACTTTAATGTGAATGATCTCATCCAGGGGTCGGCCTATGGAGACAGTGCAGCGGCGGCTTACATTTCTCAAGTCCACTGTGCCTGATTCTTCCAGGAGCAGCTGCCCACATGCACCTGTGAAACAAAAGACGCTGTATTGACAGTCTCTCAGCTCAGTCTCTGAGGAAGTTGCCCGAGTCAACAAGCACTTACTTCGCCTCAGAGTTGGGGTGGGTGTTGCAGTGGTCTGCAGGATGGGGATAGTCTCTGTTGGACTTAGAGGAAGTCTCCCCTCCTCTGATTCGTTAGCCTTTCTCTCAGTTTGGCCTGCAGTGGTGACATCTGAGGTGGGAGACATGTCTCCACAGCTGTCTACAAAGCAGCCTTGGATAGTGATGGGTTTAGGCATGTGCATACAGAACAGAGGGCTGATGGGTTCAGGGTTTGAGGGGCCCATGCAGGACACAGCTCTAGACTGGATCCCATAACCACAGGGTACTGAACACTGGAGAACAATGCATAATAAGGATAGTTGTTATAGTGATTTATCTCTTATAAGCATGTGGTTATAAGTTATTTCCATATGATGATAAAAAAAAGATCTTCAGACCCCAGAAACTTAAAAATGGAAAGCCATTACAACCTTTATTATTTTCAAAATGTTTAACCCTTTCCTTTCCCTGACAATGCTTGGATTAGCTTTATCATTCATTAACTTCATCTTCTAAAATTTATGATGAAAAAAAAACAAATATGCTACAATAAATTTCTCAGTTTTAAAATTGCTATCAACTAACCACTAGTCTAAAACACACTCTTCAAAGTTTATAATGACACTATGTCCCACAGCATCCTTACTTATGAGAGCCTGACAGCAGCGGATGATTTAGCTTTCATCTTGAAAATGTAATAATAGATATTCATTCATTTTCTGTCATTAGACTTAATGAGCAATCACCTAATGGTTTCATCCTGAATCTAATCTCATCTTATTGCAGTTCATTTGTCTTCAGTGAAATGTACCTGGCTCCACGGTTTCACCTCCCACCTAAAGGTGCAGACCTGCACCAGGCAGGGCACCGTGACGGCTGGTTTGACAGCTGCATGGCACTTTTCCTCCGGGACTACACTCTCTTTTCCCTGGAGGAACTGGACACATGACACGGTCCTCTGAGCTACACCCAGATCACAAGACACGGAGCAGGGTGAGGTGCTGAATACCTTCCACCTGGACAAATGACAGAGGAATTCAGACCATTCTCGCTTTGCAAAAATAGATTTCACTCGTAGGAATGTGTGTGTTTTACCTTGCTGGGCAGCTGTGTGTGTTACATGAAACCACTGCTGCAGGTTTGGGAAAGTCACTGCACTCTGAATCCTCCACCAACACCTCCTCTCCCTCTGTTTCTACAGCACAGTACAGCACTCTGTTAGCCACCCCTCCTCCACACGACACACTGCAGACTCCTTGCTGAGAGCGCCACCTGGTTGCCATAGAGGATATGAGACTTACAGCATCAAAAGAAAAAATGAATACCCAATTTTGTGCATTTTTGTTGTCTCACATTGGAGGGCAGGGTGATGTACTGCATGCCTCAGAATAAGGAGGAGGTTTGGAAGAAGTGTCACAGTTAAAGTCCGGCACCCCCAGTCTGGTCTGATGCTCCACACAGGAAAACCACACCTGCAGGGTTCCTACATAAGCATCAGGCTTTGGTTGACCTTATCTGCAGAGATGATGCTGTTTCTTGGTGGTGGTCAGTTTATTTCCTACTTACCGTTGTCACAGGATTTTGAGCACTGGCTGACCACAGGACTCCATACGTACACAGGAATCTGTCTGGACCGAGGCATCAAACCAGACTTCAGCACAGGCTGAACCTGGACAACAAAAGCTTTGCTTAGACCAGATTTACTGTGTTAAAAACAAGCAAGAGGTCAGTCAGTTAAGTCCTCTTAACCTGTCCTGTGGATTCCCACCCAATGGGACAAACATCCACCACACAGGGCACAGAATCAAATGGTTTGATCTCCTTTGAACAAAAGCTTTGATCCACTTCAACATCCTGGCCTTCTTCTGGACGCACACATGACACAAGGCGATTTGCTTCTCCTGGCCCACACACTGCTGAACACTCGCCTGGCTCTGACACATGCCATCTGTAAGGACACATGAAAGAGAAGTCGCATAAAAGCTATTATTAGAGAAGGAAAACACTTCAGCTTTCTGTTGTCACAGATTATTATGTTATCCATGCAGAGGATCCTTCACTGAATGCCTTTTATTTTTGAGACATTTAATAGAAAAAGTATTTTAAAAGATACTGAAACATCATAAAACTATAACCAGTATATGAAGTCATGAACAATATGCAGAGAAATGCAGAGTGCGCTTAGTCTTGAACTGTATTTGAATATAACTAGTCTTTATATTTACAGTTAAAACTGTAAAATTCAAGACTACAGTCATGTTTTTAAAATGGACTACTGCAGGGAGGGTCTTTTCCTAGGTTTGAATAGAATATTTAAAGCAGGGATGGGCACCGAATTGGGCACTTAAACAGGTACCAACCAAATTCTGTCTATCACGTAAATTTGCTACCTAAACGCATCCTTGTGACTGTGAGGGAGTGGAAGAGTAGGCAGTTTTCCATGGTGGACATGAACACAGCACTGCAAGTTTATATGTTGAGAAATAAATATGTTACATTGAAAAACTTTGAGATTTTATTTTTAAACAAATAAATATTTATTTCCACATATTTACACAAAAAAGTACTGGAAATTGGTACCATTGAGTACCAATACTGACTGCCAAGAACAGGGTATCGGTATTGTATCGTTCTGAATGTGAAAGATACCCATTCCTAATTTAAAGTAATCTCTGCATAGAAATTCAGTGCAGCTTGTATAACAGAAGTATAAGGAGTAACAAAAAGTGATATAAGAGAGAAAAAACAGCACTATTGCCTGACAAGTCTTGGTGTCTGAGACGTCTAGTCAGCATATAACACTGATGTGTATAATAACTATCCCAGTAATTAGTCTGTGCAGATTGATTTAGGTACTGTACGTGAGTCAGAGGCATGTCTATAAATAAGAGTGTAGTGATGTTTTCACCTGGCTGGGCAGTGAGGCAGGTTACATTTTTCAACAGCATTTGGAACATCATCTGTCCCACATTCAAAATCAGGAACCTTCACCGCATCAGCTCCGTTTCTCTGAACACATCTCACAGGACGCACTCGCTCTCCTCCACCACAGGAGGCGCTGCAGGG
This sequence comes from Halichoeres trimaculatus, assembly GCF_033239565.1. Classification (NCBI taxonomy): domain Eukaryota; kingdom Metazoa; phylum Chordata; class Actinopteri; order Labriformes; family Labridae; genus Halichoeres; species Halichoeres trimaculatus. The sequence continues at coordinate 22,352,840 of NW_027437183.1, forward strand.
TCCAAACATCCCAGTTTCCCACCTGTAAGACAGTGAATTATTCATGTGCACCCAGTTGAGCTGAGCTGCATGTGCATGTCAGTCCACTGGGAGAGAACAGTGTGAACCTCACCTGGGGGGACAGGCTGAGAGCTGACAGGCTGTGTGAGGCGGTGTGGGTGGAGGAGCACTTTCACAGTTCTGCTCCTCCAAATGGTTGTTTGTGTCTTCACCCACACAGACGTACACATGCTTCTGCACCCCTTTAGAAAGTAAACGTATGGAAACAAAAGCTTTGGTATAATTACTCTGGCATAATAATCCACTGCCTCTGCATTTAATGATAATTAATTTCTAAATCCTTTCACATTTCAATAGAAGTCCAGATTAACCTTAGATCCAGATTAAACATGACATGCTTTTCATGTTTGTACTTTTTGTAAGAAATCCTTTGTTCATTCAGTGAAAATCTTATGTAATTTGCTATTCACAGCATCTGAGCAGAACATTGCGTGGGTTGATCTGATTCATTCAGTTCTATGTCATTACGAAAAAAAACCCCTATAATTAAGATATTGCACAGTTTTCCAAAAGATCATATTGATACACCTCATAAAAGTCCTTTTCTATGAAACATGAAAGCCAAAACAGTAAAAAGCAATCATTTTTTGAATTCGTAACAATTTAATACATCATATAAATATCTCATATGATCATCAGCTGCTCACCTGGTCCACAGGAGACTGAGCAGGGCGTCATGATTAAGGCCCATTTGCCCTTAGGTGTGTTGTCCGTCAGGTGACTCTTTGTGATAAGTGTGTAGTACTGGTAGCTAATATCTGGATTTGTTTTGTCTCCATATTCTTTTCCATATTTGCGGTAAACCTGAAAAAGAAAACAAATGTCTGTTTATGCAACAATATATTCCATCCTGATGACTTGTGCGTGTCTTCTTAAAAAGCCGTCTGCAGAGCTAGTGTTTCATAGTCTACCTCTTGAATCTGACATAAAATCATTTTGTAAACCTGTCCCTTGCCTGACCTGAACATTCATCTCCTCCTGCAGCGGCCCGGGCAGCAGCAGCTCCTCCATCTCAGGCAAAAGGTCAGAGGTCAGGTGGAGGCGGTACTCCAGACGGTTATCATCCAGTGGGGAGGGATGGGTCATATTTAGTGCCATGCTGCCCATCCCTGACACAATGTAGTCACCCCCAACTGTTACAGCTGTGAATACAAATTTTAAAGACAACACCAAGTTCAGTCCTGATTGAAGTGATCAGTGGTGATGAAAACACAGGTGATAACACTGACCCATGTGTGTGAAGAGTGGGGCCATGTTGACAATATGAACCTGTGTGGCGTTCACTGGCAGGGTAAGGAAGGTGGTGTACTCTGAAAAGAAAGTATGGAATTTTATAAATCAAAAAAAAAAAAATAGATTAGAGCCTTTACCATCGTGAGAAATGTATTATCTCAGCTTTGGCTGTTAGTTCTTTGTTTAATGCCATTTAGAGATGCTGTGAGGAGGACCTGTTTTAATTGGTCTGCATCACCATCTCTTGGTCCTAAGTTTCACGCACACTGTCGTAAAGATGTGACTGTTAACCAGGCGTGTGTTTGTTTTGGAAATAAATGGAGATCAGATCTGAAAATAAATTCTTTGTTCAAGACAACTTTTTACTGGATACAACACGACAAGGTAAGGTATTTATCAACAGCTATGTAGCGCTGTTGTTTGAAATGTGACAACAAGCAAACTCTGTACCGTAGTTTAGTAGCTGGCTATATGTTGTGCTACTGCAGCCAAGTGCTCTAAGACATGTCTGTAACATGTAATATTAGTAAATCCTTGTTAGCTTTGTCCTGCTACACATCTACCAAGCAGAGCTAACGTAACCTCACTCTTCATTTTATTGATAGACTCTCAAGTTTGAACAGACCACTGCAAAATAACTGCTACATGTGGGTTGGAATAAACATTATCACAAACAGTTTAGCTCGTGTTTTAGCCTTTAGCCTGTGCTGTTTAGGTTTCTCCTGCTCGTCTGTCCTTTTTCTGTTTGACAGTTAGGCTCCAGTATCCACTATCACTACTCAATTAATCACAGAAATCGTTTTCAACAGAGACTACAAGACTTTGTCCGGCCGGCGTGGTGTTGTCAACTTTGCTCGACCCAATCAGGAAGCTAAAACGTGGCATTTAGGAATAATCTTGGCACTGATAATCTCAGACTTTTTCAAGGCCACTTAGAATTACTTCACATCCACTTTAAATATGTCAAGAAACTACAATGGGTAAAAAGGTTATCAAAATGTCCAATGATGATATGTTATCTGTCACCTCTGGCTTGACCACCAGTGTAGGAGGCGGAGGTCAAAGTGCAGGATGATCCATCTCCGCCACACACTCCACACACATCTCTCACTTTCCCAGAATGCATCACACCATCACAGCCAAATAGCTGAGTGGAGACAACAGTTATATTCAAACAGTGTTAAAAACAGAGCGTGTATGAGCATTGGGATGCTGTTTTCTTGCATGCAAACTCTTTGTCATCATCTCTACCTGACATTTCCCTCTCAGACAAGCAGCCGTGGAGCCAAACGGAGGAGAGCTATCGAACTCACAGCGAGTCCCGTCCACAGACTGAGACCCTCGGCTCACTATGAAGTCCTCTCTGTCAGACTGGCACATGTACCTGCACTGCTCGTCCCCTGGTGATGGGAAGAAGCATTAATCACCAGAAGTCAGTGCTCTGTCGCTGCAGTAGTGCAGAATTAAGGGTTTTCTCCAGGCGTACCTGTAGCGAAGCCAACAGCAGGGATCCAGGTGTAAAAGGAGGCAATGTTTGGTTGCAGGTAAAGAGGGTGGGAGTCTGTCTGGGAACACTGTTCTGCCATGAAATCCAGCTGGTTGCGTTCACAAGGCTGCAAAAACATATTCAAAGAGTAAAACAGTTTTATTTTCTTAAAGTTTTCAGGCTTGATGATGGCATCTGGATCCATCACAGTCAGGCCTGAAGCTTCATCCCCAATCCTCCACAGCAGCATGCAGGGCAGGACATTACCCTTTATCTAAAATTGATTTTGAGAGTAGTTCTCTTTGCCCTTAGCTCATGGTCCAACTTTTAAATGACTTCAGTGCCACTGAGTCCCTGGGCCGTGCCTTTAATCCTTCTGTTTTTTTTCAGAGGCTTCCGAGCAAAGCCCAGGCTGCTTATTATTCACTTAGATCGTGTAAAAGTGGGATAATTCCAAGTACAATGATCCACTGGGTAAACAGCACTGACAGACTATATGGAGACCTACTGTAAACATAACAAGCAAGAGCTTACCTGCTGGAGACAAAGTTCAGCCTCAATATCAGGGCCCTCACAGTCATTCCCTCCAAAAGCAGGTCTGTCACATTACACATGAAAGTGTCACAAGGCAGCATTTTAATCAGGCTGTTAATGAGTTGTGCATGTTTCTCTTCAACATACACATGTAAATTAAAGTAAAAACCTTGGGTTATTGCACTTGCGTGTACGATGAGTGACCCCTCCACCACATGTCCGAGAGCAAGAGGTGAACTCCGACCAGCTGGACCAGGAGCCGTGCACCAACACAGAGGAGCTGAGCTCATCCAAGGACACACAACGCCCCCTCAGACACCACTACACACAGGAAATTCACATCATGGAAAACATGCATAGGCAATTCTGGGAAAATAATTGTAACAAAATGACTTTCTGATCAGAGTGCAGCATGTACCTGATTCGGTGCACACTCAGTCCCATCCAGCAGCGGGACCAGGAGGCGTTTGCAGGAGCTGTCATCATCAGGGTTGGTGTGACAAGACAGGGCACGACAAGCTGGCTGATGAAAAGGGAGAGTAATTTTGTAAACATGACTGGAGATGTGGGCATACTGTTTGTTTTGGCAACCATGCACCACCTAGTGGACACAGACTGATATTACAGGTGACTCACCAGGTCTGGGTTGGTAAAAGAGCAGGCCCTTGCAGTGTTTCCAAAAGCTATACGACACTGGTCATCCACTCCATAATAAAGTCCAGGTTTCCAGTCCTGCAGAGAGCCACCCAGTTCAGGCAGGTCCTTAACACACTCGGCTTTTCCTTCCCTGGAAACATAAACACATGAGACCTCTCATTATCTAACCCAGAGAGCAGCAGATCAGTACCTCACATGCAAACCCCACACTTAATTAACTGGAATGAACCGTTATGATATGACTTGTGGATGAAAAGGTCTTTCAGGAGAGTCCAGCCTGGTTGATGAATGAGAAGCTTTGTTGTGCACAGCTGCCATGCACAGGTGAGCCCACCTGAAGAAAGTGAACAGCTGCTGTCTGCTGCAGGGTGACCAGGTCAGATCCACACTGTTGTAACCTCCATCTGAGGCCATCATGAAGCCGCTCCTGCTGCAGGTGTTTCCCACTCCATCGTGGTTGATTCCTAAGCTAGGTGAATCCAAAAACAAGATGAACTCTTTGATGCCACATTACAAAGCTGTATGAATACAGTTTTAAAAGTAGACTTTTATAGAGTTGTGATATTTAAACTTTCTGAGTAGAGTAATCTCTATGTGCAGCAGATACACTTACTACAATTAAATTTGAGGACCTCTCCTCCAAGGGTTTGCTTCATTAAATGGTCTGTTGTTACTGCTCTCAGTTCTTAGTCTGATTCATTATACTCTATTAACCCTGCTGCATTAAACTGCTGCAAATGAATATCTTTTATGGGTCTTTGATTTTTTTTATTACAATTTATCAGTGCTCTCTAAGAAAGGTACATTACTTTTTGTGCTAAATGAGAAAAAAAAGTAAATGTAGTTCAAGCAAAATGCTTCATTTATATAAAACTTGATCTGAAGATGACAACTACAACTTTTATTAGATAGTTAATTCTACTTACCTGTTTTATTGCATGCCTGCCTGAAATCAAATATTAGAGTTTGAATTTCATATTTCCCAATTAAAAGACTGCCCAAGTTACAGTAGCACTAAACCTGAACTAAGAAGCCTCATTAAATTATGTTTATTTGTTGAGTTAAGTTAATTTTTTAAATATTATCATTATCTTGCATATTCCTATCTGATTATGCACTGGACTCAAATACGTAAATACTGTTTTATTTTTAATTACTTTTGCCCTTCTCTACATTTTTCTTTTATTTTTAATGAAGCATTCTCAACAGACTTATAAAACTTGGGTTTTAAAGTGAGCAGTGATATTTAAACTATTCCACCCATTGGACAGCTGATACACTTGCAGCATATTAATATGTGAATCTTTTCTCCAAGGATTTTCTTCGTTCAAACTGTCTGTTCTTACTTCTCTATCTACAAAGCGATTCACCCTAGTTTTTTAAGGGAGCTGCATATATTACAGCACATCATAACATTTTTGATGGTAAAATACAGAATGTTTCAGGAGAGTAACTATCATGTGGTAGTTAATGTGGGGAGCATATGATTGCCCTTTTTATTGGCATTTATCTACATTCATTTCTATAGATCATACTTCATTTAAACTTGTTTACTGCACTCAAACGGACTATCAGTGCTAAAAGTTAAATAAACTTCAAATACAAAATGCTCTCTCATATAAAAACATATTAACTTTGGTAATGTAGATTCACTTCTAATGATGTGTTGGATTCTCTTTTACCTGTGTCCAATTTCATGAGTGATGGTGATCCCCAGGTCAAAGCCTGTGTCCTCTGTGATCACACAACTCCAGTCACTGGAACAAGCCCCACCCAGCTGTGTTACACCCCTGACCTGTTTGTTCCCATCAGGCAACGCCAGGTCATATCTGTGAGGAAACATAAAGATTGAAAGTAGCAGTTCAATGACATGAATTGGTTAGGGAGACTTTGTTTGGTCTAAACCTGAAGTGACCTGAGCCTGCCCAAGTTACAACCTCTATCATCTAGAAAAGTCTACAGCCTATCCTTCAAAGTAAGATTATGTCTGGCTCTCAGACCCTTACTGTCAGATGATACTAAAGGAGAAGAGCCCAAAAATGTTTCCATTCAGGGGGTCAGTATGGACATTGTTGAGGACTATAAGTATTTTGGGGTTCATATTGACAATAACCTGGACTGGGCCATGAACACTGACGCCCTCTTCAGGAAGGTCCAGAGCCACCCCTATTTTCTGAGGCTGCTGAGGTCCTTTAACATCTGCCGGGCTACGCTCAGGATATTTTACGAGTCTGTGGTAGTCAGTGCTATCCTGTGGTGTGCTGGGATAGCAGGCTGAGGGTAGGTGACACCAACAGGGAAATGAGTGGCAAGAAGGGCTACTTGTCTGACACAAACTTCCTGAATTTTTTTTTTACTGATCATCATTTAATAAGGATAATATTAGTAGTAGTAATAATAATATGTCAAGAGACTGCTTACAAGTTAAAGTTAATTATTCCATGATCATTATTCATGATTACACAACAATGATGGTAGGAAAAATATATAGAATTTTGGATGGAACCTCATTGTGACCAGTGCAATTTTTGAAACATTCCTCATCGGCACCTTAAGTAGTTTTTAAGTGGTGCCTGTGGGCACCGTATTGATGACCCCTAAACATACTGATCCACAAAGCCAGGGACGTTGTGGCAGTAAAGCTGGACTCTCTGACAGAGGTGTCATAGGGGGGATATCGTCCATGTCATCTAGGACAATGTGTCCCATCCACTCCATGCTGGTTAACTACCGGAGTCTTTTGCACCACTGAGTGCCACAGGAAATTATTCTTGCCTGTGGCCATCAGACTGTACAACTGCTCACTCTGGGTGTCTTTAGGTTTACTCTGTACTCATTGGTTGAAGTAATAATATGCAATAATAACCTCTGAACAATAACCCATAATTAATGTTGTTATTTTCATACCATATGTTCTCAGTATAGATGTACATACTTATATTCTATTCTTATATTCATTTTTATGAGAAACTTATGTTTACATTTTGTAATTTTTTATATTTTATATTTTGTACTTTATTTATTTTTAACACTTTTTGAATGGCAATAGCTGTAACAAAGTATTTTTGGTTCTGATTCTGATTAAAAGAAGGCTCTACCTCCCATACTACTTTTTAGGACTCTAGATACCATAAGCAGGCTGGCATTCTGGGAGAGGAATGTTTTAGAGGGGGCGTAGGGCATTGTAGGATCTTTACAAAATGATGGTTGCCTCGCCATTAAAAGATTGGTGGGAGAGAAGAAGGATTTTCATCATCAAATAATGAGCACACATATTTTTCACCACAGCTAGTTACACACCTTGTTATGTATAGCAGAAGATCAGCATGTAGAGGGTCTGTATCATTTGAGGGGTTTATCCTTCTGCCCCAGTCACACACACTTCTGAGCGATGAAGTAATGTTGGTGGACATTTGAATCTCTGGCTGTAGGAGGGACCACAGCAACAAAAGTGAGGTACTGGTATAAAATCAAAAGGAAAGTGAACTAAAGGTGTGGTACTACAGCAGCATAACTGACCACTTCTTCTGCCTCTATATCATGTGGGTAAGTCTTGAACTTGATCCTCTTACCTCTGGCTCTGTCAGGATAATCATGCGGACCAGGTGCACCCTCATGTTGGCACCCAGGGTCATGTCTCTCAGCAGCTCTGAGGCCTGGATGTCAATTTGAGTATAAGTCAGTTAATCTGTATTCCAGACTGAGCCAAGTCTGATGGGACGATTATGTTGCAGTGCTGGTTCTATATCTGGCTGTGTAAACATTTCAACATGTAACACAGACATGGACATATAATCACTTTTTAGCCCATTATTCAACCTGTATTTTGCTCAAAACTGTTTATTTCCTTTACGTTTGTTACTGGCCTAGTGGACAAGTCATGGACAGTACAGAAAACCTTTATTTTACAGTATTTATGATCAGACTCACAATGTTTAGGTTGGTGAGGATGTATCGTTCTGTGTCTTGCTTGTGGACCTGCTGGACGTCAGGCCCGACCACCACCAGCAGTTCCAGGTGTGTGATATCAGGCATCAGAGCTGATCGACGCAGCCGTGAAATCTCTGCAAACATAAGGAATATTTAAATATTAAACAGAGGCGTGGTTAATTCTGTGCGTTAGCTTGATCACAGCACACATAGCCAATAAAGCTGGTTCCAGTGAATACTTTTATTCTTTTGTTTGGGCATACCTGAAGTGTCAGGAGAAGAACCAGAAGCAAAAACTATGTCTCTTGGACTGGAGGAGTGATGAAGCTTTGGGAGGACACAGACAACAACACCACACACGTCATTTGGGAAACAGCAGTTTTTAACTTGTGCAAGTGAACTCATACTGTGTGAAAATACAAAACTATTTAAGAGCTTTAATTCAAAATAATTTCCACGTAAATTCAGTAGAACTTGGTTGTGTCTCCGTGTAGGTTGTGGGTTTTCTAACAGGATGATAAGCAGTTTAAAGTTGAAGGGTTCAATGTACTTTACAGAAGCAGTGGAATCACTAACCACAGCTCTCCTGCTCTCCCCACAGCTTTTCCACCTACCTCGTCCAATGGAGAAGTCATTAGAGCGGCAGATCCAGGCCGCAGTAGGAGCAGACAAAGTAGAGTCATAAAAACCATGTTTCCTCTCCTCTCTTCCTGTGTGTGTCCACCTGCTCCGCTTCAACGCCAGTGCAATATGTGATCCTCCTGTTCTGAAGCAGGACTGAGCCCAGCAGAGAGGGTATGAGTAACAAGTGTTTGTGTAAACAGTTGGGTAAAGTTAATGGAGAACATGCGTCGTTTGCTTTTTCTCCCCCAAAGTTTGGGACCAAAAGGACAGTTCTCATTGGTTGGGTTTTTTACTCACAGACATTTATTTTTTTAAATCTTTTTTTCCCCTCTCATTACCCAATCAAAATCAAATAAGACCCTCAGTACTTAAAAAAAAATATTTTGATAATAAGATTGCACCAGTGCAGGTAGCTTGATGCTAAATATTGCAAAAAAAAACACCCATATTTGGATAGCATTTTGAGTGAAATGTAGACCTTTCACAGCTTCTGTAAATTCTGAATGAATCTTATTTCCCATAAAAATGTGCTGTTACTAGCTCTAGCCATTAGAGGGCAGGCGTGATCCTGTGTAAAGGCAATAACAGAAGCCAGAGTGGAAAGGAAGCACACACAGCTCCACAAGAGAGCAACAAAATGACATCTCCTTTATACAAAAGGATCATAAAATCATATTAAAGGCTAAATTGCCTGGTTGGAATTCAAAAGCTTCACAGTGGAAACAATAAAATAAAACATTAAGGTTATAATTGATACACTTTTAATCTCAGGGCCATGGTTGTAGTGTCTCCTTTTGCTACTTTAGAAAAATAAGTTTTTGCTAAATCTACAAAATATTTAATTATTTTTCCATTATTGAAGAAAAAACAGACTCTACTGATAATGTTCTACTTCATCTGGCTATGTTGTGCTGTTTTATGCTCCTTTGCTACATAAACGAAAAATAAACATTAATCCACCTTAGATCAGCTCTGAAGTGTTGTTTTTCCTGCAAAGAGTTTGACCACCCTCGTTCTTGTCTTTAACCTCCTCTCCACCCCCTTTCTCACCATAGAGGTTACAGTTTATCTCCATAAAACCATAATTTAAGGCCCCGTTTAACTATTAGCCTGACAGATATCTTGCTGTTTTCAGCCTGAATTAACAGCAGGGTGTCACAGGCATTACCCAGCATCTCTGCCTCACTAAAACCTCAATGCCCTGCTGGATTTAACGAGCACAACAGACTGTGATAAGTGTTGTTGGATCTACATGTCTGGTCATAGCAGGGGAGGATTGTATATTTATGATGGTTTGAATTATAGATATGGAGACATATGGGATACTCAAGTGGGCACAACAGATGATGCCTCAGGAAAATGTTGTTTGGATGCAGTTATTGAAGGAGGAGGAAGTTGTTTACGGAAAAACAATGATTGGTCTTTCTCTATTGGATAGATGCAGTCACATTTCTGTTATCCTTTTCCTTACAGTCGCTTTCACTCTGTTAACTCCAGCACAAAGTCTCCTATTGATGTCATTCCAAATAAGTGGCTTGCAATGACCTTCTAAAGTGACATTTGGTTAACTGGGTTTTGTTTGTGACACCCGGTCTTTTGATGTTTCCTTTTTGAGAGGCATTGTAGAGTGGCTCTGCTTTGTACATAAAGGGATTCTCCTTCATCTGCTGCTCTGTCCCACCATCTGTCACCCTGTTGTAAAAGATTCATAGATGTAAAAACTGTAAACTGTGACCTACCTCTTCATTTTCACACCATGACCAAACCCTTTTATGTCTGATTGCTGTTTTGAGGCGATAATGATGGACATTGATTGTATACGCCAAAAAGAAGATGATTATCTCAGAAGCTGGCAGGAAAATCTTGCCTTCTTAGCACAAAGTGGTGCTCTGAGTATAAAAATAGTCCACCCTCTTGTCTTGAACTGCCTTTTTTATCTTTTAAGTTATCAATTGTTACAGCATCCAGAGGGCGGTAGTTAATTCTAGCACATCTTTCATGTCTGACTCACTGAAGCTGTTTTCTATTTGCAATGGGACTATTTTTAAAACTGCCAAAGTGATGGATCAGATGTTCGATCAAAGTTACAGGCATACATAAAAATATCACCACCAAATGGCCTCATAATGTCTGCTTTGCTACTATATGGATGTTTCCCTCAGCTGTTATGTGCTTTGTTTATGTATGAACATTTCTATCCTCAAGCTGTAGAAATACTGTAAACACCAGGATATATATCTTGCTGATGGATTTCCCCCCCAATATTTTGGTTTTTGCTTGTAATTGAGACAAATATCGTGTTGATGGTATATTGTCAGCTCTGACATGATGTCATTTTAAAGTCTGTAACCCAATACCCAGGATGCTTAAATTCTTATAATATACAGATATTTTCCAGACCATGGTTTTCTTCCAGCTGTCTTAGCATATGTCAGCCCATCAACGGGATGCAAAGACGCTGCAGGGGTATTTAATGATGCCTCTGTACTGCTGAAGATGATGATGATTTAATGATGATGGTGTGTGCTTTCTGATAAATAGATAGGATCGTAGAGAAAGGAGTAATGACTGTGGTGGTGTTTGATGCTGTGAAGAGGCAATTCCACCGTTTTAAATGGGTATCAGATTGAGCTAATCAGAGAGGGAACTTGAGGCTTTGTTTCAATATGGATATTTTAGTCAGATAGTATTGTTAAAACTTTGGACAGCTTTAACTTGAAGAAACTCTCTCTCATAACAAGCAGTTTAATAAATGTGAAAATGAAAAGGAAAACTCAATTTAGGTCAGATTACCCTGTGTCTTTGGTTACAACTCACATAGCTGGATTTGAATCTTCGCTGTAATTACAAAAAAAATCAAGTCTCTTCTTAGTCCCACCTGCTCTCAGGTCCACAGCACAAATTGATTAGAAATCTTTGATTCATTTACCACATATTGCTATGGCCTCTTTTTTCCTGAGCTCAGCCTTGTTCTTGTTATCCCTCCGAGACAACTGTAACTGCAGTTGACTGCAATAAGGGACTGCAGGGAAGGGCGCAGAATACTAAGTTGGCCAAGCCACACAGTCTACATTTAGATCCAACCCTTCCATGAATGGGCAGAAAGCTCCTCTCAGGCGAATGAATGATAGTGTAGCAGTTGTTACCAGATAACGCAGTAACTGAACATCTGTCTGCATGTAGCTGAAGGGACATGTATGTTAACAAGCTGCTCACAAATAGGCCTGACTACAAAGTTTGTCCTTATAACAACAAGTACATGAGAAACAATTTTAACAAATTGAGACACAAGGGAGAGAATAACTTGTCTTTGAATCTTCTGTGAAGCCTAATGAGCAATCGATATGTGAGCACTGCACAACATTAATCTTTGCTGTCAAAGCAGCTTAAAATTTCCCCTTCTTCCTGAGCCGATTGGATATCTGAAATCATTTTTCCTCATTCCCTGCATGGTTTCTTGACTGGTCTCTAAATCAGTAATTATAGTGAGCTATGTTTAGATACACCAAACCTGAGTGTTTCTGGTATTTAACCTCATAGTCTAAAGGTTTTAATCTTTTTTTCTTCTAATTGAGAGCTTAAATGAATTTAGAGTGCTACTCAGGCTGTTACCGGAGATTCATGGTGGAGTTAAAGACTGCAGTAGAGAAAAGTCTATTTTGAACCAAAAACAGTGTTAAGAACTTGTGGGAGGAGCTAGAAAGTTAAAACAGGGGTGTAAAGAAAGGACTAATGGGCTGCATTGTGGGAAGTGTAGTATTTTTATGAACCTTACCCTTACAGGGGAAAAAAAAAAAAAAATTTAGGTTTCTACTGGATCCATTTCAAGTAGTTTTCTTGTGAGTTTCTTGAAAATGTAGGCTAATTATTCATTTAAAATGTTAAAAAAGAAAAGAAAACTCATCTTCAATTTTTGATTGACAGAAATTATTGGAAGATCAGCATTGTAATTAGTCCTTGTTGTATGTTTGTAAAACTAGTTGTGCTGTAGTTTTTCATGCACTTATTTTAAACACTGGTGAAGTAGTGAGCAAACTAAAGAAGAAATAAAAACTTCCAGTCATAACATTATTTGTCAGCCTGTTTTAACTGTGGTTTTAATGTGTGTTGAAAGGCTGTTCTAGACCCTAGCTTACTCACATCAGTGACAAAGAAGAGTGGGCAAGCCAAAAGTATCATACGTGCCTTTAAGCGGTCTCCCAAAAATGAAAATATGAGTGAAAGTGACTTTCAGCGGACTGCAACTTCACTGTATACGAGATGGCACGTGTAGGTCCTCTTAAAGCACACAAAGGCGCAGTGTATAACCATAGACTGTGTATAAGCAGTGGTACCGCGACGTCAGTGTCTCTGGCACTGCGCGGAGATGGTCGGAGCCAGAAGCAGCAACGTCACTCCTCAACGGCGGCATCAGAGCAGCACGAGCGGCCATCCGCGCAGGCAGCAGCGAGTCGGTTGCTCCGGAACTCAGCGGCGGAGGAACACAGCGGCGGTCAGCGGTGTGGGTCTGTCTGTGCCTTTGGACTGTCTGGACGGCGAGTTTCCGCGTCTGTGGCTCAGGTGAAACCCGGAGACGTTTTAAACCGAAAAGCTTTCATTCATTTTCAAGGTGAGTTTTATGGTCTTTCTTCGACAACTACCCTAAAGTACGACGTGGGTACCAACCGTTGCGAGTTGCAGTGACTAGCAAGCTTCCTATGTCGTTGTACTGTAGCCATAAACTGTGTGTTGCTATGGTACTGCCAAGCAACATCCCACCTGCTGCTGTTGCGACTTTGCTTTCTTCCTGTGTCAACCAAAGCAATTATTAATACGTGAAAACAAAGTGATTTATTGTTTAACTTTGTCCATTCATTTGGAATGACGTGCGTTTTGGTTTTCGCGCTTCTTTCACCCAGTCACCTGTTTCTTTGAGTTTAATTAAAGGATTCATTTGACTGAAATGCCACTGAATTAGCTTTTGACAGCCAGCTGTTTATTCTGCAGTGTCACCACTCCTCTTGCTTAAAGTAGAAAGGTCATTTTGAGTGTTTTTCAAGTCCAGTGCTTCCTTGTCAGTGGCTTTAGGTAAGAAAACACTGCAGTACCACTGGAACAAAGCAAATGATGCCTTTCTCTATGTAACTGTCCATCTGTTTATATTTTACAGTAAAACCCTGCGCACAGACTTGAAACAACACAAGATGGTGATTACCTCTGTGGCACCCTTCAGAAGGACATCGCTGACCATCGAGACGCAGGACAGATGTTTGCAGTGAAGGTGCACACAGCATTTTTTTCTATTTCATAGCTCACACAGCTGCTGTGGTCAGGCATCAGTGCCGACGCCAGGCCCTCGCTACAGAGAAATTCCATTATCCCTCATCTCCTGTCTGCTGTGACAGAGATGAGGAAATCACCATACCATGCTGTCGTGAGGCCAGGAAGGAGGGGGAATTATGAGTCAGAATGGAGAAGAAAAGAAAACTGTCACTCTTCAAATTTGCCTGTATGCCCACAGCTCACTCACCAATTTTAAGAGCAGGACCTGCTCTCTTCTCAGCAGACATCTAGAGAGAAACTTGCTTTTATCTCCACATAAATTAATGCTCAAACCTTTTGCTTTACTCCCCTTGACTGTTTGTAGGTATAAATTCCAGGGATTAGAGTTAATGCTTTGAGCGAGAGCAAAGTGCAGTGGGGTGCATCTAAGGCGAGCCCTGTTCATTGTATTTTAGTTTACACACCTCCTTATCTTAGCTGTCAGGAGGGAGGATTCTTTTCTACAGTAACTTACCCAGAGCAATAGAGATAGTGATGGGAAAGGAGGGTGGGAGGAGTGAGAGAAGAGAATGACTGTGAGGGAGTGAGCGTGCTTAACCCAGCCACTGAGTGACTCTTGTATCCAAGGACGAAGGTAGAAACGCATCCAATGCCACTCTTCACCCATGGACTGCTGCGAAGAAACAAGGCGCTCACATAGACACTCAGCAGCCCTCTTATAGACTCAACAACCTGCTGACGCGTCTTCACAGGGCCTGTGGGCTTTGAACAGCCTATCTGATTGAGTAGATCATGGCAGTCGCTGAGCTGGACTATGCTTCATGATAGACTTTCTGAGGCTTGAATGGGAGCTGCTTTCTTTTTTTTTTTTTGCTTTCACCAAAAGTGTTTCTCCTCTTTCAACGGTGTCATTGCACCTAAACTGGCCCACGTTTGTGTGTTTTTGGCAGAGGGGCAGACTGGAAAGGAGGTAGTAACAGGTGCTGCGTGCCAAGGTGGATTTGAAGGTGTGGAGGAGAGCTGAAGATCATGGGTAAATCAAACAGCAAGCTCAAGCCAGAGGTAGTGGAGGAGTTAACACGGAAAACTTACTGTAAGTACTGTTGGATCTTATACTTCTCTGTTTGTTTTTCAGAAACAAGACATTCCTTACCCAGTGATGAAAATGAAGATACATTTAGGCAAAAAGATGAAATAACACTTGATGGGAGTACTTCGGTTTGGATTTATTGCTTCAATTTTCAAATAATCTTCCTTTGCCCTCTGTGCTCTCTAGAGCCTGGAGAATGTTGAGATTCTACACCAGTTTTTTAAAGCTACAACTAAATGTCAGCAGAGAATTAGCCCTCAGCCTGATTTTAATTTACATTAAAATGTTGTGTGGCAAATTGGGATCAGTTAAGGTCTGGCAAAAGTTGTAATCAGCATCTCGGAATGCTGAGGGGATTAATGAATATGGAGATGCTGAGTTTGAATCAGCTATCAAGCTGGGGGTTTTAAAGATGAGGAGGAGGTTTTATATGCAGATCATGGACCCCCGTGTAGTTTAATATGCATACAGAGACAGGGAGAGATAAGCAGTTTGTAGACTTTGAATGTTGTGCTCCACATCACAGATTTATAGAAAGCCATTCATCTATGAAGAGTTACATCACACGTACATAAAATTTAAGATATCCCTGTGAATTCATCAACAGCCTTCACTTTTCTCAATCCAATATACCCACCTCATTCACCGGTCATCTCCTCATAATAAAAAATTACAAATGATTATCCCCCGAGGATGTCAATCATATTGGAGCTGAAATTACATTTATAATTACAGCAACAGCGTCTGCTGGCAGGACACTATACTAATCATTTGTGTTCTATTTCTGGACTGGGCGTTATTATTATGATTTGTGTGGCAGTGTGCAGGTGTGGGAGGGAGTTGACATCCATTGGCTGCTTAATGACAGTGTTATTTGTGTGGTGGGTCTCTCCACAGCAGAGCCAAGGAAGGCTGTTGTGGCAGGAAATTGCTGTGGAGGAAGATTGGGCTTCGTGCTGGGCTGGGCTGCTTTCTGCTGTCCTTTACTCTCTCTTTCTCTCCCCTCCCGCTCTCCCTCTCTTACCCTTTCGGCCTGTCTCTCCCACTTTATCCCCTAATTGCCCTCTTTGAGCAGGGAATGGAATAGTATAATTAGGATCTTATCTGGTTAGCATCGCTGAGAGGGGCACGAAGCTTTCTGTCCTCGTGTGATCATTCTCTCTTGGTCTGTTGTTGCCTTGCTGAGACTATCAATTCTGCTCTCCTTCATCCCGTTGACTCTCTCACTTGCTCCCCCATGAGATGCTTTGTCTGCTATTTCAGTAAATGCTTCCCTTTGGTTCTTGACAGATTTGGGACTTAAAAATTTCTCTATGTGTCTTTTTGTTTCACTAGTGGAACAAAGAGGCTTTTTAAAAAAAAAACCCAAGCAAATTACGCCCTCTGTGCTGATAGTCAACCAATAAGGCTTGAAAAATGGTCTGTTTAGCTCGAAAGAATATCAGGAGATGTCAGTCTTCCGCTTTGTTGTAAGTAAAAAATGCAGGAATCCTTCCTCTGACTTTGAATTTAACAGTTTCTCATTGAAGAGAACGTTAAGCTCTGTAAGGACTCTTGACAGCTTTTCCCCTGTTCCCAGAAAACTGCACAAAATGGTTGAAGCTTCACCTGTGCTCAGTCAGTGCTGTGCTCAACCCAGAAATGGTTTTCTGAGTGACTATCGTGGCATCACATGGACAGACCAACAGTCCCATTAAAATGTCTCCAGGATGCAGGCTGGGCCCATGTAGCAGCATGATGATTTTGTAAGTTGTCAAAGCCATGAAGAGGCGCACAGTGACGGAGCTCAAGCTGAATGTGTTCTTGCAGACCCTGCAGGGTTGAGCAGCTGAGGTTGGCCCTGTACTCTCCTGCAGTGGGCTGATTTCATTATTACCCATTGCCGTTGACTGAGTTATGTAATATACTTCTTTTTTTATTAACTCATAGCCATAGTAAATTGCCTCAATTTCTGACTACTTTGACTTTTCAGGTCAATTTAACGGTAGCTTGGCATGTCTGACAGTCGTGAGATTGACCCTGACATTTATTACTCGGGAAAGGGTCGCATGATGGGTTTCTTGGTGAAATCCTGAGCAGAACAAATTAAGGTGAAGATATATGCAGGCAATGGATACCTGACCTGGCCTTCTCATTGATAGTCTCTGTGTGATTCTTCCTCAGCTCTGCAGAAGGCACATTAAAGAACAGATGCGTGAGTTTCATGGTTAAGTATTCTTAGTAATGAAGAATAGATTTTCATGACCTGCCCCTTGACCTGCATTATGAGGGTGCCAGAAATTGTGATAATTTCACTGAATTATCCCTTAAAGTGATACTCCTGGATGAAACAAGTTGGGTCCTATCACAAGGTTTAGGGCAGAAATTACCCCTACAGCAGTGTTTTTGAGCAGCAGAAGCCCAGGGCGCTCGCACCAAACACCCCCTCCCTGCTCCTCTGCCGGTTTCCTCTGCACTCAGACGGGGCCATATTTTACTTGACCAAAAACACGAATAAACGGACTCCCACTGAAAAAATCTGATATCGGTCTGCATTCATGCTTTATTTGGAGAATTTTCAGCGCGTTACTTTCACACAAAAACACCGCTACCTCCGCTGCAGAGCCACAGCTGGCTACGAGGCGCTCACCGCTTAGTGTATCAGTCCGCGCACACTGCGTGCCAGATATAAACAAACGCAGGTAGTCTGCCAGGACGAAGAGACACGATGAGAATTAGAGCCTTATTTAGCTGTGTTTTTGTGTGAAAGTAACGCGCTGAAAATTCTCTAAATAAAGCGTGAATGCAGACTGATATCAGATTTTTTCAGTGGGAGTTTATTTGTGTTTTTGGTCAAGTAAAATATGGCCCCGTCTGAGTGCAGAGGAAACCAGCAGAGGAGCAGGGGAGGGGGTGTTTGGTGCGAGCGCCCTGGGCTTCTGCTGCACAAAAACACTGCTGTAGGGGTAATTTCTGCCCTAAACCTTGCGATAGGACCCAACTTGTTCCATCCTGGAGTATCACTTTAAGAAAACATGAATTTTCTACACTGCTTATCTTCTTAAAGGTTGTAGAGAGACTGAAGCAGTCATTAAGACTGAAAACAAATCACAGAAAACTGTCACACATTCTCAGAGGTCAAGAGGTGGTCCAAGTACTTGGAAAAACTAAGAAAGGTTCCTGATGGAACTGAACCAGGAACCAGTTTGCTGTGAGGCTAACCATCACACCACTTTGACACTGCATAAAAATGTCTAAATTGTGGCAAGTAAGCATGAAGCCTTTTTCCCCCTGGTTACACACCTTTTCAGGAACACAAACATTCAGCGTTAAACATTAAAGCAGAAAACATCATTGATTAACAAACCAACAGTCTGTTGTGTCCATAAGACCCTTCTTCTGCTCCAGGCGAACAGACAATCATACAGTAAAAGCCTGGCAGCAGCGTGAATACAGAATGCCTCTTCACAAGGAGCCCATGGTTAAACTAATGCTATTGATTTCTTTCAGCTCTTGTTTTCATTAGTCACCTCAGGGGCCAAGCGACAGACAATTGCTTTGGTTACTGGGGAGAAAGTGACGAGACGAGGGAAGCCATGAGGAATTGGTTGATTGGATAGTGGCAGATAATGGTGTTAGTGTGGGCATGATAACACATCCTGCCTTTCAAACCGTTCTCTTTCTTGAATCTATAGCTGACCTTTATTCCCTCTGCTCTGTTTGCAGCTCTCAAGGGTTTACTCCCACTTGTCCTCTCGTTTACTTCCAAGGAGAAATTATCATTGGTGGCTTCTGATAGCAGGCTCAAATAATTGATTTCTGCACTCTACTGAACATGACTGTTGACCACTTATAGCAAGGTGACATATAGCACACAGTGACATTAGGGATGCTGTGAAGACTGTCTGATTTTTGCTGCGACATCTTTGGACAGAATCGGCAGTGTTTCCAGGGATAAAGACACAATTTTCTCTAAGCACCGTCACCCACTGTAGTAAGGATGCAACACTTTTCAAAGAAGATCAAATCTTCTTTTTTACACTATCTTTATTATTTCAAGACAACTTTTTGACAGCTTAACTTGTGTTTCAGCCCATGCTCTCCCATTCCGCATTCTTCTGATCTTCTGTCCTTTTTCTTCCTGTCAGTCCAGCTCCAGTGTCCACTTTTACTACAAAATAAACCCAAGAAATCCTTTTCTTCAAGAGGAAGCCCACATCTTTTTTCTCACTTAGTCAACACACTTCTCTCTGTTGAACTTTTTGGGCTAGCATCTTGCCATTAAAGGGACTTTTGATCTGTGTGCAGTGGATAGATTTGTGTTTGTCCTAACAAGGATACCCAGAAGTAAATTTTAGTTTTTAGTTTCAGTCTTTTCAAAACTCATTTTTTATCTCATTTTAAATTGTGAGTTATGAACAGGCAAATGTATAAATGTAAGACTTTTTCAAGATCACTCTGTAAGTCCTCACAGAGTCTAACAGTAGCCCAATATGGAATGACTTATCTGGCCAATGATCACTAATTCAATTTGGGAATGAAATGCTAAAATATAAACTTTGATTCACCCTTTTAAATGATCAACTTTTTCTTGTATTTCCTTGAACACATCTTTCTCTCTATGCTTCCATCCAAGCCCCATTAAATCAAGCCCAAGACAGAGCCAAATGTCAATGTTAATAATTCTATTTTCCAAGAAACAACTGTTCAAATTCAGTGATAGTGCTTTGGCAAATTTTTGGATGACGAGTTTACACATGGAAGAAACACAACAAATGTAGTCTGGCACCTAAAACAGAAGAATGGAAAGGATAATTAAATTTGTGGGAGGGTTTACTCGAACATGTCTGACTGTCTCATGAACTAAAATAGTCTCTTTTTAATGTGTTTTTTTTTTGTTAATTATCTGAAAGTGTTGAATTATACAATTTTAATTTGTATCAAAGTGTCTTTGCACATAAAACCTGGATTTATCAATATAATATATTCTTCTTTTCCTTCTTTGAAAAAATTACAAATAGAAAGAAAAACTTTTTGCAAAGGCCAAATATTTTAATATAATGCATAGTGGGATTTATTTAAGGTTGTATGACTCAAGTGGACAACACGATTGTGTTGTGGATTAAAGTAGCAGTTTTTCCCATGCACAGTTGTAAAGATGAGGCTGGGTAGCACATGGGGTCCATAGTTCTGGACATGTGTATAAACTAGGGCTGCACGATATTGGAAAAAAATGACATTTCGATTTTTGGGGGGGGTTTGCGATATTTATTGCAATATTAAAGTTAGAAGAATTTTCACTAGATGACTTCAGTAGCTCTGTTGGGGAAGAATTTGGTTGACTCACTATGACACTATTGTATTCCTAAAATACCGTTTAATTCAGGCTAAGGGGGTTTATCTGTGAATGATGAAGATTGCTGTATATGAAAGGGATCCAGGAGGCCATGTCTCTGTACAAAATAGAATAGGTTTCTATTTCAGTTGCTTTTTTTCCATTTCTCCAATAAATGGGGGAAATGCGATAGTCACATCACATGTGCGATGTGACTATTGCGCACGTGCATATTGTGATGGCGATGTTCAAATGATATATTGTGCAGGCCTAGTATAAACCCAGACTTTTCTACTGTGACAAAAACAATTCTACCAAGTTTAGCTGCTCTTTAACAGGTGTGTATTGACTGTAGTATTGCTTATCTAGAAATGAGACACATTACGTAATGTGTTTCTGCTGCATACCCCTGTTTAAGATGTTGAATGTCAATGTCGCACAATCAAAACCAGTTGCATGACTGCCTTTTTGGAAACTCATTCTTTTTCACCACTGGCAGCCATGTTAGTGTTGTGTGTAGACATGCACTGATCGTTCGGTGCTGATTTCCTTAATTTTTGGGGGATCAGTGATTGGTCCATCCTTACATATGAAACTGATCTTATATACCTCCGGGAAGGTCTGACAGCCAGCCAATGATGCTTTTTGCTCGTAGACCTAAAACTCAGGACACTTTATAAGTTAAAACATAAAGGTTTATTGTGTCACAGGTATTGCTCAATGATTTTCAATAGAATAAGATTTGAACATTGAAGGTAAAAAATAAAAGTCGGTATCAGAAGGCTTTTTAAAGAACGGCGATTGGCCATAAAATTGTGATCGATGCACCCCTATTTGTGTGTGCGTTTCTGGAGAAAAAAAGGGAACCAAGAGGGTGTGAGACCAGGAGGAAAGGTTAAAGAGCAAATCTAAGTTAAAGTTTTAAAAATCTATCATCCAGTGTGGGATGAGATCAGAACTTTCATTACCAGCTAATGTTGTTGTTTTAAAGAATCAACATAATATTAATTTTGATAAAGCTTGAAGTTCTAAAGATTAAGCTAAGATATGTAGCTATGCTGCTAAGTGCTTTCTCTGTTGTATCTAAAAGCTTTTTTTCTAGGACAAACAGGGTCTTCCTCTGATCTCATGTCATTCTCTGTTTCTCTTACAGTCTCAGAGAAAGAAGTACAGCAGTGGTAAGTGTCCTCATTTATATTTGATAACAATGTTTGAGTTCCATATGTTTGATTAGTCACACATCAGCTGCTGTTTTTACTCTCCATTCTTCCAGGAGCTTTATCTGGACTCAGACCACCTCTAAGTATTTCTATTTCTCAGTCTCCTCTGTCCGTGAACAGTGTTAACAATCTAAAAACTTATTTGCTAGTTGATTCGAAGCCTCCTCCCCTACACTGCCCTGAAGACAGGCAAGCTCTACAAATAGAGGAACTTTTAAACCTCCTTTGGACTGACTGGCTTTGAAGGCTGATAACACTGATACTAGCATTTCCATGATGCATTCCCTAACAACCTTTTTGCTCCGTTTGCAGCAGGGATGACTGATAACAGAAGAATGTCTGGAGCATAAAGTTGTTTCACTTTGAAGCTCTTAATGACTGCACAGACACAGAGCCTCCCCAAGGTTGCCAGTTCGTAATCCTTCCTGTTAGATTCTCTACCTGTTAGTTGGAGTGATTTGCAGTTGCATCATTTCCTCGTTGTCTGGAATCATAGTGTATTAACATGTTCTTCTACAAATCAAATAAAATCAAGAAAAAGAGGCACCTAAAGGCAGGAGAAGTCGCAGAGCTGTGGTGGGAGGGATCATTACAGTTAAGAGGAACATTTCTGAAGCCACACTTTGCTGCCGGTCATGGATAAGGGACAATGTGCTTTTCACAGAGATGATTCAGGCACGAGCACAGTCATTGCTTTTGTTTTCTGCGCGCTGCTTCTGGGCTATTGTTTGTGTGCAAATGAAAAAAAAAAAACACAAGTGTATATCAGAAGAGGGAGCACTGTAATAAAGTGATCACTCCTCCATGTTCACACTTCAGTTATCCTGCTTTGGTTTTGCATTTCACGACCTAATTCTGCATGCATGAAAAGAGCTGCGCCTCGAGAGCTAGTCGCTGTTCCTGTCCCCTGTTAAAGGGGTTTATAGAGGGGGAAGGAGGCAGGGTACATTGAAAGCCACACAGCAGCAGCAGCAGCAGCAATAGATAAAACTGGGCATTGGCAGGTCCAGAGCCTCCGTTCCAGCCTGTCTCTGGGGCCGCCTGAGTGCACTGAGGTGGAATACCCCTTCTTAAACCCCCACTGCCCCCGGCGATGCAGCCAGCTAGCTCATCATCACTCTCACTGTGTTTCACAGAAAAGTTTGCATGAGTCCTCACTTGAAGATCAGCACCAATCAACACAACTGAGTGTGAGGGATGAGAGGGAATTTTACCAGGGGAAATGCCAGATGGCGTGTAATTAGAGCACAGGCAGAGACATAGAAGAATTAGCAGGGTTAGATAAATGCCTGTGTTGTGCATCAAATTTGTTCCCGTTTCTAATTCTCCTCAAAGGGAACATCATTAGTATGCCTGAGGCTCACCTGAAATCAATATCTTAATGCCATAGCGCAGTGTTGTTCCTGCCAGATATGCAGGAACAAGGGACACATCCTGCACTACTCTTTGACAAACCACCACAGTGGATGCCAGCGAAAAGGGGCCAGTGCCAGTGATAAATACTTTATCTTTGTGCTGTCCCCCTGTGTGGTCTGATGCACAATGTCACGTCTCATATGTCCCTGCAAATACAGTGTGTGGCGGCATTATGACACTTCTCCACATTCAGTCTGACTGTGCATGTGTTTCAGCACCAGTCACAGAGTCAGATTTCCTTCACATGTTGTGTTCTTGGCGATGAAGGTGATTCTGATTATCACTCTGATGTCTCTGAGAGAAACGCACCGAGTGTTTACAGCCACAGCGTCTTAGTGCTGTTTAGATGTGTTTAATCTTTTTCTACAGCTTATGTAACTCCGCTGGAAATATGTTAAATGTTTAAATAAGCCCTCTATGTGCAAATAGATGTGACTGTCAACATGCTAGAGAGGGTACACAGCACTTGGCAGAAAGTCTTTGATGAAAACAAACTCAAAACAATCACAGCAGTTTGACAAAAGCCAAAACAAGTAATGGATTTGTGGTGGTTAAATCTAAGTTCAAGTGACCTCATGGATATCTGTGATTACTACAGGATTCAACACCTTTATCCCTCAAATCTGAAACAGAAATAAATGAGCAAAAAAAAACAGAAAAGATGGAAAAGGTGAAATTTCAACTCTTCCATAATTTCAAAATGTGTCAAAGACTGTCCTTGCTGTATGAGTTTAATGAGGTTTTGGTAGGGATGGGTATTGTTAAGAACTTGACGATTTGATTCATGTTTTAAATGCTTCAATGTTGATTCAGTAAGAAGTAGAAATACACAAACAATGACGGTTTCTGTTGACAATTTTTAAGTATTTCTTTTCATGCCCATGTGAACATACGTGGTATGTCACCTCACATTTTAGAGCAATAAAACAACCCAAGCGTCAGACTGAAATGTTGAAGGGAATGGCTCTATGCTGCTGCTGCTTGCTTTAATTGCCTTTTTTTTTGTTGTTTGGTGTCCTTTGTCCTCCGCCCATACAATGAGAATAACACGTAAAGCGCCCCCCACTGGCCAGGAGGTGAATCAATTCAGAGGATTGGCTGAATCAATGTTAAATTGGGGAGGGAAATATTGGGATTCATCAATTAATCAATATTTTTACCCATTCCTAGTTTTTAGTGTGACTTTTAGCTATTGGTGTCTTGCCCAAATATCCAGTCGTCTGAGTGCATCCTTGAGAAATATACAGTTTGATTTAGCTGGTGTTGGTGGTGAAAGTTGTAAGGAATAGTGGTAGTATGCCAGTTGTTAGCATGCTATAGATTAGCCCACTAGCAAGATGAAAGGACATGATAGAAACTTCTTTCAGTCATGGTTTGTTATTGTACTGTCTGTATTGATTCATGCTTAGCTCTCTAGAAGGTGGGGCCTGAGTTTTTTTATTTATTTATTTTTTCAATTTAAATTTAATGAGTTTATTTGACAGGGACCTTGCAAAACAAGAAATCTGTCAAGCCAGAGTTAGCTACAGAGCTTGTTTTCATCTGTGGTCCCTGGGCAGGAAGATGTAAAACAAACATACAGTACAAATGATAAAACCAGCCTACTAACATTTTAACAATATATTCTCAACAACAGTCCAACATACATTTAAAATCATATTTCATTGTCTCTAGTTTGATGCAGTAGATGCAGAAGTGTTGAATCAGTGATCACATGATTGATTTTCCTCAAGCCATAATTAGGAATGGGTACCAAATTTGGTACTTTTATGGGTACCGACCGAAATCTGCCAAAAGTACAGGGTACAGATTCACAAAAAATCCAAAGGTACCATGTTTAGGTACCTAAATGCAACTTTGTGACTGTGAGGGAGTAGAGGAGTAGGCATTTTTCCATGCTGGACATGAACACAGCATTACAAGGCCATATATTAAAGAATAAATATGTCAAATTGAAAAACAAAAAAATATGTTATTAAACAAATTTATATTTTTTACCAAATAAGCACAAAAAAGTACCAAAAATTGGTACCGTTGAGTACAGGCACCGATTGCCAGGTACCGGGCATCGGTACCGTATCATTTTATATGTGAAAGGTACCCATCCCTAGCCATAATTTCAATTTACTTTTAAAAAAACATAGAGGTTTGTACAGTCAGTTAAATGATTCACACAGAATGCTAAGCTATGCTAACAGACTGAAGCTAAATAACTGGTTTGGTTATAAAAGCTGCACAGTGGTACAGAGGCAGGCCACATATCAAGCACTCACTCTTCTACTTTTAAAACTACCGTGTTGTTTTTCTTGAATGCTGGCGTTAAAAGAAGCTTATTCAGAAGGTAAAACTGCCTCATCTTTATTGTTAGAGGTATGACCTGAACATGACTTACCATCCGTTCTCAGCCACATCACTTTACCTGGTTCCCACCAAAAGTGAAAAACAAACCACTGTCTGGTGTGTCAGTCTGTCAGCAGTGTATGATGTTAGTAATAATACAGTTTTCTGAGGTTAAATGTCCTTTGCCAGTAACTTGAAACAGGAATTGCCTCCGTGTTCCACATCACAGTCTGCTTTAGGGTCCTGTGGAGTACCACTGTATGTGTGAAGATGAGTTGTACAAAGCCGTCTGTGGCCTGAGAGGCAGAGGGAGCTGTGTGAAATCTGATTAAGTGATTTCACCAGTCAGCGTGAGTTGGACCTGAAGACAACATGTTTGGCAAGTAACAAAATCTTCGAAAGTGGTGAGCATGCCAGACTTCTGTAGTTTGCTCCTCATCTCTCCTTTTAGCAATCAGCCTCTGTTAGCAATTCACAACTCCAAGACAGAAAACGGTGCATTACAAGCTACCAATGATCATAATTATATGTTCTTTGGCCCCTGAGTGGATATTACTTCTCTTTCTCTTCCCTAAAATGGTTAAATAATGCAAATTGTAGACTTTAACAAAGAAAGAAACCCTTTCTCTCAGTTTGAACATTTTTTTTCTTGTGCTTTTTTCCATTTGGGAAGGGTATCAGCAGCACACACAGAAGCTCACTGACAGATAGAGAAAATACATGTTGCCAGTTTTTGGTCACAGCCAGTTGAGACAGGGACAAGGCACAGACTTAGTTACTTTTTTTCATTATTTATCCATCTGAAAATTGTCATTTTAGTGTCAGCGTGTTCTGGAAATGTGTAGCTTATGAAAAATGGATCCAGTATATTCTGTTGTAATTGTAAGGCAGATGAATCAATTGGAATCGGAGCTCATGCTCACTTGTATGCCAGTGAAAAAATCTAAACCTCCAAATGGATGGGTTAGTGGCAAAAATTGTTACACATATTCAGGAATTGATTATAAGTACCCAGTCTCTGCCAAAATCTCAAACAAACCAGAGATGATTGTGTTGCATTGTGAGTAACAAAGGGGCAGATTTGAACAGAAGAAAGGATGAGTGAAACAAAAGTGATGTTTCTGATACTTTAAAACCTTTGGTGCAATATTTTTAACTGCCCATTGTGCTGTTAAAGTTCAGGGCTTCAATGATGAAAGAGTTACTTAATCTGCTGTGCAGTCGTTTTCATAAGAAACAATTCGACAGATTGGTCAGAGCCTAGGAAAAGATTGGTAAAAGGGGTACTTCAGTGATTTGGTTTGTACTTACCCCCTTCACCCTACCTGCTGCAACACAGACTGTCTGTTAAAGGTTTTGTGCTTTAGTCATGATGATAAAAGCCCTGACAAAGGTAAAAAGCAAAAAAACAAAAAAACAGTCAGAACTCGAGCAACACTTTTAGTAAAGAGAAAAAATAATATTTTAGACCAGCTTTCATTTTTCACTGTTTCAGACATTTAAGTAGGGTGAGTTTAAAGACAATTAAAGAAAGAATCAAACATCCAAACATATGCATCCACATTCATGTTTGCCAGTAGGGCCACTGCAGAGATGGGCTGGGCATATGGACATGTGGCCGTAGGCTGATTACTGTCCCAGATTGAGAGTCCAGTGAGGGCCTTATGTTGTGTGAAGTCCAGAAATGGGCTAATAGTGCCTTACCTGTGCAGAGCAGGGATTCAGAACTGTGTCAGTTTGATATGGTCCAAGTCTGCTATGAGAAACGTCACCTAAATCCAAACTATAAAATATAAATAACTAGGGGTGAGTTTTGACAAGAATCTCATGATACAAAACACATCACAATACTTGGGTCATGGTACGATAGGATCACAGTGTATCATGGTATCACAGTATTGTGATAGGCTACGATATTCTACACAGTTTACTAAGAAAAAAAGATATAACGTGTACGTAAATAACACCCTATAACTTAAAATTGAAAAGACAAATTGAGTCAAAACCATTGAAAACAACTTTTCTATTTTATTGTTTTTAAAATACTGAAAGTCAAATGCAGTGTAACATACAAACACTTAACTTGAAAACACAGAGTGCAACAAGTTTGTCACTTTAACTACTGTGACATTAAACTAATGTTCCAGAGAAACTATTGGATAAAAGATGCGGTCAGTTGGTGTAGCTGATAAATGTCTATAAGTGTAACCAATGTTTCCATAAAAAGTCTGATATTGTGTAAAAAAGTCCCTCTGATTATGATTTCAGCAGTGTATTTCACTGTAAAAATTGAAAAAAGAGAGAAAACATTAATTTCTACAGCATCAAAACCCATATCATCAAGTTTAGGAATAAGATATTTTAAATATACTTTAATATTGTGTTCAGTATACAGTCTATAGGCAACATACAGCGGAGTAGCTTTTCAGGGCCATCTCTAGTGGTGGAGGTGTGGAAGTTGTATTTTTCCTCCAACTTGCCTAAAATATGAATTTTTATTTTAAGAAATATATTGATATTAAGTGTTGAAATATCAATATTGTATCGGAGGTTAAAGTATCACAATATAATGCAGTTTTTTCACACCTCCTGAAATAACAGGATCCATCTAAAAAAACAACAAAATGAAAACAAAGTGGCCACAAACCTACCGCTAATAAGAATCTCTTTAATTTAGCATAAAAATGCCAAAGTGCAGAGCATAGTAAGACTTATGGTACAGGAAACTCATTAATTGAAAGGTCCTTGTTTAGGCAACTTTGGGACAAAATGAAAGTAAAGAAAATCCAGAGTACCTTCCTTTTTCAACAGAAACTTGACATCCAACCCTGGCAATGCTGACGTGTAGTAGTGGAGTGAATGAATGTTGAGATCCTCCCATTGGAGGGCAGCAGCTGTTCACTTTAGCTGGACCGGAGACATGAGGAATAGTGTCTCTCTGCAAATGCAAGAATACACCAAGATATATAGAGCAACGCGTTGCATCATACAGGATGATGGAGTACCATTCAGCCTTTTATATTGGCTGCCTGGAATGATTTTCAATAGCCCCATATAAAAACTGAAAGAATTCAGGTGAAACGGGCTGGCTTTGGATTATGATTTTCATTGTGTGGTTTGCACTCTGAATACCAATTAGGTTGTATTCTGCATTATAGCGAGAGAGGCTTTCATTTTTCATGCATCTCTCCAGATAATTCAAATGTGAGAATTACATGGTTCTGCTCTCCTCTCGCTTCTCTTCATGCCCAACTTTTCTTCTCCTCTGCTGCTGCTTAAAGCGTCTCTCCATCTCTCCTACTGTATGGAGCTGCCTTCGTTATCTCTGAGGCAGATTAAAAGCAAAGAGTTAAAGAGGAGTGAGGAGTGGAAAAGATGTGTCCTGGCCTCCATTTTTCATCAGAACACACACACACACACACACACACACACACACACACACACACACACACACACACACACACACACTCTTTCTCTCCCTGTCCCCGTCTGGCCATAATTACAGCCCAACCTTGTTTTGAACAGTCTTAAGTGAATCAGACGAACACGCAGTGCTCTCTCTTGTGAACTTGCGTCAGAAGTTATCAAAAAGCAAAGGCTTTCTGCGATCCTTTTATAACTAGAGAGTATTATTTCCCTTCTATTTCCGCCCTCTCCTGCTTTTCATCTAACATTTATTTTTGTCAGGGCCGACACTTTCTTATGCCCTGACCTGTTACAGTGCATTCAGCCTCTGAGGCTGCTGCGCTTCTTTGTGAAGACGTACACGGAAACCGCCTACCTTTGAGTGACTGCCCTTGAAATTGCTCATGAGATGCTTCTATATTTAGCCTAATAGAGATATAACGGTGCTCTCCAGATATGTCATTTCCAGTGGCGAGAGGAAGCGCTCAGACTTATCTATCAGCCATGCATATTATCAAAAGAGGACTAGAGAGTAATTTGATTAGAGCTAACCACTCTGGGCTTGCTATTGGATTAGGGTGATCGTCTTATCTGTGAATGAGACAAATGGCTTTGCACTTTAGCTTTTTTGATCCGACACAATCTCTCAAACTGCATCGGTAATTCCTGCAGAAGCAGAGAGGTGGCTTTCGCATCCTCACTGTTAGTCCCGAGCTCTGGATGTGTTCTTTTTGACATAATAAATGATTTCTTTGAACAATCTCCATCTCAACTCTGTTTTTCAGGTACAAAGGCTTCATCAAAGACTGTCCCAGCGGGCAGCTGGATGCCGTGGGCTTTCAGAAGATTTACAAGCAGTTCTTTCCTTTTGGAGATCCCACAAAGTTCGCCTCTTTTGTCTTCAACGTGTTTGATGAGAATAAGGTTTGTGATAAAGAGATATTCACTTCTTACTCTGAAATGTTAAACAATGCCTGCTCCTTCAGGACTGCTGCAAGATAAGGAAAGAGGTGTTAAAAAGCGTCCGCGTCTGAGGACGGAGCCTATCTGTTTTCAGCCAGGGGTTACATGCAAGGAAAGGGCATCATCGCACATTAATCTTCTCCCTTTTGTGCCTGGTGTTGTTCCTGCTTGAGGTTTTTGCCAAGAGAAGTTAATCTGTAAATTCTTAGGGGAAGCTTTTTTAAAAACACTCAAATAGGTTAAATTTCTTATAATGAATCCGTACAGCACAAGCCACTTCCCCAAATTCCATGTAAACACTGATAAAGTAAGTATTTTTATGGTGTGGTTTGACTGCTCTGTTGATGTTCTTTGTATTTTTAAATACTTGGAAGGGGACGTTGATCCCTGCCATATTTTACACACTGCAGAAATCACTGAAACAAAACACTACTCACATTTTTGAAACTAATCTCTGACTGAACATTGTAATTCAGTGCTTTAATAGCACAGATGATTCCCCGCTTTAAATAATGCGTAAAAAGGAGGACTGGAGATGATTCACAGCAGTAATAGTAACACATCATCAGAACTCGAAGGTTTGTGCCAGAAATCCTTTCCTAGAAATGAAAGCCAGTGTTTTTTTTTTTTTTTTGAGGTGTGTGTTTGTGTGAGTGAATGTTTTTGAGGATTAGAGGATATGATGAGAAAGCAAGATTTAACAAGGCCAAATTTTTATGAGCCACATTTGTCTGAAGTAATCCACCTCATTGCGGTGGTGCAGGATTATTCAAATAGTGTTTAGGAAGACAAACTGTAGAGGATCCGCTCCTGGGTTGTTGGTGAGGCCCTGGAGGTTTATTGACTTCAGTTAAGAGGCTTTGTGTCAGGAAGATCAGACAGCCCCTCTGTCTGATGTTTATCTGTGACCTTCATTAGCGTTAGGCACCCCGTAGTTCAAGAATGCATTGATCTTAACAGTTTTTATGACTTATGTAATCAGCAATGCATGACTTCAGCATTGTCTGGCTGCTCAGATGTCTGCAGGTGATAAAGTAAGCTGACCCCAAGGCCGTGACAAGCACTTGTCTTGTTTTCTACAGCTGCGGCTGAACTCATAGCAGTCACAGGTAAGCAGATGTTGGAAAACTTTTGGGATGACACACTGTCCTGAAGTATTTGGTGAGGAGATTGGTCAACCTTGAGGCTTTCTTCCAGATGGTTGATTTGTCTGAGATACTTGTGTACGAGGTGTTGTTTTGTTTTAGTTGAGTGAATCTCATGAAGCCACTTGAGAGCTGGGGTCATTATTTGATGCATTAGTCTACATTAGCAGCATTTTAACCTCATTTAATGTTTTCTTATTATTCATCTTGATAGATAGTTCCTGCCACCGCACAAAAAACACTGAATGCAATAATAATCAATGGAAGTTTTTTCAAATATAAAGCCTCTTTGGTGAGATTTAATGCATGGTATAGTGTTTGTACAAAGGTGGCACTTCATTAGACATGATGTTATACCATTTCCATTCTTTACAAAGGGTCATCAGAAAAATATTACACATCTCCACTCTAAATCTACAGTGGTTATTTGTTGAGTGTAACTTTTCGACTGTGAGCCAGCAGCATCAGTCTTCCTAATGACCAGAGGTGACATATTTCTGCCTCAGGAGAGAGCCAGGTGTACAGCAAAAATAGCAGATGACTTGGAGCAAACGTCTGACCCCGTTTTGAGCAGAATACAAGGACATCATAGAAAAAAAAAAACGGCACAGAGCTCTTCAAAGCAGAGCTATAACCAGTATGAAGGAAGATGCTCATCTCGTCAAAGGGCCATTTCCTCTCTTACATTTCCTCTTTCTTCTTCTTCTTCTCTCTTACGGCTCTGCAGGACGGACGCATTGAGTTCTCTGAGTTCATCCAGGCCCTCTCTGTGACCTCCCGGGGGACTCTGGATGAGAAGTTGAGATGTAAGCACCCTCCTCCTCTGTTTCTTTTTTGCTTTGACATTTAAATGACAAGAATCAGGAGTGAGTGCCATGCGTGCATATGAAAGAGGACAGGCAGGGTACTAGAGAGCAGCAAATAGAAGGTTATGAGCACGACACAGCAGGCCATAGCAACCTGAGGGTCACATCTTTTTTTTTAACAAAATATCACAGAATAACTTTTAGTATAAGATTTAAACTTAGGGATGCACTGTATTGGATTTTTGCCGATATCCGATATGCAGATATATTGAAACCCCTTTTGGCTGATACCGATAATCACAAGTTTGTTTGTATTTTTCACTGTAAAGAAAGCTCAGTCTATCCTGTACTGGAATTTATATGTTACTCTTATTGTGACGGTCTTATTTGTTTAAGAAACACACATAAAACAAGACAAAAAACATTTGATTTTACCATAAATAAGAAATGTATTATTTTTTCAAACTCAAGACATTCAGTATTGAAATACAGAAAAATAATTTCTTTAGATCACATGAACTTTAAATGTACAAAGCATTTTTAAACATAACCAAGTTGCATTTGATTATTTTAGAGCTACTGTAACAACCTGGTGACAGACACAGAGCTCTGCAGTGCAAATAAATGAAGTACTGCATTTTATTTAAGGAGCTTCTTTTTCAGATGGAAAATAATAATAATAACTGAATAGCACCTTATCGGCTGTGCCTATCGGCAGAAATTTTCATATCTGCCGATACCGATAAACATGTTTTTAAGCTTTTATCAGTCGATACTGATATTGGGCCGATAATATAGTGCATCCCTACTTTAAACGTGTAACTAAAACAAAGTGTGATGAGTATTTATATCCAGAGGAGCTGCCTGTGTGTCCATTTTTATCACTTCTGAAGGCACAAAACACAGAGCAATATAAATTTAATGTAAAGCTCTTCAATCTCTCTGTGGACTCTCCTAACAATAATAAAAACCTCATATTCAAACATCCTATCATTGACACAGGGGCTTTTAAGCTATACGACCTCGATAATGATGGCTACATAACCCGAGATGAGATGTTGAACATCGTAGATGCCATTTATCAGATGGTGGTAAGTTTAATCAATCAGCAGACTTGTTTATCTAAGAATGAGGAATGGTAAAAGATGTAACGATTTATCATCTTAGGGAAACACTGTGGAGCTGCCAGAGGAGGAAAACACACCTGAAAAACGAGTGGATCGTATCTTTGCAATGATGGACAAGGTTTGTATTTTACCGAACATTTAACACTGAACTGACAAGACCCTGAAAAGTGCACTGCTTCTTTTCAACTTTTGATATGAGAAAAAAAATGCAGTAAGTATTGTTGTTTGAGCATTAAGAGGTCTGTGTCTGCTGCTGTTGCCACCCTCAGGGCTTTGACGAGGACACTGATAAGTTTAGAGCTGTTATCTGCAGCCATCACAGCGTCACTAACACCAACCACAGTCTATAAACATCATATATAGCCTCTCCACCCCTAGTCTGTGGTGTTAATGCCTGCTCTCAGCCCCAAGAATCTCCTCAGCTTTGGTGAAAGATGAGACATGGGTGTGTTTGTCAGCCCACTACTGCCAAGATCAGCCCTTTGGAAGAGCTGTGCAGCACCGCAGCACTTGATTTGTATTGGCAGAGAGTGGCCATCATCCAAGTGCACTGAAGCAAAGATCACTCCAACAGCACTAAAACAGGGGTGACATGACTGAACTGAAGAGGCTCTTTTGCCCCCTGCTGGTTGCTCTGTGTTAAGGCTTTGAAGGGTTTTAGTTTCATTGAGTCTCATGTTCTTCTTCCAGAATGCAGATGGAAAGCTGACTCTGCAGGAGTTTCAGGAGGGCTCAAAGGCAGACCCCTCCATTGTTCAGGCTTTATCACTCTATGATGGACTTGTGTAGGAATGCAAGGTGAGTGGGGTATTAATGAGTGAGCACCTGCCTACTTCTACACTTGAGTGATTTTCAATCCCAGGTCATACCTCAGCTGCAAGATAATACTGTGTAATTCCCATTTCATCAGAGCACAGAATAAAAGAAAGGAAACTCAGGCCGTGTGCTGAAATCCAAAGTGAAGAAGCCACTCTTCTGCTCACAGTTTGTTCCAATGAATTATTCAGAAGGCCTACTTGTTTGCTGGCAATCAAATAGTCTTGCAGTGCTGAGTGAGGAGTGAGACAGCCCTCTACTCTCACTGCCTAATGCAATGTGCCTGCCGCTGCCAACTGTTGCCAACATCCTGCTCAGCGTTTTGTCAACTGTGAAGCGAGTCTGTGAAGACATATTTCACTAATGCAGTAGCTACTGTTAACAGATTATTTTGCATGCTCTGAACACACCCAGTTCATGTCATTTCCTCACTGGTGAACGTTCTTAAAACTTCTCAGATGGAGCCCGCTCTGCATCGTCCTGCGCATTTTACACTAATCCAGAAACATCGCGCCTGTCAGGGGAGGATCCATTTCTAACAACCCCAGAGGCAGCCTGCAAACTTCTGTCGCACGATCGTACAGCATCTGTGTCAAGTAGCCTTTCGTCTACATTTCCTGTAAGGATTTTAAACAAGTATATCCTCTGATGTGTACGGAGAGTTCAAACATGTCTTCAGAACCCTAAGCCATTTATCCGTGCTTCTACAGCTTTGTGGCACCGCGTACAAACTTCAGTATTGTGGACTGTGTACGAACAATTCTGCAAGCCCAGTGTTTTGATTTTCTCATGGACAGTTGAAGGACCTGAATCCCTTCTTAAGATGTTACCGACGACTTGTTCACACACTGTAAACTTTGGGATGCTGGTGAAACGCTCAGCTGTGCGCTGCTTTTCATCACATGAAGAGACTAAACATGGGAGAATCTGGAAAACTGTGTTACACGATGATAATGTGAACACTAACTTAAAGTCACAACGCAGTATCTTGTAAATAATTGATGTAAATATATTGGTAATTTATTTTCTGCTTTGCTGCATTTATGGGAAATATTCCCATCAGTATGGAATGAAGTTTTGTTTTTTTTATCAGAGGAGTTGAAATGTATTGCACTGTATTTTTCATGATTATTGGAGGATTGTTTTTTGTTCTCACACTCTGAGCTTTCTTTCCTGAGAGAGCAGGCTTTTTATTTGATGGAGAGTGTTGAAGAAGCAGGGAGTTTTCAATGAAATATTTTACTATGTTTGCACCCTATTGTGTTTTCACCTCCCCCGTTAGCACGAGCTCCCAGTGTCCGCAATGTTGCACAGCCACATCCTGAACGACATGACCAAGCTACACAGTGTATTGTCAGCTCACATCTGAACTGAGGCTCATTTTGTCTATTGAGAGCATCATACTCCGCCCTCAGCACACACACTCACACGGAGGAATGGTCATTTAGAGACACAAACAGACATCGACTCTGGTTGTAAAGCTTTTGCGAGCTCTGTGGTTGCAATCGTCAACTTTTGTCCTTTTTCCTTTTTATTCCTCTTCGTGAGACCAGAGCATGTGATAATGATGCCTTTCTTCATTCCTGGACTATTTTACTTACAGCGTTAAGATGTCTTATCAGCTTCACTGGTTTTATGCCTTATGCAAATGATAATTTACTAAATGATAAATGTCATTTACCTGTTGATTAACAGTATAAGAGCACAGAATAAAATGCATTTGAGTGGCTACCTTTCCTATCACTGTATTGAGTTGCTTCGTTGAACATTTTGAAATTATTACTTGTGATCTTAACTGAAAAACTTCTCTAAACAATCCAAGACTTCAAGCTCCAGATTCCATCAAATGAATAAAGCTGAAATATTTGACAGCTAAAGGTCCTCCTTCACTTAAAGGCTGGAGTTAATGCTGATCACGTGTCATGCTGTGTAACAGACTCTTTCACGCTAACTCTCTGTGGTCTGAGCTTGCACCGTGCAGCTGGATACTGAACAAAAACCGAAGTCTTGGTATTGATGGGTGGGTTGATGAGGCTCAGTGGCTTTTGTGAAGAGGCTGCTGAGTCTGTCTGCTGTCTGCCGGGCCTGTTCAAACCTGCTGTCTGTTTTCTTCTCATCAAGGACAGATTGGAGTGATACCAGGAGGAGGAGGTCAGGAGGTTCCAGAGCTTCTGATTGGTGACTGTTCAGTCTTTTCGTTCATCACTGTCTCCCTTTCAGCTTTTTCAAATCTGCCATTTGGGACAAAGTTCTGCAAAAGAGAAACAAACAACCCGCTATTTGTTTCAGAAATATTCTGGTTCCCACTCATTCCCGCTTACTTTCCAAGAATTAATTAGATTCATTAGATTACGGCTGCCTCTGAGGTCTGATTTCGCAAAGAAGACACACCATTCGTCATCTATAATCAATAACATACATCTATCCAGAGCAACCATAAAGTAAAATGGGACTGTGACATTTTCTTAGTGGCACGTCATGCTCTTCCGCCCATTCATATGCCATGGGGATATTTCTCAGGGTGTGCTATGTATAAAATTAGCCTGGTGTCAGCTGAATATAAACGACGGCTATTTATAAAAACTAGGCTGTTACTGAGACAATGTTTTCTGCATGTCCAAAATACAGACTGCAGATTGCGCTGCCGCTGCTGCTGCTGGTGGTAGTGTGCGTAAAGCTGCAAAGAACCGTGTCTCATGGGGCCCACCTCGATTACTGAGAAAATCAGATTGAAGGGGGTGGAGGTGTTGGAGAGGGTTAAAGCCTGGAAGTCAGAGTGGGGTCGAGGAACACAAAGTCTCCCTCTTACACACACACACTCACACAAATCAGGTCGGGTCTCGGGAACCTTTTAATACCCATCTCCGCCCCGTTTGAAGCGTCAGAGCACCAGCTCTCAAGGGGCTCTCCAACACAGAGCCAGTCCGCACGCTCCTCTAAACTTTACGCACGGACTTACTCCTCTGGAAGTATTTGACTCTGGATTTTCATGTCATTTAGCCGAGCCGTATTGTTCCAAGCAACTTTTCTACCGACTGGAAGCAGTCCCAGACTTTGTTTTTATAGAGCTTAACTTTTAAGAACTTTTCCCTGTTCTTTTTTATTTGACTCACCTCATTCCAGCAGGCAGATGCAGTAAATCCATAAAAAAAAATGACCGCTTTCTTGTTAAAGTGCCTAGTCTTGGCGCTGTGCATCAGCGCGCACAGGCTCTTGGCAGACCCCCGGGCTGAGGAGGATGATGGATCCGGTGACAGCGCCTCGACCCTGGCCTTTGTGTTCGATGTTACCGGCTCCATGTACGACGATCTGAAACAGGTGATAGAGGGCGCCTCACGAATCCTGGAGAAGACCCTCAGCCGGATTACCAGACCGATCAAAAACTTTGTCCTGGTCCCCTTCCATGACCCAGGTACTTGTTTTACTTCACAAACTTTATTTTACTAAAGGTCAGATAAAAAAAAACAGATGTGCACCTTTCCTCCTCTTTTATGTGGTAAAGCAAGTAGTTCAGACATATTTCATGTTGAACTAAACAGAAACAGTTTCAGGTTGTTTATAGTTTTCTCCAGCTTTATTTTCAAAATAGAATATTTTGTCAGCGGGGATAATTTACATTTATTCAAGATAAAATTTACTTGCAAGGACCAGCAACAAACTTCAGAATCAGTGTCACAGATTCTATCTCACAGGTGCTTCAGTGGAAATCCTTTATATGGTGCATCTTGGTCAACTCAAACTGATTCAGGTCATTAAACAGGAGTGACTGTGCTTTTAGAGTGAGGGGTCTGCAGGACAGGTAAGGCTCCTCACCCCCTGCATCTGCCCTCCTATATGGGAAAGCTGCAGCTTGAAAATAAGAGTGCTCTAATGGGGGGAGGGTGTTTGAGCACTGATGAGAAGCATATGCTGTCTGCTTGTGTGTAATTACCCCAATCACCCCCCCTATCCCCGACTCACCCCACCCTCCCCTCCATCCAAGCCTCCGGAAAACCCTCATAGCCCCTTGTTCAGCCAGCCAAAGGGGGGTGGGCTGCACTAACACAACACATTTAGCCTTATGTTTAATGCGTCCTGCCCTTGGGGACCTTGTAAACTTCCAGGGTTGCAAAGAAGCTGGGTCGGCTGACAAAGAGGCGTGACAGTGCTGTCAGTATTTTATAGTCTGTCTTGAGGAGGAGATGAGGACTTGAAAGTCTGGAAGATGGAAAAAAAAAGATTGAGAACAAGTGAAAAAAGTCATCTGTTGACATGTCTGCAAGCTCTGTATCATTAATCCCTCAATGAAACTTCACGATGGTGGCTGACAGCAGGAACAACAAGCATAGACAGAAATCATAAGGCCCCACCCGACCTGATAAAAGTCTTCACCGTAATGACTATAATGATGTGAGGCATGTGTTTATGGACAGCAGTGTTCCATAGTCAAACAATGCATTCTCTGTGTATTGGTTAATGTTTACTGTTTGGTGGACTGCCCCCTGAAGGCGTCCAACTAAGTGTCAGGCCCTGACAGGCTCCTATCCATCATGCAGGGGTCTGCTGCTGCTGCTGCTGCTGCTGCTGCTGCTGCTTGGGACAGAAAGACGTCGCCCAGTAGAAAAAAAAAATCTGAACACAGCTGCACAAAAGAATTATTTTATCATCAGTAAACCCCCCAAAAAACTCGTAAAACATTGTGATGTTGTTGTTGCACCATTCTAGCCTTCCCTTGAGTAGTGTGTGATGTTCATGTGTTGCACAAAAGCTGCAGGACATCAATGTGTTTCTGATGAGTTAGGATGTGGCTCAGGAGAGTTTGATGCTGTCTCTGCTTTTTCTTCTTTACAAAGCTCAAGTGCTAAACTACACTTAATATGGTTTACAACAGAGTTGTTGCACTTGAGGGAAAATCCATGGACAAGTTTACAGGCTCTTTTGGCCAGGATTAATATCTCAAGGCATATGCTATAACTTAATGATGTGGGTTTTAAATCTTACAGATATTGGTCCTGTGTCCATCACCACCGACCCAAAGAAGTTTCAGCAGGATCTGCAAGAGCTGTTTGTCCAGGTAGAGGTTTTGGTTGATTGATGGTTCATTGAGTTACACATCAATGTTTGAAAATGTTTGCCTACAGCTGCTCATAACTAAGAATTTAGAGCTACAGTGATAAACTCCTATGTTGTTCTGGGTAATGTTATACTGTTGTGATCAATGTTTATTTACAGTATTTGTCCTTTATCTTCTTTAAAAAATGACTTAGGCCTTATCTTTTATATATTTCATGTTAGATAATCCAAAAGCTGTCTCTTCTAATTTGTAAAATACTCCAAACCGCAGTTTTAACAGCAGTTAGAGTACAAAGTTGCGTTGAACGATAACTTATGAAAGAGATGTTTGATCCTTTTTGGTTTTGTTCTCCAGGGTGGGGGTGACTGCCCCGAGATGAGCATAGGAGCCATAAAGAAAGCCTTGGAGGTTTCTTTGCCTGGATCTTTTATCTACGTTTTCACTGACGCAAGAGCAAAAGACTTTCGTTTAAAACGAGATGTCCTGCAGCTGGTGCAGCTCCGACAATCACAGGTACAGTCCCAGAAACTCAATCGTAAGAAAATCCCACAATTAACTCCTATAAACTAGGGATGGTCGAGTATTGGTATCAGTATCGGGCCAATACCAGCCTGATTTCAAGGTATCAGTAATTGTGAAGGCTGCCATTACCAGCAATCGATACTTAAGGCCAAAAAATCTTTTATAAAGTAAGTAGTTGGTGCTACATTGCCACAATTTGACACCACAGTAAATGTGCATCAGGTCCTGTTCTGACAATATGAATGATCCAGGAAGAGTTAGCCGTTAAACTGTTTTGTTTTGCACTTCAAGTTTACTTGAAGAAAAACACTAAAACTCTGACAGTTGTTAGTTTTACTTTGCACTATGTTAATTCATTAAAAACAAATCGTAAACCCAGAGAGAGTAAATTTTATCTGCCAGTAGTATCAGTACTCAGTACTGGTAAGCACTCCAGAGGGAGTACTCGTGCTGGTATCGGTCTGAAAAAAAGTGGTATTGATTCGAACATCCCTACAATAAACATACACAAAGTGGTAGTCAACTGTTGGTAATCATGTTTATATGAACAAAAACGTCAATAATTGAAAATTTGTCTGAGTAACTACAGATGAAGTCTCAGCAACTGAGCAAAATGCACATCTATATACATTTACTGACTGTGGTACTCTCTAACTTTGACCAGGGATTCAGTCGATAACTCTGAACAGTTTTTGTTCCGCATAAAGTTTCAAGTATCATTGCTTGTGTCACATACTGTAACAAAAGTCTAACAGTGACTTGCTGTGAAGATCTACATTCCAGTAAAGTTCCCAGATGCTCTGCTGAGCAGAGTAAATTTTCTTCAAAGTCGCACACTCTCAGCCTCTACGTGAAGCACGACAATGAGCATTAGCGTCACCTCAGAGCCAACTGAAGGCGAATCTGCAGAAAGCAAACACTGAACAGTAGTAATCCTCTTAACTCTCCCTCTTTCCCAGGTTGTGTTTGTGTTGACTGGGGACTGTGGGGATCGCTCTCAGCCCGGCTACAGGGCCTACGAGGAGATAGCCGCCACTTCTTCTGGGCAAATCTTTCACCTGGACAAACAGCAAGTCAATGAGGTGAGAGCATGAAAACATAGCACTGCAATGACATGCTCTCTCAGCAAACCCTTATTTAGACACATAATACATTAAATGAAGTCATTGGTGTGTATTATTGCAAAGGGAGGGGTTACATCATGTAATATTGGAGAACAGCAGGAGCAGGAGGGAAACAAAGTTTGACCCATTGATCTAATAATAGAGCTTTCATTCAGAGTAATCAAATGATTCCAGAGCTGAGATTAAACTTCCCTGTTATGTGATATGGCTGAGTGACTCTTTTATATCGGAAGCAGCGTGTAACAGAAGCTGTGTCTAAGAAGCCAAAGACAGCAGGACTCACTTCCCAGGCAGACGTAAAAGAAGCCAGAGTTTCCTCTGGAGGAGACACTGGTATCCTGCGTGTCAGCACAGGAGATGGCTGGGCAGTGCTGAGCTGTGCACTGGTGGCCTACTGAACCTCTGAACTCCAAAGTGTTTGTGTGTGTGGGTCTGTTTCCCCTCAACTCGTGCTTGTATGCAGCTAACATGGGATGCCTGTGTGCGGGGCAGAGAGGTTCATTATCACTCCATAACGCTGCCAGCTGTTAAAGGAGTGTTTGAATGTCATTTTTTGCAGCAATGAGGGAATAAGAGACTAAAATCCTTCCAGCCCCCACACCTCGACCCCAGATGGCTTTGTGCTAAAGTAGCCTGAAGAATTTCAACATGTTCTCAGCGTACTGTTACACATAAACACATGCATAATGAAAATATTTTTCTTGGATCCACTGAATTACTGTATGCCAGTCGTTTTTTAGACCTGTGTGATTATAGCTCTTGGGTGGCATGCTTTTACTAAATTAATGCAAATCCTTTAATCCTTAAAAACCTCGGAAGTACCAAAGTACCACAAATCTAACCAAAATATTCCCTTTTAATAGCAGTTTAATAAAGTGTGGGTGAATCAAATACACAAACTCGTATTATGGTCTCCAGGGGTAGAGTGGAGTGAAAACAGACTGCTTATTTTACTCTCTAATCCCAGGATATGATCTGTCATGGCTTTTCTCCTTCCAACACAGCTGCCCTGTGGAGAGCTGGCTCCCAGTGCTCACACAACAGCTCATTGTCAACTCTGCATATTGCACTCTTTACACTCTGGTTATGATCAACCAGAGGATCTGCTAACAAGAGTGCGAACAGCTAATGTGCTGTCGAACTTGGACCGTGCTCTGCGCCCTCCGTGCTTATGATGCCATCCTTGTCTCTAGCAGCCTGGAGCGTGGATCAAAAAT
Source organism: Halichoeres trimaculatus (assembly GCF_033239565.1). NCBI lineage: Eukaryota > Metazoa > Chordata > Actinopteri > Labriformes > Labridae > Halichoeres > Halichoeres trimaculatus. Next base: position 22,394,184 of record NW_027437183.1, read on the forward strand.
GAGGGCAGTGATGTGTTAGCGTGCAGATAATGCACTGCTGTGATGTATGCTTTAAGACAGACACAGTGCTTTGAAGAAGAATGTGATGAAGAGGTGGTTTTTGCAGTGAAAGAACAGAGCCAGTTGTTATGTGAGTGTTCCTTGCAGGCTGCACATACTGTACGCTCAATTCAAGTGTCTTGAAGAGCAATCTAGAGTATCACCCTTCTGGTTTCCTCATTACCCAGATTCAGTAGTGAGTTAAGGTTATTGTAATGGTAGCCAGGCACAAAATGAAAATCAGGTAGCATTTATTTTTGAGTGTTTTTGTTCTGTAAACAAGGAGTGATTTCACTTTCTTTCTTAAAATAGGCCACTTGTTCCAAAGCAAAGCCCAAGCAGGTGTGTTGAAACCCTGACTGAGAGGGAGCAGGGAGTCTATCTGGGACTGATTTGCTCTAATAACCTTGATTTGTAGCGGGACCTCTTTCTTCAAACACTTGTTTAAAACTGGCTAAGGACTAAGCTGACCCCTGCCCACTGGGAGGTCTGGAGTCAAGCTGTGGTGCTTAACCGCAGCACAGTGGTATGTATCGTTTGCAGGTAATGTACCTGGACGAGTGAACGGAATACAGAATCATCCAAGCCTGTGCTCGCCCTTCTTCTTCTTCTTTGGCTCATCTGTTATGCTTCCATGACTGGCAGAGGGGGGTCCTTCCTGTAACAGCTCTTTAAGCCCATTCAGCTGAGACACGCCAGATGAGGTTTCACAGGACTTAAGATCCTCTACATTCCCAGAGGTTGAGACAGGGAGTGGCTGCAGAGCTCAGTGTGCTCCTCCAGACCTACTGTGGCCCCGGACAACAAGTCGTCCCATCCTTCGCGCTCTACTTCCTTTTATCTGAGGTCTCAGGGCAGAGCAGTGCCCACTCCTTTCTGCTTTCTTGCATAAGAAATAGACACTGTCCTGGGGCAGATGTAGGTCACCTCTTAGCAGTTTCCTGCCCTGCTGGTGATGGCTGCACATGTGGCAGACATTACAGCTGTTTCCAGTTGTAAAACTGCAAGAGAAACCAGCTGCCGTCAGCACCCAGTGGACCTGATAGACAAAAAGCGGAGGTTTGATAATTGAATTATCAGAGGCCCTTCTTGTTTTCAGTTTGTACTTGTTTTCTTTAATGTTTTAAAACATGCTGCCTTTTTTTCCTGTATCCAAACAGCCTCTAAAATAATGTTTTCAGTCTGTTTTACAGCAGGCACAGATCAGCCATAATGCGTCTCTGTAAGAGGTCAAAACAAATACTAGACAGCAGTTGCTTGTTAAGGTTTTGGAAGACGACAGACGTTTCATCCTTTGTGGCCACTGAAACGAGACTCTACAAAATATCAAAGACTTCCCTGCTTCTGTTTTCATTTGGAGAAACAAAGGGGAAACAGTGTTCACACTCAGCGCCTGATAATGGTTATATCTAGGAGGTCAAGCACCTGTCAAAACAGAAATTCTACACAGCCAGATATTTCTGCAGAAAGCCGCTGAGGGACATTACGGTCTAAGTAGAAATTTTCTTTGCCATTAAATGTAATCATACTGTCACCCATTATGTCAGACTTTGGATAATCTTTACTCAGAGAGGTGGAATGACTCATTTAAGTAGTGAGCCTCCCACAATCCCAACACAGTCTCACAGTCTAACCTCATCTGGCTTCTTAATTGTTACCCATTCAAAAAGAAAAGCGGCCGACAGACTTTTCTGCGTATTAGTTTCGTTGATTTAGTTGAAAATACAGTTTAAGTATTATTTTGTAACAAAAGCAGCACTTCTTTCTGTTGAGAGGAACACGCCTGATGATTCATAAAAGCTGTGCTGCAAGGGGGGAACTGCTGCCTGACAGACACTGTGAGAGACACTCCCCTGGGAATACATGCTTGAGAGTGCAGAAAACTGTATGTTATCAGCTTGACAGTCGAGCCGTTTCACTTTTTCTTTTGTTTAGGCAAAATCCCTCCAAGGAATAGTTTCACGATGAAGGAATATTCAGACAAAAAAAAACAGCCTGCTGCCAGGGACTGGAAGGAGCTGGTGGGGGTTTCAGTAAAAAAGCCACAGTGGTGTCCTTCCTGTCTTTTTCAAGTCGAATAGTAGTCCTGACAGTTTTTGTTTGATGGGTCCCAGCTTCATCTATAGATGACTGTGTCCTCAGTGGGCACTCTGTAGCAGTTCTGTGATAGCGTTTTATTTTTCCCTGCTAGGTTTTAAAGTGGGTAGAGGAGACAGTCCAAGCTATGAAGGTCCACCTGCTCTCCTCCAACCATGACAGTGCCCAGGAAAACAAGTGGGAGGTGCCCTTTGACCCCAGCCTTCGAGAAGTCACTGTGTCGCTCAGTGGACCAGCACCGCAAATCGAGCTCAGCGATCCCTTTGGTATGAAACGTTCCTATCCGTCCTTCAGTGTTAGTTTGTTTTGAGGGCTTTTCATTAAAAATACTTATAAGGAGGAGGAACCTGCTTTTATCTGAAACTACAAAACTTCAGAGAAACAACAGATGTTTAACTCACTTGGTAAAGCACACACGTTTCCAACAGCTTCCTCCTTCAGTCCCAATTTGTCCATTCATGTCCATTAATTCTCTTATTTGTCACATTAGTATTACAGTAATTTCAAACTGCCTTCATTTGTTAAACTGCTGACAGTCCACCAAAAGAAGGGGATCTGACAGACTCACTACTCACTCTTTGAGCTGGATTTTGTTGTTTTTTTTCCACAGGTCGTATAGTTGGTGAAGAGCAGGGCCTTAAGGAGCTGTTGAACATTCCCAACTCTGCTAGAGTTGTTAACCTAAAGTTTCCCAGACCTGGGGCGTGGAAGTTAAAGGTACTTCTCTGATAAAAAAGTATCTCAATTTTTATTCTTTGACTGCTTGAAGACACTTTTCTGAATGAAGAATACGTCTTTCTCCCTGAAGGCGAGCTGCAGTGGGCGCCACACCCTCAGGGTCACAGGAGTCAGCAATCTAGACTTCCGCGCAGGTTTCTCCAGTGTACCAGTTACTGAGTTCAACCACACCAGAGAGCGGCCAATAAAAGGTGCCAGACATGTTCCTGTTAGCTACTTAAGCCTGTGATGGAGAACACATGCAGAAGATGACCTCATATGATCTCCCTTTGTCTCTCAGGACTTCCAGCTCATGTGTTGCTGAAATGTACAAACCTGAAACCTCCAGGACAGCTGAACCATGTGGAGCTCATATCAGGCTCAGGCCGCTCCTTACGCACCATCAACGTGCCTGTGCCCCCTGACCTCGGCCAACAGGGGCTGTGGAGGCTCCCGGAGTTCCGCGCACCCTCCCAAAGCTTTTTCATCAAGGTGACAGGAAAAGACGAGGAGGGCTACCGCTTCCAGAGGCTGTCCAGTGTCTCCTACACCAACATCGTTCCAGGCGAGACAACCCCCCTCCCAGCAGACACATCCCAGCAATCCACACGGCAGTGTCCCTCACACCTCATCAATCTCTCCCATGACCTCTAACCTTTGCTTCCTCCCTCATGTAGATCCTCCAGTTGTAAGTATGCCTGATGTGGTGAAGGGCTACTACATGCAGCCCGCTGTGATTGGCTGCTCGGTGGAGAGTGACATTCCCTACAGGCTTAGATTCACCAGAAGTGGGATTATGCTGGGAGAGGAGAAGTTCTTTCAGTAAGTCTTTCCTCTATTTGTTCAGCACTCTGTGACATTTGGCTCGGCTTCGTTCAGATGCTGCAGCTTCCTAACCCCATTAACTGCCGAAAAAACACTAATTAGGTCACTCAGTACTCTCAAGCACGTCTGCGAGGCATTAGTGCTGCTTTACTTTTAGCTTTATTGCCTCATCTGTCAGGAAACCAGCACACACAGTCTGTATTGTGAGCATTACATATTTGATTGTGTCATTTTGAGGGATTAACAAAGCGCCCATTCTTTCACGGAGTGGATGCTCTGCTTTTAGTTAGATTCAGAAGGTGAAGCTAAGCCGCGGTGAAAACTACTCCCAGTGTGCCGCAGAGATGCTAATTGAATGTGACGTTCGAAAGGATCTTGTTATTGTCACACACACACACACAAAAACCAGTGAACCAAGTGTGTCTTTGCATCAGAAACTCTGCCATAGCATCATGGGAGATTTCCCATGTGTCAGCTGAGGACGAAGGCCTGTACGAGTGTATAGCCCAGAGCACCGCTGGACAAGGACGTGCCTTAACACAATTGACTGTTAGAGGTATGTGCACGACATTTAACCATACAAGCATGCACTGTTTCTCAATATATACATCGCGAAAAAAAGCACCAGATACTTTCTTTGTCTAAAACATCACACAAAGCAGAAACACTTCTATGAAACACTTTGCTGTTTGCTTATCAGTGATAAAAGCAGGTGGATGTTTGACTGTAATTCCTCCTGAAACAGAGCCTCCTCCAGTCCTGAAGCCAGCAGTTAATGTGACTTCCTCTGTTGGCGGCGTGGCCTTGCTCTCCTGCCAGGTGGAAGGCTCAATGCGCCACAACCTGACCTGGTACCGAGCAGGTCGTGTCATCAGAGCCCGCGCAGGGAGAGTGAAGCTGCTGGCTGACTCGTCCCTGCAGATCAGCCCAGTGAGAGCTCAGGATGCTGGGGAGTACCGCTGTGTGGCCACCAACGCCCACGGGGACAGCCGGATCACTGTAGGGCTTCATGTCCCAGGTACGGTAAGACGGTAGCCTGCAGGTCATCTGCTTATACACTTAACACACGGGGGCCTCATGGCTGCTCTTAGCCCCTATCATCTGTTTTCCATTATTGGCTTAACTTCCTCAGTCAGATTGAGACACTTTTCGTCAGAAAATGTTTCTCAGCAGCACGGATAGACTCATGTTGAGAAATGTGGCTTCTATTACGGGTACTCACTCAGATGTTTGTAATGAATTTCAAAACAGTCAAATAAATATAAAACATTTCATCACTTTGAATCCTCAGCCATGATGTCAGACGTGTGCTCGTTAATGGAACTGGAGCCCAGGGTTGTTTACTGTTGTTAAACCAGTGGTAGAGAAACTTAAAGATGACTTCATGCAGTGATGACAAGGTCTTGAGTCATCGTCAGCGTAATGCCTCTGTTTGACTTCAATTGTAGAGGCTCCTTCTGTGGAAGTTCACCCCCAGAGTCAGGCTTTCTCCCGGGGGGAAGAGATCCGCCTCGTCTGCTCGGCGTCCGGCTCTCCCCCTCCCCAGCTATTCTGGAGCCGTGGAAACATGTTCCTCTCTAATCGGCCGAGGTACGGGAACTCTCAGCCCACTCAACACCTCTGGCACAGTGGACTACAAGAGTCATTACATTCCACTTCAACTGCATTTTCAACGGCCACATCTTGTTTGCATCGTTGATTTACATGTAATGATGTATAAAGTTTCCAAACCACAAATCGTTTATATGCCTGTGTTAAATACATATTCAGAGGAAAACGTCTCATGGTTCCATGGTATATCAGGAAGTTTAGAGAGGAATTTCCTGTTCACATCTGTATTCATCATTTTACATCTGTACATGTCGTCAAGTGAAGTTAACTAACATGTTTTGTCTTGATTACATGATATAGGCTCAGCCTTAGCCAGTATGGAGTTCTCACTATCAAAGAGGCCCTCCCAGAGGATGCTGGGAACTACACATGTTTAGCAACCAATGAGGCTGGGACTGCCTCCAAGTCTGTGTCACTAACTTTTGCAGGTAAGTCAAAGGGCTCAACGCATTTCTGAAAGTTTTGTTCTTGTTGTTTGTTCTTCTTGGTGCAAATTTTACTTTTACGCCCAGTAAAAGTACAGCCAGTATGATGTTTAAGAACAAGTCAAGTTCCATCCACTTCAGCACCCATGGGTGCATCAGTATTAAAATAAGATGTAGTCAGTTGCAAAGGTGACATGTTATCTGGAGGAGGCAGGGAGTATACCATAAACCAGGAAAAGTTGTTCTATGGTCTAAAGTCAGTGGCACAGTACTTCCCTAGTATTTAGAGGGTGCATTAGAGAAACAGCAAGAGAAAAATAAGGGTTCACAACTTTGACCCCTTTGCTTTTTACACACACGTAAATGCAGCAGTGCTCAGTCATATTAGGATTACATTTTTACATTTTTTTCCTGAATCAGCTCATTTCCTCGATTCTTTACATCATAACACTACTTGTAATAGGGCAGCACAAAGAATAACAGACAACAAGGCCACCTCCACCTCCATCTCCACACACACTTGTGTCATCCGAGCCCTCCACAGGCCAAAAAGCTGGATTCTGGTTCATGAAGCTCTCCATGCACACTCTTTCAAACACGAGCAGAAAATGACACAGATGCTCACAAACGACTAGTTTTTTCTATAACCCCAAATTTAACTATCTGTAAAACCATGATGCTCCAAGGTATGAATATAAACTTAGCTATCCATTACCAACACAGTTTGAAATACAACCACATGATGCAGCAAAAAAGAAAGTCTACATTTCCTTCACCTGAAGCTCATGAGATGTTCATCATCCTGTCCTGAGTTTTACATTATCAATGAAACTGCATTCCTGAGGCTCGTGAGTGAAACGTAAACATGTCTGTTCAATTTTAGTGTCCCTGACCCGGATCACTTCAGTGAATTTAGCATCAGCTCAATGAATTGGCTCGAGTCCTGTGTTTGAGTAAAAAGGTTCAAATCTATCTTCGTAAACATCAATGCTCCTGCCTACAGTCACACCTGGCTAGGAAAAGGTTGCGAGGGCAGACACACTGGCTGGTTGACTTCATTTAAGGTCTCAAACACACCTTTGATATAATCATAGGATTTGGTGCCCTGTGCCTGACTTACTGCCCTCATCCTAACCCAGATTGGGCCGCCTTACTAGCCCAACTAATGAATTTGATATGCCTCAGTTCACAATGTGCCATGTACTTCAGACCATATGTTCTAGAGAGTTTAAATACAGCACCAAGGCTTGCCTGAGGTATAAATCTAAGGATTGGTATTGATCATTAAGGCTTTAATTACTTTTGAGATCTCTTGTTGGCGCTGACTTTGATACTTGAGATAACCGGACCCTATTTAGTGTGTTTGACTTTTTCTCAGAAGTATTAGCTGTAATCTGTTGACATCTGAGTGATGCTGCAGCTCTGAGTACAGCACAGACTATAGTCTAGCCGTATGTTGCCCTTTTTCACTCAACTGAATATTTTCATAGTTGTTTTGTTTAGTGTTGACAGTTGTAGATATGAGATTTCAGTCAAAGCTTGTCAGTCTGTGGTTGACAGAAACCTCAGTACTGACGGACCGTGGCAGCCTCTTCCCGGGGCATGCTGGTTATAAAACACATTTTTCTCTGAATGTCATTTTTAACTACACAGATCTGTCAAGGCAGCTCGAGCCCTGTTAGGTAGAACATCTCGTCTTCTTAGCTCAGCTGTCTTCCTGCTCCCAAAGCATCCATGCTGCTCTGTTGGGACTCAGTGTGTGTAAAATGGAAGCTTTTACAAGTACACCTCAGGTCTTTCTGCAGCCTGTCCTGGTTTCATTTTACACTACTTTCCTTTTGCTTTTGTATATAGTAAAACTTTGTTCCCTTCTTTCCTCCAGAGAAGCCCAGAATAATTGTGGCACAGCAGGTCATTCTTGTGTCTGTCGGCGGTGATGCCACTCTGGAGTGTAAAGCCACAGGCACTCCTCCTCCTCTTGTCCACTGGTTCAAAGGTATGTTGAGGTCAAAAACAGTGTTAAAATAAATTTGTGCAAAAACAACATTCAATCAGAGACTAAAGGGTTTGTTTTACTTGTTTTTCCCCAGGGGAGCTTGAGGTGGGCTCTGCTCCTTTTGTTGAGCAGGACGTACACCGTGGCACCCTGCACATTCGAGGAGTGCAAGAGGTCGACGCTGGTCAGTACAGCTGTGTGGCCAGCAGCTCTGCTGGAACCTCAGCTGGCACTGTCAGTCTGGAAGTTGGAGGTGAGACTACAGCCTATGATCCACACAAAGTTTATTTTTCTCTCCAACCTCCTCTCAAAGGAAAATCCACTCTCCCCTCCAACAGCGGGCCCATTGTTCTCTGAGGCACCGGTTGATGTGACAGCTAGCGTTGGAGAGAACATCACCCTCCCCTGCACTGCCCGGGGTGTCCCACAGCCAACAGTAACCTGGCGCAGACAGGATGGCAGACAGATTCCCACGTGGACAGACGGCAGAACAAAGCATCTGGAGAATGGACATCTTCTGATCCAGAGTGAGTTATTCAGGAAACATGATCACAGCAACAAATGGGGCAGTGTGGACTATAACAAACCAAGAGTTGCCTTGCACTAAATAGCATGATTGAAATCAGTGATGATACTTTGTTATATTCAAGGTAGAGTCTGCAGGTTTTTTTGTTACATGTTAGTAAACACAACATTCAAATTGGGCCTCTCCTCCTTGGCTCAGTGCCAGCTGCAACGCACACCCACAGCCTCTGACCAAAGCTACGTGAACACACTCACTAGCCGAGCAACCACCTGCAGCATCGCGTTTCTACGTGGGAGAGATTTATGAGCCGTGCACCTGACTTGGCATGTTAGCACAAGCTAATCACGGGTATTTGACAATTACCCGTTCAGTAGACAGCCAATTTGTGTTACTCTTCATCCCAAGCTGCTCTCCAAGTCCCTGAAAGCGAGTGAAAGTCAAGCCAAGCTTCACCCTCGTTTAGGAAAAAGCTTCATCTGTTTGGTGTTTCATTTCACTTTGTGTTATGTCCACTATCGTAGCTGGGGGCGCTTTGATTGGCTGAGGTAACCACGCAAAATCTCTGCCAGGAAGTGTCCCAAAACAACCAAAACATCAACATACAGGCTGAGGAGAGGGTTGGAGGCAGACACAGATGCTAACACACATGTATAGAAGCCCAGAAGTGATGATTGAGCAGAATTATTCCTATAAAAGTTGTCATTTTACTTTTTAGGCAAACCTGCGGACTCTACCTTTAAATTTTGCTGACATAGAAAAGTTTGAGATGATATTACTTTGTCACAGCAGTGATTAATTGTAAGCTATCTATCCCACTCAGTGTGTCAAAGAGAAATTGAGGGTTATAATGGAGCATGCTGGAGGCACATGCATCCTAACTGGTGTTCTTGACCATACGACTGAAACTTGTGACATTGTCATTGCTTCAAATAAAATTAATGTTTATAGATCCTAAAATCTTAAAGCTTCTGTAGCTTGTAAAAAGTTACTGTCCCTCTCTTTTTTATTTGTCTGTTATTGTGAGGTTTTAGTCTAATCAGCCAAAGAGGACTTACAGTATGAGCTCAGAAGGCATTTCTGCTGGGATGTGACTAAGCCTGGCCACTGAAGGAGATCCTTTGTGTTCCTTGGGGAGTCTGAATGTTTAGAGCTTGCACTGTAATGATGAAGAGGAATGGACATTCTTGCATTTGCTGCTTCTGTCAGTGTTTCTGTTATCCTGGTTTAATGAGCTCAGTCTGTAGCAGATGGTTTTATTTTCTACCTGCCATTGTTTTAATTAATGTCTTTATCCAAACTGTGTCATGCAAACTGCTTCCAGTTTTTTTTCTACCACAATGCTCAATGTGTGGTCATCACACAGATAAATACCAGCTTTACAATCAGGTATGAATCATATGTGGATCGTTTGACAAACAGTCTCCAGAGAGCTGAATGAGTGGGGCATGTGTGTTAGCAGCCTGGCAGCTGAGCAAAACCCATTAATCCTATTATTTCTATTTTTAACTCTCAATTACAGTGCAGTCAAACCAATAACACCACTTGTTTTTGAATAGAGGACACGACTGTTATTAGAAAGGACTTCTTTTCTGAATAAATTGTTTTCTTTACACACATGTAGACATGTTGTATTTCTCAAAGCTGTTTTCCTGTGTTTGGCTGCAGGTGTGTGGCTGGATGATGAGGGGCTGTACATCTGTGAGGCTCAAAATCAGTTTGGGATCATCCGGACTGAAGCCAGAGTTAGTGTCACTGGACTGGGTACGCTCAATGATCATCTCATATCCCTCCTGTTACCATAAAAAGCAGCTCTACCAACATTTTTTCCTGCTGCTGTTGCAGTCATCCACATCAACATTTTTTTGCTTTCAGAACCCCCTCTGCTGGCTCAGGGTCCCCCTACAGTCACTACAGGTATCGGTCAGTCCCTGAGCATCCCCTGCATGCTGCTGGATGGGATACCTCTTCCTGAAAGACACTGGTCCCAAAATGGAAAACCTGTAAGACTGAGAAGAACAACAACATAGAAGCACGTAATGTACATTAATCAGTTTTAAGTGACAGCTCTGTTTCTCTCCCACTCAGGTCCAGCTGAATGGGAGAATGTTCATGAGGAGCGACGGCAGTTTATACATCGAAAGGGCCAGCCCAGAGGATGCTGGGACATATGTCTGCACTGCTGTGAATGTAGCAGGGACCATGAACATCACAGTTAGCCTGGAGGTACAGGGTAAGAGCACATGTTGTGGAAAAAGTTAGAGATTAAAAGGCTTATCCATTTTCCTGCTGAGAGCTGAGATAGACAACATCTGGCAGGAAAACCTGAAAGAAGAAAGAAGAAGAAGGTCAGGTCAGCTCAGCATATAGAATGACAGAGTGGTGGTGGCTTGACTTGGCAAGGCAAGTTTAAATACATAGCGCAACTCGGCAGCAAGGCAATTTCAAGTGCTTTATAGAGACACAAATACACATTGAAGATCAGCAAAACATATTAAAAGAAAACAATTGAAAATCAATTGGAAAAGCAAAAAATAAAATACAATAAAATAAAATGGCTAAAAAGAAGGTTAAACAGATTTTAAGATGTCAAGCAGAAGAAATCTAAACAGGAGAGAGATAGACCATAAGCTTAAGGCTGAAACATGGGCAAAACTGTTTGTGAAAATATAAAAAAACTATGGTACAAACTGGCAATGTGTTAAAGTTGTCTTGAACAAAGAAACATTTTTTTGGATCTGATCTCCTTTCATTTCCAAAACGAACACACCTTGTTAAAAGTCACATCTTCACGACGGTGTACGTGAGACTCCAGGCCAAAAGGTGGCGCTACAGTCCAACTTAAACAGATCCTCCTTACAGCATCTTTAAAATGATTTGTTGAAATCGTCTAACAAAAAGCAGCTGTAAAACGGTGAGTCTCTAACCTGGATTTAAAGGAGCTGAGAGTTTCAGCAGACCTGTTTTCTCTGGGAGTTTGTTCCTGATATTTAGAGCATAGAAGCTGAATGCTTCGTCTCTATGTTTGCTTCAGACTCCTGGGACTGAAAGCAGACCTCTTCCAGATGACCTGAGTGGTCTTGATGGTTCGTATTGGATCAGAGGATGACTGATATATTTTGGCCCTCAGAACTTGAGTGATGTGATCCACTTTCTTGGTCTTCATGAGGACTCAAGCAGCTGAACCAGCTGCAGCTGTCTGACTGATTTTTTTTAGGGACACCTGTAAGGATGCTGTCACAGTAATCAAGTCTACTGAAGATAAAAGCATGGACCAGTCTTTCCAGGTTCTGCTGATGCATTAGCCCTTTGATCCTTGACACATTCTTTAAGTGATAGTGGGCGGACTTTGAAAACGTCTGTATGTGTTGGTTAAAATTCAGGTCTGAGTCCATGATCACACCCAGATATTTTGCATGGTCAGTGGTTTTTGACTTTGACGTCTGGAGCTGCTCACTGACAATGAATCCCTCTGATCTGGCTCCAAAAACCATCATCTCAGTTTTTTCTTTGTTTAGCTCATCTTCTCATTGATCTGTTCAATACATTTACCCCTGATCACCTAGTGACATTGTGACGTTTAACTATATGTCTGTCTGGTAACAGATCTTGTCTTCTATAATCCGAGCCAGTGGGAGCATATAGATGTTAAAGAGAGGAGGACTTGATTGTTTTGTTGTGGGTGGAGACAAAGACATTGTTGACATGGCTAAGAAATACTTCCTACACAAAGCCCTCTGTGAAATCACATATCTCTAATGCCCTGTGAATGGATGTGGGGGTGTGACATGTTTGCTGGTAGGTTAGGAAACAGATGGTTAATTCATCCCAAGAATTCATTCAATACACAGGGAAAAAAATGTACTGATTTGTACTTGAAAACAGGATTACTTTTCATACATACATGTGAAATGGACTGTTCTGAGACTACAACAGTTATCAAAGCATGAATCCGATACAGCAGCAAAGAGCTCATGTACAGATTCTTTGTTTTGTTAAAGGTTGTATCCAACTTAACTCTGTCCTGGCTCCCACTTCAAGTGTGGAAAAGAGAGTGGAGTCAAATTTCTCATCCCTCTCCAAACAATTAAAACAATCAAAATGTTCAACAATGCAGCAATGAACCCATTTCCACAAATTTCCATACCTTTATACAGTTTTTCAGGTCAAAAAGCACTCTCAGTCATGCACCATTCAGTCACTAATTTGCCGACTCAGCATGGTAAATATCAATACCTCAATGAGTCGACCACCTGCTGTCATCATAGTGAGGGGCTTCATTTGCAGCATGCTTTGATGAAAGGGTCACTTTGTTCATGGGCGCGTAATGACAGACGGGCCAGATTACAGTTCATCATCAGTTAGTAATGAAGAAATGCCTCCAGCGCTGATACTGCCGGCTGGCTTAGTCCAGTGATAATACCGTGGGCCCGCTTCTTCACGGTCAGTCAGACAGCTGTGTTTTGTGACCTACTTCTTCCACAGTGCCCCCTGAGATCATCGCCGGCCCGTACCACTACATAGCCAACGAGGGTGCGGCCATCACACTGTCATGCGAGGCCAGTGGAGCTCCCAAGCCAAAAGTTGTCTGGTCCAAGGTAGGATGTCACACTCAATCAAAAGCTACTTTTCTTAATGAATATTTTGGCTACATCCCATAAACCCATGCATGACTTATTGGCCAGCTCTAATTCTCATGGCATTATCTAGAGAAGATCAGGCTTGGTGCTCATTCATCTGAAAACTAATCATCATTAAGAGTTTGTAAATAATTGTGGAAATCATTGCTTGACTGAGCAAGCTACTTAAGGAGAAAAGATCTATTTCCTGTAATGGTGACGTGAGGGGAACTTTGAGCCAGACTGGACATCAGTGGACTAAAGATGTGATTAAATGAGTGCACAAATTGTCATGCTCACCTAATAATGAACTCTTTCTATTTACTTTTTGTCTTGGGCCACAATGAGGTTCTGATTGAATTAGTAGTGATTTTTGTTTGCATTGACAAAATAAACACAAATAATCAGTTTTAAATAAAACTTCTTTTTTTTTAATTTCCTTGATGCCAAATTAACAGATGTGCTCCAGAAAGTGTTACTTTCCATTGTTTGTGTTCTAAGGCTAAAAACAGTCACAGCCACAATAGCAGTTTGCATTGCAATCAGATTTGATTAACCAGGCTGGAAGGGATGTAACCATGGCAACTTCATGATATTGCCACCTGACAGAGAAATATGACTCAGGTGTTTGGAAACAATTTAAATTCTTTCTTCCAGCACAGCAAACACTCGAGTAGAAATACAGAGTGGGCTATACGTTTCTATACATAGCATAAATAAGCATCTTATGTTGGGCAACCAGTTTTATTCATATAATGTGGTCATTATGATTACCATTGTTTTGAAAACATGTATTCATTAAGGCCATTGTGTATCAGGTGAAGATACAAGACATAAATCATCTCAAGGACACATCATCAATGCCATTACAAGCGCAATTTCAACTGCGCTAATGCAGGTTCATCAGCAGAAGAAAACATGTATTAGTACGTACTTTCGAAACAATGGTAATCATATAGAGCAAATTATATAAATGAAAACAGTAGTCCAACATAAAATGTTTATTTTTCCTATGTATAGAAACGTATGGCCTGCCCTGAAGAACCATAGAAAACCTCAAAGGTTAAAAACAACCAAGCTGAGCGGCGAAATCTCCATGGATACATGTGTGACACAGCACTGGACGCATGTCTTGTAAAACTGATGGTGATATATTTATGTAGGTGATTACATCATGACTTTTTGTGATAAATCCACCTCCGTCAGTAAAAAGCAGTGACCTTAGGAGAAACAAACAGATAAAAGTCATGACAGAGTTAACACCATAAAACATTACACAATCACCATCCTGAGCACACTGTCATTTTCTACTCATCGCTGAACTGAGCCAGATTTTCTTCCCTTCTTTGTTCCCAAACACACTCACACTGGTGCTCCAGAGTTTAATAAATTTCTTTTCTTGTCAGATAAAAGTGAATCTGTAAAAGCAATTTCTAAGCTCAAAGGCCGCGTGTGTGGAACACTGCATTCCTGTGAATGCGTATTGGGGATAGGCAGCGAGTTAAAGAGGAGCTCTGTAATTACATTCCACATCAAAGGTTGTGTCATAAACTTTAAACTAAGCTAAGTGTCCCCGCTCTGCTCGCATTAACCGTGTACTCTGTTCGGTCTGCTTTTCCTGCAGGGGAGGCAGCCTCTGCCCAAGGACCGCTCCTCTTCTCTTCAGTCTGACTCTGATGGACACCTCCACATACCTCACCCCACAACTCAGGATGCAGGGATCTACATCTGCACCGCCACCAGTCCTGTGGGCTACGCTAGCCGCGAGATCCAGCTTAGTGTTAACAGTAAGCAAGGGAATGTTGGACCACAGTTACCCAAACATAGACATGTTTGATTTTACAAAGGCTGACCTGTCTGCATGCTGACATGTTTGACAGTATGACATCCTGCGAGACACAAACATGTAGGCACAATGTAAACGCTGCCTTCATGTTATTCTCACACCCTTCTCCCTTCTCCCTCAGCCATGCCGAAGATAATGGGTGTGAGCGGCCATGACAACACGGTGAAGATGGCTGCAGAGGTGGGCACTGAGGTTGTTCTCCCATGTGACGCCCAGGGGAGTCCCTCTCCGCTTGTTACGTGGAGCCGAAACGGGCATCTAATCCCGCCTGTCACAGCTGGGTAAGAGGAAGTATTACCTCACTCTGGCAGTGAAGCAGTATAAAAAGAAGTGAATCATCATGTCACAAACTTCTCACCATACTTTACCTCCAATTTAACATCTGACTCAGCTTTTACATGAGACTGGAGCTGGCTGCTTTTCAAAGCTGCTGTGAATGTTTGAGGCTTATTTAGTGATGCCTTTTGAAGGGCGGTTAGGCAAAGGCAGCATCGCGCAGTCTGCCATGGAGCTGTGTGGGGGCTTCACTTTGCCGGCTGAGCCGAAGAAAGAACATCTGGTCTTGCATGGTTCGCTGATTCTTGACTTTCATGTGTGGTCACTCTGGGTGCAGACAGGACACAGACTGGTTATACGACAGACAGGCTCTCGGGCCTGAATGGTTTTGGGAAGACAGAGGAATGACGGAGTGGGTTGAAAGCTGTGGTGACTCAGATACAGCATGACTTGTGTGGGGCCAGGAAGAAGGAAAAGACGGGGGAGGAGTGGGGGTAGCCAGGAAGAGGGGAGGAAAACGGACTGACAGAGGAAGAGATACAAGCACTGTCTGCCTGATGTTCGGATTCCCTGGAGGGCTTTAGCAGTAAAACAACATGCTGACTCTTTACTAGTCTTGTCTGATGAGAATAACACATATCTGTGAACAACCCCCACATCGGCCTGTGCTTTGCATATGCAGGACCTGCGGAAAGAAGCCGGCTGTGAAAACGGGAGAGCTCCACTCTGTGGGTCAAAGGAAATGACCAGGGGGTGCTGATTGTTGAAATAACTTAAATCAGTGGGCGGTAAGATTTCTGCCACAGTCGTGTAAAAAGCAAGTGCCAGCGAAAGCAGAAGGGGGGTAGTAGTAGGAGGAGGAGGAGAACGTGGAGCCACTGAACAGAGTCAGTGGTTCACTCTAGACCTAATCCTGACGAGCCAATTTGTCCCAGTTAGTCTTTATGTTAGGTTGTGTACACAGATGACTTGACACCAATGTGAGGACTGATAGACGGGACAGAGGGACTTCTCGTCTTGCGTCCTGCAGCTTGTGTCGATCCTCTTTGTGACATTGCCGTGTCGCAGGCAGGCAGGCAGGGCTGCATTCTGCGCACAGACCTCTGCAGTGGCAGTCATTTGGTTCCAATGTGAGCTGTTGCTGCCTCTCCTCAGGCTGTTTGAGGAGGTGGGGGAGCCACGTTACACCATATGTGCAGCTGAAATAGAGAGCTCTTTGTGCACCCAGCTCATTTCTACTTTCATGAACATGTTATTGTTGTATTTCAGTTGCTTAGCAGACACACTTATCTAAGATAAATCACAGAGGTGTGTTTACATTCCTCCATATTATGCATTTACACAGCTGGATAGCTTCTGTTGCATCAGAGGTTACCATACACAACTTGTAAAGCAGCTGGCCTATATGAAAGTGGGTTTAACTTACATTTAACTACTGTTTTTATGACATGGTTTTGGGCTGGAGGTAAGTGTATCTAATGGTCTTCATCTGCACACTTGTTTGACTGATGCACATGGCTGCTTTGGAAGAAATAATTGCTTTCACTAAAATGGGAAACGTATACATGATGGAAGCCTGTGTCAGTGAAAACAGATACCATTTTTTAGACCAAGTGTTGTGTCTCTTAAGATTACTACTACTACTAATAATAATACATTTTATTGTACTGCCCTTTACATCCAGAGCAAGTTTCAAAGTTCTCCAAGACTCTTTATTCCTAAGTGATAAAAACATAATCATGACTTCAACAGGAAGAAAAGCATTAACAATAGCAAGTCTATGACCTTTAGTGTGTTATGTCATCAGGTCAAACACAGGCTAACCTTCTACTCTATGAACACCCTGGGCAATAGTTGCTGTGAACGTATCAACTCCCCTGAGAAACGACTAAGCCCCGGCTAAGGTCCAGACTCCACTTGGTGCTTTCTAGCTCATAATTTTCATCTCACAGCAGATCCATTTGTCTTTATTTCAGCCAAACAACACAAAGCCATCAGCAGCTTTACCGTTTATTCCAGCTCAGTAACTGCCGCTCATGCCTTGTTTCACATAGTGGCGAAAAATTACGTTTTAAATGAAGAAACTCCAGCACAATGGACAATGCAGCAATGTGTTCCCTTTTCCTGCTAATTGCTCAAATTGTCCATATTATCTAATTATTTTGCACTCTAATGAACCGATTCATCAGTAAGCCTCAGGCAGTGGCTGCTCTGGGAATTCTCTGCTTGAATCTGTTTATGGGAACTGTTTCCATCAACTACTAAGAATAGAAACAGACGCAAAACTGCATCTAGAAATCTGCCTTCAAACACACTTCACTATCAAGGTTGAATTTCAAAACGTCAGCTAGGTTTCAAAACGTATAGAATATTAAAATATTAAGATCATTGTCATTGACACCCTCCACAATGGGTGAGGGTTAGCCTCAAAAGGTTATTGCAAAAGAAGATGACTTTTCACTTATTATTGTATCCAAACATATTACGACAAAGTGGGAAAGTGACGAGTGGGGAAAAAAAGTGTACAGCCCTGAGAAGATAGTCAAGCAAAAGGGACTAAGCCACCACACACAGACGCATCACAGACTTTACCTACAACTGTCACATTCCTTGAGTCACTGGCCACTCCTGAACCAGAGACAACACCAGAGGAGTCTTACCTGGACTGAGAAGATAAGGAATTGAACTACTGCTCAGTGGTCCAAAGTTCTCTGATCAGAATCCAAGTTTCTAGAAGTCCAGAGTAAAGTGTCCATAGTCAGCGATTTGGAGTGCCATGACATCTGCTTCTGTTGGTCCGCTGTGTTTTCTGAAGTCCAGAGTCAACGCAGCTGTTTACCAGGAAATTCTGAGGCACTTCATGCTTCCTTCCGCTGACAAGCTTTATGGAGATGCTGATTTCATTTTCTAGCAGAACCTGGCTCCTGCCCAAACTGACAAAAGAACCAGAAGCTGGTTAGATGACCTTGATATTGCTGTGCTTATTTGGCCAGCGATCTCATCAGACCTGAGCCTCTATAGAAAATCTGCGAGGTGTTATCAAGAGAAAGATGAGAGACACCAGACCCAGTGATGCGGGACGAGCTAAAGGCTGCTATCAAAGCAATCTGGACGTCCGTAACAGCTCAGCAGAACCACAGGCTGATCACCTCCATGCCACACCGCACTGATGCTGTAATTCAGACAAACAGAGCCTCAGCTAAACATTGAGTGCATATAAATGAGCACATTTTTCATAAAACCCTTTTTATTGTTCATCTTTAATGTTGTAATTTTTACAAAATCCTTTTTTTTTGGTTTTCATTAACTTTTTCATAATCATCATTCATCAACAGTAAATGAAATAAAAGCTTTTTCTCTCAGATTGCACTGAATCTATAAAGTATATGAGTTTAACTTTTTGTAATGAAATACTGAAATAAATTAACTTCTCCATGCTATTCATATTTATTGAGATGCAGATGTATATACAGGCTCCTTTCCTGTGTTTGTACCTTTGCTCTGATGTAAATGGGTCACTTTAGGAAAATGTTGCTTCATCACAGGAATAAGTGTTGTCACACAAAGTGGTAGTTGTAGATCTTCGATGACTCAAAAGGTGTTGTTTTCTCTGTTTCTTTGCCCTTGACCCCTAACCACACCCCAGGTTTACGGTTTTGCCTTCGGGCTCTCTGAGGATCACTGATGTGCGCCTGATTGATAGTAAACTGTACACCTGTACTGCTGAAAACCCTGCTGGCAACGTGTCCCTAAGCTACAATTTACACATTCAAGGTAAGTGCAGGGTCTCTCTAGAAAGTTGAACTGCTTTAAACTTTAAAAAACAGAATTTTCAGAATGCTACCAGCGTGATTGATCCCATCTCAACACGTCACCCCTAGAGTATTTAAAGTATGAAAAGTATGTAAATAAATATGTGTAAAAAGAAGGTATTGGACTTCCATTCATGGTGTTTGTTTTCATCTTCAGCTAAGCCCAGAATTCAGCCAGCACCTTCCCTCCTGAAGGCTCTAATCGGACAAACGGTGACTTTGCCATGTGTGGTCCAAGGAGAGCCAAGCCCTGAGGTCAGCTGGTTTCACAATGAGCTTCCTGTCGGGGTCAAAAATACTACACCCCTCAGGATCCAGAAAGTCAGCCTGGACCATCAGGGCACTTACCGCTGTGTTGCCAGTAACAGTGCTGGCCAGGAGACCTTGGAGATCAAGCTGGAGATACTTGGTGAATACCTGCAGTACAGTTTTACATACATATATGGTATTAAACAGAGAGGAACACAGTGATTGTTGATGGTGTACACTATACTTAAAATCAATCAGCACATTTCTGCTGCAAAGCAACTTAAAGTTTTTGACAGAGTTAAAACTACACAAAGGACAACAAAACATATGAAAAGAAAACATTTCAAAATCAATTAAAAAGCAAAAAAAATACAATACAGTACAATACATAAAATAAAACTGTTGTGCAGTTAAAAAGTTATTAAAGTCCTGTGAGGAGTTTCTCAGTGATCTTCAAAAAGTCTCCTTTCTTGATATAAACCCAATAATAATCCACACTTTACAAATAAAATTTTCAGCCACAATAAATGTTATTCCTAAATGCTACTTCTTAGCTCCCCAATCGGGCCGAGCGGGACCAGACTGATTTACGTCACATCAAAGTCTTTGTGACAACGCCCCTCCGGCTGACAAAGTTTATAAGTGAGAAGAGAGATCTGTGTTTTTCTCTGCTGAAAATGATTTCTGTGATCGATTTCATAGAAATGATGGACACCGGAGCAAACAGTCAGACAGATAAAGGACAGAAGAGCAGAAAAAAAGCCAAACAGTGGAGTGATACAGTCCGAGCTAAAGACTCAAACAAGAGTTTAGTTGATCATTCCAACCCACAGTCAGCAGTTATTCTGCAGTGGTCTGTTCAAACTTAGAGTCTATCAATAAAATGAAGAGTGAGGTTATGTTAGCTCTGCTTGGTAGATGACTGGCAGGACATAGCTAATCAGGATTTATTAAGATTAGTTTAAACAAAAAAAGGAAAAATGTTTTGATCTAATCTTCATTTATTTCCAAACCAAACACATGCCTTGTTAAAAAGTCAAGTCTTCACGATGATGTGCGTGAGACTCCAGGCCAAAAGGTGGCGCTGCAGTCCAATGTAAACAGATCCTCCTCATGGCATCTTTAAAATGATTTGTTGAAATCGTCTAATAAAAAGCAGCTGTAAAAAGGTGAGTCTTCAAGCTGGATTTAAAGGAGCTGAGAGTTTCAGCAGACCTGGTATTCTCTGGGAGTTTGTTCCGGATATTTGGAGCATAGACGCCGAATGCTACTTCTTCATGTTTGTTTCTGACTTCTGGGATTGAAAGCAGACCTGTTACTGATGACCTGAGTGGTCTTGATGGTTTGTACTGTATTAGATGATCACTGATATATGTTGCGTCTTATTCATTCATTACTTTGTAAATCAGCAGAAGTGTTTTAAAATCTACCCTTTGACCAACAGGGAGCCAGTGTTAAGACCTCGAAACTGGACTGATGCGATCCACCTGCTTGGTCTTAGTGAGGGCTAACTGATTTTTAGAGAGACCTGTAAAGTCTACAAGCAGTGGTGATATGAACACTGACAGTGTCCCAGTTTGAGGCCCTTTCAGTTTCTCTGGAGGAACAAAGCTGCAAAAAGATGAGAACACACAATTCTAAAAAACAAAAAGACTTTATATGACATCTAATGTTCAGGATCTGACATGTTTAAAGATGTTACAATTGGCTACTGTCTTGATTAATGTTTTTAATCTGGTGGATGTTAAAGGGTTGATGCAGAAAATTTCTGCTCATTAGGCTTTCCCTCAGCCCAGAGTTACCTAAAAAACTAAGATCAGCTCCATCAAATCGTACACCTTTAGTTGATCTGAGCCTTCTTCTTACTCGCTTTTTTTCCCTCAATAAACAGAGGCGTCTATTATTAACTCTGACTAACACTTGACACACTTTAATTTAATGT
This sequence comes from Halichoeres trimaculatus, assembly GCF_033239565.1. Lineage (NCBI taxonomy): Eukaryota > Metazoa > Chordata > Actinopteri > Labriformes > Labridae > Halichoeres > Halichoeres trimaculatus. The sequence goes on from NW_027437183.1 coordinate 22,415,161, forward strand.
TCACTGTATCAGCTTCACTTGCACCGACAGAGCTGAACATGTTTTTCTGTCTTGACAGAGGCCCCATCCTTCGCAGAACCTGGAGATGCAATCATGGAAAAAGTAGCAAACAGCAAGGTCACCATCCCCTGCCCTGCTGAAGGTACGAAATGATTCACGGATGAGTCAGCCTTAGACAGACTGGAGGGAAAAATGCAATCAAAAGCTCAGAGTTTAAAAAAGCAACAATTTACAAGGTGTGACTAAGGTGTTAGAGCCCAAAACTGATCTTTCTTTTTATGACAAAGGGGAAAATTCTTCTTTTAAATGCAGAACAAGTTTGTGTATTTGAGCATTGAAGGAAAGTTTTACCATCAATTTAGGCTTTCAGGTGCCATCATATAAGGCACAGCTTCCCTTTTTGGCGCACAGAGACATGTTGTCCTCTCCATGCGAATGCCACAGCGAACACGGTGGCATCGTGGATGGATGTGGAAAGCTTGTGATTATTATCAAAACACAATGAGTGTCTGTTTATGTCCAGCCGATTCACAGAGAGACACCCTGACAGGAAGTGCAAACAGGTATTGTTTGTATCAGGCTGCACCATGGTAACCAGCTCTGAGAGAGAAGGTGAGGACTGCGTCTAATGTGGAGCAACAGCTGGAACATCAGTCCGCCTGCTGCCTCGGTGAGCCACATCTGCTTTCCTCTGCGTCCGGGCCTGCTGGGAGAGGAATCCTAATTACAGGCTGCTTCTGGCAGACGAAGGACCGAGATGTCTGAGGTGCTCTGAAAAGCACAGGAAGAGGAAGATAAAGCCAAAGTGGCCCTCCTTCCATCCATGTCATACCAGAAGGCAGCCGAGCAGGAAGACAGGCGGGCTGGCAGTACCAGGCCTCAGAGGGGCTCACACAGAAGTGCTTGATACTCTTGACACCCTGGAGAGGCAGCCAGCAGTAAAAAAAAAGAAGGATCTTGTCATTGTTCTCTTGAGATCTGTCTGTAAGAGGAAGATAAGAGAGTGTCCGCCAGAAGCATACTATTCATTCATCACCAAGCACACCACGTTTGATCAGAATAATTACATGAGAAACACATGGAAGAGATAAGCCTTCACTTGGTCTGGTCCTGCAAATAAATTCAAAGTCTGCTAATGAGATCTGTTAACATCTAAAATAGAACATCTGTATGCATTTCCCCCCAGCAACGAGACAATGAACTTTCCTTTGAGCTCCTTAAACGTAAACAGGTGTACAGAAAGGCAACGGAAGATAACATCACCTTTGTTGGAGCTGCGTCTCATGTGGTCGGGACTTTTCTGATCAAGGAAGGGAGCTGTGTTTGATTTCCTCTCCTCGTCGGTGATGTTTGTATGTGTAACACCCCTGTAAATAGACAGAGCTGTGGCGTTTGGATCGCTCCACCATGCTGCTTTCTCAGTACGACTCTTCACTCTGTCCTTTTCTCTGTTTTATACAGAATCTTCTACCTTTCCCCTCATTCCTTCATCCTCCTCTTGACCATTTCCAGCTCCTTTCCACCTAGTAATCCTCAGAAGACATCTGTTTCAGGCTCCTGGGCGAACACACCACTGCCTTTGAACTGCTTGTTCAACCACTCCTATTCTTATCGTCCAAGATTCTCGCCTCGCTGTTTGGTGATAAATCTTGATGCTTGTGCGTAACGTCGTATATCTTGCATCTCTCTTGAATACGGTGCCTTGTGTTTTATGTGACTCTGACCTTGAATTCACAAGCTCACAGGCTACAAGGACTCAAACCATTTTGGCAGTGGCTCCCCCGCTGTCCTGCTGTCCAACAGATAAATGTAGAGCCTGCTTTTTCTCGTCTGGGCTGCCTGCCCATTAGGTTCTCCTGTTGAGAGGCAGAATGATGGAAGTAACTTTTCTTTTTGTCAGATGTGATCAATAAAGCTCAGTTTTTTACTCTCTTTCTTTTCTGTGCACCTGCAGGGTCACCTCCTCCCAAAGTGCGCTGGTTTAAGAACGGCCTGGAGATATATCCTGAGCAATCAGAGTTTACTGTGGCGAGGGATGGAGCTCTCATAATTAGCACAGCGTCTGCCAGCCACAGTGGGGACTTTAAGTGTGTGGCCACCAATGATGCAGGCTCTGTGGAGAGGAAGACAAGGCTGAAAGTGAACGGTGAGAATAACCGACCATTCCTTGCTGAACAACTAAAACCTAACAGACACTTTGTAAATCTAAATTCCCTTTTTATTCCTCATGTCTGAAGTTCCCCCAGAGATCCAAGATGACGGCCAGCCACTGAATCTCACTGTCACCTTGAAGCAGCCTCTTACTCTGGGCTGTGATGCTTTTGGGATCCCCTCCCCAACAATCACCTGGACTAAAGATGGTCGTCCTGTGAGTTTTTCACCTTGAAGTTTCTTTCACAAGTCCGTCTGCTTGTCAGCAGTCAGCATCTATTTGATACCTAGCTGTGCAATGCCACCATGTGGCCATTCTTCTTATTACAATGGCACACTGAAGAGGCCCTGAACCTGCGTCTGTATGTTCAGGTGGACAGTCCTGGGGTTTATCTACAGAATGGAAACAGGATGCTGAGGATCTACAGAGTTCAGCCAGAACACGCAGGAAGTTTTGTCTGCACAGCTCAAAACTCAGCTGGGGAGTCCCGGAGGGAATATCACATCGTGGTGCAAGGTGAGCTGTCACACTCTGTTAAGGAGAAAGTGAAAGAGGTCATTTTTTCCCCAACAGTAGAATTAAATTCTCCTGAGAACCATCAAATTAAATTTTAATTATTCACATAATAAAGCATATCCAAAAAGCTGACGTTCGAGGCTGTTAACCCTTTAATAACTAAAGTGATTTCCCTCTGTAAAGTCACAAAATATGTAATTATTTTTTCCCTCATCACCATGATTTTAGATCATCATTCAGCCTCCAGCTTCATCTCTTGAATCATATCCATGGTGTTTGTGTTCACTGTTTTAGCTCCCCCGGTGATCTCTGGAACAACCCGCCTGCAGGACATGACTGTGGTTCTGGGTCAGGAGGTGGAGTTCCAGTGCAGGGTCAGTGGAAAACCAGCACCCAAAGTGGAATGGAGCCGTGATGGAGAGTAAGCCTCTCTGCTGATCTACATGACATTTGAGGCTATACAAGCAGGATACAGCACCCACAGTATTGATCTGCTGTTCCTTCCTCTCTTCAGGGTTCTGTCCCGTGACGGAGACCCCCATGTGGAGTTTCTGGAGGATGGCCAGGTGTTGAAGGTGAAGTCTGTCAGACTGAGAGACCAGGGGCTTTACCAGTGTTTGGCCAGTAACAACGCAGGAACTCAGATGCGTCAGTTCAAACTCACAGTGCAAGGTCTGTACTCCAATAGAGCTCGACATAATGTTCAAGTTTAACCCTCACAGGCGTCAAATATAAGTGGATAATCCATGTTTCTCTCCAGCACCCCCGACCATCAAGGGCCCCAGTGAGACTTCCGAGGTGTCCGTGGTTCTAGGTTTCCCAACAGTCCTCCCCTGTGATGTTGAGGGCTCCCCCACACCGAGTATCACCTGGTTAAAGGACAACCAGCCCATTGTGTCCAGTCCTCAGCTCACATACACCCGAGGTGGACAGGCTCTGAGACTGGGCTCAGCACAGGGAGACAGCACTGGCCTCTACACCTGCAGGGCCACGAATCCTGCTGGATCTGCCATCAAACAGTACTCTCTGAGTGTTCTGGGTAAAAATATGTTCACCACCTACAAAATTTACTCACTTAGGTGGAAACTTTGATGATTTATATTTTTCCCTCTTATCAGTCCCGCCGCAGATAGAGGGCGAGCCCTCGACCTTTGGTGGTCATGAGAAGAAAGTGCGGATTAATGGAAGTCTGACTCTATCCTGCCTCACCAAAGGTTTCCCTGAGCCCAAAGTCCAGTGGTTCAAAGATGGACAGGTTTGTGTGTTTTCAATCCAACTTCTGTTCTTTTCTGAGAATTAACAAGCTCTCACCTTAAAAAGCACAAAACTGTAAAATAACTTTCTTGTAAGCTCTACTGAATATCATATTTTTTTAATAATAACATCTCAGATGTTTTCAATTTAACATATTTCTTTCAAGATATATAAACTTGGAATGCTGTGTTCATGTCCATTATGGAAAATTGCCCACTCTCCCGCTCCCTCACAGTCACAAGGATGTGTTTAGGTACCGAAACCTTGTACTGTTTGATTTTACGTGAATCAGCACTCAATATTACAGAAAGTACCTAATTTGGTACCGATCTCTACTTGACCATCTTTTTTTCCATGTGTACATTTATATCCCATCTAATGTCATTTTCTTGTTTTCAGTTACTTAAAGGAAACATTCATGCTGGCCTTCGGGTGAGTGGTCAACTCCTTGAGATAGAGAGTGCCATGATGTCTCATGAGGGCCAGTACACTTGTGTGGTCACCAACTCAGCTGGAGAGGACAAGAGGGACTTTCATGTCACCATCCAGGGTGTGTTTACATATTCATTTCTTTTATATTTGGATATGATACACTCCTATAATACACTCCATTTTCATTTAGAGGTGTGTAAAATGTTGGTATAAAAAATAATTCACTAGTTTTCAAATTATATGAATTTTAATTTTTTTTTTATAATTCAGACATCAAAAACAAATGAAACAAACAAATTGTTTTGTGAGATGTCCTCATTCTAAATTTAATGCTGGGTTTCAAACATGGTGTGAGAGGGAAATCAAGACACAAAGAAAAAACATTTGTAAGTTGTAATTGCACAGGCTTTTAAACCATGAACCATACATTTTTAATTTAATGAACAGTTGTGTTTTCATGTGCAGGTCGACAGTTATGCTAACATTTTTTCAGATTTGGTAGATTTGGTTCATGTGAGATTCACTTTCTTGGAATAATAGTATGTATGTGTGGTTAAACTGATAAAAAGATGACTTGACCTCAACTTGCTCCTGTAGTTCCTCCAGTCTTCCACCGCGTGACAAACAGAGAAGCAGCCTGGGGTCTTGGACATGAGGGCGATGAAAAAGACGATATGGTGGACAAGCGGGAGATAGTCCTGGGTCATCCTATCAGCCTGTCATGTGAGAGTAATGCAATCCCCCCTCCCACACTCAGCTGGTTTAAGGATGGACGGAAACTCACCTCAGCTGATGGAGTAGTGGTACATCCAGGTCAGTTTGGACTTTAACAATGAACTCTTAATTAATCCAGAAATATTTAAGCGTCTCCTTTCAGTGGATAAATGGGGTGGTGGTTTCAGGTGGTCAGGTGCTACAAGTGAGCAGAGTGCAGAGAGAGCATGCTGGGAGGTACACGTGTCAGGCTGTTAATGAGGCTGGAGAAGACCACATGCACTTTGAACTGGAGATCCTGGGTAAGGACAGACATACCTGCAGGTTTTAGCCGTGTGTATTTTAAATTGTATATAAATCATAACTGAATCTTTGCTGTGTTTTCTTCCTCAGTTCCTCCTGTGATCACCGGAGCGTCAGAGGAGTTCATGGAGGAAATGGGAGCAGTAGTGAACAGCACTGTGGTCCTCCACTGCGACGCGACCGGACACCCTGCTCCAGCCATCTCCTGGATGAGAGACGGGCAGCCAGTGCACTCTGACTCTCAACACCACATCAGCCAGGACGGGACCCAACTCCAGGTTGGACTTTTTACTCGGATAACAGCATCTGAACTGATCCAGCTTCATGACTGGTGTCATTATTTTTGTAAACTCTCTTCCTTAGCTTCTCAGCGTCCAGGTGTCAGACATGGCTGGGTATCTGTGTGTTGCTGAGAACAAAGTTGGAACAGTTGAGAAACATTTCAGTCTGACAGTTCAAGGTAAGAAAAGTGCACTAGTGCGTAAAAGAGCTTTACTACCACCTTGGTACATCCAGTTTCCATGTGATGTGAAGGCATAGTAAATGTCTTTGTGATGGATTTTACAACCCGACGGTTGTTTTCCATTTCAGTTCCTCCCAGAGTAAGTGGCCGTAAAGACGAAGAGGTCAGCGTGGTCGAGGGCCACATGGTGTCATTGCTGTGCGATGTCCAAGCATACCCTCCTCCTGAGATCACCTGGACTAAAGATGGGCAGCTCCTGCGGTTCAGTTCTGGTATTCACATTCTGCCAGGTCAGACATTGGTCAAGCAAACATTATTTTTGTCAGGAGCTTGTTCTTGGTGTGAATTTAATAATAGCACAGATATTAAATTTTGTATCATTTTCTTTCATATCAAAGGCGGCCAGATGCTGCAGCTGCCCCGGGCCAGACTAGAAGATGCTGGGCAATATGTGTGCACAGCCACCAACGCTGCAGGCCAGGACCAGAAGAGTATTGTTCTCAGTGTTTATGGTGAGCAGACACATGGTAACCCATCTTCACAATTCAGTCACATATACAGATGATCAAATCTTAAAACACTGTCTGAGCAAAATGAGAAAAAAAAGATTGTTTACTGCAAGCCAGCTGTGGCTGAGGAGAGTCAGGGAGTGAATCATATCATGTCTGAGTGAGATCATGCCCTCTCTCTATGTGCAAAACCATCAGTCCTGCCCAGCCTGAAGCCCCGTCCAAATGCTGAGTCAGACTTGGTGACCCCACAAGTCGGCTCCTCGGTCACACTGAGATGCGAAGCCCAAGGTACTCCTGAGCCGGAGGTCACGTGGTACAAGAACGGGCTGCAGCTGGCGGCAGGGAACGGACTGAAGATGGATCGTCATCAGCTGGAGATAGTTGGAGTTCAGGTCAGGAAAATACATTTTTACATCAAGTGTTGGTCAAAAAACATTAAAAAATTTACACAAAGAGGTTAAATGTAACTTTTAAAAGGATTCAAATTGACTTTAATAGTATGAAACAGACTGAAAAAGAAAGGGAGCACCAGAGATGAAACATCAGCTCTTTCTTTGACCTTTTTGTAGATCACATATTTCATCTCATTAAGAAAGCATGCAACAGTTTTAATGATGATTGAATAAGGAGCATTCTTTTCCTCCCTCATCTCGTGCTTTGGTCCTCAGCTGGCAGATGGAGGCACTTACACCTGCAAAGTATCCAATGTGGCCGGGCAGGTGGACAGGACGTTCAGACTGACGGTTCATGGTGAGGATCTGTCTGCTTTGCTTAAGTTTGAGTCTTAAAAGGAGTTGGAGGAGTTTAAAACTTGGTCATATACCTGTTTCCACAGTTCCACCTGTCCTGGACGGGCCCCTCCGAGAGTCCCTGAACTTCACCCTTGGCTCCCACGTGGCCCTGCTCTGTGAGGCTTCAGGGGTTCCTGTGCCGAGCATCACCTGGCTCAAAGATGGAACTCCGATCGGTAAGAAGCAGCTCCAGTAACAGGCTGCATTTGTTACAGTGAAAGCATGAGTTCATGGCTGTGTGTGCTGTGCAGAGAGCAGTCTGCAGTGGCAGTGGTCAGTTCGAGGGAACAGGCTGGAGCTGGGGCCTCTCACTCTGTCTCATGCTGGGATCTACACCTGTGTGGCCAAAAACAGCGAGGGACAAACACAGAGAGACTACTCACTCACTGTGCAGGGTAAAGAGAAATGAGACAAGTTCAACACAGAATTAAAGACACCCAGCTGAAAAATGACATAATCAACTAAGAGTAATGATTTTCTGCAGCATTTAATCAATAATCTTTGTCCTGCTCAGTTTCCCCTACCATTCTAGACTCTGAACAGCCAACTGATGTGAGTGCACCGCTGGGAGAGGCGCTGACCCTGGAGTGCAGAGCAACAGGAATCCCAGCCCCACGCCTCAGCTGGCTAAAAGACGGAGTGACTTTAGAGGGATCAGACACCCGACACATCAGGTAAGTCCTCAGCATTAATGCCTCTTTTTTTTCAGAGCTTCAAACAAGATTTAAAATATAAACTCTACATTTGAATCATGGTTAATAAAAGTGAATTATTATTATAATAAAAATGGATCTTGCAGAACAGAGGGGTCTAAAAAGAAACACAAAGAGTAGTTTAAAGTCCCTTGCTTAATTTCATCATGAGGAAGTGACAGAGCAGCTGTTTTACAGCTGTTCATGAGTTTAAGTGATCAGTGCAATGAATCAGCCACATACAGCATAGAAAGTGAGTATGAGTGTGTGTGTGTGTGCACTGTGAGAAAATCGTGGGATGATGATGATGATGATAGAACTGAGGTTCAGAAGTGGGATGAAAAATTGTAGTTGGTGGTTTCAAATGAACATAATCGGGTGTCAGTTAAAACGTAATGTGTACTTTTAACCCTGCAGTGTGACTCCTGATGGCAGCACCCTAACATTACTGAGGCTGAGCCCTGAGGATTCTGGGACATACACCTGTTTGGCTGCCAGCCCGGCTGGACAGGAGAGCAAAATCTACACCCTCTTTGTGCTCGGTCAGTTTGGAAGTTATGCTGTGTATGTGTATCTGCATTTTGGTTTCAGTCTGAGTAACTTTTTCTTTGTTTGATTCCACTTGTCACAGACCCACCATCCATCTCTGGAGAGACCACCATCCCCAGAGAGGTGCAGGTCACACAGGACAGTGCTGTCACCCTGGAGTGTCAGGCAGCAGGAAACCCTCCGCCTCAGATCAGCTGGCTGAAGAACGGACACCCAGTGCTCCTCTCCCCTCGTACACGCCTTCTGTCTGGTGATTCTGTGCTGAGGTCAGTTTGGATAGAGAGGCTCAGTGTAAACATTAATAATTTATAAAAAGATCCCATGTTTATAAATGAGGTAATGCTAAGTTTCTGCCTTTTCTCTCAAACAGGATTTCTCCCGTGCAGCTGTCTGACTCTGGTGTTTACACATGCATAGCCCGCAGTCGAGCCGGTCTTGCTGAGCTGAGCTATGACGTCCAGGTCCAAGGTAGACTCTAAAGATACCATCCACTTTCTTTTAGCTCAGTGACACTTTGTGTTTGCACACTGATGGATGTTTGTCTGTGTACGGTCTGCAGTGCCCCCTGGTGTGGATCATGTTGAACCAGTGGAGCCAGTCACAGTGGTTCAAGGATCTTTGGTGACGTTAACTTGTGAAGCACGGGGTGTTCCCCCTCCAACACTGACATGGATGAAAGATGGCCAACCTCTTTCCCTTCACCGAAATCTCCTGCTGGACGGACAGGAGACCAGGCTGCAGCTGCCTGATGTAGCATCTTCAGACGCTGGTCTATACAGCTGCGTGGCAAGCAACCAAGCAGGGAGCAGCACAAAGAGCTTCAACCTCACTGTGCTGGGTAATGCCAAAGTAATCTGTTTATTTCATGTTACTAAATTTAAAATATAGTGTAAACTTCTTGCACAACTGAGACCAAACAATCTGCTTTCTAATACAGAACCCCCAAAGATTTCCAGATCCAGCACTCCAGAGGAGCTGACCATAGCTGTAAACAGTCCACTCGAGCTTGAGTGCACAGCTGTGGGAGTCCCACCTCCCACCCTTAGTTGGCTCAAAGATGGCCACCCCTTGGCTGGAACTGACATTGTTCAGCAGGAAGGACAATTCATCAGGATCAGTAAAGTTCAGGTTAGTTTACTTCTAATGATATCTCTTGAATAAATACTTCACATTTGTGATGAAAAGCATCAATATAAAAAAATGTATGTATGGGAATTTGTCCAAAATGTACATTGTTAAAAAGACAAATACTTGAAAGCAGTAGCCTGCCGTGTCATGAGGAAACCACTCAGATTGATTAAATAATCTCTTTAAAGGTGGAGGATGCTGGTCTGTACACTTGCTTGGCCAGCAGCCTAGCAGGAGAGGATGGACAGAACCACTGGGTCCGAGTCCAAGGTGACACACTCTCACATATTGTTTAACTTTCAGGATATATCTCATTTTCTTCTCTGTCTTTTCCGTCTTCCTTTCTACCCCTGGGACATCATAAATAAAGCGTGGTGAACATTCACAACCTAAAAAACAGACTTTATCGGCTGCAGTTGCATGAAGACATTATATTGAATACACCAAAGTGCATGCAGTATGATGTATACATGGTACTGCAGAAAGGAATTTACCAAAACTTATTCATCAGTGGCAGAATAAAACAAGGCTATTGGTACCTGTTCAACCGCTGGGATTAAAGATTTATGCTCTGATATGAATCATCCAATTTTCTGTCATCATCCTTCCTTTTTGCACCTTGATGACACACACAGCTGAGTCGTAAACTCAGAGCCATTTGAGGATAAACGCACGCTCTATGAGGACATTCTTCTTGAGACTTTCTGAGCATGTGAGCTTTAAGTGTACACACATGATTTTCTAAGTGGCCCCTGATCTGCCCTCAGTGATTATCTGCTCACATGAACATACCTTATCCTAGCTGCTCTGTTTCCAGAGCTGATCTTTTTTATGTTAAAGGTAGGGTCTGTAGGAATTTCCCATACTCGTTAAACACAACACTCAAACTGGGCTCCTCCTCCTTGGCTCAGTGCCAGCAGCAGCGCACACCCTCAGCCTCCGGCTGAAGCTATGTGAACATACTCACCAGCCCAGCAACCACCTGTAGTGTTTCTACGCAAGAGAGACTCGAAGGCCATGCACCTTACTTAGCATGTTGGCACAAGCTAATCACATGTATTTGACACATACCTGGTTAGCAGAAAGCTAACTTGTGTTGCTCTTTGTTCCGAGCTGCTCTCCAAGCTCCTGAAAGCAAGTGAAAGTTGAGCCAAGCTTCACCATCGCTTAGGAAAAAGTTTTATCTGTTTGGTGTTTCGTTTCACTTTGGTTGTGTTTTTCTTCCTCTGTGCTACGTCCACTAATGTTGCTGCTCTGATTAGTGTCTGTACTCACTAATCAACATGTAAAGTCACTTGTGTCCTGGGCGTACCTTTAAAGTTTGTAACACTGCTAGAGCTTGACTGTCATCAAAAAACAATTATTAATTGTGTTTCAGTCCCACCAACCCTCCTTGGCTCTGATGATGTGAGGACGCTGACAGTTCCAGTGAATGGACATCTGACCCTGGAGTGCCTGGCTGATAGTGATCCAGCTCCTAATATAGAGTGGTACAAGGATGAGGCCAAACTGCAGGTATGTCTGTTGGTCAACAAAACTAAAATAAATACAAATGAGTTACTGAAAGCTGTCTCATATGACACAAACTCATCCTCTTGTTGTCTCAGCTGGGTGGACGTATCCAGAGGCTGGCAGGGGGTCAGTACCTGGAGATTCAAGAGGTCAGACCAGAGGATAGTGGACACTACAGCTGTGTGGTCACCAACATAGCAGGAAGCACCAGTCTGTTTTTCACAGTGGAGATTCTCTGTACGTCAGCTCATTCTTTCTAAAGATGATACAGTGCAATACAAAAGATAAGACAAACTGACTACATAATGTAGTGTTTCTTTTTCTGCAGTACCACCAGTGATCAAAGAGGGCAGCACAGTGGTGACTGCACATGTGGGCCAGGATGCAGTTCTACCATGTGAGGTTGAGGGTGACCTTTCTGCTACGGTCATGTGGAGGAAAGATGGTTTTCCTGTGGCACAGGATAACAAGAAGTAAGTCCAAAGACAATGTAGTGTCTCTTTGTGGCTTTACTTTTTCACAAGAGATATAAAAATCCCACCACACTGTGGTCTGTCTGTCTGTTCATTTGTCACTTTGTTTCAGGTACACGTTCTTATCAGAGGGATCCTTGCGTGTACATGGAGTTAAGCTGAGTGATGCAGGTCGCTATTACTGCACTGTGTCTAACCAGGCTGGCTCTGATCACAGAGGAATGGATCTACGGGTGTTTGGTAAACATAGCAAACAAATTTTTGATTCTGGCGCTGCCTTCTTTGCTAATTTAATTAAGTTTCATCACACTTTGTTTCCTGTTTTGATTCAGGCAGTTGTCATACAGTATCTTAGCATTAGAAATTTTTGAAAAGATGCTGCAATGATCAATATGAGTCTGTTCTGTCTCCTGTCAGTGGGTCCTTCCATCAGTCCCGGTCCATTTAATGTGACAGCAACCACAGGGATCAGAGCCGTGCTCAGCTGTGAGGCTACAGGTATTCCTCCACCTACGGTGTCCTGGAAGAGAAATGGCAAACCACTTGATATAAACCAGCAGCCCGGGGCATACAGGTAGGCACAGAGTTGTGACTTGGTTATATTGTGCACACACAGCTCACTCAGCTGTAAAAGCCTTAAAACTGATTTTGCTGTTATATCCAGGTTACTCTCGTCTGGGTCTCTGGTTCTTCTGTCACCATCCACTGAGGAAGAAGGTTACTTTGAGTGCACTGCTGTCAATGATGTTGGGGAGGAGCGCCGGGTCATTGAGGTCTTCCTGCAAGGTAGTGATTGTGATTTTTTTTAAAAACAGTCCATCAAAAAGTTATTTGGGATGATATTATGGATAATCAATTTCCTCCTTTAGTCCCGCCATCCATTGAAGATGATGTCACAACAGTCACAGCTGTGAAGATGTCACCTGTGGTTTTGCCGTGTCATGTACAAGGGCAACCTAAGCCCACCATCACCTGGACGAAGGGAGGAGCCAAACTGGGCTCCAGAGGAGGGACCTACCGTGTCCTCCCCACTGGTAAGACTTATGAGTCTGTGGAGCTTCATGATGTTTTATAACATCAATATAAAGACACAAAAACACTGGTCTATTGAAACTTTAATGCTGAAGGAAGTCAGCATCATTGTTCTCATTTTAATTCAGGAGTGTTGGAGATAACTGCTGCTGTCCCGAGTCATGCTGGCAGGTACACATGCTCAGCTCGCAACCCAGCTGGAGTGGCTCACAAACACATCTCTCTCACTGTGCAAGGTAAGCTGTACCGGGACTGGATGCACAGGGTTTAACAAGTAAACACATTTAACAGCAGATTTGTTCTCCCAGAGCCCCCAGAGATCAGGCCAATGGCAGAGGAAGTGCAAGTGGTGCTGCATCATGGGACAGTTCTGCCCTGTGAGGCACAAGGCCTCCCTAGACCATCCATCACCTGGCAAAGAGAAGGCGTTCCCATAGCAGCAGGTGAATAAATAACACAACTTTCAACACTCACTGTGTAAACAGCTTGTTACCGTGTGGTGGATGCTGCTACTGGAGCTGACTTCAAGTGTTTCATCGGTGAGTAAAGGATACTCACCAAAGCTCACATTTAGCTTCATTACTGAACCACAGGTCACAGGCTGGCTGTGCTCTCAAATGGAGCTCTGAAGTTTTCTCGGGTCACACTCGGTGACGCAGGGACCTACCAGTGTCTGGCAAAGAATGACGCGGGAGTAGCCATCGGCAAGACCAAACTGGTTCTCCAAGGTAACGTGGACTCACAGTTCACAAGAAATAATGCTTTCTATGGAGTCAATTCCTTAAACTGTGCGACAGGTTTAGGTATTTTGTTGTTTTATAAATTAAACTTTCTTGTTTATTTAATGTTTTTCCAGTTCCACCAGTACTGAGTGTGCCCCGAGTGGAGTATACTTCAGTGTTAGGTCAGCCCGTCAGTCTGGAGTGTGTGGCTGATGGGCAACCTCAACCTGAAGTGACCTGGCACAAAGAGAGAAGGCCTTTAGTCGATGGTGCCCATCTACGAATCTTTTCCAACGGAACCTTGGCCATTACTTCTACCCAGCGCAGTGACGCAGGCCTGTACACGTGTACAGCCAAAAACCTTGCCGGCAGAGCCAGCCATGACATGAGGTTGGTGATTCAAGGTGAGTGAAGTGTGCTGTGTTGTGCAACGATGAATACTGCAGGGTAGCATTTACATAATAGTCCCACTCAAAAGATAATGTTGTTTCCAGTTGCACCCATGATTCCTCCATCGCAGACTGAGCTGTCAGTCATTCAAGGATTCCAGGCTCTGCTGCCCTGTGCTGCTCAGGGTTCACCTGAGCCCAGGGTTTCATGGGAAAAGGATGATGTGACTGTGCCCAACCTGCCAGGAAAATTCACCATCCTTCGATCAGGAGAGCTGATCATTGAGCGGGCTGAGGTTGGTACAAGTCTGATCTATTTTACTTACTGTAGTCCAAGCTCCTTTGGTTTACTCTTTACACATGGATAAGCTCTGGTTGCTCCTCTCACACAGCTTGGGGACGCTGGTGTGTTCACATGTGTGGCGACCAATGCAGCTGGGTCTGCGAGACAAGACATCAGACTGTCTATCAACATGAGGCCTGCCTTCAAGGAGCTGCCAGGTGACGTTACCCTCAACAAAGGCCAGAGTCTGGCCCTTTCCTGCCAAGCTCAGGGAACTCCAGCTCCTGTCATCTCCTGGACCATCAACAACGCTCCTTTCCCAGGTGCTGAGTGTCACAGCCAAGCTTCGACTGATGTTTCTGAGTAAACACACTTGTAGTAACCTTTTTTGTTAAAAATGCTGCAGGTGCCACTGTAGACGAGGCCGGCAGAAGCTCCGTGATTGTTGACAACGCGACAATGAGTGATGCTGGGACCTATGTGTGCATAGCAGAAAACAGCGTGGGCTCCATTCGAGCGCTCTCATTTGTCCGTATCAGAGGTCAGCCATTGGTCACAGATGAGTCAGAGCTTTTTATCTAACCTCAGCAGATGCTTGGATAAATTTGTTGATCCTGCACATTCTTGCTGCCTGTCTCCAGAGCCTCCCGTGTTGAAAGGTGAAGCTCACATGTCTCAGACAGTCGTCCAGGGAAGCTCTGCTGTGCTCGACTGCCCAGTCCACGGAGACCCCAGTCCTGTCCTTCGCTGGCTCCGAAATGGAAAAGCACTACTGCACTCCCTCCGGATGCAAACACTTCACAACGGATCCTTGGTCATTTACAGCATCACTGTAAATATATCTCCATTATAGTAGTTTTTTCTTTGTTTTGTTGTATTTCAGGGCAGTGACCCTCTTTCTTGATGAACTATTTCAAACCACGCCGTTCACGTTTGAGTGATCAAGCCCTCACAGTTCCCCACTAACATTACTCATCGTCTGATGTTTGGAAACATGGCAGTATTCATCTTCTCCAGACTCCCCCTGCAGTCCTCTTGTGTGAAGGAACAGTGAGTGACTGTCCTGCAGCGTCCCTCTCACACAAAATCAGATTCACTTCAGACAGAGAGGCTAACAGCATTAGCAGCAGAGGGAGGAGGTGAGCAGAAAGCTGGATGTTCCCAGACTCTGGCCCTATCTCCTCAGGCTGTAACCTTGTTAGTTCTCTAACTGCTGCTGTAATTGCACAGCCTGCAGTTGGGACTTTCTCACAGACGGATGACTGTCCTTCTCACAGAGCAGCCCAATGTGAAATTTCCTCTCCGGGGCCCATAATATCTATTACTGCAAATAATTCAATGGGACAGAGACTGGACAGCCCTTAAGACACTCTAAAGTTTTCTTTGATCAAAAAACTGTATGTGGTCTGAGGCTCATCTGTGTCCTGGAGGTTTGTGGCCTCTTCAAATGAAACTTTTCTGCTCCTCTACCTGTTTGACGCACAGGCTGCAGATGAAGGAGAGTACCAGTGTGTAGCCGAGAGTGAAGCTGGATCAGCTGAGAGGACCATCACACTCAAAGTCCAGAGTAAGAGCTGACATAACTCTAACATACACAGATTCAACATGTGGTGATGTGTACATATTGTTGCTTTTTCATGTCCTTAGTTCTTGAGATTCCTCTGATCTTTCTTTCACACAGTCAATGGAGGCTTCTCTAACTGGGAGGAATGGGGTCCGTGTAGCAGTACCTGTGGACAGGGCTTCCAGGAAAGAATCAGAATGTGCAACAACCCAGAACCAGCTAACGGAGGCCGAGCATGTAGCGGCCCCAGCATTGACTCGAGGAAATGTCAGACTGGTCTGTGTCCAGGTACAAATTTATTCTTCCACTGGCTGATTTCTTTAATGTCACTGCTCCTGAAATCACTCCTGTCAGGTCACAAGGTGCAGTGTGCAGTGTCCTACTGAGGGCTGTTTTGTTCAAGGCAGGAAAAGAAAGGTTACCTTTAAGATATTAGACATATAAAATACATCGATGTTATGGGTATGAATATTACTACAGTATCTTACATTTTTTATTCATAAGAGTAAATCCAATCATGACGACTATCTTCTGTTCTCACTATGTTTTCTTTCTGTTTGATAATGAAAGGAGAAACTCCTCGCAGGACCAGAGGCAGCCTGATCGGCATGGTGAATGAGAGAGAGTTTGGTGTGTCATACCTGGAGGCCAATATCACAGACAATGAGGTGGAGGGGAGCAGCTCTCTGCAGGCACGCCTGGACAACATACCACCAGCTGTGGGTGAGTGAACACGAGTTAGATTGCATGATTTTCTTTTCATAAGACCGGATGTTTTACTGAAACTATACCTAAAAAGAAAAGGCCTCACACCGACTGTAGTGCTTTATGTATAGCAGAATTTGGTTACATTGATATTATAAAGGCCAAAAAATTAACTATTTGAAATGCTGGCTGAACCAGTGGTGGCATTAAAAAGAGAGAAGCCACTTTGACAACTCTTACTAGTGATTTACTCCAGCAT
This sequence comes from Halichoeres trimaculatus, assembly GCF_033239565.1. Lineage (NCBI taxonomy): Eukaryota > Metazoa > Chordata > Actinopteri > Labriformes > Labridae > Halichoeres > Halichoeres trimaculatus. The sequence continues at coordinate 22,431,606 of NW_027437183.1, forward strand.
ATTGACTTCAACTATTCAGGATTTTTGTAATCAGAGATGTTCTCATTTGTAAACACAGTGGCAAACTCTTGCTTTGTCACTGTCCTGGTTGACTGGCAGCTGTAGCAGTAACAGGTCAGTCAAAGGCAAAAATGGGACATTTCTCCCTTAAAACTCCAGAAACTTGTCTTCTTAGTTCCCAAACTTTAGTGTTTCTACAAGGGGAGGTGAAGTGAAGATGCCTTTCCTACAACTGTTTTGAAGTCTGATGCAGGCATCAAATTAAAAATGAGTTAATATTTGTCCTAAAGGAATATTTGGGATTTTTTTTAACATTTTAAATGTTTTTGCAGTTTTCAAAGTTAAATAAAGACTTTCACAGCAAATGTCTTAACTCTACGGAAGCGTATTGTTTCACTTGAAAAAAAAAAAAAACAACTCAGGTTTTTCAGAGTAATTTATTCTTCTGTTTGTTTTTTGTGGTTATTAATTTTGTTTTTCTGATTAATATTTTTTTATTGGTTTGTTTTTTTGTTACAATTATTTCTGTTTTTATGGGTAATTTTTTGTAGTAATTCATTTTGTTTTTCTGATTAATATTTTTTTATTGCTTAGTTTTTTGTTATAATTTTTTTCTGTTTTTCGTGGTAATTTTTTCCTCCTGTTTTTAGGACTATTTTTTTTTCCTCCAACCTGCAGACACTCCCGTGGATGTGTGGTGGCTCCTGTGTCCCGCACGAATCAGAGATCCTGTTCGGGACATATTTGCCTTATCCTTAACTTTCTACCAGCTTTCCAGTGTAGAAGCAATGCATTTTTTAATGCCACTTCTTTGTCTATTTCTTAAGTATTACATTGAACAATAGGCTTATATAAAATATAAGGATAAAGTCAAAAACATAACAAGGGTATCATACCCTGTGTGTGGCTAATACCTTACCTTTACTGACCCGGTACAGACCGGTAGAAAATTAAGGATAAGGCATATAGCCTATGTGCGGGACACAGGGGCCACCACACATCCACAGGAGTGTCTGCAGGTTGGAGGTTCTCACGGAATTTCGAAGTAGCTCGATACTTCAGAAAAACAAATTACTCCTAAAAACAGGAGGAAAAAATTACCACGAAAAACAGAAAAAATTACAAGAAAAAACAAACCAATAAAAAAATATTAATCAGAAAAACAAAATTAATTACCACAAAAAAATACTCATAAAAACAGAAAAATTTATAACAAAAAACAAACCAATAAAAAAATATCAATCAGAAAAACAAAATTAATTACCTCAAAGAACAAACCGAAGAATAAATTACTCTGAAAAACCTTAGTTGTTTTTTTTTCCTTCAAGTGAATGCAATACGCTTCCGTAAAACTCTGATTCAATTCATTTTTTATGGGACCATAAATTGTACAAGTTACAAAGTTCTATTCAAAAGAAATTAAAAGTAGAGTTTGGGATCATTTACTTGTTCAGAAATTACTCACTGATGAACTATAAAGAAGGTGAGACAAAGAGGGTTTTTTTTCTAGTTACTTCAAAGTACACTTCTTTCTCCTCCCTTCACTGGCCATCTAAAATTGGGAATATTTTGGGTTTTCCAGAATCAATTTAACTTTTGAAACTAAGACAAAACTTCCACCTAAGTCTAAACACTGCAGGTTTATCTGTGTTTAGCTCTTTTATTTTGCATGTATTAAGTTTGTTTCAAGGGTATTTAAAGGAAAAAATCTGCAAGAACTTTATTTATAGTATGAAAAATATAGTTTGATTTTCAACAAGAAAAAAATGATGAAATTACTAAAGGTTTGTTCTGTTCTTTTTGCACTCGCAAGATTTTTCATTCCAGGGTCAGTTGTCTACATTTGTGTGGTTGTGTTCCAGGTCCACTGTTGAGGGTGCTGGTTCCTGTGTTTGCTCCTATCTACTGGACCACGGTGCAGCAGAACGGAGAAGCTAGAAATGGCTTCTCCTTCACTCAGGGCCAGTTCAGACAGGAGTCTCAGCTGGAGTTTGAGACTGGTAAATCTTCTTCAGATCTTTATTCTAAATCTCTACGGACATCTGGTCAGTTTGAGTTTAACCAGTTGTTCTTCACCTCAGTTACATGTGGCAGTTGTTACACATAAATCACACATAACACTGCCGCACTTGACAGGAACATTTGTATTGATCATGGTGAGTGCAGTCTTCATAACAAGATTCATGAACACAGGTTTTCTCCTGTAGTTTAGACCCAGACCAGCAGGTGGCACCAATCACTGCTGCAAACATTCATGAGTTTGCTCATGAGACCTTCTTCCAGCAGTCTCCTGATGCTGTTTGGTGTTTCTTCATAGGATGCAATCATGTTGTTTTCTGATCTCTCCAACAGGGGAGGTTCTTCGTCTGACCCACGTAGCCAGAGGCCTGGATTCTGAGGGAGTTTTACTAATAGACATCGTGATTAATGGATTTGTGCCTCCTTCACTGACTTCATCTCATCTGAGCCTTCAGGTGCTTTTTACTGCAGTCCAAACAAACTCAGGACCTGGATCATCTCTCAGTGATTTGTCGACATGCTTCAGATCCTCTCCAGTCTCTCTGACCTGATTTCTTTTGCTTCTCTCAGGATTTCGATGAGTCATACGTGCAGACAGGCCAAGGACAGCTGTACTCGTGGTCCTCGCAGACCCACCAGAGAGAAGGAAACCCCTTGGTGCTACGCTGCAACCACTCTATTATTTATGAGGGCCAGGAGGGACGCCAGGGCCCTCTGCTGCAGCTGCTCAAGGTCTCTGGGCTGAACAGCGTCTACAACATGTTTACCCTCACAGTCGACTTCCACATCACTGCCAGCCTCCTGGTACCAGGTCTGAAGCACAAGATTTAAAACTTCAGCACCACTGCATCATATGGAAAACTAACAGTGAATGTTGAAATAGCCGTAAACTAAATTTTTACTGTTTGCAGATGGATATGAAGACACATGCCCTAAAGGTTTCGATCTTAACACTGCCTCCTACTGTGCTGGTATGCTGCTTTCCATCGTCACGCCTCGTTTATGGCTCACTTTCTTCTAAACATCTGTCAATCTGCCAGATTTGTTTTCATAAATATATATCTTTATACCAGATGAAGACGAGTGTGCTCTCCAGTCCCCCTGCTCCCACTCATGTAACAACATCATGGGAGGATTCTCCTGTTCCTGTCCCTCCGGCTTCACCATCTCTACAGACTCAAACACATGCACCGGTGAGACGGCAGAATCCAACCGCTGGAGCTTTAATTAACTGTTGTAAAATCCACAAAGGAAATGTCGAGTGAAGCAGAAATCTTCATCTGATGAGCAGGCCTCAAACGTGTCTTTCATTTCATCTGATACAGACATCGACGAGTGTTCCCAGAGCTCACATATGTGCCACTACAACCAGCAGTGTGTCAACACGGTGGGTGCGTACCGCTGCCAGGCCAAGTGTGGAACAGGATTCAAACCCAGCATCACAGGAAGCAGCTGTGAAGGCAAGTCACTGGAGCTGCTCTACCTTTCATTTAGAGACACTTTTTGTTTTAAACCTGTTTGATTTCTTTGTTCAGACCCTTTACTTCCTGCAGATCTCAGAGGTATAGAATAGACAGAGACAGATGTGTTGGTTCTGTTACAGATGTGGATGAGTGCCAGGAGTCGGCTCTCTCGCCTTGCCAGCATCAGTGTCTCAACACTCTGGGTTCCTTCCGCTGTATCTGCCACCCTGGATACCAGCTGTCAGGACACCGCTGCATTGGTCAGTTACATAACATGTTGGCTGTGCTTTGTGCTCCTAGAAGCTTTAAAAAGTCATGAAAAATATTGTTGATACAAAAAGGTGTAAGATTCACAAACTATCCAAAGTTGTTAAGAAAAATTCTGTCAAATGTTTAACAATTACCTCGTAGTTTGCACAACAGCTGTTTTTCTGGTCTTTCTCAGACATCAATGAGTGCATGAGGAATGTGTGCCCAGCTCACAAGGAGTGCCAGAACACAGAGGGAGGATACCAGTGTCTTGACAGCTGCCCAGCTGGCATGACCAAAGCAGAGAGTGGAGCCTGTGTTGGTGAGCAGCGTTTATACTTAGAGGAGGCTCTATTTGCAGCACAAATAAAAAATAATTACCTGTTTTATAGGAACACAAGAGGAACTAATTTATTTCACTGATTATCCGTAAGTGTTTGATTTGTGACAGATTATCATGGACTAGTTTGTACGATTAGATTAACCCAGGGGTATGCAACCTTTATTTTGTTTTATCTCACCTGCATTGGAGTCAGTCCTGAGCCACAAAATCAACTTTACATTCACCATAAAGACAACAAGGTGTTAAACATTCAATATATAGATCAAACAAGTTGCATTATTTTATGAGCCAGAAATTATCTGAATTTATGAAATAGCAGTTGAACTTGAATTGCGCTTAAATTTAATAGCATGTATTGATAATACCACTCAACTTATCATTTATTGTTGTTTGCTAATTTTTTGCCACATATCAAGCACTAAATAAATAAATACAGCGATGGGTGTCTTTCAAACTTGAAATGATACGTTGGTATCGGTACTCAATGGTTCCACTTTTCGGTACTTTTGTGCATGTATATGTGGTAATAAATATTAAGTTTAATTTAAATAAATATTTCATGATATTTGAACTTGCAATGCTGTGTTCATGTTTAGCATGGAAAATCACCTTCTCTTCTACTCTTTCACAGCCACAACAATGTGTTTAGGTACTAAAATAGGGTACCGTTTGATTTAACGTGAATCGGTACTTGGTACTACAGATGGAATCTGGTCAGTACCTATAAAAGTACATAATTTGGTAACCATCCCTAATAGTATATCAAGCTGGCAGGGTTTATCATAGATGTGATGCATATTTAACTCAACAAACTGTTAAATCATGATTTATTTTAGTCTCAATGATGTTCATCATCAGTACCCTCTATAAGAAAAATGCAAGTTCTTTATTTCATTAATATATTTTTAAAGCAACACTACAAAGAACTTGAAAAGCCGCAGGTTTCAGAGCCCTGGTTTAACCCATCAGGTGATAACAGGACTGTTGGCAGCTTTTTCAGACCTCTTCAGTGCATTCTGTTTCACAACACTGGATGAGTTTTGGAGAAAAGAAACTGCTGCTTGTCCTTCAAAAAGACTTCTTCTTGAAAGTCATCTGGTTTGTGTGGAAATGAAACAAAAGTCGTCTTCCTTACAGGACAAATTTGAGATCATAGTTTAGGTTTTGCAGTTATATTTTATCAAAGCAATAAAGTATCTGTAGTGTTTTCTGCTGGGTCTGTAGATAAACTTTTTTTAACGGCACATTTTTTTCAGACATCGATGAGTGTCAGGATGGCAGTCACATGTGCCGCTACAGCCAGGTCTGTCAGAACACAATCGGAGGATACGGCTGCGTTTGTCCAAGAGGTTACAGGTCTCAGGGAGTGGGCCTCCCATGCCTGGGTATGTCATCTCCAGTGCTATTTCCTGTGTTCCTGATCAGCAGTGGTACCCTGACATGACTCTTAACTCGTGCACTGTTCCACCTCACAGACATAGACGAGTGTGGGCAGACACCAAGCCCCTGTGCCTTCCAGTGTCGCAATGTGCCTGGCAGCTTCAGGTGCCTGTGTCCTCCTGGCACCGTGCTGCTTGGAGACGGGCGCTCCTGCGCTGGGCTGGAGAGAGGGACTACTTTCACCAACGGTACCAGGATCAGGGCGAGACTCCGCCCACAGCTCGTGTCATCTCTTGGCAGGCCAATCCTGTCACGTTCTCAGGGAGTGTCTCGCACTACCAGACAGAGCTGTCCTGCAGGGTACACCAACAGGGACGGCACGTGTGTTGGTGAGTGTGCATGAATGTGAGGCCAGGGACTAAAGAAGTGAAGTGCTGTATCTAGGATATGAAGCATTAATCAAGGCTTCTCTAAACATTCCTTACACCGATGTTTTCAGATCAGCTCATCCAAGTTTTGACATATTCCCAACTCGTGTTTGTCTTTCTTGTTCAGATGTCGATGAGTGTCTGCTCAGGAAGCCCTGTCAACACATGTGCCGAAACACCATCGGCAGTTTTCAGTGTCAGTGTCCACCTGGATACAAACTCTTAGCCAACGGCAGGAACTGTAAAGGTAAGCTATCATATCTGTACTGGCATGTCTTCCATTAATCCACCACCACAGCTTCCTCACCCCTGTCTGTGTCTAGATATCGATGAATGTGTCGAACAAGGCATCAAATGTGGACACAACCAGATGTGTTTCAACACCAGAGGAGGATATCAGTGCCTGGACACACCCTGCCCTGCCTCCTACCAGAGTGGAAGAAGCCCTGGGTAAATACAGAACTCAAGAGTTTATTATAACAGCATTAAGGGACATATTCAGTGTCAGTGACTTTTTCTGTCCTGTTGACCTTTCAGGACTTGCTACAGGCTGTGCTCCTCTCTAGACTGTGCAGGAGGCTCTCCTCTGCTGCTGCAGTACAAGCTGCTCACACTCCCCTCAGGTATCCCCTCCAACCACAACGTGGTACGACTCTCAGCTTTCTCAGAGTCAGGCGTCCTGCAGGAGCGGACGTCCTTCACCATACTGGAGCAGGAGTCAGAGACGGGTTTTCTGAGCCGACTGTTTGGCATTAAGGATGAGGCTGGCAGAGGGATCATTTACACTCTGCGGCCTCTGGACAGACCAGGACTTGTGCGGCTCAAGGTGCAGGCCACCACTATTTCACCACAGGGACGCATCACTTACCAAAGCATCTTCATCATCTACATCTCCATATCGACGTACCCGTACTGAGACTGTTCCCTGAGGGCTCTACTGATGACTCTGCCTCTCAGAGGCCTCCAGTCCCCAAACCCTGTGACACAGACAGACACAAGACCCACAAAGCTTAGACACGGAAGACAAATAGATGTGGTCAGTGTGCAGATCCAGTGAGGATGTGTTCCAAAGCCTGCGAGTGAAATGATAGCATCCAAAGTGACTTTTTCCAAACCAAATCATTTGGTTCGGTTGCAAAAAGGAAAATTGATTCCACAGGACTGAATCTGAATGAAGTGCCTTCATCTTGAGCTCATGGTTTCTGAATGCATTGGTCCACGTAGATGAAATCTGAATGTGTTGGATGACCATTTGCCGTGTGCCTTATAGATGCATCTTTCGAAACAACACAGAATGTTAAGAAAAAAGTATAATGTCAAACAAGCACAGGGATCTGAATGTTCTGCTGTTTGTCATTTTTTACGTTAGCTTCAAGTGTTTCCTTCCTCTGGGACAGATTTCTCCCCATGTGTTCGCAGCCTGCACTTACAAACAGAAGTCTTTTAACATCTCGAAACTGTACGATGCTCCCCCTCTTATTTATTGAAGTCATTTGAATGCATCACTGGTTTACATCGCCGCCTGTCCCCGGAGGGTTTGAGGTAAGAAGTATCTGCCTGCATTGTTATGACTGTTGTAACAGTGGCGTGTAGGTGGTGACATGTTATGTGTTTTTGTACTCTTTTGTAACATTTTTTATCACATGAGAAAGTGTAAAGGTGCTATTCTGAATGTAGCTTTTTTAGTTTATAATAACAGCTTCCCTGTGTCGGTGATGAAAGTTGTGTTTGTGACAAGAAGGAAAAACAGGAGAGTTATTAAACACTCACCATGTATTTATTTTCTGCATTGGCTAACCTGTTATATCTAGCCTGGAGCCACCTCACTTCACACTGCATTTTGTTTTTCCTCTCTTTAAATATTTGGTGTTCAGCCATTAAACACGTGCATCATACCTCTAAATCCAAGAGGAAAAGGTAATACGAGAACCAAAAAACACAAATCACAGTTTTAAAGTCACTGTGCTTTTTTTTCAAGTCAAAGAATTCCCCCATGTGTGTGAGTGTTCAATAACTGTACAAATAAAAAGGCCAACAATTTTGCTTCTGTCTGTTATTAACAAACTTTATCACCACTGATCGGATCTTATTCCAAACTCTTTTCCTTTTGCATGTGGAAAACTTTGCGCAAACATTCATGATGAAACAAGAAGAAAACGTAAACACTGCGCTTAGAGAATCTGTTTGTCCACAACATTACTGCTGCCTCATTAACTCAGAGAGCAGATGACAATCAGGCTTTGAGATTATTTCTATAGTGGTTCCCTCTGCCTCAAATCTCCAGTAACCCTAAAATGATCCTTTCTACTCAGTAAGAGTGTGTGACAACAAACCAGGGGCCTGGTTGTTTTTAGAAATAGTAAAATAACATTAGTTTTTGACAATAAAAAAGATTTGTCCACCAAATTTTCTCATCCACCTTCGTCCAGATAGACAAAATCATCTATGGCTAGGCCAAAAGATCAATAGTACTGGGTTGATGGATTCGCTGCACTTTCAGCAGGTGATGGCACTTAAAAAAGTTTACACTTGGACCGGTTTATTTGAACAAAAACATTTTGATTGGACTCAGGTGTCCAGATGGATGCTTCACTGTCCAGCTGCCCAAGGACACTCTGACATGTGGACTGGTTACCAAACCAGCGATTCTCTAATTGACATTGAGGCTCACTCTTCTACACAGCCACAGCCGTCTCAAAAGCTGCTCTGGAAAATGATGCATCAGCACTTCAGGGAGCCAAGAAACTGGCCTTGTTAAAATGGTAGAGAATAAGTTTTCAGATCAAACTGGAGAGAAGTTGATGAGAGGCTCAAAGCCTGTCTCAACTCTGCCTGAGGAAGGTTGAGTGTAGCAAATATGGCACCCGATGATGATAAAAGGTTTCAAAGCTTCAGAAATACAGGGTGACATCAGCATTTTATGGAATATGTTTTTTTTTCATTGGCCAGAGCTATAGCTGAGAAGATTAACAACACTCTCGGCTTCTGTGGTAAATATGAAGCTGAATCAGCAGCTAGTTCAAGGAGAGGGTTTTTTGAAGAAGTAGTTTTGGTGCTTTATGCCTTTTACAGAGATGATGGAACAGTGGATGGTGCGGAAGGCAGGGCGAGGGTGAGGGGTGGGGTAGGGGGCTGCCCACGCAAGGGTGGTCTCATGGGGCGCACGGCCTACACCACTATGCTATACCATACAATGTTCTTCACCTGCCTCACTTTCATGGTACAATTAGTTGATTGGCCAAGTTTAGTCGCCTTGGGTCCTCGAGGCACCAAGGACATAAAAACAGATCAAACATCCTTTGTTTACATGGGCTTAAATAACATTTTTCAGTTATGGATGAATGCAGTTGTGAACGGTTTGGGATTTTTAAAAGCATTTCACAACCTTCTATCAGTGTTTTGGGAAACACGGTGGTCTTTCATTATTACATTTTCTCCCATGTTGTTTTGTTCACTCTCATTTGGGTAACATCCAGTCTGTATGTGAGGCAAGAAACCAAAGGGTTAAACACTCCCCTCTGCAGGTAGGGCCAGGTAAGGTTTCCTGTCTTTATAACGCCAGATGTGGGCAATCAGTGCCTCCCTTTGTCTGAATCCTGGTAGCAGTGTGACAGGACTGCTTGTTGTGTGCAGATGCTGGGAAGCTGGTTGCTGATGAATCTCAACTGTTAAGCACCTGGTAGACTTATGTACTGTAAGGAGTTGTGCTCTCCCCCTCTTGTTGAGCCAGAGTAGCCATCTTGTTGGTTTTCCTCAATCAGGGCCAAGATCAAGCAAGATTTAATCGCCAGACTGCTGTTTTGCCTTCCTCTTCCTTGTGCTGCTGTACTCTGCTTCATTCTGCTTGGCTCAATTTAGCCAGGCTTAGCTTTGGTAAGCCAGTCCGTTCAGACTGTTTTTTGTTTGCTTGTTATGATGCTGCACAAGAATTAAATATTTGCTTCTAGGCCAATCCATGTTAGGATTCTAATTTCTTGGAGTAGAGTATTTTCTTTCTTCCTTTCTTTCCACACAACTGACCAGAGTAGCTTATGCTATCTTTTTGTAATACTGGACCAACTGACATTGTCATAATTCTATTTTTTCCCTTAACAGAGGCACAAGCTGTGGGGAGTACCCGTGGGGTTCACCTGGTTGTGCGCGGTGTGGTAGGTCTGGTGGTGGTCACTTGGATGCAGTGTAGGTTTGCAGTGAGTATTACAGTGCCTAATTGCAGTGGGTATTACATGTGCCTAATTGCAGTGAGTATAACAGTGCCTAATTGCAGTGAGTATTACAGTGCCTAATTGCAGTGAGCATTGCAGTGCCTCATTGCAGTGAGTATAACAGTGCCTAATTGCAGTGAGTATAACAGTGCCTAATTGCAGTGAGTATTACAGTGCCTAATTGCAGTGAGTATAACAGTGCCTAATTGTAGTGAATATTACAGTGACTAATTGCAGTATTACAGTGCCTATCTGCAGTGAGTATTACAGTGACTAATTGCAGTGAGTATTACAGTGCCTAATTGCAGTGAGTATTACAGTGCCTAATAGCAGTTAGTATTACTGTGCCTAATTGCAGTGAGTATAACAGTGCCTAATTGCAGTGAGTATTACATTGTCTAATTGCAGTGAGTATAACACTGACTTATTGCAGTGAGTATTACAGTGACTAATTGCAGTGAGTATTACAGTGTCTAATTGCAGTGAGTATAACACTGACTAAGTGCAGTGAGTATAACACTGACTAATTGCAGTGAGTATTACAGTGCCTAATTATAGTGATTATTTACAGTGTTTGAGTTCACTGGGTGCTCACTGTGTGTTCTTGTGGGTTTGCATAGGACCTCCCCTCAGCAACTACCCTGTCAAGGTGTTGTATTTTAATTGGAATTCCTAGCCCCTTTTTAATTAGCTCTAGCATTTTTTTTTACTCATTTTATCAAATCTTTGGAAATAAATCATTGTCCTAACTACCTCGTAGTTAGGACAAGTCCTTTCTGTATTTTAAGTCTAGAATTATAGTAACTTAAACTTATAATAATAAACTTAATTAGTGAATCAAATGCATGTCTCCTGCTTTTCCTTGAACCCCTTAACTTTGTTTGGTGTCAACACATCAAAGAAGGGGCGCTCCCTGGCCCAAGGGTCTATTGAGCCCCTGTTTGTATTTAACGGTGTGTCTGGTCACATGTAGATCAGTTATCTCTGGTGATACCTCTGCTGCTCAGTAGAGGGAGCAAAGATGAGTTTGATTTTAAAAAGAAGAAAGTGATGCTGTTCCCTCAGTACTGGATATTGTTGGTCTCTTTGGTCTTGTTACTGTTTTTGTAGAGCTGCTGGTTGTAATAACTGTCTAAGAGAGGAAATACAGAAGAAACTGAGCTACAGACACACAAAAAAAGTAGATGCAGACATTGTTTGCAAGTACGACCTAATGAAGCCATTATTCAACAGACAAAGCTTTGGTGAACTTACAGATTTGCATCAACTTACTAAGTGTGTTACTACTTTCTCCTTGGATCGTGATTCACAGAGGAGATGAAGATAAACTGACCTATACTGAGCCCAGGCAGAGCGTTTGTGGTTACTTACTTGAGTTTCTGAGAGTGTTTCTGAGTTGGAGAGGGATGCTTCCTCCATCTGTTTTGATGTTCCTGTGATGTGGTCATTAGTTTGAGTGTGATGTCAGGAAGTGTGTGTATTCCTCAGAAATAGTTTATACATTGCACGCTGTGTTTGGGATCACTTGATGTTAGTAGGTCACAAAGTTGCTATGTGAGTCAACTAACCTAATTTTCTTTCCAAATTAAACAATATCTACCTCAAGAATATAATAAATTAAGACAACCACTAATACAAACATTTATTTCAAAGACTGATGAAATCACTGATTTCTTCTTGCTGCAGCAGTCTGAATAGGGTCTAAAGCTAAAAAGGAACAGAGAAAGATTTTCTTCTTCTTTCTACTGACCATGTTTTCATCAAGCTTATTTCTTTAGGCTTCGATTCCTCTGATGCTAATAAAGAAAACCCGTACAACATTTAATGACTCTGAGGAAGAGGACGTAAGTACGGCAGTAAAGCACCTGAACTTGATACATGCTAATAGAACAAGCAATGGTAAGAAATAAATTTAGCATTAAAAAAAGGAACAGGCCGTACTTTCAGGGAACACAGCAGGTCTCCACACCAAGTGGAAGCTGCTCGTTCATTAAGTTTTTATAAAGCTGTACAGATTCCCTGCAACACATGTTATACACTTTAAGGCAGACTACAGGCTGTCCTCCTCTCCCGTAAAACACAAAGTATAAGTGAAAATGAACGCTTCAGGCTGGCCAATGGCTCCCAGGAACATCTCCCCTGCTGCTTTACACAGTCAGGACGTCAGGAGAAACAGGGACTCGCTGAGATCCACACGCTAATGAGCACATCGCCGCTGCTTACTAGCTGGTCTGAGCATCAGAGCTCAGAGTGCTCCCATCATGATTGAGTTAAGTCTGCAAACAAAAGAATTCAGCAGTTTGAAGACTTGTCAAACATCTCTGTGTGCTCCAGAGTTTGAGATCTCTTACAGTAAAGTAGTATGACAATTTTTAATGCTAACTGGTTAGCATTTAACATTTGAACCAGTGTTGTTTAAAAATGTGCAGAAGAAACAATAGATTTCAACTTAACTGGTTTGATTTCTTCCTGTTCCTTCCATCTGTATCATTTCTTGATCATGGTAAATGCCCGGTCTCAAATGAAAAGTAGAGTTAGCAACTGTCTACTGAATGCTGTGAGACGTACAGCTAATAAAGAGTCTGATACTCCCTCAGGAATCCGAAAAACAAAAACAGAGGAAGAGCAAATATTGGATCAACAGTTCGTTGGAAACTAAACAACAGACATATGCATATTTTCCCCCTGCATCTGCTAAATGTGTACGCAAGTTGTTGTCAGACTGAGACAATAACAGGTTTGTAAGGTGATATGTTTATGTTCCATGTGTCCACATTGCTGAAATATGAGCTAATGCTGCTTTAATACTGTTGTGTGGCCTTGATTAGTCCATCAAAATAAAAGTCTGTAAGCAGCAGTATGTCAAAGAGGACTTTTGTTTGGGTGAGGAGTTATTTTCAACAAAAACTTAGATTATGCTGTCATGGAGCAGAGTCCCAGATATAAGTCCCAGTGCTTTCATGGGCGCAAGTCACATACTGAGCTCTGCTGTTCATATCACAAATACAAAGTCCTTACAAATGTGGCACAACTTAAAAGTGAAGGAAACAGGCGTTACAACAGTATAACATTCAAGATAAGATAACATAACATAAGATGAGTTTAAAACAAAACAGGTATAACAAGTACATCTTATATTGTAAATTTTAAGCTTAGGCAAAACTTTGTCCCAAACTATGCATCAGTTCAGTTTTTGAATCAACTTCTTTCACATTTTTTTCTGACGCTACATAAAATATTAGCATTACCAACACAAGCGTATTTTTCCAAACTGGAGTCCAAACTAGTAAGGAAGATGAGTAATGGTCCAGCTTTAGACGTCATCATACCACTGTCTGTAGCTCAGTGTGGGGAGATGAATAATACTTTGATGTGGTGACTGAGAGCTAATGGTGGAAGTGTGTCAGAGGATGTGGAGAACATGTTCAGACCCAACGACTAAAGCCAAGGATAGAGACATTATTGGATTTATGTAAGAGATTAATACAGAAAGTGTCTTAGTGCTATTGTAGACCCCTTTTTACAGGAAATATGGAACGTTTTTGACCACTCAAAGCCCCCAAACACTGCAAGCCACCCTTACCCATCCACACCACACTGACACACTTTAGCCCTGTTTCCACTGAGCAGTCCGGTTTGGATCAGTACAGTCTGGATGCAGATAGCCATGTCAGTTACATAATAGTGTGACGCCGTGCACCCCACTAATAAATCCAACAAAGAAGAAAAACATGACACAGTGAACAAAGAGCAACGATAACAGACACCCAGCAATTCATCTTCTTTGTGATTTCCATGAGGCTCTTTGCAACAAAGCATGATCAAGCTTTGTTTAAGACTGAGACACGAGGAGAAATACAGCAGCTGCTGTAACACAGTAAGTGACAAGTCTTTTGACCAATCAATGGACTGTAGTGTTTCTAGCTCCACCTTCTGGGGTCCGATTGGTATGTTTCCATTGGAAGGGTTCCAAAAAGTGGAACGGTACAGGTTGGTAATTTGGGGACCTGTCCTGGGATTAGTCAATGGAAACACCATAAAATGCGTGCCGTACCAAGACAAACCAAACAGAACCACTTGGAGGAAACAGGGCTTTTGTCATGATACCAGATCCAAGTTTTTGAGTCTGTATCTGATTGACACCTGATACCAGAATCATGTCTGTGTATCTCTACCCCAAAGGATTCTTTTTTTGTGCAACTGCCCACTCACTATACATTAAACTGTTGGTGTTTTTACATCCTGTAACTCAGCCTCTGCCCATACTGTGGTGCAGTTTGTGTTTCCTTTGAGTCACTCTTTTCTCTTGTGTATGATCTGGCTGTTCCTGGCATCACTCTGTGATAAAATTATTTACCCTTGTTCTGAGGTTTTAACCATTCATTGTCCATTATTTAACACAGCCAGGTTGTTGGAGCCATAATTTAGTTTTGTTTTCTTCTTGGTTTCTTTTGTCTGTGGTGTGTTCAAGGACGCAATTTTTTGTTCTGCCATTAGGTGGTGTTTGAGAGGGATTTAAGAAGCCTGAGTTAATGAGCCAGGTGTGTGTGGAATGGGAGGTATACAGTTTTTCAACTTCAATGTAGAGTCTTCCAATAAGACTACATTTTTCCGGTGTGAAGGGAAGAACTTCTCAGATGCGCGTTTAAGTAGTAACGGAAATCGAAACTTGAAAAAACCAATACCATTGTCCTTTGAGCTTTGGATGCCTTGACCCGTTTATTATTCACCCACAAAGAAAACCAATAATCCATTTTAAACAAAAAATCAAAACGTTCAACCATGCTTATTGTAACGGGTGGTGAACGTTTTGTTTTTTTGTTTTAACGTGGATTATTGGTTTTCTTTGTGAGTGAATAATAAACGGGTCAAGGCATCCAAAGCTCAGAGGACAATGGTATTGTTTTTTTCAAGTTTCGATTTCTGTTACTACTTAAACACATGTCTGAGAAGTTCTTCCCTTCACACCGGAAAAATGTAGTCTTATTGGAAGACTCTACACAGGTGATCAGTCAGAAAGCCAGATAATAAGTTATTCAGTGGTTTAAGTCTACCTGTTTGGCTCTGAGTGTGTGTTACGTCACTGGCACTTTTCTAAAATCTTTATCGAGTTAAATATCACTCGTTAGAATAAAACAGTAACCTGTTTATATTTGCCTGTTATATTGGCTGTTCCATAAAGAAATACACAGGTCTCATCTAGTACATGTGCTTGGATAAACCTCAGCCCTCACCTTAAATCACACAGGACAAAGGTCACCTGATGCCAGAAATGCAAATGTAATCAGTCAGCACGCCGCAGTGACTGCCTGAACATAAAGATGCTGGCAGCATGTTTAAAAACCATTAAAAGAATTTTCTAGCACACACTTTGTCAACATAACACTCTGGTGGAGACAAATTTATGAAAGTGAACTACATTTTCCAGATGACATATTAAATTTCTCGCTTCATATGCTTGAACTGCCAATAAACGTGACAATCAACGCAGGTCTGCGGAGCGTTTCTTAACCACAGGATTAGCCGGCGCCCTGCAGGGATTGCTTTAGCATGGAGGAAAAGGATGCTGTGGTAATATTTACTTGTCACCATAGCAGCGGTGAAACATACATGTACAGTAATCTTTAAAAGTAGGTCAGTGAAAGAAAATCTAAGTGTGGAATAATGCAGACATGACACAGGGGGATCATTTGGGCTAATTTGTGCATTAGAAAGCAAAAAGGTTATTTATAATACACGTGCACTGACTTTTCACTGTTCTGTTCTCTGTTGTATTTATGTTTTCTGGCATATTGTTAAAGACAACTTTAATAGAAACTGATTTCTAGGGCAGACGTGCATGAGCTCATGGAGATCTGCATTAAATAGTGATCACGTGCTCAGAGCTGTCATGCCTCTCAGTGGGGTCATAAAAAAGCGTGCACACTGTGTGGTACACTCCTTGACATCAGTCTTTTCAGCCACCTTGACAATATTTCCTGCAAACGTAAGGGAACAGCTTGCCAAGAACATCAATGAGTTTTTGGACCAGTCTTTGCCGTTTACAGGCCTGTAGAAGTCTTCATATGGCCGTTAGCGGAATTTGCAGCCAATGATATCATCACAAAAGTGTTGCAGGGACAGTCACGCTCCACCAACCACCCACAGAGCTCCTTCATCCTAACACTGGCCCGAGGGGATTACAAAACACCACCAGCTTTTCGATATCTTGAAACACATTCATGTGTTCTAAACATGTTGGTGGGATGAAGCTGTTGTGTGAGTGCAAGCGCCTGTGTGACTTCTAATGTGGGCCAGACGCTGACTTCATTGCCACAAAGCTTACCACAGTAGTTCCATCCATCCTGCTTCCCAACCCGCCGCCTGGGCTCCGCTTCCTACTATTACTCCCCGAGCTGCAGATGGAGAGGAGAACGAGAGACTGGAATCAAATCCTCGCATTTCGTATTCACCGATGGAAAGAGGTACAAAGACCACCGGGTGGATGAAAGTCTCAGAGCTACCGTTTTGGGTTTAATTTCACATTCGAATTCAATCCACAACAGGCCGGGCGTTGCAACAGCACCACGGACGCCAGATTTTCTTGTTCCCTGCACTCACATTTTTTCCAAGCTAAATGACTTTCCAGGCTTGAATAATAAAAACTATTATATAAGCACTTCTAGAAAAGGTCCAGGCAAATTAAAATGAGACAGTCAGCAAACTGGTAGTAGCAGCTTGGAGTAAATACTGAACTGTGCTGAATAAGGCATCCATTATTTAGTAACCACTGTTCAAACTGAGAATTACAGTAAGACCTAATGCTAAATGGAAGTATTAACACCATTTAAAGCTGCTATAATCAAATTAGAAAAGGCCCTATTGGCTAACAGTGGCGTCTAAAAGGTTGGGCTAAGTGATAAATAGAGGATTAATACACAAATCTGTAAATTCCCTCTGTTCCACAGAGCCTCCGTGTCTCTCAGCTCTTTGTTTTCATATTTAAACTCCATCTATCTTTTCTATTTTCACCTGTGTTTAAAACATTGTAATCAGTAGCTGTTAGCAGCAAAGTAGCTTCAAAAACAACTGCAACCTGGCTGCCCAAAAGGAAAGAGAGGCCTGAGTGTAATGTTTTAGAATTGTTCAATACTCTTGAGATAATATAATGGAGGTGTGTCAAAAACAGTGGTATGGCAATGTTGATATTTTTGTTTAAGTGAGTTGGAAATACAATACCTCCACAACAGTAGGTGGCGCCGAAGAGCTACTCCACTGTATGTTGCCCATAAACTGTATAAAAATCTCAAAGGATATTCAAAATATTTTATTCCTAAACTTATTGATGTGGGTTTTGACAGCGTATCAATGATTTTTCTCTATTATTTGGGTCAGTTAGTTTAAAACCAATTCAAGATTTTTCAGTGTAGTAGACTGATACAGTAATAATCATAGTCATGTTTAGAGAATATTAGACTTTTTCTATAGGTAACGTTGGTTACACCCATAGACTGTATATACAGTGGACAGCGTAGCTCCGCCATTTATCATTGTACGGTTTTAAAGCCAAAATACCCCCCTCTCAGGCACCACCATTGTAGCAGACCTGCAGCCAGTCTGCGCAGTAGAGACAATGAGGGATTCTGGGAGAATCTGAGTGGAGCTGAGTGACAAAAATTATAATTATTTTTTTTCTTTCGAGAGTCTAATCACTTCTTGACTCTACCTCCCGACATATTTTACGATCCCCGAAAAAAATACACGGGAATGGCAGCTGTCAATCATCGTTAAATGTTACGTAAAACCTAATTTTTATCCTCGTATGACTGAGAACAAAACTTTTTAGAAAAAAGAGGATTTGAATACAAGAAAGCCAAATAATATCTTCAAATCACAACAACAATTGGACGTGAGAAACATTTCTACGAGGTGTAGTAATAATTTAAAGTTTAACCACAGCCCATCTGGAATGGCTGGAAAGCTGGATTTTTTAACCTATACTGCAGGCAGCCACCAGGGGGAGCAGTTTTTGTGGAGACCTCACTTCAAGCCGAGCAAGTTGACGTCCATTTTTTTTTTTTTTTTAACAGTCTATGGTTACACCACATGACATTTATCAGTTTCACCAACTGACCACATCTTTCAAATGATATTTTTTTTTTCAGCATAAATGTCACAGTAGTTAAAGTGACAAACTTGACACACTTTATTTTTTCAAATTAAGTGTATGTATGGAATACGGCATCTGACTTTCTTTATTTCAACCACAATAAAATACAAAAGTTGTTTTAAATCAAATAGTTAACTGGGTAGAATATCACAATATATAACAATATTGTGATATTGTGGTATTATTGTATAGTGACCCAAGTATCGTGAAGTGTATCATAGCATGAGGTTCTTGCCAATACTAACCCCTATAGTATACACGAATTAAACAGATCAAAGTGCTTTGAGTCAGTTTTGCTTTTCTGTTGCTCAGCATGTCTGACGCACTACCTTTGTTTGTAAATCTCTCTCTCTCTATTAAATCATAAACTATATTAAAACCTCTGAGGGGTTGTTCCTCTGGGACAAAAATGGGATGACCAAACCACCTCCAGATGAGTCTTTTACATGATTTTATCTTTATCTTGTTCTACAGAATATTGATATTTGTGATAAAGCACTGTAGTTTTGGGTGGGGGGTTCAGAATTTGGTCACCTCAGACAGCAATGTTTTCATCAACTCTCTTTCAATAATTCTCTCCATGTATTAAGGTGCAAGTTACACTGTAGTAGCAGTATTCTTTGAGATTAGGGCTGGCTGCAGAAACAACTAGAAACCACAGACACACTTGGTCACAAAGCCCATCTGAACAAACACCACCCAAAAAAATGTACAATTCATTGTTTTGGTCTAAGCAAATTTTTTCTCTGTTTACACATTGTATGGGGGATTCACCTATTTTCTTTTTTTATAACTCAATGTTAAAACTCTTGGCGTGAACATGCAAAAAGCAGAGGCAGGGCTAAATGTTAGGGGAAAGGATGTATTGGGATTAAGTCTCATTTTGAAGGGTTAGTAGTGGCATGATGAGCGTAAAAAACAGCAAGTACACTGACACATTTTCTCCTTATTCATTGCATCTTTATGTTACCAACCTACAGTATCACTGATGATACAACCTATCATATTGATAATATTTGTATGATAATATTTATAATCATACTGGTTTAAACAGAATTCAACAAGAAAGTATTTAGCATTTAATCAAGCTGATTCTCTCCTCAGAGGGTGGTGGAGAACAAAAATGGGACAAAAATAAAGACTAAAGAAAGAAAGACAAAAAGAAAGACAACATCAAATGCTTGGTTTCTCTTTGTGTGGGTGAGTGAATATTTAAAAAGTCATCCATCTAATCTGAAATATATGCCAGTGTTTGTGTTTTTTTCTGTTCAAATCATCAGAAAATCAGTGCTTTGTCTCTCAACAGCCATGTTTAACCTGTTAAGAGGGAGCGCATTTGTTGCCCCCTTAGGATATTTAGTGTCCGCTCCATAAGTGAGGCCTCCATGACCCAGACCTGCTGTTGTCCACTAATCACTGCTGAGATTTACTGCAGCTAACGGTCAGACCTGCTCTGGTGATTACTCCCAGACACAACCACAACAAATTACATGCTTTCTCACGCCACTGATAAAGCATTAAAGCTACGTGAAAATACCAGCGTGGCCAAAATGAGACGACGTCCTCCAACAGATTCACCGCTGCCTCAGGGTGTACGAGTTAATGTTAAAAAAAACAGCAGCATCTAGGAGAAGAGGGTTAAAATACAGGATCACTTATTAGGTTACAGGGCTAAAATATTTTTCCTAGTATTATGGAAGAATATAATAGAAGCTCTGTTAAATTCTGCTTGAGAATGAACATGGATCATGTATGCAGAATTGAGAAAACATGTTTGGAACCTGACAACAAGGAAACCAAACCACGCTTGTGTTCCCTGTTTTCAACCAGATGCCCCACCACTCCACGTCTGTAATCAAACAGTCGTAAAAAGACTTTTTAAAGTTCAAGTTGTTCTTTTTGAGTGTTTCTGACAGCTGTTCTCCAATCTGCAGGCGTTTCACAGACCAGTGTTTTGTCAACTCTGAAAGTTAAGCGTTAATGCACAAATACCTTCATACAGTACAAATACCAGCAAGTCCAAACTGGCAGAGTTCAACCCTCCTAACACCTCATTCAAGGGCCTGGAAAGGGATGAGATGGAAATATCATCGTCATAAATAGCTTTGCAAACGCCGAGGTAAAGGCAAAGCCAAAAACAGCCTGCAACTGTCTTGATCCTCCCACACAGCGGCTATGGTTTAACTGTGGTCATGACTTTGAATGACCTGTTGCATAATGATTCGAGGAAAAATCAACACTCGTCATTGGGAGGCTACATTTTAGATGATTTGACAGCACTTTTAAATCATTTAAGACAGGCAGTCCTGTTTCCAGGAGTAACAGATGTAAAATGTATCAGTATCATTCAAAAATAAGATTCATAAGATGGTTCATGAATCCTTTTAGATATCGCCTAGAGAACCAACAGTTGCATCTGTAACTCATTACTCCCTGCCCCTCATTCGAGGTCAGACACAATCAGATATTTGACAGATCTGTACAGACAACAGAGGGTACAGTGCAGGCTGACATCACCGGATATATAACTGCAAACAGTACAAGGAAAAGAAAGGAGCTTTACAGTGACAGTAAAAGGAGTCCAATAAAGGCTGTTTCCACCACTTCTAAGAGGCAGTTTTCAGCAACACTTTTGGTTCCCTTCAAGACATCATCCCACGCTGTGAGATTTGTTTGTCTTGGCAGAATCCTCATTTAGTCATAAGCAGTCAAAGATCCACATTTTCAGCTTTGGCTCAGATTGACGGTTTACGAGTGTCTAGGATGTGTTGGATCAGAGTTTTTCTTTCTTCCTGGGATTGGCGCTGAGCTGGTGGCTGACTTCCAGAGAGACGCGACCTCCAGCGGTGTGACCTCAGGAAATGGGGTTGGTACAGGGAGGGTCTGACAGCCATCCATCACATTGGTGCCCTGGGACCATTGCAGAGCACAGCTCCGGCGTGATCTCTGGCTTTTCTCTCTCTGCATGGACCGTTTCACACTTCTTGAAATCCAATACACGCTTATATTTAGCTCGTCCTTGCAACATTTTACAACTCAGACAGAGCCAACAAATGCCAATGGCTTTAATATGAGGCATAACAATTTGTGGCTGTTGTATAAAATACTCCAGCCCATAGCAACCAACTGTTACTGCTTTGCTTTGCTGCATCGATGTTGTTGCAAATAACCAGGGGTGGCACATCCAGTGACCACAGAGATAGATGACTAAAAAAGAATGATAAATGGAAGTCAGCTGTGGATAATAAATCAGGACACTCAGTGCTGGAATTTTATGTTTTAAAGAGGGAGTTAATATAGCTCCGGCCTGAACCCTTTCATCACCTCTGTCATATATTAGTGTCAGCTCAACATAAGTAGGAACAAGAAAATCTCCTGAAATAGACACGTTCTCTATCATTCATGTTTTTTTTTTTTTATCAGGACACAATGCATTATCCTCTTACACATATCCAAACTCTGCACGTTCCTGTTGCCCTGCTCAATGAGTAGCCACAGGAGCAGCTGAGGATCAAGCACTTAGGTGAATTACACATGTGGTATGAAGAGGCTTTGATCTACCAGACTTTTCATGTCTACTGATCAAATCTAAACCCTAATATTTGGCTCTGGAGCATTCTTCCAAAACAGCTATTATCACAATTGGGCTGCAGTGCAGGTCCAGGGCACACACTCAGTCATTACGGGTATTACTTTGGCAAGTAGAAGGCAAGAATAAAGCAGCAAGGGTCAACAAAGAGCAAACTGAGACTCTTGTGTCCTGCCACTCTGTGGACTCTGATTTTTTTTTTTTGCTGCAGACACCAGATGTCTTTCATTTCATAAATTGATTTCACATGACGTAGAGATAGTAAAGTTATCAAAAGGGCTCGCTTCTCCAGTGTTTTTATTTCACCCTCCATCCTCAATAAGATCACACAGCTGTGACTGCCTTGCTTTAATGAATCCTAAACATTTGTCTTCTTTGAGCCTGATAGTGGGAAAGTGTCTCTGTCATCTCCGTGTTACAGTAAAAAATGCGACCTGGTAAACTGGAGACCTACAGCTGATTGTGTCAGCATATGTCAAATCTATAAAAGCTGTCGAAACACAATCTTTTCGAGGATATATCCTAGTTTGGTTTTATATAAACGGTGTTTAACAAATCTCTTGGACCACCACCTGGTGTGATGTGTTTACCTCTGCTGCCCTCAATTAAGAGTGAATTTATGAATAAAAAAATATTGTTCATGTTTATGTCATGGTTAATTCACCAGGATGTGTAAGCTCTTTCATTAAAGCTGTGTATT
Organism: Halichoeres trimaculatus; assembly: GCF_033239565.1. Classification (NCBI taxonomy): domain Eukaryota; kingdom Metazoa; phylum Chordata; class Actinopteri; order Labriformes; family Labridae; genus Halichoeres; species Halichoeres trimaculatus. Next base: position 22,454,131 of record NW_027437183.1, read on the forward strand.
TAAAGGGACTGTGAGGACCATCAGTTTGAAGTGGGATGCTGTGGCCAGAATCAAGCGCGGACTGCCATGACATGACTCTTAACTACGCGTGTTTTTTTTTCTTACCATGAATGAATGGAGGGCAGATCTTTTTTTTAACACTACTTTTCTTTGTTCAAGACAACTTTTTACCAGACACAATGTGACGGGTGAAGTATTTATCAACAGTTATCTCTGTTGTTTGAAATGTGACACCAAGCAAAAGTTGTAAGTTTGTACCGTAGTTTACTAGCTGGCTATGTTAGCCCTACTCTTAGCCTGGTGCTCTGAGATGTGTCCGTAATGTGAAACGTTGGTAAATCCTGGTTATTTCCTGTCAGTCATCTACCAAGCAGAGCTAACGTAACCTCACTCTTCATTTTATTGATAGACTCTCAAATTTGAACAGACCTCTGCAGAATAACTGCTGCATGTGAGTGTGAATTAACATCATCACAGTTTAGCCCCTGTGTTATAGAGTGATACAACCCAAGCTGAAGGCTAATTAGCCATTAGCTCATGCTCTTTTACTCCCCTGTTTAGCTTTCTTCTGCTCTTGTGCCCTTTTTCTTTTCACCAGTCTAGTTTCAGTGTCCACCATCACAACAAAATGAATCCAGGAAATTGCTTTCACTAGAGAAAAACACAGATCTCTCTTCTCTCTACTAAACTTTGTCAGCTTACATGGTGTTGTAATAGAGGCTTAGACATGCTGTAAACAATCTGGTCCTTTCCAACCCGATCAGGAAGCTTATTTTTTACGATCAGGCATATATTTGGGAGTGAGGCCTTTAATTTTAAACTATAAAAACTGTTGTTATCCATGAACTTTTAAATTTACTGTTTTACAAAAAAAGCAGAAAAAATAATAAAGGACATTATTATAATTTTTAATTGAAAAATTACAGTTGGTGACCTTATTTTTTAGAATAGAACTTCATTTCCTTGTTTTCATGATGGTTGGTCTAATAAGTTTGTAAAGCACTATATGTGTCAAAATATCCTCAAATTAGTGATCAATAATTATTTAAATCCATTTTAGAGGGATGCATCATGCAGCAAGTTGTCAATCAATGGGCACTCAAGATGAAACACTGCTTGATCTTTGCTATCTTTATCTGTAGACAGAAGAGCAAGCCAGTGTTTTATTGGTCAGAGCTGTTTCACCAAGAGCCAAAAGTTCCTGGACCTTCAGGCTGGTGGTCCACTTCAAATGATACCTGTTACATATCTTTACAATGGCTCAACTCCTATGCTATCAAGACAGCTGGAGAGCTTTGAAAAAAAGAAAAAACTCTTGTGAGGATATAAAAAACAGCCTACAGAGGTTGATTTAATTTGTTGTCATATAGTATAGTGAAGACAGTTCTTGTAACCATACCAGTGTGATTTCAGTCCTTTTTTTTCACTTTGACATGTTTCACATAAACTATAGAAGAGTCATGTGATGTTGTGATTGGCTGTGGAGGAAGACTGCAGGAAGTTTGTGGTTCAAACACGTCGAGGTAAGAAAAAATAAATAACTCACAGTGTTCTGATTACAAGGCCAGTCTTACTATAACAAAACCAAGTAGTTTGGAATTATAAGAAAACTGTCAGTCAGACATTGTATGCCTGTTTGGATAATACGCACTTCCTCTTATAATTTCCAGCAGGTTTTATTAAATGGATGACACATCTCTGTACACTGCAGGACTGCAAACTACATTTTTTTAATGAGAAAAAAACAGCCTATGTCCTTTAAGAAGGCAAACCCTGGATAATCACTGTTTCTTATTCTGCTCTTTAGTGAAAACTAAACACAGTTGTACAGTGAATCATATCACAGCCAAGCAGATTAGTATGCAGCCCAGCTGTTTTATTTCACTGAGCATCATATGACTGACAGACATGAATGTTTCTGTAAAACCTGATACTCAGCTGTTTTAGACAAGGCTCATTGTACACTTCACTCCACAAGTCCATGTCTAAATTTTACTACTCATCACTGCCTTTCACTTCTGAAGGCTTCTCACTGGCTTCCCCTTCTACAGTAACATAATACACACCTTGAGTGCTTGCACAAGCCCAGTTCTTTTACAAGCTCCATGCTGGTTAGCAGCGCTCCTTTGCTCCAGTCAGGCTGAGAAACTTAAGCTGCTTCTCTGTATGTTTAAGAAATGGAAAGTTTCAGGTGTAAAACTCAACAAACAGGTCAAGTATTATGACCTGACTTTTACTTTACTCTGTGGGACATTCCTACAAAATGACTTCATAGGGGACAGCAGGCCTGGAAAGCAATAAAATGCGTCTCGGTGGAGATGGCTTTTCCATCGGCTCTGCGGCCTCATTGTTCAGGGCTGCAGCTCAAAACCTGCAGTCCAGGACCCCCTGACAGCAGCTTCAAGGACAGAGGGACGAGGTTGTTGCAACCTAAACTACCGGGGTATAAACCTTTACATCTCAAATTCTTACTGCTGCAACAGTCTGTACGGCTAATTTTATAGCTGCTGGACAAAAGAGGAGCCAGTCCTGGAAGAAAAGGGGACGCAGGAAACGCTACAATTACTCACAAAACATCTGTTTTTATACTTTAGATACCTTTGTCAGACACAAGCAGTGAAACTACAACAGAAGCCACCAAGACTGACACTGGAGATAAATTCTGGTTTATGTAACAATAATTCTGGTACCAGACTTTGTTTTTCACAAGCAACAAATCACAGAATATCTCCATCTCCTTAAATCCCCCAATAAGACTTCAGCACGACATGCCAAACTGTCTCTTGTGTTAGCTTTCTTTTACAAAGGATGGTTCTTAGAAATGGACCTCATGCTTTCCTTCAAACTATTTGAAACATATAGTGAATTTAGTTTCTATAAAGAGCTGGAAACAGTTTTTTAAATGCCTTTCTCAGTGCATAAAATAAATAATGATTCATTTGTGTCTTGACGCTGATAGTCAGTGCAGCGCTTCTACTTAAGGGTTGATGGCACACGTCCAGCATGACCTTTTAATTTGCTGTCAGAAGTTTAGAGGATGCGTACTTTGGATGTCTTCCAGAGGAACTAACTCTTGAGCCTCAGCACAACAAGAACCAATCTAAACATTCAAGGTTACATGTTCACGTAACACTCAGCACTTTACCACACACAGTTTACATCATCTGAGCCCACTTCACTGAACAGACAGACAGCATAATAACGTCTGTCTGGGGCTCTGGCCCTCTGATGGTAACGCTCTGCCTGGCCAGTGGAAATAGCTGACACAATATTGGCAAAACTTTCAAAACTAAAATACTGGCTCCAGGTACGTTTGGTAACTGTGGTTCCTCGCTCTCAATGTACGGCATTGAGGCAGAGAGGTAACGTTATATAAGCTTAATGCTCAGCATTAAAAATAATCAGGAGGCTTTTCCTGTGGTTGAATTACCCGATGATTAATAGACTGTTTCCTTCTATCTTGCAAAACAGGGCTGTGATCAAGTACAGCATCGTCCATAAACAGCCACGCAAGAGAGCAATTCACTGAATTCATGCAGAACAATAAAGCTTTTGAGACGCACTTGGTGAAACGCTGCCTTGAGTTCATACAGGTAAGGGTGCAAGAGCAGGTCTCTTGGAAAGAAATGTGCCTCATTGAGCTGGAGGAGCAGCTGAAGTCGTAAAGTTTTACTTAGCAGACAATTCAATCGACAGGCACCCTATTGTTCCAAAGGGAAACTGGCTCCCAGATTTGCAAAGGGGAACTAATAAAAGGTTTCATTTGATTGCTGGTGCTGGATGAAAGGAACTTTTTTTTAGTGGTTTCAGTAGGAACTTTTTGCCCAAGTGTCAAGTTCTTCACAATGACAAGCGACAGTTACAATGATCTGTCAAATGTAGATTGATTATGACTACCAGCTCTGTCATGAGGAGGAAATTAAACACTTGACACCCTTCAGTTTACACTCATCTGCAAAGGAGTCATTGGCACAGGGATACTACAGTGATCAGGGGGCATACTTCTGAATCAACTGTGGTTTCACATTTTTCCTTACACTGAAGAATGTGTGTGCCTCCAGAAGGGAAGGATGGGGAAAATAAGCATATGTTTCAGGTCTTGATTTAAATGACTGCCAATGATCCGTTTCTCTTTGAATAAATTCCAGATATGACATAAAGTTTTGTCTATGCATTGGGTCATTTCAGTTCAAATGATGCTCCAACCAAAACAGAGTCTGAGGGTCATCCTCTTTAATAATCGTCACAGCGACCAAAGAAGAAAAAGTAAGAGACAAGGCAAAAATGTTTCCAAGGAAAGCTTCCAAACCAAACACAGAGAGATTGCTGGTGTCCACAGTAGGAGCACAGGACTGGCTGTCTGCTGCAGTCTGACCCTTCAGTACAAAGAGTCTGCAGACACTCAGCCAACTCATGAGCTCAACACTGGCCTGAGAAGGCAGCCCGGTCTGAGAGGATACTAAGTGTACACATGTGTTTGTTCAGAAGTGTGGGCTTATTAAACCTGTCTCGTTTTCTGATGTGGTCCAGGAAATGCCTCACTGCTCCACTTAAGCCATGTTTAGGTTCTAGCAATAAACATTTTGTAGCCAGATTTCTCCAAGCTATAAGACTCATGGTATAGGAGGCTTAATAAAGGGATCTGAGAGCATGTGCTAATTATCAGCCATAAAACTTTGGATTACGTCAGTGCAAGTTGTTTAACCTTATAAAAGGCTTTCACCGTTTCTTTATCAGTAGCACAATTTTCTTGGAGCGTGTTGATACAAAACAACTTGTCAAGTCTCAACCAGAAGATAGTTTTCCTCATAACCGACCTGTGAAGAGTGGAAAAAACGCTCCAGTTGGCAGCTTAACTCAGGCGCAACACGACTGGCAACCCATTATCTCATGCAGTGGAAAAAGTAATTCCCCTTCTGTGGTTCCTCTGGTTTCTCCTGTGAAATTGGGGTCTGACTTTGGAGTAAGGGCAAAGGAGCACGCTTTAATCTGGAAAATATTACTGAGGGTGGAAGAACATGGGAAACAATAACACTAGAAGGATTCCTCTTCCATCCTCTGGGCTCTATGATTTAGAGATATGCTTCAGTCTGCAATTTCAGCTCACCACAACTACCCGCCTGGCCCCCGTCTTTTAATACTCTTTTTCCACCTCCCTCCAAAGCGGGCTTTTGTCTTGGTCAACCCGTGAAGCAGAATGACTGGAAAGCAGCTCAGGAAATCCCTCAGGTAGCACTACGGGTAGTTTGTCTGCACTACAATTAGTTGGCTTTGCTCCAGATCATTTAAAGGACAAATATTTATCCAGCTTTGAGCTTTCAGGCGACTCTTCCATCCTCTATTCTGTTGTAAAAGATGACAGTAGTGTGTTATGAGGTCTTGACGCTCAGCGTGGAAAACTTCCCGTGTTCAGTCAAGGACTTCCTCTTCACACATGGAGAAGTAATCAAAGCACAGAGGCAAATGGTGCAAGCACGTCTTCCTTTAAAGCAGAATGATTCCCTTCTGTTTTTGACATTGAGACAGTCACAGCCTTCCGGCTGCTGATTAACTGCTGTTTTCACAGAGGAAACCATAACAACTGATTTGTATGCTGTTGTCTCACAAAAATCACCACAGGGATAGTAAACGGAAAACCTAATCTACACTTGCTTCCTGCTGGGATGAGTAGTGGAACATACCTCATAAAAGTACAACAATTAAGACAAAGGAGAGAAGATGAGGCACTTAACAGCTGAAGAATCAAAACAGTGTTTAGTAGTATTAGTAATGATATATTTGGATACCTAAATGATATTTAAAACCTTCAGAGGGCACATTTAAAAAACCAGAGTTCACTATGTGTTTTGATTTATGAGCAAAATTGAAAAAAAGTCCTATATTAAGATTAATCCAGCCTACATGAGTCCAGCCAGCATCAAAACCCAGGCAATACAAGCACCTGGCAAAATGCATTCATGAAGGTTGATAAAAGATTTAACTGAGGTGATTTGGGTAGAAAATCTGCATTAAAGGAAAGTGCTAACACTCTTGCCTGACCCCAGTTTTGGGGTCAGAGCTATTTTGACAAGCTACTGCTCACTAAAAAGTGGCAGAAAAGTCATCAAACACAAGCTCAGCTGCTTATTTGAACAAGAAAAGATCCAAGACAAACAGTCTGCAGCTTTTAAGTATAGCTGCTCAGGCTGTGTGGTCTGTTTCCATCTATGAGACCATATTGTTCCCCATAAAGAATCCTGCGTACTTTCTTCTAATGTAAACTGAACACATAAACCAAGGCAAGAGGGAGAGATTTTAAAAAAAAGTTATTGATTATATAACTGTACAGTTTTACAGTTTAAAAGCAGTGGTTAAAAACAAGGCGTTGTTCGTACAGAAAGTGATACTAAACTGACTTGATGTTCTTGTGTTCTTTACGTTCATTTATTAGAGAAAGGGAGTTCTTTAAACATAAAAAACATCACTGTTCTGAGTCAAATATAAAAAAATAGTTGATCAAGAAGTAAACTTAGCATGACGCCAAACTGAGAAGTATATCTTAAGCCTGACTCGTGGCAACACTAAAAAGCAGTATGATGATTTTTTAAGCTTGACGGCAGGGTCTGCAGGATTTTCCTAGAAAATAAAATGTCAACTTTTACAGGAATAATCCTGTTCAATTGTCACTTCTGGGCCTCTATACATGTGTGTCAGTGTCTGCCTCAACCCTCTTTTCAGCCTGTATGATGATGTTTTGGTTGTTTCACAACATTTCTGGGCAGAGAGTAGCCGGGGTTACCTCAGCCAATCCCAGTACGTCCAGTGTGCAAGTGGCTTTGTATGTTAATAATAGCACGTAGCTATACTGAGCAGCTATGATAGCAGGTGCAACAAAGAGAGAGAAAGACAACCAAAGTGAAACAGACGCCAAACAGATAAAGCTTTTCTTAAACAAGGATGAGAATTGACTCGACTTTCACTAGCTTTCGGTAACTTGGAGAGCAGCACGGCACGAAGCACAATGCAAGTTGGCTTTCTGCTAATTAGGTATGTGTCAAATACACGTGTGCTAACATGCCAAGTCAGTTGTATGGCTCTTGAGTCTCTCATGTAAAACGCAATGCTACAGGTGGTTCCTGTGCTAGTAAGTGTGTTCAAGTTGCTTTGATTGGACGCTGTGGGCATGTGCTGCTGCTGGCACTGAGCCCAGTTTGAATGTTGTGTTTATTAACAAGAAACAAAAATTCCATCAGACCCTACCTTGAAAAGAAAATGTCAAATCAGATTTCAACACTTAAAATGAGAAGGTAAAATATTTGTCGAAGAAATCTTTGGATGACACTCAATAATCAAAACAATAGGTTGCTCAAAATTTCACATGGGAATTTTGAAAAAGGGACACATTATTTGCTCAATCTGTGATGTCACTAATTGATGATTTCCCTAGAAAGCAAACATTAAATGTCATACTTCCCCAACATTTACTTTGCCCTGCTCTTTGTTGTTCCCTTTCTAAACTCTAAGGTCCAGGGTCCAAAATATATTTAATATTAGTCATTTTAAATAAATGAGCACCATTCAAGTCAATGATGAGGACCTAGGACCATGGCAACAGTGGAGGAAGGTTTTAGAAAAAATGGGGCTCCTAATGCGAAGGGGACATCATGATCAAGGGGAAGGTGGATATCAGGCTACAGATGCATTGTGTATGATAAAGTGCAGAATAAAACTCAAAAACATGATTGTGTAATCTTCATCAAACACATATTTAAGTGTTTCCTTAAAATACAGCTTTACTAGTGCAAAATGAAACAAATACCTTAACTGTGCCAAAAGATAACATTCAACACAAGTCTGCAGTGTCAAGGGGATATTATTGTAGCACTGCACCTCCTCTACATTTCCTCCGGCAGGAAACGATAACACGTAATCTTGCAGACTAGGGCTAGAGAGTTGAACAAAGAACAAGTTTTATCACAAGACAGTGCGTACAGCATTTCTGAAGCATAGTATATAATTATGAAGGTATCTGACAAGCAGACAGGTAAAGGAGTGATGTTTGAGGGTGGCCTGAGTTAGGGGTTTAGTGTTATCCTTGGTGCCATCATCCATAAACAGTAGAGAAATGAGCTACGGTTTACTTTCACCCTGGGTGCTGTTCCAATCACTCCCCTGGCTGTTCTTTCCCAAAGACATCGGACATAAAATCTAGCAGACCTTAACCACCAACAGAATGCACATTGTTGTCCAAGGTCAGATGACTAATGGACACAATGTGTCTCGTTAATCTCACTCTGACAAAAACTAGAGTCCCATTTCAATAATGTGAAGATTAAAACAGATTTTCTGGGTTACACTTTCTGGGAAAATCTGCCCTGAATGGGGTCTCCTGCTGTTAAAACTACAGATGTCAGTGGATCTTGTTCTGCCCTGAGTAATGTAAAATCCACAGCTTGCCAGTCACTTTTAAATGACGTGTTTATGTGATTTCCATCAACCTGTAAAATGTGGAAATATCATGTGGCCATGTATTTACCAGGTGCTAGCCAGCACTGGTAAATACATGTGATGAAACAGACCAATAAAGCAAAACACGGCAACGTGTCAGTGATGCTCGCCAGACTTTGAAACCTCAGCAATAGTCTGGACATGTTGTTAGTTATAACACATCCTGTTACACTGCAAGGACAAATTATGGTGAGCTCAAACTCTTTACTTTGTGTATATTTCACATTGTCTTCTTTCTACTGTGTAATATATTGAATTCCTTATGTCATTATAATAGTAGTATCATATTAGATGGGGTACCAAGGAATTTGCCCACATTCACCGCTGGTATTTTCCAGTTTGCCAGCTGTTTGAGGTCAGTTATCCAGCAATTTGAGTGGAAATTTGTGATTTCACGAGTTGTCAGGTCTAATCTAAACACAGCATTAGTCCTGGTCTGACAGAAGCCAGAACTGAGAGGGATGAAGACCTTCTTATTTGGGGACAAGGCACTTTTTCACCTCACAAGTTCAGCACACTGCAGGCTTCATAAACACAGTTTGTGAAACTAAACAGCTGTTTGGATGCCGGGGGAGCTCAACAGGTTACCAAACCACTGGTGATGCTGCTTTTTCCTCTCATTTATCAACTGATGTCAACACACAGACGAGCAGGGAGAAAGGGAAGATGAGGATAGGAAGATGAACTAATTAGCCTAATAAATCCACATTGTTTCCTAAACTGGTTCAGTATTTACAGTGGGGTCAAGCAAACAAACATGCTTTGTGAGAGCTCAGAGATGAAAAAGGTCACACTTGACTGCATTCGGTAAACTGGAGCGAGTGTTCTCTTGGACTTTCAGGTCAATGGCTTTTATTGGGAAGCCTGGTGTGACCTAAACTATATGGTGCTAATTGGTGCAGAGAGTGATTCAGTTATTGGTGTGGGATTCTGGCACTTGCCTTTGAGTTTCCTGGACCATAAAAAATGATGTGATTAAAAATAGAAATAAATCATTCTTGTATCAAGAAAGGTTGCTAAAGTTAAAACCAATGAAATAGACAAAACGAGAGGTGAAAAAAATGAAATAAAAATAAATACGAGGCTTTCCGAGAAAATGTGATAACTAACTTAAACTGCATTGTATGTGAGAGAAAGTGGCAGAGCCCCATTTGGGATTACTTTAAAATTAACTGTGTCTAATACGTGCAAGCGCCTCACAGTGGAAGGTGGTAAACTATGTGGATCATTTCACCAATCGAAAAATGCCACACATCTCAAGGTACATTTAAAAAGCTCACACAGCTAGCCCATCTTAAAGTAAGGGTGAGCACCTGGCCTCCTTCCCCTGAAACAGAAGCTACACCCCGGGCAGGCAGCATGATGAGCATGCCACAACCGTACAGCAGACCAAACTGTTGCAGAGGTTTCTTGTCGTATAAGAGTAGTTCTACATCTGTAATCAAAGAATACGTTTTTGAAAATTGTATGACTGTTTTCTTTAACTAAAACTAATACTGGAACTAATAAAAACTCAACTAAAACTGAGCATTTTTAAAAATAAAAGCTATACTGAAATAAAAAAAAGAAACAGTCAAGACAAAAGAAAAATAAAAACTAATGAAAAATACAAAACTATAATCACCTTGGTGTTACAAACAAGACTAAAGCTTATTCCAGTGTTAATTTCATGGACAAGGACTACGACAAAAAATATCTGTCTACAAACCTTTTTCACATACAAGAAATAATTAAAAATCACATAAAAAGTCAGACATGATAATTGAGACTGAGACCAAATATAACAGCCAATTTTGTCAAAAAATAAAGACACAAAAATGTTTGGGTGGGACTCAGGCCCAGAGCGACACTGGGTTGAAATGTATCATGGAAGCTGATAACACTGTCCCCGAGCTGTCTGCATAGGCAGCTCTTTTTTTTTTTCCTCATACACAGTTACCCGTTACCTTGACAACACATCCATGCAAGCAAACGCAGCAGTGCTTGTCAGAGGATCATGAGAACAGGTAGAAACCTTTAGTATTACACAGTCTATGGTACAAGCATTAGAATATGGACAGAAAGAAGAGCAAGGGTGGAGCTGAAAAGGCAAGACATAATAGAAGAAAAGTGTTACAGTCTGATGCCATCACATGTGACAAATTAAGGAACTTTTTTATCAAGACGAGCTGCGAGATAAAGAAGAAACTCCAGATGGAGAGGATGAAACAGGTAAGGCAAGATGTAAGAGAAAATACAACACTGCCTGCAAACCATCGTCCAAGTTTACATCGTTATAACCCTAATTGATTTAATAATAGCATTATAAAGTCCATCAAGACACTGCAAGGATGGCGCTGATTTGTAAAACAACACATTAATAGACCGGTTACTGTCGGCCGTGACAAAATTGAAATGAATGGCTAATAACAGTCTAACCTGCCTCTCAGCTTGCACACACACTCACACACACTCACCTCTGCCTCTCCTCCTGCTGCACTCTCACTCACAGACTTTCCTGTTAGTTGCCTTCACTAACTTAACACTGTGGGAACAATGAACACCCATACTAACACATCAAATAGCAGAGCTGTTACAGTATGATGCAACACCAGGTTAAAGTCTTAGTCTATAGCCTCTCAGCAGCAGTTACACAGGAGGAGAATTTTACACTATGCAGGTCGTTTTCACAACACTTATGTTGTTTGCATTGTCTTTGACTATAATGTGCTAATGTTAGATTGACTAAAACTAGACTAAGACTAAAAGGTTCCAGATGACTAAAACATGACTAAAACTAAATTGTGTTATTCAAAAGACCAAGACTAAATCAGAATTTGCTGTCAAAATTAACACTGGCTTATACCAATTAACTTTAAAATCTGTATATTTAAGTTAGTGCTAACTCTTTATTTTACACCAAGTGTTTGGTTTTAAGCCTTACTAATTTTCAGAAGCTTTTAAATGGTACCTAAGGTCTGTGGACTCTGAGGGTTATGGATAAACTGACTCCAATATATAAAATTTATGCCAGTGTGTATTGACATTTTAAATATGTAATTTTCATTTCTTAAGGCTCCTTCTTTCTTGAGCAAAAATAATACAAACAAACTCCAGAGGTGCATGAAGACTCTATTTCCTCACATACTTCTGATTATATTTCTGTGCTGCTGGAAATGACATCTGATTTCCATCTGATTTGTATTTGGTCCATCTCCGTTTCAAAGTAAGTTTGTTCACTTCCACTGTCTCTGCTTCATTGTGTTCTTTCTCTGTTTCGGGTTTGACAATCTGGAGCCATCTGCAACCGATTTGCAAGAGTTCAGTATTGTACGCTAGAAATGTCATGTCAATCGGCTCATAGTAGATCAAGCAGGGCAAAAAGTGAGGCATTTAAATTGTTGATTTTCAGAGTACGACACTGTGTGGGAAATCGTTTGTATTAGACCTACACATTACAAAAAAATGAAAAACATTATAAGGTGACTAAGGACTTGTGACAACGGATTAGAAGCAATAACGATAACACAGAAAAGGAGCAGACCGTCACACAGGTTATGAAATTTATAGGAAATCTCAGTCTGGTGAATCCAGCTCTTCTACTCCATGATAGGCTCTAAAAAACATATCCTGTGGGTTTTGACAGACAAGGGAGCACAGAGCCAACCACAGTGGTGCAGAGACGAACTGGACACAGATCTAGTGGAAGCCATAAATAAGACTGTCATTTAGGTGTCTCTGGGGATTTGGACTCAGCTAATGGAAGTAATCAACAAAACTTTACAGAAACAGAACAGAGTTTTTCAAACAAATGATATCACTTTGCCCGTTCACTAACAAACAGAGCAGTTTAGCACGTCCTCACTTAGAAAAATGTAATCTGAGGTTTGCCACTATCTTGCTCTGTAATTTATTTTTGGAAATTGGTTTGACTGTGCAAACATCTGTCTGTGTTCAATTTACCAAAAACAATGCCGAACAATCAGTGTTAGATCTGATATGTGCTGTATGCTTCGACAGATGAGGATAGATGTTCACAAGTTGACTGGTTCCAGAATAAAAAGTAGGGATGCACGATATTATCGGCACAATATCGGTATCGGTTGATAAAAGTTTAAAAACACGTTTATCAATATCGGCAGATATGAAAATTTCTGCCGATATGCACAGCCGATAAGGTGCTATTCAGTTATTATTATTATTTTCCATCTGAAAAATAAGCTCCTTAAATAAAATGTAGCACTTCATTTATTTGCACTGCAGAGCTCTGTGTCTGTCACCAGGTTGTTACAGTAGCTCTAAAATAATCAAATGCAACTTGGTTATGTTTAAAAATGCATTGTGCATTTAAAGTTCATGTGATCTAAAGAAATTATTTTTCTGTATTTCAATACTGAATGTCTTGAGTTTGAAAAAATAATACATTTCTTATTTATGGTAAAATCAAATGTTTTTTGTCTTGTTTTATGTGTGTTTCTTAAACAAATAAGACCGTCACAATAAGAGTAACATATAAACTCCAGCACAGGATAGACTTAGCTTTCTTTACAGTGAAAAATACAAACAAACTTGTGATTATCGGTATAGGTATCGGTATCGGACAAAAGGGGTTTCGATATATCGGCATATCAGATATCAGCAAAAATCCAATATCGTGTATCCCTAATAAAAAGATTAAAAACTGCCTGAAGTTTTAACGTTTTCTAGGTTTTACAGACTAAACACAGGAATCTTTTAGGTCATTTGTTGGTATAAGTCTCTGTGGCAGAGGGGCATTGGGCCAGGTGTTGTTTTACCATTGCTGAGCTGTGTGTAGATCCACTGACCCCACTTTAGAAACGACATACACAGATCGAAGATGTGTTTTTTTTATCAAAGTACTTCTGTTTCAGTTGTACCCACAGAGACACATTCGGGCAAATGATTATTTTTCCACATATTGCCTCTCTGTTACTTCATTGCTTGGTGTCAGACAACACGGTATATCAGAGTAACAGACAGCGTTTGGTGTTAGCCTGAGTTGGGGGTTTAGTTTTACCCTAACTGCCTTGAATGATTCCATAAACAGTAGGGAAATGAGCTATGGTCTACCCTCAACTGGGGTGCCGTTCCAATCATCCCCCAGGCTGTTATTTCCCCAAGACATCAGTCATAAAATCTAGCAGACCTGAACCTAAATACACAGCTACAGGACACACTCTATACTCTACACTCCCTCACTGTGCTCTCTATGGTTGAGCTGCTGAAACCAAAGAGAGAAACAGGCGACGACGCTCGAGGTAATGAAGCTTTTCTGCATGTCACACCTGACTTGGATGCTGACGAAAAAATTGCTGCCCAATAAATGTCCAATATGACGTGACAGAGCCAAGAAGATGACATTTAATGACTGATCACTGCTGCTTTAAAATAAACCTGTCATGTAAGTATGTGGGATGATCCTATTCAGGGGGATAGGATCCAGGATTTATGAATTGCTCCAAATGTAAGTTAAAGATGATTTCTTGTACTGCTGTATGAAGCCTGTTGTAGGAGTCTGTCACAAATACAGAAAGTACAGTGTGTTAAGAACATCAGGCACACACTCAATGGAAACACATTACCCTGAATGTGTTTCAAACTGTATTTTTATTACCACTATTTTGTGTGGAATTGTGAGTTTTTTGCCCAACCAATGGTCACTGGGCTGTAAAAGTAGGTCAAATATTCCGCTGACATAATCCACACTAACTTAAGAGCACCACGAGCGTTGAGCTGAGCATTCTGAAACCTGAACTCCACTCCTGACAGCCTCCCCCTGATGACAGAAGCCTGTGTGTTTACCATGAAAACTTCACTACTCTCCTATGTTACAACTCTGTCCTCAGGAGCCTGACAGGCCCTGAACCTCCCCACATACACTACCCATGTCGTGTAAACCTTCTTTTCACCAGCACATTCACTCACAGGTCATTTTATTTTCAACCTTTTCCTCTGTGGCGCGGGTTTTGTTTGTTGTTCAGTCCTGCTTCCATGGATCCCAAATCACAAAACCTGCAAAATAAAAGAAACCTGTACCAACAGTCGGTTCCTTTGGATTCTTTCCAAATGATGTAAAGACTGCCCCCTTGTAAAACATGTCTGGAAGCCATACGCTAAACCTTTAGCACTCATGACATATAGGTATCGTAACCTTGATCTTCAAATTCCAGGCTGCACGGCCCAGTGTCAAACTAAACATATGTAGAAAACAGAGCTGGTTGAGGGTTTTGTGCTTGTGTGGTAACACATCACAAAGGAGACGATTAAAAAGGAAATTTACTTCCTTATTAATCGCATGAATCCCCAAAAATAAAAAGTTGGTCACTTGGCTTGTGGTCAGATCTCCTGATGTTTTCTGCAGCTCCTGCACGTAAATTATCAAACCCTCGCATTAGATACATCAGGGGGGTTTTCAGACGAGGCCACACAGGCTGCTCAAACTTTCAACATCACACTAATGAAGTCCTGTTCTTCTCACTCCTCACACGTTCTGTCTTTACTGCTCTCATTTGGATATTGCTGCAACAGTTGGGGCGAGCTTGACAAAATCCTGAGCCAATCCCATTCTTTCCACTCAGATCATAAAACTCAACAATTTTTCCTCCCAACAGAACGGTCCTTGTCAGTCTCGCCACCAGGCACAGTGAGTCCTTCACAGCAAGGCCATGGAATAATTAAGCAAACTCTTTCCACACCACATCACAGAGAGAAAAATGCTAATATTTCTATTCTGATAAATTTGTTACAGTGCCCTCTGATTCATAATTTGGCCACACATAAAGACACAAAAGATCCATTGCACAATAAGTGTTTACAAGAAGTTAATCCCCAGTTGTACACTTACCAATCACAAATGCACAACAAACAGCAAGCAGCCTTCAGCTAAGGGTGGCAAGGTGGATACAGGTCACAGAGGAACCATCCATCACGGCTGGCAGACGCGGAGTCATGCTGGCCGTGTACAGACCAGCGTTTAAACAAAGGTCACAGCAGTGACCTCACACAGTAAGCCACTCATTTAAGGGACCTGCTGACAGCAAAAACAGGACTGCCTCATATCTGATCCATGTCACAACAACTCCAGTAAAATCAGGAATACAAGTCTCACTGCTAAATGGGGCACAGTCTATTTTTGAGGGGCTGCCTGGGGGAGAAGATTTGACAGTCTCACTGCCTGAGGTCCTCTATTACACTCAGCAAAGTACACTTTCTATGAAGATGTGTAGCTGCTTCCACCACCATCTGTTATTGCCATCCAGTCAACTCCTCGAAGAGAAGCTGAGAAGTTTATGGTAGTATTGCCCATGATTTGCACTAACCCCCTTCATGGGTCGCATGTTGTCTTGAATTGAGGAGTCCTTTAAATCAAACCGTCTCTCCAAAATGTTTATTTACTTAAAAGAATACCAATGAATGAATGAAAGTGGGGCTGTTCAACTGGTTAGCTTATTGGTATATTGGTCACAATGATGTTGCAGGAAGCTGCTGACTAGATGACGTAAATGTGGTTGTAATTCAAACATACTCAAAGAGAAATTTTGATAGAATTGAAAACACTAACCTGTATGTGTGGTGTGTTGTTTCACTCTTAGCGCAGTAATTAAGCTACAAATGAGAATGTCAAGCAAGACTTGAAGCTTCCAACCACTCTCACGTCTGTTCACCTAACCAAACTGCTTTTATGTTTTTGTTGCTGCCTAAATCTTATTTCTTATCTTACATTATTAATCTCTTTCGGTTTGAATAACAAACATTAGACAATTAGAGAGAACTTGACTAATTTTTCCCTCCACTATTTGTCAGTGAAATAACAAACACAAGAATAACAGGCCGTTTGTAATTACCAGTTAAAACAATCAAATCAGTTTCTGTTCCTCCCTCATGATATCCATAACAATGATGTCATACACCGTCATCACTGGATCATGATGATGTGCTCCTCACGAATGACCTCTTGCACGATTAAGTTAGCTCCTGTTTGAGAGATGGTTGCTTTTTCTCTCCATCTCTCCTTTTGGTAATTATTTGATAAACAACAGAATCAAGGCATGACTTTCTCCCCACACTGAAACCACACACACATCAAGCCAAAAAGGCATTTTCACGGCAGAAATAAACATGTTTACAGCCTGGTACAAACATAATGTTTCCCATCTGAATCACTCATTTCTCTAAAGGCACACACTGGACATGGGTGAATTTTGTTCTATCTCAGCAATTAAAAAGATCTTAAGATCATGAGTTTATCCAATCAGCTTAGCTGATTGACAGGTGGGCAACCTATAGCTGTTACTGTGGAGGCCTAAAGTGATTCTCCAGGATGGAATAAGTTGGGTCCTATCACAAGGTTTAGGGCAGAAATTACCCCTACAGCAGTGTTTTTGTGCAGCAGAAGCCCAGGGCGCACGCACCAAACACCCCCTCCCTGCTCCTCTGCCAGTTTCCTCTGCACTCAGACAGGGCCAATTTTTTTTCACCAAAACACAAATAAAAGGACTCCCACCGAAAAAGTCTGATATTGGTCTGCATTCACGCTTTATTTAGAGAATTTTCAGCGCATTACTTTCACACAAAAACACCGCTAAATATTGCTCTAGTTCTCATCCTGTCGTGCGCGCGGCGCGCCAGATATAAACAAACGCAGGTAGTCTGCCAGGACGAAGACACACGATGAGAACTAGAGCCTTATTTAGCTGTGTTTTTGAGTGAAAGTAATGAGCTGAAAATTCTCTTAATAAAGCGTGAATGCAGACTGATATCAGATTTTTTCAGTGGGAGTCCGCTTATTTGTGTTTTTGGTCAAGTAAAAATTGGCCCTGTCTGAGTGCAGAGGAAACCGGCAGAGGAGCAGGGAGGGGGTGTTTGGTGCGTGCGCTCTGGGCTTCTGCTGCACAAAAACACTGCTGTAGGGGTAATTTCTGCCCTAAACCTTGTGATAGGACCCAACTTGTTCCATCCCGGAGTATCACTTTAAAGACCCCCCAATTTTCAATATGGCATCTGTTGACGATTTGCGTCAAAATTCTGTTTTAGAAACAGACAGGTGACATCATGGATACTACGTCCATTTGTTATACAGTCTATAGATCAATGTGGTGTCAAAGTTTGTGCCATGTGACCAATCAGATGCTAATAACCGCGTAGGCTACGTAAAAGGGTGATAGCATAGCAGTACGACACTGTACTCTGCTAATAAATCTAACAAGAACGGAACATAGTAAACAAAGAGCAATGATGGAAGACATCCAGCAATTCGTCACAGAGTCGACTGTAGATTTAAACATGGCAGGGTTATGTGGTGTTCTTTATCACCTCTGTCACACAGGAAGTGATGGCCAATCAACAGACTGCAGCATTTCTAGAGGGGAACCAAAAAGTGTAATGGTACGGGTCAGTAATTTGGGGATCTATCCTGGTTTTAGTCAAAGGAAACACCACAAAATGTGTGCCATACGAAGACAAACCGAACTGGACTGCTGTGACGGTGGAAATGGGGTTAAAGACCCTAGAGAAAGAGAGCATTGATGCAGGTGAGGAATTTTAGAGGGTTTATTTGTGTTTTGGACTTTTTTCTTTAAATAAATGCCAAGTAATATTTTTATAATTATATTACATTATTATAATTCCTGAATTTCCCCCTTAGGAACAATTAAAGTAAATTCTATTCTATTCTATTAAGACCAATTATCGCTGATATAGACCCCTAGAACTGTGTTTACTGTTTAATATGAAACAATATTGCAATATTGCTCAGCTGAGTAAACTGATATGGACCCTCAGTCAAAACTCTATCACGACAGTATCACTTCATTAATTTGACTCTCTTAAAAAAGAATGCAGTTAATAATCTTCCCTGTTATTTCATATTTCCTCTCAGCCAACAAAAACACACCTTTTCTTTTACCAAACTGTTCATCGTCTCTTCACCCAGTGCTGTCCCATAAACACAGATGTGTTTTATCATGTTTAAGACCTAATGTATAGAAAACCTGCAGGCAGTAAAGAATTGTTGGTGGAAAGGGTTTTTGTTTGCTCTGTGACCAAAATCTTGTAAATCAAGCCTTGAGATACTTCCTAAATATTTTCTTTCCATGCTCTGCTCGTCTGTTTTTCTGCCTTTTTCATTTATGAGAGAATACCACTGCATGTCCTTTTTGCAGTGCTCAGGGGAAACCTGTTAATGTCAAGCTCCTCACACTCCACTTTAAATTCATCCACTATATGCCACAACTCAAACAGGTCTGAGAAATGAACACACAAACATCTCAGAATGAAGGATTTAACAAGCAAGCACACCCAGAGTATGCCTGGATTCATTGTTTCAGTTGTGTGGCTTTGTTTATTCCCCCCCCCCCAAAAAAAAAAGTCATTTCTCCAGATGCCTCAACGGTTGTAAAAGCACTGCTGTGATATATGATGCATGATGTCATGCTTTCCCCTTCACCCCTACAGGAGGCACATTGTTGCCAAAACATCAGCTCATGGAAAAAAAGCAGGCGCTGTATATCTGTTATTGTAAAGTACTCTTACTTTAAGCAGGTTGGTATTTGAACATGAGCGCTGTATCACAGTACTTTATTACATAGAGGCAATCTGGTGGTTGCAGATAAAAGAGGATTATTAAAACTCTAGAATCTGATCCCCTTCTGTTCAAATTGTCCATAATAAAATGTGTGAACTAATATTGAGTGAGTTATGTTAGTTAAGTATTCTGCATTGATAAATTTGTCTTTTCACAATGTAAACAAACATAAATTCTTCAGTTTTATGTTCTGGAGACAAATTGTTCTCATAACAGAAGCTTTCCTCTGTAAATCCTACATACAGTAAAGTGATCAACATGCACATTCATTCAACACAGTAGTCCATCTGTGAAACATTTCCAATATGAAGTAACTTTCCATGATCCCTCCCACGTGCTCCTAGCAGCTTTAAAATGCACTGATTGATTACTATTTTAACATGGGAGTTTTAATTTTTCCCCTCTGATATTTTAGGATCCTTTGTTCCTCCACCTGCTGTGGATTAGAGATGGAAAAAGAACTAATCATTGCACCAACACCGTCACTCTGGATGACACCCAATGAGTCACTTAAAACACTTGACATTCAAAAGCAGCTTCGCCTCCTAACCGCTGAGTAAGTTGACCAGTTAGCCGCAGAGTCAGCTGCAGTTGTCGTTGAGAGAAGAAAGAGATGATGTGCACAAACAACTGGACAATAGCAGTTAAAAATTGTGATGCACTGAGTCACTTATTTCATCAGGAACCTATTTTAAGGGATTAGCTTGCGTGTTTGTGACTGCTCTCTGACTCTGGCATATCCTCAGATGTTATGAAATAAAACTTTCTGCTTCTTGTTGGTTCAGCATCCAAAGCCAGTAGAACATTCCCATCGAGGGAACACTCAAACTGCTCCGTCCACTCAGGAGAGAAACTCAGTCAGCATAGGAAGAAATTAACAGCAGTCGACCTTTTAACAGCAAGCCACATGAGATGCGAACAAAGAAGTCATACATGAACACATCCCCCTTATGTGAAATGAACAAGGAGTGTGTTTATGGTGATGATGATGAATTAAAGATTCATCATTCTTTCACTAACTTCTAATTCCTGCCCAGAGGATGATGCAGCTACTTCAATCTGAAACGCTTAACGCTTCCCGTTGCAGATCTCTTTTCCACTCTTACTACATTTGTTTAACAGTGCATGGAAACATTTCCCAAAAGCAAAGTATGACCGTTTTATTACTGGAGCAATCTTTGATACGAAACACATGAAGGCAAACTGCAGCAGAGGCTGGGTTTAACAGATGCAGAGAAGTAAAAGTTTAGATTATGGGGCTTAAAGGGGAGAGAAGACGGAAAATTAAACACAACAATGGAAAACACTGATTGTACAGTACACAGTTCGGTGGCACGTGAGCGCTTACGTAACGGTAGGAAACAACAAATAGGTTGTTAGAAGTAGTGCTTATTACTAAATTTAGCTCTAACAGCAGTTCATTCAGACTTCTTTTAAACGCCGTTTAGAAAGGCAATAAAACTCACACAAATAACTTCTGTTTAACAACTAAATCAAAGTTATGTAACCCAAACTCTGGTCGATGGAACACATGCAACTTCAACTCATTCGGGAGGCTTTCTTTACCTTTTTAATTCACATCCCAACACTTTCCTGTTTATAGCTGGCACCAATAAAGGTATTTCACCATCTGTAATATATTTAACTTTTATGCCCTTTGGGGAAAAATCACACATCCGATGCGTTGTAAAATAAACTCCCCAGCCAAACATAGACATTTCATTTAACAAGATGCAACAATAAAACAGTGAGGTAAATGTTTGCAGCATCCTTTGGCATTCAAATGGCGTGAGAAACTCCAGCATGTCAAGCGAGTGCACTGCAAAACACTGGAATCTTAAATATTTTTGTGTTATTCATAGAAAGAAAATGCCATATCATACTTGATATGAGCCACCTTCACCTGACCAGTCAGGAAAAGTGACTTGTTTTGATACAAAAAACAGGTCTGAATTGCTTGTAGCAAGTGAAAAAAAAGCTGTCAATGGAATAAGAAAAATGTGCCTGTAGGGATGTGTACCTTTCACATTTGAAACGATTCGGTACCTATGCCTGGTACCTGGCAATCGGTACCGGTACTCAACGGTACCAAGTTTCAGTACTTTTTTGTGTTTATGTGGTAAAAAATATCAATTTGTTTAATAATGAAATATTTAGAAAAATCTATTTAACAAATTTATTCTTTAATATATAACCTTGCAATGCTGTGTTCATGTCCAGAATGGAAAATCACCTACTCTCCCACTCCCTCACAGTCCCAAGGATGCATTTAGGTACCTAAACATGGTACCTTTCGGTTTTACATGAATCGATACCTGGTACTTTTGACTCGGTCGGTACCTATAAAAGTACCTAATTCGGTACCCAGCCTGTCATGTTTCTTGAAACTGGAATAATGTCTTAAAACAAGCAACTTTTCTCTTATCCCACCCGCAATTTTTTCATTCATTTTTGTCTTTGAAGAACTTGAAATAAGCCAATTTTCTGGACTGCTCAGGTGAATGTAGCTCATATTAAGTCTAAAAAATATTTTTTTTTCTTAAAATAAGACAAAAACACTTGATAAAATTTCTGTTTTTTGCAGTGTTTATGGTAAGTGAGAACACAATGCCAGTTTTACAACCCCCCCCCAAAAAAAAAAAAAAAAAAGTTTAAAATTCATGCTGTAGCAGCTTCTCAACACATTTTAACTGATGCTGGTTTAAATTAACCTCATTTCAACAGCTGAAGGAGGAGTTAATATTAGACTGAGAAATTGGTCCAATAGCCATGAGTAATGTGTCAATTATTTTCTGATTAACCTCTGAGGAGTAATGCTTTGAGAATCCTCAAACATGAAATAATCTCAGTTCAGACAGGAAACCCAATGACGACATCACTGGCTGAGCTAGATCTCAGATCTTATTGAAAACAGGAAGACAACACAAAAACAACAGACCAGAGCCAAGGCAACAGTGTCCTTAGCCAAGAGTTTCCTTGAGAAATTTATAGGCAATTGGCAAGACTATCTCCACTTTGACACGACAAAGTGTTTCATATCCTTTTGTCATCTCACACAAAGGGACACACAGCTCTGCTTTGTGATAACTCCCTTGAAAGATGTAGTTCAAGTGTGCTGCTGTGTACCAAAGTGGAGCCACTTTCAGACACCTCACCTCCAGGCTAATAAGCATAGTCTGCTGTCCCTCACGCAGAACTGGTCTAAGCCAAACACCTGGATCTGCTTCCTATCCCTCAGCCCCTTCCTGTCTCTCTAGAGGCAACTGATCATTCATGGCCGATTAGGATCTGATCAGTGTAACGTCAGGGCTGCCACCACCAGAGGAACCATGCAGTCCAATCCAGGAATAGTTATTGGTGGTGAACCAGTGGCCAGGGGGCAGGGGGGAGAAATTTGAGTAGTGCGTCAGTGTGTGTGTGTTTGTGTGTGTGTGTGCCTTATGCTGTGCATGCTTGTGGATCTCTTTTGTGCCATAGGGAGGAAGGGTTGAAAGAAAAGGGTGCTGCTTTGGACAAGAGTGTGTTCATTTTTTAAGAAAGGGGGGAGGAACCAAGTTCAATTTGTCTGCCTGCCGAAACACTGCAACAGAGTTTTTCATCATTTAAAGGCACCAAGGAGGGAGAGGGAGTGAGAAAGTGAGTGAGGAAGAGAGGGAGGGAGGGAGGGAGAGGGTGGGAGAGAGGTGCATTTGAGAGAGACAGCCTCTTAGAGCTGTGAGGCAGAAGTGATGGATTCAGCCCACAGAAAAGTGACAGTCTTCCCCTAACGGGCCACGGGCAGCACTCAGACCTGCCCTGGAGTCTCAACATCTACCAGGAGCCTACCTCTCAGAATCCAGATAAACTTGACCACTTCTCAGTCCAACTTTTTCAAGTGGAATTTCAAACTATCTATTTAACATTTCCTGAAAAGTTTCAGCTGAGGTAAGCCTGTGCTGGGCTAATGACAGTCTTTAGTAATAAGCTTTAAACATCTACTTCACTGCTGCTGGAATGGACTGAGGTGACAGAAAGAGAAACCAGACGGGTAAGAGGAGGACGCAGAGGTGCAGCTTTCACACTTGGGATGACTTTCTATGAAGAGAAACTTCATTCAGCTTTGACAGAAGGGCAAGGCAACTGAGGGCGCTCATCACTACTCTGCAGTTATCACGTAAGCATTGTGTAACCTTTGATTCTTTTGTGCATTAATCTCATTTAAAGGTTTATTTGAATGATCCAGAGCTTGTTTACATGACCTCATGTCTCTGAAATGATAAACCATTCACATGTGTAACAAGAATCAGAGCAAATGATTGGTCTTCATTTTGACATAAGTTGTTAAAAAGATGAGAACACGTCATCTCGGGGATATTACAAACAAACGGGTGATGTTCTTTCATTAAGCTGACTGAAGTTGGGCTCTGGCTCTGCCCTCTTTATGTAATAGTGATTTTGTTTGATATTGAATTCATCACTTGTCATGCAGCATCTGGTGTCTGACTCACTCTGTTTGGTGCAAAAGGGGTAATTTGTCTCTCTGATGGCTGACTCTCCAAGACATGGCTGAGTGGGGTTAGATCAGCGCAGGGGGATGCTGGAGAGTGGGCTCTTAAGGCTGAGTGCTTTGTGCTACTGACAAAGCACCCCTAAGGGGGGTAAAGTGTAAGCACATGGGTGCTGAGGAGGAGGTGTAGAGGATGATATTCAGAGCCATGGAAGATACATCCTGATACTGAGGTTGTTTTTCTAACATTTGAAAAGTACCTTTTACTCCTCCAGAAGAAGATAGTGTCTACAGCCTGCAGCTTCAGGATGTTCCCCCGGGCTCAAGGGGACAGGGAAGCAGGCAGCTGAATCCCGTCTTTGTTTCCGTTGCCAGGGTAGTGTTTGGATAAGGGGGCTTTGAGGTAAGGAGCTGGACCTCATTGCAACAATTCCCGCGACCCCCTGCTGCTGTGTCTGACTCAGAGCACAAGTGGAAGACAGCACCAGGCACCATGAGACACTGAGCGAAACCTTAATCTGAACAAAAAAACTCCTCCTTTGAGAGAAAAGAGAGTTTACCACCAAACTGAGCAGGTAGCTGGGGTTAATCATGTTTAAAATGTCATGTTACACGCTAACAGGGATTACATGCTTGGGGAAAGAATGAGGTCACCCTACAGGTAATGTAATAGTGCAGATTACCATGAGCAAATTGAATTTGACTCTGATCCAACACATATTGGGTGTCATGCCAGAGACTGCCAGTTCTCCACTGGGCTGGCCCTAATTTGAACATGCAGCACAAAGCCGTCCCGCAAAGTGCCCGCTTCTTTTCAGCTACCGACAAATTAGGTGCAGTGTAGTCATGTTGTGATCTCCTGTTGTGGTTGATGATGATGTGATTATGAGGCATTCACACAGAAAGTAGGACAATGGAAGTGAAATGGGTCAGTAGTTACAGTTCGTCTTACAGGTATTGTCCGGATAAAGGGAGTAGTGGTTTTTGCGTCTGGAGGGTCTAACTCTTTCCGTCTGCCACCGCCGCTGACTCTCCATGTGTGTATGGCAGCTCACTCTAATGAGGTGACGAAGAATGTGAGGAATGCCATGCTCATGCTGAAATGAGAGGGGCTGGGGTGAGACATCAGCCAGTCTTAGGCTGCCCACCTTCTAATTAATATGTGCTGAGCATGAGCAAAACGGCTGCAGAGCAGAGACACGCCGACCTGCCCACATGTTACACTTGATTTCTCACTGAGTAAAATCCTGCAGGAGGAGTTAACACAGACTCACCACCTGTAGACAGTTAAACTCAAACATTCAGGTGTGAGGCAGACTCAGAGAAACTACCTGAGAGGAGTCAGACCAATCACGTTGCACTGGGAGAGCATTTTTTTCTTTAAACCCCAGACATGCAGACGTGTATGACACTTCTCCACACCAGTTAATCATTACAACCATTGACGAGTCAATAGCAGCTTGTTAAAGTGAACTGAAGTAAGCAGAATAATGAGCTGTGGGGGCTGTTAACAGCAAAGACAGAAGAGGAGGAGGCTTTCTGTTGTTCCCTCTGGCAGACTGCAGATGGGTTAATAACAGGCTGTCTCAGATGGGGCAGATGGGACTCTCTCTCAGGTTCCTGGGAGACAGTCAAGGAAGTGTTGTTTTTTATTTTTTCTTTGAAACACACATTAACAGAAAAAACACTCACAGACACGCACATACCACATACGCTCACGCAAAACAACACACATTTCATCACAAGCTGCAGGAATTTTCCCCCCTCATCTTTGAAGTGTAGTGAAGCCTGGAGCAGGAGATTCCGGCCTGACGACGGCCAACATGGGACTCCTCAGCAGCAGGAGTGAATCTCACGGCACCGCGCAGAGACACATAGAGCTCATGTTCCAGAGGGGAGAAACCGCAGGAGCCACTAGCCAAACACAGTCATCAGCACATTACAGGGGACAGGCCTGAGGCTGCTCTATTATCTTACTGTGGGCTTGCTTGAAAGCTGTAATTAGTGACTCCTTAAGGACTTGACCTGAGAGATAATTTTATTGAAAACTGACAAAAGTTTCTTTGATAGTGAGAAATAATATTTGTGACATTAGAGTAACTTCATCAATCAGCATGTGCAGCGGTGACGTCATACAGCCTGGCTTTGTACTAAGATTAGTCCTCTGAAAGACATCATACTGTGCTGACAGACGGTTTCATGGCAAATTGAAAACAGAAAGCACTCTCTCCTTTGAGCTTTTGAATCATGCCAGTAATGAATCAGACAGGGACTTGTTACTGCTGGTTTTTGTTACTTGTTACTGCTAAGTGGTCACATTATTCTCTACTTCCTGTATTTTTGTCTTTGAAAAGGCAAAATATGATATCAAAAAGCCTGACGGGTTACACAAGATCCAGTGAAATGATGTGTTTTCACCATCTATTCTAGACAGATAAAGCCAGGAGGGTCCAATGTGCCAGGGGTCATGTTCTTGGAGAGCGCTGCATTTCTTTTCCCCATGTCTCAGACCTAATGTGCTGGCAGCACGCCCAGAATAACGAGACAAAAACATTTCTGCTGTCTTCTTAATTCGGTTCTGGCTAATGTGTGGTACAGTATCTCTTGCACCGAGATAAACCATAACAAATGCCTGAACAGAGCACTGAAAGATGGGCTGTTCTAACACACGTCTTCAAACCAAACTAACGTAGGCCTCTCTATAACGCTTTCTGATTAGTCTGGCCTCTTTGGACTCTAGGGAGGTGTCACACTGGACCCCTCTGTAATCCAATATGCAGCAGCTTTCAATTAACGTGCCCCGGGCGTTCAGAGTCTTGATATCCTTAAACAGGAGTTACATTCTCTGCAGCGCTCCATGGCATCTGCTAATAACACATCATCTACAAACAGGCTTCCACTCTGAATGCTGGGTCAAACATTTAGGAGTCCCACCCTCATTCACTTTTCAGGAAATTAATAGGTTTGTAAAGAAATGCTGAGAGAGCCTATAATCTAAATATGGATATACGCCAGATCAGGACTGTGCACATCCTGTTTTAGATTCAGCACACTATACGCTGAAAAAAACCTTTAAATGTGTTTTCATATAGCTCTTCTGTGTCCGATTGCCTCATGTATTCCTCACTGAGTAAGAGTTCTGGACAGGGCTGATGCAACATGCTCAGAGGCCTAAACGGTTCCTTGAATAGCATCATCTGGTAGTGTCTCATATTTTCCATAAGCAAAGATGTCCAGGCCTGCAGAGTTGAGCAGATAGGATTGTTTTGTGTGTCAAAGACCAGAAGAGGCAGTTTCCCTAAAAAGAACTTGAGCCAGCACTCCAAACTGATCCAAACACACTCAACAAACACCCACATAACTGAAAAAATAGATCAGCACATCATTAGGCAAAAGAAAATGTTTGTCTTTGAAGCCGTGTGGAGATTACGAACTTTCAAACCTCGTGTTTTGAGAAAGTTTGATGTAGAAACCTGATTCAAACAAATCCTGATGAAAACCAGATGGATTTGATGACACTTGAAAGCTGAAGGTAAAACAGTTGCGATGAACAGGGCATTCTGCATTCATACATTACACATGGATCTATACGTTTCCTGTCATGCACAGTCACAGCAGCCACTGGGGCTTTCAGCAGGAGGAATCAGAGATTTCCTTTCAGATCTAATCTTTTTGGGTCATTCAGATTTTGGGGGGCTCTAATGATCTCCAGCCTTGCCCCTTCAGATGTGAATGCACTGGGCTTCCGTGCTGGCCTCCTCCTGGCACACTGCAGAAGATGCCAACAGTGCATCCTGATCCTGATGTGTAGCCTTTTTCTGGTCTCAGAATACCAGAGAAGGACTTCATTGATGCCCTGTCAGAACAAATCTGTTGTCCAATCTTGAGGTCTTTCAGTTACAACTGTGAGGAAAGATGCTTTGAATTAGGTACGCTCATGTTGTCGTCAGGCAACAAAAGTGGGTCAGTTATGACGGCATTTTCGTTTCATCACGGTCATGTTCTTTATTTTCTGTCCAGGTCTTGGCAGGCTTTGGTGAGTTGGACACTGACTCATGGATCCCCCTTCAATGGTCCTATTGGGGCTCCTTCTCATTTATGGACTATCATGTGGCGTCCAGCAGACTCAGGGGAGTACGTCGGATAGCAGACATGGCAAGGACGGGGTCCAAGAATTTGAGAGTAGTGAAGATGGTTTGGAAAAGGAGTTCCTCTATGCTGGAAGGAGCAAACGTGCTCCGGCTGACCAGCAGCAGGATAAGTGTTCCTACACTTTCATTGTGCCTCAGCAAAAAGTGTCCGGAGCCATCTGTGTCAACTCCAAGGAGCCCGAGGCAATGCTGGAGAACCGGGTCAACAAACAAGAGTTAGAGCTGTTAAATGTGGAGCTGCAGAAACAGAAGAGGCAAATAGAGACCCTGCAGCAACTGGTGGAGGTGGATGGAGGGATCGTCAACGAGGTCAAGCTGCTGAGGAAGGAGAGCCGAAACATGAACTCTAGGGTCACACAGCTGTATATGCAACTGCTTCATGAGATCATCAGGAAGAGAGACAATGCCTTAGAGCTAGCTCAGATGGAGAACAAGATCCTGAACCAAACCTCTGAAATGCAGCAGCTCACCAGCCGATACAAAGACCTTGAGCACAAGTACCAGCACTTGGCATCTTTGGCCACAAACCAGTCAGCTCTCATTGCTCTCCTGGAGGAGCAGTGCCAGAGTCGTCCTCGTCACATGCCGGTCCCCCAGCCGAGGCCTCAGCCACCTCCACCATCACCACCTCTGAACAAGCCTTTCCCACCACCTGTACTCCCACGAATCAACAACCCAATCAGCAACGAGATCCAGAGTGACCAGAAATCTCAACCACCTCTTCCCACAATGCCCACTGGCACACACAGCCCCTCCACCACTGACAAGCCTTCTGGTGAGTCCCCCATAATCCAGAGTTGGACTTTGGTAGAAAATCATACTTTTGATTTATACTTACCAAACATACCTGTTATCACCACAATCAGTAGCTAGAGACAAACAGTATTGTGAACTTTCTCATCATTAATCACAAGACCAGTCACCCACTCCTCCAGTCATAGCAGATCTGAATACGGCCCACACATTCCCAGGGCAAAGGGCTCTCAGTGAGAACAGAAATGCTGTTGTCTGCAGCCTTTTGAGATGCATATCGGCTAATTGTCATGATTCAACCCCCACGAAAAGCACATTGGCAGGGTAAATACATGTTTAAATGGATGATGGATCCTTACTGATGGAGCTATTTAACACAACAGTTCATCAATGACAATACCATAAAGTTAATGTGAATGAATTCTGTTTAGAGAATATTTCCATCACTGCTTCTTTTTATTAGTAGCTTCAGATGGTGGGAAAACAACAAGCCAATCCCAACCTGACAACTGGGAGTTTTTTTCCACTGGCATTTTGTGACACTGCTTGCCATTTTTACCAGGCAGTGAGTGAACGGCAGCCTTTGTATGCAATGTTTGAATGGAGGCAAGTAATTTCCTGCCTACAGCCACGCAACTAACACCCTGAATTGTTACATAAACCCTTAACACGAAGCAAGAGTTTCACACAACGCAGAGCAAAGAGGAGTAGAACACAACCCAAAAGAGCAACCAAAGAGGGGATGGTGTCTAAGAAAAAGGGGAGGGGTAGAGCACAAACAGATAGAGATACCGGGAGTCAGTGATGTCATTTGTTCCACTTGCAGCAGGCAAGAATCAGTCATATGTTCCACTGAGCTGCAGACTTTATCAAGCAGAACAGACCGAGGCAGGGCAGGGCAGCTCTTTGGCTTGTATCTGCTCAAGAGAGAAATTCCTGAGATTAAATGGATGGCAGAGACGGAGTGGTGAGACGGATATCACCCAGAGTAACTTTGTAACACCAGCAACAGTCTGTTCAAATTACATGAACATGTTTTTCTGTTTTCTTCTGGCACAACAACACAGCAGGTTCCCATGGCGTGCATTTCTCTTTATTTCATTTGTCTCCTCTTTCTCTCTGTCCTGCAAACTGTTTATGCTTCCCTTCCCTCACCTCTACCTCTTTGCGTGACCCTTCCATCTTTTTTTCTTTTTTCTCCATTGTATTTAAACACTTTGTAATCCGGGCCAGTTGGCAAACCACACAAGTGTGAAATCTTGAGAACTTAAACACTTTCACAGCCAATTGAATCAGGGGAGCCGGTTGCCCCATTAGGGTTTTTCAAAATCCACTGGGTGTGGAGTTTGAGAAAAAGTCAGAGTGGCACAGGGGAAAGCACAGTTTGACTGATCGGTGACAAAAAGATCAAATAAAACAAAGCTGGTCTTACACAAAAGCTACAAACTTTTGTAGGGATGTCAAACATTTTATTCAGGGGTGTAAAACCAAAATTAATATTGTGCAGAAGTGGTTGTCCTGTTACATCACACTGTTGGCTTCCTGGAAGAAAAGTGTCACTGAAAACAAGCTTTCACATTTTGTCCTCGTGTTAACTCGGTGCCAAAAACCCTTTCTTCAAATATGACGTAAAACCTAAATGTTTAAGCTAAGCACTTAAAGGATGTGTCTGTATAATATAAACTTAAGTAAATCTAACTAAAAGCACACACAATAATCCTTCACTGTAAAGCGTCCCAGATGCTTGAACCTTTTTGCTACTGTTTCCTCATTCAGCAGTCAGAGTTCCCTTCGCCCTCATGCCAGTGTTTCTTTTGGCTGAGAGATCGACAGCCATTTCCCTTGTGAGAGAAGCCGCCAAAGTCAATTCTGCTGTTAAAATGAGAGCCTGTGTTGAAAAATGGGATTCCCTATGGCAAAGAATAGAAACTCTTTGACACTGTGGCTTCTTCTTCCGTCTTTACTTCACAGAAAATGCTGTAAATGTCAGGATTTGACGTGCTTGTGATAACTTTATGACGTCTCTATCCTCAGGTCCGTTTAAGGATTGTCTTCAAGCTCTGGAAGATGGCCACACCACAAGCGGCATGTACCTGGTCAAACCAGAGAACGCCAACCGCCTGATGCAGGTGTGGTGTGACCAGAGACATGACCCAGGTGGCTGGACTGTGATCCAAAGAAGGGTGGATGGTTCTGTCAACTTCTTCAGAAACTGGGAGACATACAAGGTGCGACAACCTCACACCAAATCAAAGAGCTCATAGTCTGGAGGGAAGCTGGTGGCTTGTGCAGGTTGTTTTAACCAGCCAGATGTGAACCAGTCATGAATAGGTAATTGTTCAGGTTTTAAAAGTTGTGATGCAGCAGCAGCGTCAGTCACTGCTAACTCTGCATGACTCATTAGTTCCAGCAACATCAACAGATGACTTCACCCAGAAATAAAAACGTAGGGACTGGACTTACAAGCCACATGGGTTGGTTCTGTCAGAAATCCCTAATACTCTGATAGATTTAATGTTGTATCAAGTTCACCCCACAAATAGGGTAATCAGAAGAGTTGAAACAGCCGTAGAAAGGGAGAAGCAGATCGTAGGTAAATGTGAGTTTCTAAGCCCAAAATTCCCAAAGTTTTCTTTAATCTTAGCTCAGAGCAACAGTTGAGGTTTTTCCAAGACTTCATGGAAACCTTATACCACATTGTATTTGATATTGTATTTTTACACTTATCCAGAAGGGTGTTTCCATAATTCAAAACATGTGCAGGGTAGAAAATACCACAAACCCACTTGCAGTGCAACTAGAACCAGAAAAAAGCAGAAAGACAACAAGCAATCATTGAAATTTTATACCACATGCAGTAAATCCTGCTGTGTTTACAATAACGGAGCTAGTGGAAATCTGGACACCCCATGCTGGCTATAAACTTAACTCCATGGGTTCATTTATATTAATGTTGCATGACCATAAACAACCCCACAGATGGGCTCAGCTCTCAATTGCCTCCAGATCATGAGAAATGACCCCAAATCACCCCTAAGACGTTCAAAGGAGCTGTTCAAAATTGTGTGAAGAGCATTCAGCAAGCACTTCCAGATCTGACTGATACTGTTTTCTTATCACTGCATTTCACAGCAAGGGTTTGGCAACATAGATGGTGAGTACTGGCTGGGTCTGGAGAACATCTACTGGCTGACTAACCAGGGAAATTACAAGCTGCTGGTCACACTGGAGGACTGGTCCGGCAGAAAGGTGTTTGCAGAGTATGCCAGCTTTAGAGTGGAGCCTGAAGCAGATTTCTACAAGCTCAGGGTGGGCCGTTATCATGGCAACGCTGGAGACTCACTCACCTGGCATAACGGCAAGCAGTTCACCACACTGGACCGAGATCATGATGCATATACAGGTAGAGTTTTGAACTTCAGTTTCACATCCACAGATAATAAAACCATACAACAGTTTAATTCATGTTGTTGTTATTATTCCAGGTAACTGCGCCCACTACCAGAAGGGAGGATGGTGGTACAACTCCTGTGCCCATTCAAATCTTAATGGAGTTTGGTACAGAGGAGGACACTATCGCAGTCGTTACCAAGATGGAGTTTACTGGGCTGAGTTTAGAGGAGGAGCCTATTCCCTAAAGAAAGTGGTCATGATGATCCGTCCAAACCCCAACACCTTCCACTGAGCAACCCAGTATTGCATACTGTATCTCAATGAAGCAAAGCATTAACTCTGAAAGCAAGATCATTTTTCAACAGGATGGCACCTGGCCAGACCAAATGATAAAGAGAAGGATAATGTTGAAAATGCAATATAATGACATCAGGCCGATAAACTGGTAGCTAATAGTGCAGATTTTGCAGATTTTGTGCACCATTGTCTTTACTATTTCCCCTTTAAAGTAAGGCTCAATTAGGACTAATGCAGATGAATGTTTAAAACACAGTCTTTAGCAGAAACTAAAAAACATTAGCAGACTGTGCTCTCTTTTGAACTCACTTGGATAGGTTAAATTTTCTTTGTAATGGGAAAAAACGTGTCATTAGTTCATTTTCATATCTTAGAGATAAGAACCCCACTCTTTGCCTAGTTTGTATTTTGTTTTTGTTTTTGTTTCTCTTGAAAAAAAGAAGAGACTGACACAGGAAATGATTCCAGTGATTTTTAATTTCATTCTGAAACTTTTTTTTAAACGTGTAATTTATAGGTACAATAACATTTATTAACTTGTAATACAGGGTTAATATTCTGGCCAGTTTTTTTCTTAATTTCAGTATATACAACACAAATATTGTCATTTTCTTTTTTTGCAATATTTAAGAACTTTGTGGAGGTACACTCTCTTCAAAGTGCTTTATTTCATTGAAAATAGTTTTTCTTTTTTCTTTTTTTTTTGGAAAATTCTTAAATTGCTTGAAGAGGTATCCATCAATTTGCTTGTATGAACCAAGCACTGTATTTACTGTATAAATTCAGCAGTTTGTTGATGTCAATAGATCCAACACATTGCGTCTGTACATAAGATATTTGTAATATAAGGTTTTAAAATGTGTTATTTCTCTTTTAAGTTGCAATAAAAATGTACAGCCTGTGTGGATTTTCTTTTTTGTCTCTTTGTTGAAGCCATACTGTCAATAGTTGAGCATTTATACTTCCAGAGAAGTTCACCAATGATTCAAAGAGCAAGAAAGACCACTGTTACAGGATGTGAGCATGAATAAAACTTTAAGTAATTTAGCCATTTAGTGTTGATAAAATGTACAAGTTATATTCATCATGTCAGACCAGTTTCAAAGTGATGATAAAACAAGTCTGTCAGTCAGGCAGCTTAGAGTCATATATCATCATCATCAGACGTCAATGCGATCCATACTCAGATCACAGAAGGCCTAGTGGTCAAGGTCACGCTCCATGAGGTTCGCCCTTTAAGTGGGTGGCCCTGGTTTGAAGCCAGCCTGTGGCCTCTTTTCCGCGTGTCACTCCTCTCTCTCTCGCTCTGTTTGCTACTCTATCCACTGTCCTCCTCTATCCAATCAAAGGCACATTAAGTCCAAAAAATAACTTGGAAAATAGAATCCTTACTCTTATTTTTATTCTTTATCACGAACATTTCACGGACAGTTCTCTTCAGTCTTGACCAAGATAAACCATCATTATGGTCATCATTTGTAACCTCAGGCTCATACATATGATGTATCTGTTATCTGTTGAGATACTCTCTGTCACCTGAGCACTCAAGATGAAGTAGTTCTAGGCACCAACTCCCAAAAGACTTGTTTGAGGTTTGTGGGCCATTTTTGATATCTATCATTCCCTTCTATTTCAAAGGCTTTGAAATAAAGTCTGTTTTCTGAAGCACTTAACAGTAACCTTGTCAATCCGATTTGAGACACCAAAGTTATGACAGAAAGCTAGTGGAAACATAAACATTAAGCCTCACCCTATGTCTCCTGACAGTTGTTGAGGTCTAATTTTAAAAGTTACGAAGGCGCATTGGTGGAAGTGGCCTTTATGGAAAGAGTTCTAATTGATTTGTAGTAATTTGTGGCTCAGCCTCATGTTGACCAACACTAACATTAACACTAAACCTTGCTCCTAATGGCTAATATTGTTTGGGAGTTTCTTGTCATAAAGTCATGCAAAATGATTTTAGGACCTGTGGGGCGTTTTGACTTCTGGATGTTTGCACCCTCTGGCATGGTAGATGTTGCTAGCAACCCTTCAATCCTGAGGGTACAGTCTGGCAGTGTGGGGTCAATTGAGTACAGTTAACCTCTTCTTTTAACAGACACGTTACTGTACAGAGCCTTCATTAGAAAACCAAGGATCTTCATTGTATCATATGACTTTATTTTTTGCAGCCGTCAGCTGTTCCATGCTAGGTGTTTTCCTTTCCAGAGCAGATTTTTACTTTTCCATGTGGAGTTGCATAACAACCCTCAGCCTCTCTGGATCGGTTTTGACTGACGTGTGTAGAGTTGTAACTCTTCTTTCGTCCTAATACTTTGTTGGCTCTAAATATAAGTAGAGGCTCTTTTTGGTCCATCCCGACGGGTCCTAAATCTGTTTGGAGGTCTGACTTTTAATCTGCTTTGACTAGAATTACTGCCATGTTTTCATTCTTTGAATCATTTCTTGAAATCATTTGATAGATTTTCAGTCACACTGTCTTGCCTCTCATTGACTTTCTTGCTTTGACAGACAAGTTTGTTACTTCAGTGCTTTTTGTAACCTGTTACAAAAACAACAGATGTGTCTCCAGTCTGTCTCCACTCTTTCATGGCACCAGATCAGACAGGTTAATTCAAGTTTTAACCTTCTCGTGATAAGTCAATCAGTTAACTTACACTGGATCTGTCCCATTGCAGTTTAACTGCAAGGCTAGTCCAGGAGGTCGCAGGTAATGCACAACTGGAGCTGTGACACATAAATTCAGTGTAGGGTAGATTGAGCGGGACAGCAAGTTGTGCAATAGAACTACCTACCTGTACCTACTACCTGTCAAAACCAGATCTTATTTAGCTGGACTACTATTCTGAGCAGCGAGTGGGCGTAGCACAGAGCAAGTCAAATACAACCAATGTAGAAGCTAAAATAAGTTGAGCTGTTTTTACTTTCTTTGCAGTGTAGATGGCGTTGTCACTTTGATGACGTCATTACCCTTTATTCATTCCATGGGTGTGGTTATTCTTTTTTTGTACTTATTATGTATGATGGCGGGAATTTAGAACAAAAGGACAGAGCAGAGTCTCAGAGTAGGAAGCTCAGATATTTTTTGTTGACCGTCACCTTTTCATCCTATCTTTTTATTATTCTACCAGTATTATTTGTTTAGTTTTTCATCAAGTATTATTTTTCCACATTTGCCTGAATTACATATTGGCTCGTTTTTGATTTTGGATTTGTTTTTTGGCACAATAAACCCTTCAAATTGATCACTGGACTTGTATTGAACCTTTTTTGGACGTGTCACAAAGAAGAGCTTAACCCAGCGGCTGAACAATTGTTCGACAGCCGCAACAACCAAAGTAAAATGAAACTTCAAACAGACAAAGCTTTTACTAAACAAGGGTGAAGCTTGGCTCGACTTTCACTCGCTTTCGGGCACTTGGAGAGCAGGTCGAGATGAAAAAATAAAGAGCGATGAGTCATATACCCGTGGTTAGCTTGTGCCAACATGCCAAGTCAGGTGTATGGCTCTCAAGTCTCTCCCACGTAGAAACGTGATGCTGCAGGAGGTTAATGGGCTAGTGGATGTGTTCACATAATCAAGGTTGGAGGCTGTGGGTGTGCGCTGCTGCTGGCACTGATCCAAGGAGGAGCCCAGTGTGAATGTTGTGTTTGCTAACAAGTAACGAAAATTCCTGCAAACCCTACCTTTAAGTTAGGTGGGGTCAGCACTTCCAATTTAGCAGCCACTGTTTGTAGAATTCAAAACTCCACATCAGTAACCAAAAATGACTTGGGTTAACTGACGTGGCTTATACAGTGCATTTATGCATTTTCTAAGCACAATAGGGAGGACTGTGAAGAAGCAGTCTATTTTATTGACAGGTTAAAATCTACAGTAAAACTAGTAGTATGTCTGCAAACAAACAAACCTCAGATACATTCATTGGTTTGATTCATGTTACACACCAAGGAATAATCAAGGCCTAATTGAAAACCTCATAAAATGTTT
This sequence comes from Halichoeres trimaculatus, assembly GCF_033239565.1. Taxonomy (NCBI): domain Eukaryota; kingdom Metazoa; phylum Chordata; class Actinopteri; order Labriformes; family Labridae; genus Halichoeres; species Halichoeres trimaculatus. The sequence continues at coordinate 22,490,271 of NW_027437183.1, forward strand.
CCGAAGACTGGCCTGTGAGAAACATACAGTCTGAAACACTATCAAGATGAGTGTTTGCATACAGAATATACAAGCCAGGAAAAATGACAAATGAAATGTGACAGGCTAGTAAAACTAATGCATCCAGCAGTCCTCTCCACTGACAGCAGAAACCACCTTCACTTTACTATGTGTGAGTGAGATTTCCAAAGACAGCTGCAAAATGAAGCAAAAATGACTTAGCACTGCACTGAACCAAGCTCCATTAATGTCACATTTTGTGATTTGAGCTGAGAGTTTAGAAAGCATTTAAAATCTACTTAGAATGAATTCCACTTATCCAGACCACTTATCAGAGAGCACAACGTCAACCTTCCACTGATATCCTCTCACTCATTACAATGTCTGCATTCTTTGCTGCCAGAGGAAAGATTGATGCTTGTGTTGAAACCAAAACACTCGTCTTATATTAAACAGACAAACACTGGCTGCTAAAACTGGCACATAAGTCAAAGTCACAAAAGCTTTCTTCCTCATGACAAAGAAGCTTTGGACTGAACAAAGGAAGACATTCATCACTGCTACTGTTGTCAGCTGTTTCTGTGCAAGACAGACCGAACAGAAAATACCGGTTTCACACTAAGTCCTTCTGCCTTCTTGATTGGTAATACTGTTTATTTTTTTTACATTACATCTAAAAACAGTTTAAGTCTGCTTTTTTAATCAACCTAATAGTGGTTAAACAGAGGACGGTGTTTCATCGTCTCCATAAACAGAGAGGACAGACTCATTGGATGCCTTGTACGTCTGAGAACTCACCACGATGGAAAACCTTCAGTAAGGGTGGCCTGTGCATCCCCCAATCCTCAACCAACATGGAAACCATGGGCTGACAGAGAGCTTACTCAGCATAAATAGGACCGCATTTCCTGAGCCTTCAAACCTGAAACCTCAAACTGGCCTGTATTGTTGTTTCACATCTGTAAAGTCCATGTACGGGTGCTTTAAGAACCACTTTCTGCTCTCCTGTGCACCCACAAATAGTTCACACTTCACCTTCTGAGTGAATGTAGACCTGGCAGGACAACCACAGCTCAGAGTTTACACGAGAGTTGTAACCACGTAGATGTGACACTTTTACTGTAACATGTAGGCAAAGAAAAGAAATGCCAACATGGCACTGGAACAAACAGTTTTTATTTTACTAGTTCTATTTTATGGAATTAAACAAATTCTTCAGACAGCAATATAAAATAACCCTCTTTCATGTGTCTCCTCTGATACAATCTTCAGGCTTTGTAAAACATACAGATCTCTATATAAAGTCTTTTTTCATGCAGCTGAAGAAAAAAAAACAAAAATTGGGTCATTTTTTATTCTGAAAAAATTTTGAGGCTGTCATTTGTACTTTTAGCTCCTCTCGTTAGAATTGCTGTAACTCTCTGTAAACGCGTTTAAACCAACAGTGGGCAGAGATTACAGCTAGTGCAAAGCGGAGCAACACAACTCCTGACCTGAACCAAAAAGAGAGACCAGTTAATTCCTCTTTTAGCGTCTATTCACTGGCTCCCCATGAATTTCAGAATTGATTGTAAGATTTTGTTGTTGACTTTTAAAGCACGCTCTGGACTTGCACCGGTCGCAACCTGAGGTTCTCAGTACAGTGACTGGGTCTTTTCTGTCAGAGCTCTCACGCTTTGCAACAACCTGCCTGAGGAGATCAGAATGACAGACTCTTTGTCCTCTTTTAAATCTCCTCTAAGATACATTTTGATTGACATGGTTCTAACGCAGCATTTTGAAGAGATTTTTAGCTGAGCACATTTTAACCCCTGAAAACTCACTTTTAACTTTTTTTCTCAGGCATTATGATTATTTTAGTTGTTTAGAGTCTTTTAGTCTTTTGTTGTTTTTATTTTTCAGTTTTTCTGCCTTTAATTTGCTGGTGTTTTTAAACCTTTTATAAATTATTTTATTCTTCTGTAAGTTTGTGGCTTTTATTCTTGTCCTCCTTACATTTCTCTGTTTTTTCTTTTAGGTCACTGTTTGTTTTAATTTTGTACAGCACTTTGCAACCCTGTTTTGAAAAGAGCTGTATAAAAAAATCTATCATTATCATCACTAAAAGGAGGAAAACAGGAATCAAAAGAAGCTCTTTCTGATGCACTGACTAGTGTTAAGTCATATTTAAAAAGGTTCCAAGCAGCAGACAGAAATCACTGATGTCATAAATTTCCATCGTTCATAGCGTCAATTAAAACAGTTAGCACACATTTATTTTTCTCAAGTCGCCATCCCTGAGGTGTATGTGTGTAGGAGGTGAGAAACATGAGAGGAGCTGTCACAAGTGCAATGATGTGCAATGACAACAGACCTGTGGTCCAGTCAGACTGTGGGGCTCTACAGTAGTCTGAGTGTCTACTCTAATTATGTTGACACAAGTTGTAGAAAAAAAAAAAACTTGATTTCATAATGTTTTTTTTTCAGAAACCAATAATATCAAGGGTTTTTGATAGTGGGTGCCAAGTTGGAAATAATCGCTCAATCTAACAACAAATAACCTATGAACAGACAAAAGCTGATTGTTAGCCTTTTGTCAAACATAACCACCTCTCCTTCAACAAACCAGTCTCTCTTATGATAAAGATATACGTCTTAGCCTTCATATCCTCCAACAGATGTGTTCTAGGAAATCTAGATCTAAATTTTAAGTTTTCCATTGACAGCAGTGACTAAACTCAACGCACACGCTTTCTGTGAAAATTGAGGGTTAGACCCGAGCCTTCCAGAATATCAACTGGCCTGCAGTCAGTTGCTAACCATTTAGCAAAAACCATCAGCTTCTTCCATTCATCTTCATTCACAGGCTGATGGTAATTTACCCACTCAAAAGAAGTGCTCTGGTGACGTCAGTCTGATTAGTCGCATCTGTGTGCTTAGCTCATAGGTGGTAGCTCTAACACAGACAACTTTTGGGATATTTTCATACCGTTTGACAGAAAGTGCAATTAGTTTGTCTTGTCAAGTGAGCTGTCTTGGAGTGACTCATAATGAAAAATACTATTGGAAAATACAGTTGGGTTGGTATTTCTTTGACAGTGGCAGCCAAGAGAGAGCAAGTGTACGCAGCTGTGACCTAAAGGTGTGCTGAAATGGAAATAAAGCAGCATGACATTAAAAACTCAAGGCTTCAATTTCTGACCTTGATCACATCTAAATTAACCTGTTAAAGCTGACAGCTGTACTTCAATACATCATTATGTGTGCTCCTTTAAACTTAATTCTTGACAATTATCAGCTTATAAATATATGACAAAGGGAAGGCTTCAAAAACATGGGCGGTTTCATCTCTGATGACAGGGAGGCCAGTACCGCTCTTAATAAAACCACAAAGAGCTTCAATCTACCATCACTTCTCCCTGATACCATGCCAAATATGATGAGTTCTCAAACTGATGAACAGGGTACCAGAGCATCAAGAGGCTTTAACTTACTCACACACTTTTTGGACTCTTTACCTCCACAGTGAAAAAAATCATCATACATTAAGCCTGCAGTGACCTCAGACAGGATCGGATACCAGGAGAAGACATCGAGCCACAGTGCTGACGCAGGCCTAAAGCTGCTGACATGTACCAGGCAGAGAAGCCAGTAAGTCTTTGGGAAGATTGTTCAAACTGAGCTGAGCTGCTGTAAGAGGCTGACTCCTCACTGACCCCTGAGAGGCTGTGGGAGCAGAGTTTAACTACCATCTAACGCCTTCTAAACACAGGAAGGAAGATCTCTGTGCATGGTGGTAAGAGCACCTGGTAAGCTTTCCTTCACTCCCCAAGTTTGCCTGCAGGTATCTTTGCCTTCATGTGACAAGCTGCCTCCTCATACAGGCTTTTCAGTATGACGCACAAACAGCATTCATGAAAACATTTTTCTCTTTAGTATTACCAGACAATTTTAAACAAAGATATTATAACAAATGTTCAGGTGCTGTAAAAACTTGCACTTCAGGTAAAAAATAAGAGAAGAGAAACTAATCTGAATTTGCTTCTGATAAATATAGAGATTTGTTTCTCTGCTAGGTTCTTTATGAAGATAGAATCCAGGTAATGAAAAATTAGGTTTCATTTCAACTTCATCCATTTAGCTTGATGGCCTACCATTTGTTTAACTTTGTCAATGATAGTAACAAAGCTTAGCAAAAGTTCAGTCAGTTAGACTGTATGCTAACACTCTTCTGTTTCCTCACTTGCTCTTTCGTTTCAACTTTTCTCTCAATCCAATCACATAGTCACCGCTTCCATTGTAAGTCAATAATCTCATAGCTGTCAAAGCTGTCGATGTCGATGTCTTCTAGCACCATGGCGTCTCTTCTGCTTGTCAACTGTCTTTCAGGCTCTCGTCACGACCCTCCTCTTCCCTGGGCACCTCCAGCCTTCATTGCCCAATTTTGTGCTCTTCAGCACCACAGTCCTCACCAAATCTTCCAGATCCAGCCTTCTCAAGACTCTCAGCACCACCACCAGTGTCTAAACTCCATCGGGGGATATTCAGAATTCCTAATATCATTGTACCCCCTACACTGATTATTTTACTTAACCCCTGGTGGGGTGCAACCCCCCTAATTTTTCTTTGCATTTTTTCATTAAATCTGTTCATAACTCTTTCTGATGTATATGTCTCTCCTGATTGGAATGTATTTTAAAGTTTGTTTAGGAAGGTTTTGTGACAGATGATACTTCTAACGTGTTATTTTTGGTATTTATTAGACGAAGTATAAACTACTGTTTATTTGTGGTGATGAAAAAACAAAGCTGTTCTGAAGTTCAAAATTGAACGAATCAGACAGCTGTTTTCCTGGGTAGTTCTTTTTTAAAAATTGTTATCATTTTACTGTTCTAATTCAAAGATATTACTTCATTAAAATGATTTAACTGTTAAACATGCTTTTGGTTCCTTTTATTTTATGGTTATTCTGCAAAGCTACAGTCAAAGCACTTTAATGTCTCAGGATTTGTATGAACATTATAATTTTTAAAATTATCACACTGTTTTTCCTCTGCTGATGCCTGTATTTATAAAATAATTCCAGTCAGTCAGTCTACAGTTGTTGTTTTTAATGGGGGGCTTTTAAAGTCATATTGCACTTTCCTTTTCTCCCATATCGAGTGGCACTTGCTCACCCTACTCCTCTTCTACTGCTGTTTGTTTTGTGGGTAGTTTGAGACTTTTTTTTGTAAAGTGTGTGGTCTGTTATTCAGTTTCTTTTGCATAAGTATATGAATAAAGACATAAGAAAAAATATAGTTAAGTAGCAAATCCTCATACATGGGCAACAATCACCATAATATGCCTGTTCAATAGACACACAAACTACCAAATTCAGCTAACCAGTGCTTCAGGATCTCTCAGGCCTGAGGGTATATTTACATATTTGAAAAGTGACTACATGTGAGTACAGGATGTAAAGCACTATAAAAGCACAGCATAGGGCGGAGAAGGAGGGGTTTCCAATGTATCCTTCTCATATTTTCCAGTAGATATGAGGCAGAGTCATGCTAAAGTCTCTCACAATGCAAGAAGAACCCAGTACAGCTGTGCCAAAAAAGTTAACTTCATAATTACCAAATGAGCAGAATACTCAGTTAAACTGAATCCTTCCTCATGCAGAATAAACAATGATGACCATAGAAAAGACACAAAGTCTGCTGTGTGAATTATGTTTCCTGTCTTCTTCCTCTCTCTTCTCTTCTCTTCATCTTTCTGTCATAGCTGACCACAGATTGAAAACAAACGGATGTCCCCATGCTGTCTCTTTTTGGTCTGGACCACTTTTCCGTCTCTGTCACATCTAAGCAGTGAAGAATTTTACTGAGGTTACACAGCTGATCAGTGTCACTGCTGCAAGCAAAGTCAGCAAAAAGTCTGAAAACTGGAAAACAAAATTGTAAGATCCCACATAATTCTGTGCAATAAAAGATAATGGACCTCTTTGTGTAATTAATTCAAATAACTCTATTGTGTTGCTTTAAAATTATTGTGATGTAATCAGGAGTAATTCAGAGTGCTTTAAAAAAGAAACACAACAAAAAAGCTTTGGAGGAGTCGTCTGATTACTGTTTATATCTGAGTGTAACTTTTGGATTTGTTTTATTTTCCAAACGCTGAGCTCTTGAACTGATTTCAAACTGTGGGGATGCGACTTTTCTGAAAGTATAAAGCCATATTCCTTCACCTTTGTTTCATGTCCGGCCAAAATGTCCTTGAGACCTCTGCAGGGAGCTTAAAGGAAATCTCTTAAGGAGAGAGGGGAAGAATTTCCTTTGCATTATGGAAAGTGAATTTTGCAAGTTATTGCTGCAGCCATTGAGGAGGTATTTGGTTACATCAAGGTTGTTCACTGCCAAATACTTATAATCAGGCCAAAAAGAAAATCTTCAAAAGAAGTGCTGGAGTTTTTACTAAACTTCCTAAACTTGGTTTTTGATTTAGTATGTTACTTCTTTGTGTAGCTTGTGTATGAGCTGAACGTAACTAACTACTAAATAATACAGACACAAGGACAAACATATGAACCCCATTATTTTTTAGTAAAACTATGATAAATCATTTTCAAAAACTCCACATGTTGAATAAAGTTTGATTCGGGCTGCAACGGGAAAAGTAACAACAAAGGTATAAAATTTCCAATACTTGGCTTCACAAAACTGATTTTGTTTCCCTGCAGTTTAACATCATTACTTTATCAGAAATACATTTGAGAGGCATCAAGAGATTTCAGGGTGAATCAAGAAACAAGTTGAGATCAACAGTCTAGACTTTTACCTCATAGGTCTGTCCTAAATTATCTGAAAAACATTCCATGTCAACAGAAATTGTAGTCTATCATATCAAGTTAATGTATTTTTTTTTTAACTTTTTCATCTCTCCTTTACAAAACCAACTTGGCATTACTGTTTCCTAACTCATTGATAAGTACTGTTGATGAAAATCTCAAAAACAGCTTTGGTCTGTTGGTAGTGCACCAAAAGCCTTTGAACCATTACTGGACTGTGAGTCAAAATTATTGGAACATGTATCACCTCCCGTGCAACAGACTGACTCTGTTTTAATAAAGGAAAATATGACCAACATTAAAGGGCTTTCTCTGAAAAACCAGGGGTTTCTCAGAATCTGACAGATGTTCCTCTTTACTTGGGTTTTATGTTATTAGGTCATCCCATACAGCGTGGCACGCTCATCCAAACACAAGCTTTTCTTCATCTGTGAGAGTGCACCTGATTATCTTTGTTACAGTACTGGAGGTATATACATTTCTTGAGAAAATACAAGTGCTGTCAGGCGAATAAAAAAAATAATGTAATTAATTACAGGATTTGTAATTAATTAATCTAATTAATCGCATTTTAATCTCATATCTGCTTATGGTCCCAAAATAAAGAATTTGAATTCCAGGACATTAAAATTACATTAAAAGACATTAAAAAAAAATTAAAAATTAGGTGGTAATATATACAACACATTTTTAGGTACCCTGATGCATAAGGAACACATGAAAAAAGTTTTATGGTTCTATCTTTACAAAAACTACACATTCCTGCACCTAAGATAAGCTGATTTGATTTTTGGGACGGTTTTCGCTTCTGTCACATTTTTACTTGATGTGGACTCAATTTTCACTGCAATATGAACTTCTATACTTCTATGAGGTCAGGAGAACCAGGGCTTAAGGCTAAAAACTGTGAGGAACTATGTACAAAACACTTCATTCAAGTCTTGGATCAAAGAAAAGTGAAGTATTTTCAGTTTTACGTGCTCTGAACACACAAACTGTTGCTGTTGGTGCAGAGCAGCCCCAAGCTGAAACATGACACCAGGAAAATGGAAGGAAATTTTCAAAGGATTCTTTACATTCAAATACAAGATATATATCAATCATTCAGGGCTTGTTTAATGCAGTCAAGAGTGTAGAATTATCTGTTTTTTACAGAACTGAGCTAGAGCAAACGGTTGATTTTCTGCAGATTTTCAAAAAAGAAGTGTGAATAAACGAGATGCGGATGGCAATCCCCTCAAAAATCACCCTCGCTTACCCTAGGTTTAAAGCATGTTGCTGACATCATGTGTGATGCATTCAGGGACCGTCGGAAATTTGAAAATCTGACGAGACCACCACTTTTTCCAAGTAGGACAAACGGTTTGTAAACGCCAGACATTTGAAAATAAGTGCGTCTTTGAACGCCCCGCGGGTTTGGATCCAGATTAATCTGTGTTAATTTTTATAATGCGTTAATTTGCGGTGTAATTAATTAATCTAATTAATGCGTTAAAATGACAGCCCTAGAAAATACACAATGAATGGTACACCATGTTGATGCCAAAGATTGCAAATTCACTGGGAGTGATGCGGCGATCTAGTTTGTAATAATTACATGCATATGTAAATTAGCTATTTGAGTCCAGTGACCCAATTCAATTACAGACTTCTGTTATTGTTTCATGAACTTACATCCTAGAAAGTGCACGCAAAGGTATTCATTTAAAAGCAGCGTGGCCGTTCAGATGGTTCTGGAAAGAGCTTCACATCTGTATAGAAACTGCACTGATCTGACAAAAATTTGGGAAGTTACAGTAAATGTTACCCATAATCATTCATATTCATCCTGATGTCATGGCCTTGTTATCACGTGGAGCACACCTGTCAACTGCAAGCGGCAACCTCCGGTCTGGGAATATGAGACAATGTGGAAGTGCTAAAATCTGCTGTTTCTGGAGTGTTCGCTTGAGGCTGGCTCCGAAAGTAGCAGAAGTCACATACACACCAAGCCTAAAAAAGCCATTTTCAAAGCAGAAATGAACCTATTTACAGCCTGGTTCAAAAAACGTCTCCTGTCTGAGACGCTAATTTTACTACCGGCACCCATTGTACAGGGGGTTAATTATTTTCTAAATCGGAGGATATTAAGATTGCAAGCTCCCCCAATAAGAGGCATGGCTGAGGGTCACGTAACCGTCAGGCGCCAAATGGCTGTAGGCGAAGCCCTTGCCACTACCAATATGGCTGCTATAGCCGATGTGCTTCATTTTTAGTTTCAGAAACAGACGGGTGACGTCGGCGAGACTACGTCCATGTTTTATACTGCAGTTATCCCAAAAATCAAAGATACAAATTTGGCTATAGAGAGACAAGCACTAGCATACCTTGTACTACCAGGTATGGTAGTAGCTAGTAGCTGTTCTGGTTTTCGGCTTCATTTCATCATGTCACACCTGTGCTCCACTCACATCATATGTAGGGACACTCAGCTAAAGAGCTGTCAGGGTGAATCAAAGTACAGCTCTTTAGCTGAAGAAGTCATTCCCTGCAGGAAAAGCAATCCTGGTGAACCAAAGGTCTGTGTTTTCATTCTGTGTAGGTGGAATCCTCTCACCTGTTTTTCTAGACTTCCACGCCACTTCCACTCAAATCCTTTGTAGCGAGGCAACAGTATCCTATTCAGAGGGCTGTTTAGCTCTATTGCACGGCAACGTGGTCAATTACCCTCTATTGTCATATGGTCATTGAGGTAGAATGTCAATTGGGTGGAAACTTTTCCAAGTCTGAATCCAGGAGCAGCTTCTGAAATGAGATTTGAAAACAGCTTGTGTTAGTTGTGAAACTTGTATCTCCTCTGTAAAGCATTAAATAAGATCAAAAAACAGTATCAGTCACGCTGGCTTACATACTCTTTATACATCATAAACATCTGACTCTGAGAAAAATTTAAGTGATCTTGCCAGGCAGCGTATGTACTTGTTTGGAGATAGTTTCATCACAACAGCTTGTCATTATTTTCGGTATTAAACATTTTCACCTTCCAAGTGACACTAAAGCCAAGTCAAAACCTCTACTTCTACAATACCACATGAAGTTTTTAGTTAAATAAAGTTCTGCTATTTTACATATATTGTCTCTTTCCTGAACATTTTCTTCAGATTACCTAACTTTGAGTTGCCTAAGGCATCAACTTTCCAGTCTCTTCTTTTAGAAATCAGGCAGCAAACTCAAAAAACAATTAAACCAGCTAGGTACCTGATGGAACAAGGCTCTAGACGCTAACTTTCCAACTCCAAGTGATAGCTTGTCTGTATCTCAAGTTACACTGCCTCTTACAACAGCTAGTTTTCTAGCCAACATGAAAAAAAAACAATTTAGATACTGTTTTGCTTACAAAAAGCTGAAGAAACTCAGAACACACTAAAACATAGTCAAAGTGTAAATAAATGTGATGGTTCAAGTCGAAAAAAAATCTTTTTTCTCATATCTTTTTTCTGCTGAAACTTTGAGATTTTACTGTAGAAATTTCTCGATTGCCGCTGATAATTTTGCCTGTGGTCCTGACTTTTAAGATATTACAAGAAGGCATTAGAAGAGAACAGGGTTTGTGTCACATTTTTTACTCTAGTGTGAACTGCTCGTTTTCAAGATATGTTAGAATATTTTCCTACATTAAACTGAACCTTGATGTGTCGGCTTGAAATGCGTCTCCCTCTCATTTTCCAAATCATTGCAAGAAAGAGCTAAAGAACTATCAAAGACACTCTTGCACATTGTGACAACCAGCCCCATCATCGGGGCTGGTTGTCACACAGTTTGGAGTTGTTTGACAGGTTTGTCAAAAGTTTGTCTGGTAGAAAAGGTAAGAAGGCAGAACTAAGTTTTAATGTTTAAATGCACCGAAAAGTTTAAAAATACATAACTGAATTCATCTTAACAGAAAATGAGCAAGGTGCATGAAAAAAAAACACATCTTTAAGCCAACTTACTGTACAACAATGTAAGACAACCAACCCCAAAGAATATGTGACGACCAACCCCAACTGGAATTTCATGTGAGCATCAAGGCAAACAACTGGTTAGCTAACTAATGGCAATCCAAACTACAGCTTTCCCTTCACACTTTTTAAGAGCAACAATTGTTTTCTTATAAACCCATCATTTAAAAGCTGAGAAGAAAAAACAGAGGAGCTGAATATTTATAATTTGACATGAAAAACCCGCTAAGTCCTCTCGCCTCAAGTTCAGCTGTCCTACTTCAGAGAATAGTATGTAGGGGAGCTCTGATCCTGTTAATTATCATACTATAATTTGAGAGACAGCACCCTATGGTGGCGAGATATAATGAGTCTGACAACTCACCCTGGTTTGCCCTACTGTAATAAACTTACACATATGTCACACCGTCAAAATAATGATTTCTGTGCTCTCCCTTCTATGCCAAATCTACATTTCCTAGGAAAAAAAAATAAATAAAAAAGTTGTTTTACTTCACACACTAAAGAAGAAGACGAATTAGGGGCTTTGTAGGAATTATCATGAACACCCATGTGAAACAATACTTATAGTTTTATGAACAATCTGTGCAAGGATATGGCTACTTTAAACACCCCTAAACAATCCAATATCCCTAAAAAACAACAGTGAAAGCACTTTTAATTGTCAATAAATTGTGTGCAGTTGGGATAAACGTCCTGAGTGTGCCAGTTAGCTTAACTGTCAATAGCCTAGCTTTGTAGCACTGGTTTGAGTTTAGCTAGCATTAACAGTCATACTCATGTAGCCGATGCACAGCTGCAGCATTAGCTTTTGAATATCGCCCCCCAGAGGCTTTAAACGACGACAGTAGCGCCAATATGAAGGTATTGATACAAAAGGTGTTAACTTACCTGGGAGCTGTTGTACTTGTTTGCTTTACTGTCATTGTCCATTTGTTAAACAGGCTTTGATTGCACGGAAGCTGTGTGGCCGTTAGTATCGCTCTAAGCACGTACGTTACGTTGGTTTCGTACCAAAAATAAAGAAATTTAAATTTCCTCAAGGAGGGTGTGAGCCTTCTCAAACACAATACTGTGTCCGTGTTTTGTGTAGAGGACATCCTCTCAGCTGCTTTCTTCTTCTTTCTTATTAGCAGCACTTCTCCCCAATCTCCTACAACGTGGCAGTGGCATCTTGTTTTAACAAGCCTTGGCAGTGTCACAGGCCACAGGGTCAAGTATGCACTATTGTCATGTGGGCAAAGAGCTCTTTAATTCTCAGACTCAGAGTGATGGAAGAAGTGTTTGAGTCAGCCCTATTACATAACGCCCAATTATATAGTGGTTTAAATGAACGTTTAAATGCTGTTTTACAAGAACCCCCTACAACAACCACATGGTGACTTTGAGGCTAATGAAAGGAAAGGAAAGAGGATAAGAAGGCTGCAGTGGCAGGATTTAAGGCTTCATGACTGAATGTAACATGAGGAATTGAAGGCAACTTCTATTTTTCTTCTAGTACGTTGAATACAGTCATGTTCTGGCTGCAAGCCAGCCACAGCAAAAGTGATGTGAATCCTGACAGTAACAGTGGATATTAACATATGTGTTAAAATCTATACCTATCAATTATTTACTCAACTCATACTAAACAGGTTTGTGCTTCAGAGTCACAATACATCATACTCATAGAATGCACTTTAAGACCCCATGTGGAAACATAGCTACCCCGGTTTCCTGGCCTTGTATCTTGTGGGGTTTTTTAATGCTCACGTTCCACTGAAAAGTACAATTTAAACTATTATTTTAGTATCACATGTCTGCACAGACCTATAATGCTGTCATTGAAGCAATCATTCAGTTTATTCAAATTTTCAGCAATGCATGATGCTGCCAAGTAATACATTATTCAGTGAGATAATCATTTGCTGAAATATATTTAACAAATGCTGTAGAGGGGTTCCAACACTGGCCAGCGACAAATTTCCTCATGCAGCATGTAAGTAAAGAACTTAGAGGAAATGCAGATGAAGCACATAGTGTAGCAGGCCAATTACGTGGTTTATTGGTCATTTGGCTGCCTCATGGTCCTGCTTTCTGTAAAACCTACATACAGGGGTTCATAACTCTGTGGGGGACTGTTGTACAGCTGTGCCACTTTATGAGCGTATTCCTCTCTCCGGGTGCATTTTTTAACACAGCAGGGACAGACAGAAGCAACAACGCTGTAGAGGATTAGGCAAAGAATTTCTTTGGACATCCAGTGGGAAAAGAAGCCTGTTTGGTGATAAATTACTTTTACTACCAGCTGTTCAAAAGTAATGTAATTCATATAACTTTATACAGCAATATGTTGCAACTGTTACTTTTCTATCTCTGGCTTATTTTCCACAAGTAAGAAACTTAATTTAAAAAAAAAAGAAGTTAAATATGAATGTTAAATGTTAAGACAACACTAGGAAAGCTCTCTTCAAACACCTGGTTTGCTAACTGTTGTTTGACTAAACTTTCAGTAGACTCTTAACTGTTGCCTTGTTGCCTGAGCTGTATTTTTTATTCCCTAGCTCCCTCTGCAGGGTCAAAGCTGTACATACATCAGAGTTTCCTCCACATGTAATCATGTACAGCATCAAAGCACGGATTCCATGCATGCCAAGCACCAAGTTATCAACATGAACTCAATGTATGCAAGTAGAAAAATACTGTACACAACATAACTACAGGGCAGCTGGAATGCATTGATCCAGGTCACTGAGAAGTCATGCACACACTCAAATATACACACAGACACACACACACACAAGGAAATAATCAAAACAAAAACAGAAAAATTTGAGACACAAAAGACAAGTTAGAGCCAAATCAGCGTCTTTATTTTACAAACGCATTTTTCTATTGACTTTTTTTCATATAATAAAAAAGCAATTTACAAGCTTAAGAACCAAAATGAAGCAGCACAGAATGATTATGAGTAAAATATATAATTTGAATAAATATATTTCATTTCATGCTATAAAATAAATTCATAAATGGCAATAGATACAACATCAGCTCTAGCTAGCTTCATTTACTTCATAGTTGTACAAAACAGTAGAGTTCTGAGGTTCACAGTTGGGTTGTGAGGTTGTGTGTAGAGTGGACAAAAACAGGAGTTGGGCATTTCTGCTGTCATGGTTTGGGTTCAGGTTCTCTGGTGCTCCTCGAGCTTCAGCTCTGTGGAAAATATGGGCTCATTGAGACCTTGAGGCAGAATGTTTGGGAACCACTGACTGAGGACTTGTTTCCCCACCTGAAGAGAAGTGCACAATTATACTATGGACATAAGTTTTATGTCCAATGAGACCACTTTTAACACTATAGACCCTGAGTTCTAACTTTGTTTTTTTGCCTTGTCACCAAATACAAATGAGCACGAGACGTCATAGTGCAGAGTTCAGTGAGTTGTAAAAGGAAAAGAAACAACAGTAAGACTGAAAACTTCCCCTTCTGATCCTGAACAACTACAACGACAGTCTCTGTGCCCGAGCAGCTCAAGTAGAACCCTGAACCTGAACATGACGGCAGATTACCCACTCCCAAACAGTGGCTTAACAGCCCAAAATCCCTTTCATTCTTTGACACAGCTGGAGGTGCAGCTCTGAACAGTGCCACTGAGTTGGGTGACTGAACCATATGCTCAGTTCTTGTGTTGCAGTTTACTGAAACCACTGGTTTTTTGATTAGCTTAGCAACAACTCTTCTTCTTTTGAGTATAACTTCCTGAAGAGGAAGTCAACCTGTCCAAAGTTTCAGAAAAATATAAAAAAAAGAAAAAAAAAAATCAATATCAAATTGTCTTGGTCTTACTTCAATTCAATAGCTCCCTGACATTCAGTTTGTTTGATGTACGACAGGCCAATATTTCAATAGGCTTGATGATCCCAATACACCGCTTTTAAAAAGGTTATTGCTTTTTTATAATACACAGTGGACAGAAACTGACAGAAAAGCTATGGAAGACTTAAGATTTTTCTAAGCCTGTATCAGTGTTTGTAAACTACCTGAAAGTGAGTTTATTATAAAAAGAATAGGACGAGCTGCAATTTCAAAAAAGTAGTCTGACAGCCTTCCCTGTAAACACTTCCTTTTGATTACTTGTGGCCCGCAATGCATCTCCTGTTCCTCTCTGAGGTGTGGAACTAAGAGTAGACAAAGAGTCAAGGTGAGTGAGTGTGTGTGTGTGTGTACATGTGTGTCAAGTTCAGTTGGTTCTGTAATTGTGTACTATCACATATGTAACTATAGTACATAAAAAGCATTTAAACAATTCCCCCTCCATTAAGCTATGATGATGATGATTACATGGACTTGTTTACTCATGTTAAAAAAATCAGTTTACTCTAAAAGCACCATTTAAGGGGAAAAGGTCCCTAAAGAAGTGACGGAGGCCATTATAGCTGAGTCCCTTAGGGTAACATCTGATACAAACTTAAGTTCCTGGATGGAATTAATTCAACTATCAATGACAAGTTGTAAGTGCACAATTGATGACACAAGTACATGAAAACTCAAGTTGAAAACGACCTGTTGGCAATTTTATACAATTTTGTGGTTGAGCAACGTGCAATTAAGCTACAGTATATGAGGATAAGCTTTTTTCCCCTCTCCACAAAACTTAAGTTTCTTTTCTGCTAAAAATCCACTCAGCTCTTCCCTCTGATGCTCCGGGAGAACAGAGAGAAGCTGTGAGTTTGTGTTTCTCATGCACCTCCTCTCATTTAAATGCGTAAAACTACAGTACATTGCTAAGATTGTCCTCAGTAGTTGGAGAGGAGGGATACAGTATAGTCTCTGAACACGGGGCAATGGCTTTCAGGGAACAAGTCTGCCTCATTTGATTGTAATCAATTGCTACAAAGTGGTTAAAAGTTGAAACCAATCGTCTGCCTCGGAGCAGAGCAACTAATCTAATGTAAAGAAGCACGAAAGGGGGCAGGACTTGAGCTAGAAAAACTACAAATGGACACAAACAACATGATTTAGTTTCTAATCATTCTTGGCATCACTTTTAAAACAAATCCTGTGGCCATATTTAATTAAAACCTTTATATTCAATCCAATAAAAAAGAAAGAGGCACAGGAATCTAAGTGCCAGATTCTAAATATAAAGCTTGTGGCAAGGCACTAAGTCAAAGATGCCACTTTTTGTTAAGTTTCTCTTTTTTGATTACATTGGCTTTTAACAATTACAATACCTATTGCACAACTTTTATATTGTCAGCTTTTGTATGGCTTAATATATGGTTCTATTAATGACTTTACTGCTTATGTCTTCGAAGCAATTCAAATGTTATACAAGTGATTGTTACTAGCTGGGAAGCATACATTCCTTGAAATAGCAATGAAATAGTCCTACATTTAATTAGGAACCTAATCTTCTTGATGAGCATTCAATACAGTCAGTATCTACTGCTAAAAATCACCCATGAGTCTTTGGTGTGAACTCTTGGCACAAAATTGAAGTAGCTGTTTGTACCCATTACTCAGAAAGCATTACTAATAATCATGCAAAAAAGGTGGTATGCTTTCCTCCTCGTTCTCTCATCATAGTCAGACCCAAATGAGCTCGCACTGATTTTGTTGAGGTCAGATCAGCTGTCAAACCTGCACTTCAGGCTATCGGCTGACAGAAATGAACATGACATAGTAAACATTCATCTAAAAAGTTACTGAAGAGGTCGACAGACTGTGTGGTTGTGGCAACTGAAGTTTAGTGATAAATCCTTGCGTACAAAAATAACAAAAAGCTAGCTATACTGATCTTTGCAAAACTCCGCTAAAGTTTGGTTAGCTATCTTAACTGTCAAAGAGTGAAGACGTTGACCGCACATTCAGTGGAATATAAAGACTGCTGTCTTGATGTAGCCTTGGAAATAAGCAACAAGAAATTATGTTTTCCCGCACACAAAGTAAAAAATCATATCAAAACTGTGAGATAATCAAACTAAGATCATTGACAGAAAAATCAGCATGAACCAGATGAGACGAATCTGGCTTTCATGTTTTTAACGTGAATGCAGATTCTTGAAAATCACAATGGAAATTAAACCAAGTCTCTATATATATATATACTAACAAAACCCCCACCCCTGATCCCCATGGTTCAAACAGTACAGAGAAAATGATATTGCCATACTTAGGCCATGTAGACAATAGTATTCATGTGGCTGCAGAGTTTCATCAAAGTCCATATCATCTTTACTCTGAGGAAAAATTAATTCTTTCAAGCAAGTCAGACCTTGACACTGGTGCTGCTGCACCAGAATTAAGACACAAATCAGCACATTTTATTCATCAGGTCAGCACCCAAGATCCCAACCACTAGCTCTGCAAAGTGCATCAATACTTTGGATCGCCAGCTACTATGAACAATATCTACCTTAGCCTTCATCCAGCTATAACATGTCCTTGTCACTACCATTAAAGTAGGACTGACAAACAAGGAAAACGCGTTCCACAAATGCATCTGACCCCAGAACGACACAGAGATCTAAGATCACAGATCAGTGTCCTCTCATTAAAGGGCAGGACAGACTGAAAGAAAAGAAACAAACTAAAACCTCTGTCAAATGATGGAAGAAAAACCATGTCAGAATGGCTGAGATTCCTTTGTTCTTTCTGTTTGCATATTATTCGGACTTGTATCATAAAAGATTTGTGTGAACAGATCTAAGGCTGTCCTTGCTGTGCTGAGTTTTCAATGAGTTCTCTTGTCTCTGTTAGACACTTTACACAAACCTAAAAGCCTACCGCAGGACAGAAAAGATGACTTACACAAACAATCAATCAGAGCACAGAGGAATAAAAATGACTTCACTGAATGGACGAAATACACCCATCACATGGATGACAGCATCTAAACCACGCATTGGCCAACAGCTTGAGATCTCCGGAAGTGAAGAGAAATAGAAAGTGTTTTCCAGAACAAAACGTTCTTCAACGAAAAACTGAATCTTGTGAGTGACCAGGGGTATTTTCTTACTCTATCCTTTCCATAAAAACAGACATAAAGAAAGCGAGCAAATTTAATGCACTCCTAACATAGCACCTTCTTAATCTACATTTTAACCTGGCTGACCATGAAACATTTGACAAGGACTTTGTCCCTAATCCATACAATCAGCAAGGAATATTTCCCCTAAGTATCAAGGCTTTGTGTTGAGAGAATAACCTTTACATGGTTTGGCAATAAGATACTATACAAACAACCTAAAACGGATTTTAAACGGTGAACACTTCTGTGCCTGGTAGGTTCTTGGCTATGAGGTAGAACCTGGTGAGTTTCATTGAAGATAAAATACTGTCTGTTATGAGTATGTAGTTGCATCATGAGGTATTGAACGGATATGTCACACGAAGCTTTGCACTGGCAGAAAAATCATTCCTTGTGAGTAAGTGACCTCCTGTGGCCACATGTGCAAAAACAGGTCAGGTAAAAAGGTGATATGACGAGCATCTTACCAGAGCTTTCACATTATCAATTATTGCAACATGCCTATATAACTCTGTAAATATGTTTTAAAAAACATGAAGAGATAAAAAGAGAAATCAAGCAGGGGGTCTTGATTATTAGGACCTCCTTAAAAATAGTAAGTTGTTACTCCCTTTGCTCGAAAGAATCAAATTTCTATAAAGCACCCATTTTCTCTCTGCATTCAACATCTAACTTTCACAAATCGACAGAAACCCTTGAAGAAATATCTATAGTGGAGGGAGCTGATTCAAAAAGAAAAAAGTCCTTTAAGTTGAGTTAAAATAAACATTTCTTAAAGCTTCCTAAACCTGAAGCAGGACCTAAAAATCACATCTTGATGCTTGCGCTTCCTCTGGACTGCATTTTGAACTCTCCTCCAGATCATTGGCTGGTGCCTCTTCTGCATATTGAGCCTCAAAGGCCATCCCCTCAGATGTATCCTCTTGGTCCTTCTGACCTGAGCTTCCCTCCGTCCTCTCCGGAGAGTCCATGTTGTTACTACCATCTGATGCTCTCATGTGCTTCTTCCTCAGGTGCTGGTTAAGGGTGCCCTGAAACGGGAAGCATTTGCCACAGATCTGACAATGGAAAGGCTTGTTGTCCGTGTGGCCACGGATGTGGTACTCCAGCTGGTCTTTCCTCGTGTACTTTTTGCCACAGAACTTGCAAACAAACGGGGTGATTCCCATGTGCAGACGCATGTGGCGATCCAGGCTCCCCTTCTGATTGAAGGTCTTTCCACAGTAGATGCAAATGAGTCTCTCATTATAAGGATACCACTGGCTCCGCAGGCTTCGCTCTCGCACATCATTCTCCAACCCTGGAGCTCCCGCTGCTGACTCGCCGTCTTCAGAGACTGGTTTGATATGGCTCAGCACTGATGCTGGGATGGCCAGGGGGCGCTTTGCCCTGGCTCGCCCACCTCTATAGCCACTGAGGATGGAGCGGGAAGGACTGGAGCTGCTAAGGTTGACAAAGCACGGGGAGGTCAGCCCTGAGTAGGAATAGGTAGCAGACTGGATGACGGGACCGTAAGAACCCACACTAACAGCAACTACCTGTTCTCCATCCACCAGCTCAGTGTGGTATCCATCATCACCAGCTGACGAACTATCCGAGTAGGTAGGCCTATCCGTCTTCTCTATCTTTACGTGCACATCCGTTACCTGCCCATCTTTGCCAATAAGTTCCACTTGCTCAATTTCTCCCTCCATGGGGGTATCATGCTCCGAAACGCCATCACTGCTGCCTCTGTCTGACTGGCCCTCTTCCTGCTGCTGGCGCCGCCTGCCCAGTCCTTTTCCTGCCAGCTCGAAGCGTGCTTCATGTGCTGCCTGACTCTGGCGGGAGTAGTAAGGGGGGGAGATCTGGGTAGGGTTCACAAAGAGGTTGTTGTCATTGACACCATTGTGGCTGACCTGCGAGTCGTCCTTACCCGGGCTGCAGACGGTAACTGGTATACTGATCTTGGAGTGGATGCTCTCCAGGATCTGGGTACACTTGTCAATGATGGTCTGCATCTGCAGGAAGCTTGCAGCAGTGAGGAAACTGATGATATCCTTGAGCTGCAGGGACATATGACCTGTGTAGCAGAAAGCCAGAAGCTGCTCAAACACCTCAGGGCTTTTGATGACTGAGATGGAAAGGCCACTCATGGTGCTGAGGGCAGTGTGGTCACGAAAGTATGGTGAACTCGCTGCCAGCACAGCCTTGTGGGCTCGAAACGGCTGGCCCTGGATGTGAACGATGATGTCACACAGCTTTCCTTGCAGCCGCAGCTCATTGAGCTGGGTCAGGACAGTGTTGCTGAACTCCGGCACATCGAACTCGATGTAGCTGCCGTCGTCCATTTCTTGGATATGTTTCTCCAGTTTTTCGGCGGCCTAAGGTGAGGAGAAAAGAGAAAAACATTACGTTATGAAAATTTGAATTGTCCCACATAGTTTTAATAGAAAACAGCACAAACTTTGGTTGAACCAGTTTCAGTTGGAACAAGACCTTACTGATGCTTTGCAGCAAAAAGGGTTTATTAAGATAACCTTTGAGATGTTAATAAGCAGCATCGTCCATCTTTTTCTTTATATGATTCAAATGCTGAAAATAACAATTCATTTACCAAGACAGACCTAAACAAATTGTTTCAACTTATACCTGAGGATTAATAGAATAGAATAGAACTTAATTTGTCTTTGCAACACAGTACAACGAAATTGTATCTGTGTTATTCAACACTGCTTTGTTATTGACCCTCAAAGTCTAGTTTATTCTACTGCATCTACTCTACAGTGTAACACTGGTTGTTCAGGTTTATATGGCCTTGTACGTAGCAGGAAGTCTACACACAAAGCCAGACAGGTGCCCTGGAAAATGTAACAACTAAACAAAACGATGTACTGCAGTCCCAGTGTAGCATGGAGCAGCATCACAATTTCCTGCACTTACAACATTTCAGCTAAAGCACCCTTCACTGATTCAAGGGCACTATACATTCTATGTTCTCTGATGTCTCCTCTCTTTTCTTTTCTTTTCTTTTCTTGCAAGAACTGCAGCATGATTAACTGCTGCTTAATATCTCTCAGCTCCAACTCAAACATAACACACTCAGATGAACAACTGCACGACCAAAAGCAAGAGGAGAAATTAGCAAAACAGGAACAACAAATATAAACTGAGAAATCATGCTGCATACCTGTTTCACCAAGTAGAGTAAGGCAGACACTTAAACACACAAATATATAACGCCCGAAATGGTGTGACTATAGCATCATTATGACACAGTCGACACAGCCTCAACTAATGTTACTTTGGTATTTGATAAAAGCAGGCACAGCTTTTATATGGAAGAATTTATTAAGGAGAGAACATGAAAGCAAGAGGATGGATGAATAGAAGAGGATCAAAGGGGTGGGGGTGAGCAGAGCAGTTCTTTTCGTTACAACCTCTCCCGGGGTCTGGGAAGATAAGAATTGTGAGTCTCTTTGATTAGACATTTGGTGTCTTTCACACATCTATGGCAAACCAATTGCAAATCCCAAGGACTCACCCATCCCAGTTAATTGGGAGGTGAGAGAAGATTCACTGCCTGTCCATCTTTGGTTTGGATAAAGACCATCTGGTCCTTCCATTCTGGCTCAGGTCAATAAGCCACATCATACCAAGATCAGGCATATCCTGTCTTCTCAAGATTGTTAGTAGTAAAAATGGGCAAAAAGACAGGATGTTATAGACAAACCCCTCATCCTGCTGGGACCAGGTTGGTGCCGTGCTATAGTAAAGAAAGGCTTCATACTCACATTGTTTTTAGGTTTTCAAAAACATCTACAACATGAAAATGCATAAATGGATGAAAACTTTTTCATAGGCATACTGGGCCAGTTGGTGGCAATAACAAGTAATCAAACCAGCACAACTGTAGAACTCCATGTGCATGCCCAATGAGCAACTTCTCCGGCTAGCAACATTTATTAACAATATCGAATAGTAGAATTTACAAACTATTACAAATAAGGAAATGTTTAACAGGGTTTCTATTAGGGGTGTAAATCACCAGTTTCATGAGGATACGATACAGTATCGATTCTTTGGATAATGACATGATATTTGCTGATATCACAAAGTCTGTCACGATACGATACGATACGATACGATACGATACGATACGATACGATACGATTCAGGAGCCTTCGATCTATTTAAGACAATATTATGTCCTCACTGAACACAATCAGCAACATTTTACCTGAGGCAAGAAAGAAATACAAAACAATTATGATAGTTTTATTACTGAAATGTGGAACGACCTTTGGGTATGACAGTTTGTAGGGGATTATAGCCATCTGTATGATCTATTATGTTTTAAAATTAAAACTGGTTAAATTCAGGTAAGGTGCTTTTTTGCCCCCACAATTACCTTATGGGTTTTACTGTTATACTGTAATGTTTGATTATTATATCAAGTAATGATGCAACACTATAATTAAAAATTACTGATTACATAAACTTTATTATTGACCTCAAATATTTGACCATTTTCTATCAAACCAAAAATGTGAAGCATTGATTTTAATTAAACCCAAATATTTCTATTGTTCAAAATTAGAACTATCAACTTAACTAACTTAACATTGATAGTTTTTTTTTTTTTTTATGTGATGCTGATAACCACAGTTTGTATGTCAGTGTGATCAGACTTTGTTTCACTGTGTAATAGTCGATGTGGAGTAAAAATGACACGAAGCTCTCACCGTTTTACTTTTTAACTTTATGAAATTTCATGAATCAGTGCGCTACAAAATCAAATTATGAGATAACTCACTGCAGTCGTGTGATGATGCACTCCTGTCATGTGTGCAGCCTGCATCATCTGCAGTCAGGTCCACCGTATCTTACCTGGATACAGGAGAGCTATTTTATGATTGGCTGATATGTCTGGCTCCCTTTTAGCTCTGCGATGCTAACAGCGTCTTGCTATACGTTCGCCTACAGCTATGCCTGTCACGATAATCAATAAATCAATTTACCAAATTCCTCCTCTCTTTCGACCAAAGAGGCTGAATGAGAAGATGGCTCACTACATCTATCTTTCCTAACATCAGGGTGCATAGGTTCTATAGCGGATTTAGTGGATTCATAGCGGAGTGAGCATCTGTCAAAAATGCGATCTTTGGGTCGCAGCCGTTAGTACTTGGGCTGCTCGCACGTACACATGGAGAGAGCTGAAGCGAGGGTCCTGAGGGGTAAGGAGGAAACGCACGCTAATATGAGTGATGGCCCGAAAGATACAGTTCTTAAGCCGCCTGCCACAGTCCCAGTGTGGGAATATATTTTGTTTTTCATCAGAATGAACAAAGTGTGAGCTCATGAACACCAACGAGCTGATATATCGCATTTGTTTGAAAATAGTGGCGACGAAGAAGAAGAGGGAGGTGCAGCGGAGCCTTGCTCTTTGACAATCCGCTCTTACTGAGGCTTTTGGTCAGCAAAGTAAATAGAAATAAAAGCGCCAAATGGTGGGCGCTCAAAGACAGCTACATTGCCCAAGAAATGCAGCCCTTCAATACGGTTGAAAGCCAGAAATGTTAAAAATGTTTGACAGACAGTACGGATTGACTGGGAAAAAGTACATGTTACAAACAATTCAGGAACTGTATAAACCCCCTTTTATTTAGGCCATATTTTTTATTGTTGTTGTTTTTTTGGAGTTTTGTTTTTTCTTCAGAGACAGGGTCTATGTTTTATTGTTTTTAATTAGTATTAATTATTTTTATTGACATGTATTTTTTTCTAAAAGAGTCCATTTCACTTTCATTGTATTTTTTTCTCTTTCTTGTTTGTTAAATTTATTATATTTTTTGTTTAATTTATTTTATTTAAAAGATCCTGACCTTTTAATTACAGTTAAATACTATTAAGAAATTAAAGTTCTTGCTTTTGATATGGTGTACTCACTTTATTATCCCATTTATCATAATTACATCAATGAAAAAAATGAGAAAAAAATCAAAATAATATTGACAATAATACATAAGACAATAATATTGTTTATCGGCAATAATATTTTGGAAAATTATCGTCTAGCAAAATTTGTTATCGTGACAGGCCTATGCTTCGTAAACAGATTCACATTGACATAGGTGGGCCATGTGTGAGTGTGATACCTGCTTAAGTCTGGTTCATATTGGAGTAGTGTGACTGCTGAAAGTACTCTTCAAGGGGGAAACGGTGGTGGGGGGTCGTGTTTGAGTAAAGCACAGTTTCGCACAGTTTTGATGGCCAGTGTGACCACACCCTTAGTTGTTTGAACCTCGGGGTGTAAGACTCTGTCTCCCTGGAGTTTACTAACAGCATATGAGCCTGCTCTGCATTGTACTGCTATAGAGAATATGATAGAGAGAAAAACTCATTCCGTGTTGATTTTGTAATCAAGACAATTTCAAGCAATTGTTGGTTCACATTTCCAAATGATGCTTTAAATACGCACCACTAATTTGGAATACATACAGGATTTTTTTTTACAGTGTCCGGGATTGTTTTGTGGTCTTGTATCATTTGAAACATTTAGCTGTTATCAGATCCTCCTACAGAAATTGCAACATGAGGACAATGCCATGCAAGCATTAAGTTTGTTAGTCACATTCATACGGTTATTTATTCATCTGTAACCCTCACTGCAGAACAGGATCAGCATAGAGCGTAAGAATTAATGAAACAATAGTGACAGACTGAACACAACGTACCAGCACACACACACACAGTGTCTGTCGTGAGGCGTAACAGCCATATAGGGGAAACCATATAGGTATACATGCAGGGTTTGGCACAGAAAGAAGAAAATCTGGTTCTGCTTGGGAAACAAGCATGCACCGAGCTGTCTGGAGGGTCTGAAAGGCTTCTTCCATGTATATGAATAAATGCACATCGGCATAGGCATCGACAGAAACATCTTTGTAACCGTCTGATTGCTGTTGATGCTAGAAGATTTTCTCATTGGTACAATTTGTGCCAATGAGCTCAACTGACAACTGCCTCTCCCTGCATTCAGACGTCTCAGAGCAGGAGAGCCAGAACATTTAAGACTTGGCTGAAACTTATTTTGGAAAAATAACAGATCAGTTACCCTCATGGAGAGCACTGTTCCACAACGAATAGTGCACTGCCCTTAGACAGTAGTATACTGGCTGTACTGGTTGATAAAATAATCAGATATTAAATTTTATTCTTGGCGGATTCACATGTGGCACATAACAGGAGACTGCAACTGTAAAACTAACCTACCTTCTGTGTAATTCTGTGTTTGTGAAGGAAGCAGCCATGTTGCAAAACCTGGCTGTGTGTCCAAACTTGAGCTTAACTCTCCTCCCCCCCTTACCCCATCTGCCCTTCTCCCATCTCCCCTACTGCACTCCCTCCTCCTCCCTTCTCCCCCTCACTCCAAACCCCCTTGCTATCAATTCAGCATGATGTTCTGTGCTTTGGGTCCCTGTCAGCACTTTGGGAACGTAAACACTTTCTCCAGTCGCCAAGGCTTGCCAAGACACCTGTCCAAGAAACCATATGCTCTCATCTTGGCACAGAAGAAGGAAAGATGTAGCAATACACAGCAGCCGTAATCACAAAAAGGTGTACGTTATTTCAACTTGCCCATTACCAGCACTCAAATGCAACATGTTCATACTCTAAACCATATTAGCGATGGCTGCCAACTCCATGCTTCCTAAACGGGGCCAAGTTGAAGCGAAGCCAAAGAATGCATGCTCGGTAGCTGAGATGCTCATGCTGGGCGAGGGTCACATGCTCGGCTCACGTGGGAAAAACTGAAAATGTTTAAACTCGGCTCAAAAAATTCCATCTGTGGCTCATGTACATTGCCTGGCAATAAACCCATACGACACAGCTGCTTCGTGTAAGTCATTTTAAAGGATACTTAGAATATAGAGATATTCTTGCTGACCATAGGGTCAGCATAACTCTGACAGTAAGACATCACCTGAAGCCTGAAAGTCTTTACCATGTTGATCAGAGGAAAAAAAACATTAGGAGGAAAATTCAAAGTCAGCAGGCAAGCACTGAATGTTTTCTTCAACATCAGCAGCATTTCACCAACTGAGAAAAACAGCTTGTGGGGCAGAGCAGACCCAGAGCAGAATTGCTTAACATACACAGGGTGGGAGAGCAATTTCATACATAAATGAAAACCAAAAAATATGCTCTACAGTCGAAGCCATTGTGTGAGGACTACGGTCGGTTTTGGAATATGGTTTGTGGAAACTGTTGGGGTTTAGTGGGAGCTCACTGTGAAGGGCTAAAATACTGTATCTTTAGCCTTTGGGTGTGTTCTTGTAGCCGATAACTGGAAACAAGAAAATGCTCATCTTTCATTTCAGCCAACTCATGTGATTATCAGATGAACAGCAGCGGCAGATTAAAAACATTTGAGCCCTTCTTGTCATTTTTTAACTATTTCAAGTGACCAGTCTCAAACTTTATTCAATTTTTAAAATAAACCATCAAAATAATACAATTACCCAGCATTGTACTGTGCAGCAAAGGACATGGGTATGATCACACACTCACTCCTTCCTGAAGTTGCTTAAGGCTAAGAAAGACTGCACAAAGGAACCGTAGGGGTATGATTCAGAATTTCAATGCAGAGAAAAAGCCCTTCTCGTTCAAACATCTATACTCACTGCTAGCAAGGACTGACAGACTCAGGGGAGGCAGCTAGTTGAGAAGTTGATTAATTCAGCTCATCTCACATACGGCAAAAACAGAACTATTAATGACCAGCCGAGATCATCAAGGACACACTGTCCATTCACCCCAAGACAACCAGATCCTATTCCATTGTTTTGGCTGTTATCTGACAAAATGTCCTCAAAACTGGATTTTATTCCTACCTAATGGTCAGATGTTAAAGAATTCAACCCAGGCAGCTGCTATTCGTAACTGATGTGCATGAAAGAACAACAGTAAATGACGATTTCATTTGTGGTGTAACAAATAATTTATACCACAGTCAACCAGTTGGTCTGTGAAACTCATCATGGAGGGTCATGCTTAACATAAGAAGGGTCTGGTGCCTGTTTTTGATGAAAAAAAATATAAACACTATTTATTTAATTAATTTCCAGATTTTCACGACAGACCTCGCTAAACTCAGACATTACTTTATGTGGCAGGCATCGCTATGCCTTGCACTGCACAATCACTAATTCCAGCTGGCAGTTAAAACCAATTCAATTTTACTGCTTATCCCAAACAGAAACGGGCAATAAGAAATGGGGTCGACTGGGTGCAAAGTCATAATGCCTGCTCATGCAAAAGTCGTAATTGGTTTTGGCTCTACTCTGTTCTGACATGCCCTGTAGTTCTACCATTTAGACAAGTCTCTGGTGCTATTGTGTAGAAACAGGGCACATTATTGGTCTCACACTGGATATTGGAACATTGTGAATAAATCTGTGTCACAGAAATATAAGTAAACATCCCTAGGTGACTCAGGTGAACCCAGCTGTACAGAATAACTTGACATATCCCTTTGTGCCTGCACTTTGTACCTCTTTGGTATATCATTATTTTACAGCTACAGCAGTCGTAACTAAGGGCATTGCTAGTTCCTTTCATTTTACAGATGCCGCGGGGTTATACTCAGGTTCAGTTTTCAAAAATATTAAATATAAACGGGCAATATGGTGTTTAATTCACAATAGTTAAGTGCGGCAGCTGACACTCGAGACACTATGCCTTATTAAAAGTTACGCGTATGTATATGTGTCATTGGACGTTAGCATGTACTGTTGATACCGCCATACATGCACACCGTGTTGATATGTTGGGGAGTTACCGCGCTGTGTACCAAACTTTATTCCTACCCATCCTGTCAGTAGTTTCTTAGCTACCAATGTGAAGGACTAGCTACTGGTAATGCCATTGTTAGCTTTGGCCAGCCGTCACGTACACCAGTCTGGGAGTTAATCGTATCCTCCATGTCCCATATGTACAGTCACTTTGAGACAGACTAACGTTGGAGACAATAAAGCATCGACTGACAGGGCCGAAACACCCAACTGCTCTGCAGCAGACGAGCACTGGCTAGCTAGCTTGCTGTGTTAGCTACAGTACAGTCGGTAGATTTTTCGGGGAAATAGGAGTTACTTTCCCGCTGACCGTCTGCTTCCACCTAGGGTGGATAGTTTCACGTTATGGTCACCCTTTATTTGACAACACACACGCTTGTCAGCATTGGGTGTCACTGCGGTTAAGTTAGAGCGTCGAGCGCGAGTTCAAACTATGTCGACTGACATATGAAGTTGCCTCAATGCTAGCTCAAATGCTCACAGTTAGCACTAGCCTGGCTAACATCAACCTGATATCGTCTGTGTAGTGGCTAGTGCTAGTTAGCATCTAGCCGTTAGCGTACAGTCGGCAGATTCCACCATTACTTTTAACGCCAGATCAACGACGCGCCCTAAATACGGGCGCACACTTATCACAGGATCATCACAAACACAGATTTCACCGAACTTACCTCTTTGCAAATTAACATTGGGTGCTGTCCATTCCCCTCAGTCGTTCGCTAACACTACAGCCAGGCCTCCCCCCCTCTCCAGTCCAGATGTGTCAGACAGTTGCTGCTGCAATTTTGCATCAACAGGAAGTGTTCTTTTGGCTCTTTGCATTCATTCTATCAGTGTGTTTTGCAGCAGCCCCTCCCTTGCTCATGTCAGTTGTGTACAGAGACATCATGTTCTTATAATACGACATAATGGAGGACATAAAGATACATGCGCAAACGTAAATGTTAAGTATCCTGCTGTCGTCTCCGGATTGTTTGCTCCTGACAACGTGGCTTTACTCGTACTAATTTAGAGACTTCATACAGGTCATGGATCAGTTTCATTTGCCTAAACTTCATATCACTCCTTTAAGATTGAAAAGTGTTATTTGTATTTTTATAGCTCTCAGTTGTTGTAGATAACCCACTTATTATAACACCGTGGATTCTTAAGGATTATCTGATGGAATGATAATATTCCACTAATGCATTTTTGAAGGTTTCTCCAAACAACCATCGAACTCTCCACTACCACAATTTAAAGTACATACAAAAAAATTTAAATAAAATAAAAAAATCAAATTTACAAAAGTATTTGTCTTGAAATTAAGATATTGGAAAATTAACCAACATTTAAATGACAGAACAATGCCTTTTCTTGTTTTGTTCAATGCAATACCTGTGATAGTCGGGTGTAGCCTTATATTAGGTTTTGAACAGCAATTGGCTGTGTCAGATGTGTAGTTTGCTTTGTGCACCCCCAAAGACATCTTTAAATTAAGCTGAATTAAAAAGCCTCTCAAGTTGTTACTGGAACAACTTACAAGTTTTTCTTGTACTTTAAAGTTACATTTGAGAGTTATCTCAATTAAGATGTCCAGATATTTTTTTTATATATTTATTTATTTATCTAAACTTTTTATTTATTAAATTGTATTATCAAGTTTTATGGATTTAGTCAGTTGTGCAAAGATACCACAAAGGGGCGCCATTGACCAAATTAATGATGGACTGGCAGCCCTACATTTGTCCTGTGAGTTCAACTCAAAACTCTTAAAAAATAGGCATTGTGGAGAAAGAAAGTAATTGAACCTAATAAATTAAAATGTTCAAAAGGTAAATTCTTAGCTTAATAAAATACGATTCTTATGTGCCAATTCTGATTTTGGAGGAAATTATTCGATGATCAGGCCCTCCTAAGTGCTGCAAGTCTGATCTCAGTTGTTACATAAATTATTTTTGAGTGCTTTACATACTTTTTCATTAATCCAATAAGCCTGAAAGAAACCAAAACAAATAACAAAACAAACAAACAAACAAAGCATTGATTAAGTACAAAATTAATCTTGGATCTTAAAAAACACCTACAGCTTCCCAATGTTAAGCTGTCATCTAAGGAGGTTTGTTTACTCTTAGATCATAAAATTGCTTGCAAACACTTGAAATTTTATGTCTTGCTTGAGTGGTTAAAATATTTACAGGGTGTCAGTTTTTTGGCTGATAAAAGATAGACAGGTACACTCTTGTCTGTTATCTACCAGGAATGAATGCACACTGTGTCTGTTTCTGTTCTTTTCATTGAGTGTAACTGACAGGTTGGCAGCTCAGGTGAATTTCTGACCTAATCTGTGTGCAGGTGGGTGATCAGCAGGGAGAAAGGAATCGCTTTGTCATTGCACGTGCTTCTTGTTAAACAAATCACCCCTCTATTCTCGACCATTTTTTTTCTTTTTCTTGAGATGGATGCACCGCTGAGGTGCAGCCAAGGTATGGTGATTAGAGATGGTTTTGTTGATCCGCAGGAATGATCATGGTATTGATAACATTTCAAACAAAGTCATAATCAAAGGGTTTCCTGTTGGAGTTGTAATCTTTTCTGAAATGGGCCTTTGTTAGCTCAGTGTCATTTGGTTGACCAGGAATTATTTGGCAGTGGGCTAATGGGGGCTGGTGTCTGAGTGGTGTAGCGCCAGGGATCATATAGGGGCTCCAGGTGGTGTGGCCTGGGGCTCTGATGTGCTGCTCCTTTTTAATCCCAGATGACATTGCAAAATCCCCAAACCCCTGTGCCCCTGTAGAAGACTGTATAGGAGCACAGACCAGATGATTTGTTTAAAGAGCTCATATCATGTATCAAACTGAGGGAATAAGGAGCTCCTCTGTTTTATGTTAAGCCTGAGACCATAGGTTATTTTAAAGATGAAAGATATTCCCTCTACTCTGAAAAAGAAATGTGTCATTCTGCAAGTATTTAATCATACTTCTTTTTTATTGATCTGAAAGTTACAATTATTTAAAAATTCTCACATTGGATTCTTCCGTGATTTTTAAGGATCGCAGCTTAACTCAACACTAAAAGTTATGAAACAGTTGTACCACAGTCACAAATACCTCTCTAATCACAGTTTCTTTGGTAATGTTGAATAAGTAGCCTAAATTTTAAGCTTAACATGAATACCACATTGTTTTCTACGTGTGCCAAGAGTCCCAGAATACCTTGGCTGTCAGTGCGGCGGAGAACAATGGTCCCCCAGTGCTCCTGTCCAGAAATAGTCTATAGCTCACTGATGGAGAACATATTTCCCAATAGCAGGTGTCTGAGTCAGTCAGTGCCTGATCCTCAGCAGGACTGTAAATGAAAGGGCCAGATCGTGCAGGTGCGGGAGCACCTCCTTGGCCTTCTCAGGTTTCCTCCTGATGGAGGAGCTTTTTGTGAAAGAATGAACAAGAAAAATATTGACACAGAGTATGTTTATTACTATTCAAAATCATATACATCATCTTCTTAAGGATATGTAATAATCTTGAGATACCTTTTTCCCCCTGATTTAAAGATGGATTATTTTTTAATCTTCATAGATGATTGACAGGCTTTTATTAAAATATGTGTAGTAGTTTTAAAACATCAATTCTCGTGCTCTGCTCATGTTAGACATAGTAGAAACAGCATGCAACAAAGTTTTTTCTTGTCTTTGAAAGTGCACTATTAAAGCAAACACAGCAGAAACTTATAGAATATTTATATACTTTAATGTTAGTCGGTTTGACATATCTACATTTCAATTTAAAAATCAGCTGGACTCCAATCAAAGACATGCAAGACCATCCTAAAAGCTAAAAGAGTTTTAGCAGTAAGTACAATAATCACTTGCATCGTCAGGATAATGAGCTCTCAGATGTGTCATATATTTGCCTGAGAAATTAAGCCAATTTGTGGAAATGGTGGCCTGGGGTTGGGGGAATACAGAGTGGCTTGTAAAGATGAGTGATATCTGGCACAGCATGAAGAGAATGAGAGGTGTGCTGCCTGGTGCTTAGCTCAAATGAAAGCTCTGATTAGTGGAGCAAAGATCAAAATGACAGAGCGGTGGAGGCTTCAGCTGGGCCTTTGTTATTGATAAGTCTGTCATCTCTGCTGATATTGGAGCAGTAATGGCAGCTGATGATTAGGCCACTCCTGAGCTATTAACTACATTTCTTATCCTTTTACTGGGGCCCTAGAGAGCCTGTTTGAGAGACAAAGAAGTCCTTTATGAAGCGGGCTCCTTAAACGGCATCCACCTGACCTAAAAGGCACAACTGTTACTGTCTTTCTGCGCGGCCAAAAGAGTCCAGGATGAGATACATGTCAGGGGTCGCAGTGTGCTGCTGTTTGAAATGAAGGGGTTCTGAGTGAGTAAGCCGTTGAAAGACAGCCACAGCAAAATTACAGAAAATTGGCTGTTTTGTCAACATTTCATCAGAAGATTTACAGAAAGCTGACCCCGACCCTTTCTCTCCCCCCTCTTTCACAAGGCTAAGGAGATTGAGTGAGCCAGAATTGACTGACAAACAAATCTCTTCTTTATTTCTTTCTCGCTTTCTCTTTCCCTCTGTAGGAGGGATATTCAATATGATCTCCTCTTAATGATCCTAAGTGGCTGAAATTACATATACTCAACACATATTGTTGGGGTAGTTTTGGCCTAAACGCAGGGCACACTAAGGGCATGGAATCAGAATGTTTCAGCTTCATAGTTAAAAGAAACATAATCAATCCTTCTGTATCTTTGTGAAATGGTGCACAGAGATTCTGCAGTTTCAATATATAACTGTCTTACTGAGAAAGAAGGCTTTAGACGATAACCATGCTGGACCTCAAAAAGATAAGAGGGGTTTTATATTTAAGTTGGCTTGTTAGTGTGTTCTAGATCAGTAATTCCTGACCAGGGTTACTTGTACTCCAGGGGGTACTACTGCAGGTGCAGAGGATTATATGAGAACACTGAGGAAAAGTTCAACTAATATGAAAAAAGAAAAGAAATCAAACATTTGATTAAAAATATTTTGCAAGTGATAAGAGAGGCATAACCAGGGTAAGCTAATACAATGGATAAAATGTTAAAAAGGCCTGAGAATATCCGAAACTAAACAAAAATAAAGATTAAAATAGAGAACCAAAGAAGCTGAATGTACTTAATAAGGTACAGTTAGTTAAGGGATTTGAGTTAAAACAGTAAGCTAAATGAAATGGAGAAAAAAAAAAAAACAGAACAGAACATTACACACTAACCTGGAGTGGATAGCTATTGTTAGCTTAGAAATGTTAGCTAAAACAGGGTACAAAAAGTAAAAACCAAACAGATATTTGTGATTACATATGTTGGAAATACATAGCTCATAGTAAGCTAACAAGTTTATCTAATTGAAAAGGTCAGCTTAACGTAGTAAATCAAAGTTGAGGATAGACAGCTGGAAGTAATAAATAGATTGATTAAAGATTAAATGTAGTAGATTAAACAGCACAAACATAACAATATTAAAGATATGGAAATGGATTTAGCATATAACACAAAGTGGTCACACTTTTATCTAGCTAGCTAAAGGAAGCTAAAAGTAACCAATACAAATTTCTACCATAAGAGCAGCCAAAAGGGTGGTCAGAGTTTAGTACCAGTTATCTTAAGACAGTTAATGGTAGCTGGTGAAACAGTTCACGATTCAAAGATTCAAAGTGTTAATTGTCATGTGCATATTACAGAAGCTTGTTTCCATGTCCAATGAAATTCTTACTTTGCTGTCTACAATGAAAGCCAACAATAAAATATTGAAAATAGCCTAAGAAAAAGAAAATAGATTTTAAAATAGATAGCTGAATGGTATATGCTAATAGATAAATAAAAATAAATTAATAAAAGTAAATAAAGAAATGATAAAAAATATTAAAATAATACTTGTTGAAAATAAAATAAAAAAAAATGGTTGGCTTAAAGTAGCACATTTAGCCTCTGTATCTCAAGGCAAAAGTTTTAGAAGTTAATATTTTATTTGTCAACAAAATCATCATCACCACAACAGTTTTAGAATCTTGTTTAAAACCATCTCGAACTGGGAACCTGACAGCTGCTGTCATTGCATGGGGGTTTTAGTACGTGTGACAGTGATGTAAGAGAACGAAATAAGGTCCAGACCTGCTACGCTTGAGTAAATTCAGGCTTGTTGTGTGCGCAGCATTTCCATCTTCAGCTGGGTGCTTTGTCTCTGACCTCCGCTCAGTCCACTCCCTGCCTTTGGTATTCCCCTACAAAGACCAACAGGAATCCTGGGCTTGTTGATTTAGCCCCCATTGGCCGGAGGCAAAGCATCTTTCATTAACGTCTAAAACCTCAGGAATGAGATACTGGCCTCACGATAAGATCTGGTAATGCAGTAACATGGAATTATGGAAGAAGAAAATTGCCATTTTGTATATAAGCACCTGTGATCTCCTATGAAAGCCCCCTGTTCCCCCAGGTTGGGTCAGTCCCAGGAGAGGAGAGGGTCCTGGAACCCAATCCATCCTGCACAAGGGATTTTCAGGCTGAGGGCCTGGAGCAATGGAAGGTGCTGCTGTCTGTGGAAGGTCAGCTTAGAGAAGAACCAAGACAGTGATCCTGTGTGCCTGCCAGAGTAAATCATCCCCTCCCCACAGGAGACATGCTCCCCCCTGTTTGTAGTTCTGTTTGTGGTCAGCAAATGCTTTCAGGTCAATA
Organism: Halichoeres trimaculatus; assembly: GCF_033239565.1. Classification (NCBI taxonomy): domain Eukaryota; kingdom Metazoa; phylum Chordata; class Actinopteri; order Labriformes; family Labridae; genus Halichoeres; species Halichoeres trimaculatus. The sequence continues at coordinate 22,524,616 of NW_027437183.1, forward strand.
CAAAGCGTTTATGAGACACTCCAGAGGTATTGTCACAGTACTTTATCAGTTTACCAGTAAGCGTGGACAATCAGAGATCTGCAGTGAGAATAAGGGAATTCTTGTTTCCTCCATCGCTCTTTGAAAAGTATGTCAGCCTCTCCACTTTTCACAAAGGTGTTTCTTTATCTGAGTCTCTGTGGAGAGAACGTGTCAGGAACGATAGATTTATGTGGCATACTGACATTTTGAAGGAGTTGGATACCCTTTTACTTGCACGCCGAGGTCAAATCACAGTTCTCTGAAGAGCCTGGAAAGAATGCAGGTGTTCTGCTCATAGTAAACAGCCTGAAGACACGCAGACATTTCCTTTACTCTAGCCTACGTCACCAAGACGTCTGTGAAAAGGACAAAAGAAATGTTCACATGGCACTCCCAGTGATGAAGTCCCCAATATTTCCTCTGTTGGCATGTTTGGTCATTTTTACATCATTGAATCTCAGAATTTTCAGAAGCCAAGCCAAGGATTTCTTCATTTTGTTCAGTCCAATAGGGATTTTAAAAAGAAATGTTTTTTAGATTTTCCCACACTTTCCTTATGTGTAAAGTTTGAATAGCTGGTTGTCAACTCACTTCTACTGCTTCCAATGAGCGTTCAGGGTAAAACAGATCAAATAGAAAGAAAGGGCTGGAAGCAAGAAATAGAAAAGTCTTATTGTGGCAGAACTGATGTGTTTTTGTCTCCTCTGGATAGTTTCTTCATCACCTCTTTAAATTTTAAAGCATTTGGCACGCAGCCTGTGGCAGGTTTCTCTTGAGGAAGGAGCAAAGCAATGAGGGTCAATGGCACCATAAATCTCAGGCTGTCCACTTTGGAATCAGACGTGGACACTTGAGATATGCATATTTAATCAAATGTCCACGTCAGTGTGAGCTGAACGTCCAAGTCAAATGCATCCAATATAAGAGAACTGTTTCTGGATGCTAACAAGTGCTAGCAAAGCTGGGGAACTGGAACCAATGAAGCAGAACGGATAGCATGCATTAGACGACACATTGGTCCTGCCTTTTGGTTTCTGAGGGCCTGAGCGGGAAGAGAGCTGGCAGCCATGTTCTCATTCCAACGCAATGCAATAAGCGATACAACTCTGGGCTCAATGTAAAAAGGAGCCATGGGTTTAAAGATGTTCTTTACTTCGACCTTTGACCTCCCTCTACAAGATAACAGGGTGATTTTTTTCATGTGATTCATTGAGCATTTATCAAAGGGATCGGAAGTGGGAACGTGGTGCAGGTGATTTTACTATCAAATAAAAAATGTCAGACTTTTTGGAAAAATCTGAGTCATCCTTAATGAAAACACTAATCTTTAGGATTCAGATGTGTGGTGCCAGAGCAAACCGATAACTTGGTTGTCCTGTTTTTGAAGAGAAACCATTCTTCTTAAATTAAATGACAATTCAGTCCAAAACCCTCCAACATATATAATGTAAATAGTTTCTGGCAACAGAGGGGGGTATAAGTTCAAGACAATATTTGGAGGCTAGGAGACTGACAGTAATTCAATTAGACAGGAATCCTCACCCGTTCTGAGGGTCAGAGTTATCCATGTTAATCAGTAGAGACCGGAGACTTATAAGCTGCTGGTTTCCTGCTGCTGCTGCTCTGTCTGACTGTGAGCTGTGAACGGACTGTCTACTTAATATTCAATCATGTTCCTACAAATTTCCCTGCAAAACAAATCTTTAAATTGTAACTAAACTAACAACCTTTCACATGATTTTAATTAACTACATTGTTCATGATAAAAAAAAATAAGAATATCTACTTACAAATGTAAATGATGCTTTTCACCATTGTCAACTGTCCTTTGAGAAAAAGGCCTCGTGGACTTGTTCTGTGTTTACATTAAGGAAACTTTAGGGTATAAGATATTGGAGCCCTGTAACAGTAAAACCCCCAATTTTGGTTACATTCACAAGTCCTGACACCTATGTGGTGTCTTTATTATTTCCGTACTGTATGACCATAATGCAACACTCACTTATGTGTCATTTACACCTTATATTGTAGTCAGCATTTTTGTTTGCTGCACAGCCCACATTTAAATAAGGAGTCCCCTTTAATATCCTTTAGCTCGGTTCATTTCCTCTAATGGGTTGTCTAGGCTTTGGCAAGCTGTGTTACAGTCTTGTTAACTACATAACCTGAAATCTAACTTTCCACCATAGCCCATGGCGGTTAGCTTGTAAGCATTTGGCATGCACCGTGAACAACCCAACAGACTGTAGCTCCTCTTCTTTGTTTCTGAATGAGCAGAGAGGCTTATCCAAATATTCTTAGGTAGAAAGTGACACGGTTGGATTCAAAGATTGTGTTTCAGCTGGTATTCTGAACAGTCCCGTTTGGTCCCGGACAACTGTGACCCCGAGTGAGCCAGTCTGAGAATGCGGCTGTCGTCTGGACACTTTGCACCCTGGGAGATGTCTGCAGAAAGCAATTATTTCAACCAGGATGCTATCACTCTGGCTGGAAGCGAAATAATCTTTGTCTGAACAAATACAAAAAAAAAGAGAGCAGCGAGTGTATCAATAAGTAAGAGTTAAACTGGTTGGAATAATGTGTTTTTAGTTCAGCATGAATGTCCAGGTTACCTTAATAATCACACCTCCCAGCAGCCTCCGCTCCAAGAACAGGTGGATGCTGCTGAAAATCCAAAGAGCGAGCACAAACCCACAGAGAGAGGACAAGAGCCAGAGCTGTCATCCTGACTTTCAGATGAAGTGGGGGATTAGGACGGAGGTGAAAGCATGCATGAGGACCATGGTGACAGCAGATGAAGGGAGATAGCGCAAACTCTTGTGGAATTCACAAGACGAGGTCTGTTCAGGGAGGAGGGAGGTGAGGGTTGCTACGAGAGAGCCGGGGCCCTCTCTGAAGTATTTTTTGGTAATGTAAATTTCATCACAAAATGTCAATAGTAATGATTGAGTAAGTTCTGCTGTGGGGAAAATTACATTTCTGAAAAGATCTGAAAGGTTAAATATGCTTTTCAGATGACAAAGTCCTCCAGGGAGCAGAACAGATTGCTGACAATCTCTCTCTGTTTTGAACTCTTATGAAATCATGAAGCGTGTGTGTGTGTGTGTGTGTGTGTGTGTGTGTGTGTGTGTGTGTGTGTGTGTGTGTGTGTGTGTGTGTGTGTGTGTGTGTGTGTGACCACAAACCTTGAACACCTTCAGTCACACCACTGACAACTCTGATATTAATACCAAAGATGATGTCTTACAAATTACAGCTTGTGCATAGGAGATTCTTTTGTGTATGCGTGTGTCACATGACTTTCCTGGTGTTATGGCTGTGCAGGAATGTGTTTTCGGTGCGTTCCTCCTCCAGCCGAGGTCTAACTGCGGTGGTCTCGCGGCACCAGCAATTCGTCCTTCCACAGACACGCTGACTAGGCCGGCTCGGGCTCAGGTATCTCTGCTAACCTCCCCTTTGTCCCGCTCTAAAATAGGCTCTTTTGTCTGCTGTTTTCTGCAGGTCATTGTGAAGAGCGCTTCTTAGTGTCAGCTTTAATTCACACTGTAACCCAAGCCGCGATGCCTCCCAACTATCCAAGCTGCCTGCCTGGCATTCAGCTGCTCCTTGGAGAGCTGAGGCTGCATTATATCCACCACCCCTTCCCCCCAAATAACTGCACCCAAGGGACAACTTGCAAACTTTGTTGCTTAAATATTTAAATAGCCCTTTAATTGACATCCTTCAGACCTCACCCAGAGCTCTACCTGAATGCTGCTCTGTGGACATAAAAGAAAATGCTGGTGCTGTTTTTCTTCTGCTAGTGTCTCCTTGTGTCAGAGAGATTAGATTAAAAAGTACTTAATTTTCTTTTTCCAGGATAAAGTCAAAGATTAAAGCCACATTTGATAACCACAAATTGATTGCTGTCTTCTTTTTTGCAATGCTGCTTTAAAAAAATGTGCAAGATGGGAGCATCCAGCAGAAAAAACATTCACCTCTCTTTATTTAAACAGGTAGATCTATTCATACAGTATATTCTACCTTTATACAACATGCTGACATAGCATGGTGGCTCATGTTACCAGTGTTTCCACAACCTCTGGCCTCAGAATGAATTGACGTCAAGTGAAAAGCACTTAAATTAAAGGAACATCTCTCCAAATTACAAAAACACGACCTTATGATGGGAATTGTCAAGTGTATAACGTAAAACAAGGTTGCACAAAAGGAAATGCAGCAAAAAAAAAGTCAACATCGCTGGTATTTTTCTCTCTGGAGCTTAACCTAAGATCCCAGCTGGGGAGATACAACCCCGAGGCCCTGTCTGTCTGTCTAACCTTGAAGAGCAGGAGGAACAACAGGAGAAAAGAGAAAAGAGGCTCATGTTAAAACAGCAAACATTATAACCTGATATCGACACTCAGCAGGGGGTTCGCTTCACTTCTGCAGTCTCTGTTTTTCTCTCCCAGCAGGGTGCAATGTATAAGGGCTTCCTCAAACTATCTCCACGGCTAAAAATAAATCAGCCGTACAGTACAGCTGGTGTCAAAAGTTTAAAACCAGATTCAGAGAAAACGTAGACATAACTCATTTTCATTCCAAGGTCCTTTTTCTGATACTTCAAAATGTGACAGCTGCATGTGTAGTGATGTGAGGTGTAGGGGAATATGTGGCACACACACACACACACACACACACACACACACACACACACACACACACACACACACACACACACACACACACATACACATACACGCACACACGTCACGATGAACATTGTGTTTGAACTTTTTCAATAATCAAAGATAATGCATGGCACATGAGCTGATGAAACACCTGGTCAAGAACTGAGCTTTTCAAAAAGGAACACCGGCTTAAAAATACATGTTATAAGTTTATACCAGTATCAAGATGGTACTGCATAAAACTAAACCTGGGAGAATTTCTGATTTTTGAGATTTAATCATACCTGATGGTTGTTAAACTGTGATAAGATTAAGATTAAGATAGAATTTATTTTATTTTATCCCCATCAGACAAAGTAACTGCAATCATATCTTTTTGTTTCCTTCTCTAATTAAAGCGGCTGTGAGGAGTTTGATAGTGATCTTAAAAAAGTCTCCCTTCTAGATATTTGCCTGATCATAATCAACACTTTAAAATGAGATTACCAGTGCCAATGTAAGTTATTTCTAAATGCTATTTTGTAGCTTCTTTGTAGCTTCCCAGTCAGGTTTAGCAAGACTGGACTGATTAACAGCACGTCTAAGTCTCTATGACCCTACCACGCCAGCTGATGAAGTTTAGAAGTGAGAAGAGAGATCTGTGTTTTTCTCAGCTGAAAATTATTTCTTGGATTAAATTTGTAATGGTGGACACAGGAGCCTAATTGTCAGACAGACAAAGGACAAAAGAGCAGAAGAAAGCTTAATGGGAGAGTGACACAGCCCAAGCTAAAGGCTAAAAGGGCTAAACTGTTTGTGATAATGTTCATTCCAATTCACATGCAGCAGTTATTCTGCAGTGGTCTGTTCAAACTTGGAAGTCTATCAATCAAATGAAGAGTGAGGTTATGTTAGCGCTGCTTGGCAGATGACTGGCAGGGCATAACCAGGAATTTACTAACATTACACATTATGAACACGTCTTAGAGCACCAGCTGTCAGCGCTATGTATGGACGGCCACTGAGCTACTGTACAAACTAACAGTTTTCCTATTGTCATGTTAGCCTATAGAAACATAGAAGCACTGTAACTGTACTGATAAATACTTTACCTCGTATTTGGTAAAAGTTGTCTTGAACAAAAAAGAATTTCTTCCAAAACAAACACACGCCTTGTTAAAAGTCAAATTTTTACGACAGTGTGCAGGGCAATCCACTGAAAACAGATCCTCCTCATAACATCTTTAAGGCAATATTTGAAATGTTGTCGCATCCAAAAAGTTAAGTTAATAGTCCAAAACTGAAAATGAAAAAGTCAGGTCCTAGTTATCTGGTCCTTTGCTCTGAAAATTCAAACCTTGTTTCCTTAAATATGTGCACAAAGACAAATCGACTGAGTGTCCTTTCATTCCTATGAATCTCTGGGATACAGAGCATACCTGTGAAACTCCTCCACTAATGTGATGTCTTAGTCCTCAATCTGCCTCAAGTAAGTCCAAAAGGATTGAAATTTTGCTATTCGATAGAGACTGTGTGATCGTTTGCTAGCTTAGCTACGTGCTTCTTACTAGCTAACATAGTTTTTCCAGATGGACCATATTAGCCTCTTCTCCATGGCTAAGGTTGCAAAACCTTATCCATACATTTATAAATCTACGAACACTAGTCTCACATGACAGTTGCTTCAAGGTTCTTTCACTTCCTGCAACACAAGTTAATCCAACAAAAGATCATAGTCGTGAAGTACAAATTTTGACCAACAACTTTCAATTAATCATATGTTGTATTAAATTTGTTTGGAAATGTCTTTAAACTAAAAGGATTTTTTTTTTTTGTAGGTCGACAAGATGAAATAAATAGAAAAGTTCTCAAATAAGCTTTCCTGTTAGTTTCCTGTAGTTCATAAAAAGACACAGCCCAGTGGAACCAGACAACAACAGAGATCTATGACACTGAGCTAAACAAGCCCTGACAACCCAAATAACCTGGCACTAGCATAAGCACATTTTCTCTAAGGGTCAGTTTATGACATTTCTTGACAGCATGAAGAACCATAACATGTGAGGAAGGGAGTTTCTGGGCAGTTATTGGGACAAAGATGGCAGATTTAGATGTGAATCTGATCCCAATGAGTGACCACCGTAAGGTAGAGTTTCTCTCTGACAGACCAGAGCCGGGTCTCTCAGACAGCACCGCTGTCTTGAGGAATGGAGAGGAGGTTTGTGGGAGCCCGTCTCGGCCCAGTTCCCCTCCTCAGCTCACATTCTGCGGGTGAACCCGTGTCCTGGGGCCAGTTGGGCGGCACAGTCTCATGTCTCAAGTCCTCACAGTTCACTGGGCCCTTTAAAGTGAGCACACCCACCGGGGGCCCCGAGGACTACAAAAACTACAAACACTGAGCTGTGCAGGCTCCTATCTGAGACACACTGATGCACAGTTGCATGCACACATGCACACACACACACACCAACTGTTAACGGCCCATTTATCTCTGGTACAATGGAGAGACAAAGGCAAAGACAAAGAAATTATCTGCTTCACTTGTTTGTTGAACTGGTTAGTAATATCAACCTTAAAGTTAAAGTCAGCTCAGAACAAAATTCATCTTTTTCCCATTAGTTTTTTCTAGAAAGGGAATACAGATACCGAGATGGTTATGGGAGGAAAATGTCAGAGAGGGGATCAGCTTTCAGACATGGCACACTCCGGTGAACATACGCACAGAGATCAAAGAGAGTCCTTTGCCTACCGCAGTGCATCCCCAACAGATCTGACAAAGTGCCCCCATTGTGTGACCCTGACCCATTACTGATAGTGGATCGCCTCCAGAACCGCCCCCTCAGAGCCCGAACTGGTCCTGCTCACAGAGCTGTGGTCTGCACTCACAGGAGAGCTGTGGCATGCTGATGAACACACATGATATGACATGTCAACTTTCATGCATGTGACAGCCTCAAAGAGACTGAAGCAATGTGAAGACTTTCTATCTATCTTCAAGAATGTAACTGCCATGTGTGTGATTTTAATTCCTGACACGTATTACGCCCTTCAAGAGTCATTCTTACAGCTCTGGGTGTATTGTAGTGCAGTCGTATGCAGGACTTCAAAGACGAGGATCATTTGCCAAGTGTTGGCAAGTTTCTAGGAGTTGTTTGATATTTCTGCTGAAGCAGCAATGCGCAGGATTTAGTTTCCATCTGAGCTTTTTCTTTCACTTGCAAGAAAATCTCCACACATCTGTGACCGCTCAGGGTTTTTAAATTCTGCTTGATTTCATTTGAAAACTTCCAGAATCAGGAGTGGACTCACTGTTTGCTGTTTGTATCAGCACAAAAACACAGTCCTGCTGCCGGGATTACAAACTACTACATGGTCATGATTGGCATTGACTGTATTCACACAGTGGCTGCTGTCCTCTGACATTAGCTCAGATCCTGCTATGTTTTATTGCTGTGATGAAAAAGATAAGGAGTCTGGGAAATGATTTCAATCCCTCCTCTTAACAAATTATCTGCAGCTAACCTGACACTGCATACAATATTTCAGAGAGAAATCTGGCTGTATTCAAAGCAAAACATCATCTATGAGGCGTATTTAGCAACAGGGATTAGCTGTTAGCTTTGAGTCACTCACTTATTAGCATTACTGTGAGCAAAAGTGCTCGAAAGACAACATTATTTGGCAGAACTTCACAAAACAATAGAGAGAAAGCCCAAATGTATGCTGACATAGCTTTCTTGCTAACATTGGTAAGTGGGGAAACTGTTAAATGCTAACAGTTTTCATTCATGTTCTTTTTAGCTTAAAAATGCTTTAGCTTAGCTGCCTTAACATCTTTAACTGCTCAAACATCTACTTAAAAAAAATAAAATAAAATAAAGCTCCTGTAGAGTTAGCTTGGGGCCAGCTGAATGCTAATAGTGTAAATTCATGTTGATTTAGCTTAAAATTGATTAAGCTTAGCTCCTTTAACATCTTTAATTGCTAAAAAAATCTAATTCCAATAAAATAAAATAAAGCTCCTGTAGAGTTAGCTTGAAGCTAGTTGATGCTAATAGTGTTAGTTCATGTTGATTTAGCTTAAAAATGCTTTAGCTTAGCTTCTTTAACATCTAGAACTGCTCAGAACTCTAATGAAAAATAAATTTGAAGCTTCCCTAAAGTTAGCTTGGAGCTAGTTGATGCTAATAGTTTTCATTCTTGTTGATTCATCTTAAAAATGCTAAAAATGCTAAAAAAAAGAAAAAAAAAGAGCAATAACTAGTTTTAACATCTAAAACTAACTGAAAAAAAGTGAATTTGAAGCTTCTGTGCTGTTTGGAGCAAAATGAATGCTAGCTTTAGCTGTTAATAAATCCCCCACTTTTCATTTTAATTTACAACCATCTTTTTCATTTGTTTTTAATCTTAAATACATGACATGATGACAATACCTGGACACTTAAGTCTTAAATGACAAACAACCTGGTACTAGGCAGAGCAGCACTGAGCATTTGAGCATTCCACCATGACAGCATCATAGGGAAATGTCTGCTGCATGCTCTGTGTAAGTATGCAAAGATTAAGAGGTTTCTTCAGGTGTAGTATAGCTTTCATTCCAGCAAATATGTGCACACACCCACAAATATTACATTTACAAATATTTAGGCAGACACACTATGCCTGCTCTACCTCATCCATTGCCTGAGGCGTGTTCTCGGTTCCTCCCTCTCTCATAATGACTTTAGTGATCAAGGTTAGCGCAGTAGTAAAGCACACTAACCCTTTAACCTTCCGTGAACTCCCCCATTAGTCCACCTTGGAAGCTGATGCAGGGTGTCAAACCCTGTCACCCACAACAAGCCTGTGAATTAGTCCTGGCATGAATCTAGGAGACAGGTCTAAAGGGCTGCCGATGCCTCAGACGCTGCGGCAGAGACAGCAGGAGCGTGAGGGGGTCAAAAATGCAGCGTTATCAAACACTCCATCCCCCTGTTCCCTCCTTCGACCCCCTGCCTGGGCTTACAGAAACAGGACAGACTCCCACTACGCACCCTGCCATTCTGCCAGCCCCGAGGGCTCCTCCAGACAGCTCAGGAATTCGGTATAGGGATCCGACAAGGTCTACAGCTGGGAGGAGAATTTCTACTATCCTCCGCTTCGCCCTTTTATTGTCTGGTGGAGGCATCCCAGTGCTCCCTGTCTGGCTCTGCCGTCCTCCCAGCTCTCAATGTTTTGATATTGTTTTTGCTCAAGGGCAAGGGTCAGGCGGGTTGTGACATCTGAGTTTGACGGGAAATGAATTGCAAACAGTGGTGATAATAAAGAGGAAAATTTAAGCTGTGGTTGACTGTGACAGAAAAAACAAAGTGTATGAAGAGAGGTTTCTATTTTTTTGAGTTTACATGAAAACAAAACTCCTCCCAACAGTTCTTCAGATTGATGTCAGAAGAAACACATCAGATATTCCCTGAGTTATCATCCTAAAGCAATCAGGGTAAATTTTCCTTCTTTCTTTTTGTGAATATCTTGTCACCAAAAAGTCAAAAATAGGATACTAACAATGCCTATCTAAATGTAACTGAGGTTAGTAGAGGGGACTGAATGATCAGTGCAGCGGGCTGCCATCTTTTCACAGCCAGATCCAGCTCTGTTGGCTGCAGTACACAGATTATGTTCCAGGGGGCAGTATTGAACTAAAAGAGAAACACTCAACTGAAACCACATAGAGCCTCTTTAGCTGTACAGGGCCTGAACGCTATAAAGGAATATAACCAAAACCTTATCAATAACTAAAGTGTTTTTATTTTTATTTTTATTTTACACACCGAGTCAGCAGGTAAGTAAAGCTGGTGGTTCATGGAGAAAACAGACTGCCTGCTTCGTTTCATTATCATAGTATTTTACTGTGTCACCTTTGATGATAAACAAGCTTCGCTTTCTTTACTTTTACATACCTTACACATTTTAAATCCAATACCAGCAGGGGAATGTGTAATTCTGGGAAGACTGGTCACATAAACCACCATTAATGCACAAAAAAGGGATACAAAAATGGCCCTGTGAAGCTTAATAAGATTACACCTTTTTTGACAAGCATGACAAAATCTCTGAGAAGAACTTTAAAGCTACTGCTTTGACATTCACACTCTTTTAAGTTTCATCAGGTTGAAAAAAAAAAACAAAAAAAAAAGGAAATTATGATTATTTGAATATTGAAGCTGCTAACATCAACTTATCTGGGTGATATTCAAATTTAGCAGACGTGGAAAAAAACAGCTCCAATGTTTGAATATTACACAAAGGGAGATAAAGAGCGCACAAATCGTCGTCTCTGCAGGATCTGAAGATCAGCTCGGGGACAGAATAAAAGGAGTGCTCACAGCTGAGGCCATAGTGTTGCCGTCACATTGACTTTAGCCTGAATGATGGACAGATCAGATGCAGCGAGCAGATATTAGGAGTGGGAGTAGGATATGACTGGGATGCAGATGAGGCTTGTCGGAGCAGGAGGGAGGAGGAGAAGGAGGGGGGGTGACAGGGTGAGAGGTGGGAGGGGTGAGAGGTGGGAGGGGTGGAGGGTTCATATCCAGGGAGACTGGGCGAGCAGCAGTATGCAGGTGGTGGCTGGCTGGTGCTCCTCAGCTGGGCCCGCCGCCAGCTTGGCCCCTGGGTGCCCCGCTTTGAATTCAGCCCTTTGTGCTGCCCCGGGGAGGTCAGACAAATTCACGTCTCATCATACACTGAGATAGAAGTGATACAGGGTAATGACTCAGCTGCAATTTCAACCCTGTCGCCTCTGCTGCAAGAAATATTCATCAAAACAGCTTATCTCATGAGGAGCGATCAGCTAATATTGATCTTTTTACGGGCTGAAGACATATCAGACAGACTTATTTGCATGTTTTTGATATGGATTGTGTGCTTTAAAAACCAGATAGTTCTTTATATTTAGTGAATGTGATACTCACTGCAATGTGAGCAATGTAAATTAAGAAAAAGATAAAGTATTTTTTTCCATGTAATTCTTTTTTTACCTTTAATAATAAATGCAAGTAATGTTTTGAATATATTTTCAAACATTATTTTGGATGTATAAACTTTTAGTGTAGTATAAAGCCTTAAAATTCAATTTGAGCCTTATGGATGAATTTAATGGTTTATTCTACTGAGCTACAGATGTATCTTTTTAATCCCTCAATTAAAGACTTAACAAGAATTAACAGAGAAATCACTCAGGACTCAAAATCAACCACATATAAGAGTAAACTGCTAAATAACAGCAGAATATAAAATATAGTACACCATGTTTCTACATATAATGTGGAAACCTGTATCTGACATGAACACTGATGTCTTTATCACAGTCATACAGTAAGTCCCCCAACACACACACACACACAGTCACACACATACACACTCGCAGAATTTTGAAGGACCCAGTGCGTCAGTGGCCTGTGTGGCGGCCTACTTAGACCAAGTCAGACGAGTGGACAGGCTCTAATGAGAAGCAGGAGCAGTGAGGTGGGAGTGGGACCGGCTCTCGGAAGGGTCACATGGGGTTAACTATCAAAGATGAGTGCAAACCTATCCCTGTGGAAAAGACTCTGAAGAAAACATCACCCTGCACATGCTAAGCTCCCAAAAAACTGGGAGTTCCTTACGCTTAATTAATCCAAGACACAACCCCCCACTGCACCAAACACTGTTGCTTCAGTCTGCAGAGGAGCCAGTGCTGACCACTTTAAAGTCATGGTCATTTAGGTTTGACGCAAACTTAATAAAGACGGTTTTATCGAATCTGGATGTTCCAACTAGAAGTGAGAAAAGGTTTTTTTTTTGTGCAATTTTTGTTTTTGTGTAAAAGACAGAGCACATAAAAAGGAGCTGACACATTTTTATGCTTTTGAGTATTTATTCAGAGAATATTTGAAAGAAAGTTTAAAGCACACATGGTTAACCAAAGAAAAAATCAGAAAGTAAATTTATTATTGGAGTTGGAAAGATTTGTGTGGATTGACTGAGAAACACCCAGGAAATTTTCAGAAACCACACTATGATAGACACGAGTTTAAACCCAAAGGAAAATAAAGACAGATGTGGAAGTTAAGAATTAAGGCTGACAGCTATAAAGTCGTCTAGACGGCTAATTTTCATGATGAAAAACTATCTACTGTGCACTAATTCAACAGTGATTAAAACCGAGCACACCTCAATTTATCAAATCCACCCGGCTAAAGGATTCACTGCAGATTTTTGTTGTCATTTTAAGATTTCTAAATCAGTTTAATGATTGTATTCCTAATTCCTCACTTGACTCAAGCTGTCGGCAGCTGTCAACATACGGCTGAATGTTTCCTCACCAAACTCAGCTACTGTATAAATCTTTATTCTCAAACACATTCATCATACAAACTTCAACATCATGCATGTAAAACAAATCCACGAGCGTGAGATGATCATTAGCATTGTAAATGTTTCTGCAGATTCAGATTTTTGTAACAAATGTGAACAAATACAGCTGTCGGCACAAGATGAGGGAACCGTTGCAGCATTTCTGAGGGGCTGATGTTGAAGTCTGGAGCCATCTTAAATTACGGTTTTCTATTTTTAATGATAAATGCTGGAGCAACACACTTCCTGCACACACACAAACACACACAGCTCCAAGCTTAATTTGCAATCGATCCTATCTCCCTGTTCAACTCTTGCTGCAGCCTTCACAATGAGAGCCTTTCGTCACAGTAACACATTAGTTTCCCTCCACTTGTCCAGACAGGGATTTCACTCGTAATGACCCTGTAATGGCCTACAGGTCCTTGGGCATCAGCTGTAAAGGCTATATTATTGAACAGTCACTGCTTGACTGACAATTTGTGTACATCAGTATATATTGCGAGGCGGCAACTGAAACCGACTGCTCAATCAGGCAAATTGACCACAAGACCGCAAAGCATGAAACTGATGAAAGAGAATGTGAATGCCTCGTTGGTGTCAGAGGGCCAGAATCAGTTCAGCTGACAGGACTCTGTCAGCTTTCACTATCTGGAACATGCCGGCTTTCAGGTTGCTGATGCCTCAGAGCAAAAACGCTTTCTGTTCAGACATGCAGAGGGATTTTGGCACCTTCCTTCATATCAAAGACATAAACTAGAGCGCAGAAAATATCATTAACTCATTTGATATGAAGACACAGCAGTAAATTTTATCAGATTTTTGCCATTATGTGCAAAAAAAAAAGCATTCAGTTTAACATTAATCAGTGCTGACAGTTAACAGCACACTTACTGAGCGAGACATGTAAGTGTTTTTTTTTTTTTTAATTCAGGACTGCCTCAAATTTCTCTATTGTCCTAGATCAGGACTCCTACTGCTGAGATCATTTTCCATTTTAGATTGTTTTCAGCAGAAGTCATGCTGAAATTCAAGCCCCCAGACATCACATATTAATCCAGTCTGATCACTGTGATGCCATTTGCTGGAGGATCTTTGTGGTAAACACTAAAGATGGCTGGCACCTGTCTCTGCAGATCCAGCACAACAGCGGCACCCCTGTGTATTTTGCATATTTATGTTTTAATTGTGTTACAACCTGCATGGTCTATTAATGTTGCTCTGTTCCAATTGCTGGAGTGACACAAATATGCCATGTTCCCCGTCAGCTCTGCTGTGTTTCTGTCTGCTCGGGCATGCAACAAACAGAAGAGAAAGTGGGAGGACGGTAGGAGGAACAAATGAGACTGAGGAGTGGTGTGTGTCATATCATTCCTTTTTCTCTAAAAGTGCGAGAGTAGCAAGTTAAAATACATCAATATAGTCTGATACAGTTTAGAAAGCTTTGTAAAGTTGAGATAAAAAGAGTTAAAAGTCTGACATACTTAAATGCAATGTCACACTGGGAACTGTGTTTATTTTACAGTGTTTACTTTTTTTGGATTGTTTTTGATAGTCCTTACCACTGTCTGAGCCCTCAGGGTAAAGTTAGCTGTCTCTTTTTCTTTTCTCTTAAAAAAAATTAATTAAAAAAATAAATAAATAAATTGGCATTTTGCTACTCACAACAAAGAAACGTGCACTCATCAATTGCTCATGTGATTATTTCCACCCTTTACTTCAAGTATAATGGTATTTGAAGAAAATGATGACAGTAAAAAGTGTGTGTGTGTGTGTGTGTGTGTGTGTGTGTGTGTGTGTGTGTGTGTGTGTGTGTGTGTGTGTGTGTGTGTGTGTGTGTGTGTGTGTGTGTGTATGTGTGTGTAGCCCCTGCTTTGTCGCACAGACAAACCCTTGGTTGAGTCAAGTTCAATCACATTCATTATCAAGGAATAATAAACATTTCCATAAATCAGGTCATATTATGGACCATTGTCTTTTTATCAGCAGTGTTTTTAAAGTTTTCTCAAGGAAAACATGTTTAAAATAGTTATTTGTGCTTCCCATAAATGTAAGAGAGGGTGAGATTAAAGGTAACCTGAGTATAATCTCTGTTGAGTTGTGTACCTTTGACTTCCTGTATCATCCTGTTCATGTTGTGTTATTTGTTTTGTGTTAATTCGGTTACACTTGACTGAAGATGTCGCTGTGGAAACATCATCCCATTACATCGCTGATGATTTATCTCTTTTTTTTTATAGGGGCGTATCACAGACACATTGCATCACAGCACTTTGAACCTCACCTCGAGATGTCAGACCAGACTGTTGAGAAACCACAATGATCCTTTTTTTTTTTTTTTCTTAAAGGAACAGTTAATATTTACTTTGATTAATGATTAATGGCTTTGTTCCTCCCTGAAATGACACTCGTGTGGTTTATATCTCTGCATCATCCCAGACTCTTTGAACACAAACTGTGGACCAAGAGGACAGACTCCAATGTTCCCAAGGCAAGATGACAAGAAATGTCAAGAAGAGACATGCACCTTCAAAGGGCAAGCCACAGGCAAGGGTTTGTGGGTAGGTTTCTACTGTGTGCTATAGCAGCTCTCTGTCAGGGCTTGCTGCCTCGTCCAGAGCCTCCGGTTCTGAAACACCTGAAGAAGAAAACCCGACAGCTCTGTCAGTCTGAGGCTTGACACCACTGCTGCATGGCTCCTAATCTGCCCTTTGTGCTGGGATTTATATGAATAATGAAACTATTTTATCAAATGGGATCAAATACTTAAGGTGATAGTTTGGCAGTTTGGACAACATACTTATTCACTTGATTGTAGAGCATTAGGTGAGAAGATTAATACCACTGCTGGTTTTGTGACTACAGTGTTGTAGCAAGATGTTAGCAAGGTTAGCATAGTAAGACTGAATGGAGTAAGCAAATGATCAGTAAGCCTTGTCTGACTGTAACAAACAACAGCACCTACTGTCTGTATAAGTTACACTGGATGATAAAACTCCAGTCTGTCTCTCTCTCTCTCTCTTCTTTTTTTCTTTTTTGCTCAAGGATAAATAAACATAAGTGCAAAGCTTTAGAAGTAGCAGCTTCCTCAGACTATCATGCTAAAGCGTCAAAGCATATAAAAGTGTGGGTAAGTTAGCCCTTTTTAATCTTCATGCTAAAGTAAGCTGGCTCATGGTAACCTATGTGAGCCTACTGCTAATTTTGCTAAAGTTAGCACTCTTGAGATGGACTGGTGTTAGCATTTCTGCTCTTTATGCTAATGATGGCTAATTTGGACAACACTTTACCCTCTCCACTTTTTATTCCACAGTAAGTACACTCATGACTGACCAGGACATTTATTAGCCTCATCCTGAGTAAGCTAATCTGTGATACACTGGTGTTAGCTCACCACTTATGCTAAATATGACTGAAGTTTGGAGAAACAATCAATGTCAAGGTAAGAAAGGTCACAGTTGACTCCTTCTAGACTTTCCACTCCTTATGTTTACAAAAAAAAGAAACTGTTTAAGGCATTTGTTAGCTTTTATTTCAAATTAAGCTAACTAGTGACAGATAGGTGTTTACATTTCCTCATAGCACGCCAAGGAGGGCTTAAGTGTAGTAAGGATGTGTTTGCCTTTTATTTACTTTACAGATATCAGAGTGGTATCAAGGTTTATTTTTAACTTCACTGAAGAAAGTAAAAAAAATGGTCTGAAGGGCTGTGCATTTAGAGGAAAAACATGTTTTTTCATCATAGTTTTATCTTTGGCCAAAGTCACTGACTTCTTTTATTAAAAAAAAAAGAAGAAAAAAAAAAGGAAAAACAGCAGTTTGAAGCAGAAAGCCACAGTTTATCAGGCTATATCATTAAATTGGCAGGGTAACATACTTCATAACAGAGTTTTGCTTATTCTCTTTTAAGACCTGGCCCAGTGGTTAGCGCTCAACGCCATGGAGCAGGTCTCCTCTGACTTGTCAGCAGAGGAAGTCAACAGAGAGCTCTCATTGAAGCGGGCACAGCCACTCCGATGACATGTATGCGGACGGAGGTGAGGAACATTTAAACTCACATGTACTGCCACACCAGCCCCGGGAGTTGAGCCAGTCAGTCTTTTCTCAGAGGAAGCAGGAGAATGAGCACTTTTAGATTCAGGAGCCTTTTCAGACGCTGTGCCGTGCAGGTCTGAGTACACCAAGCAGGAGCTCTGAGAAACCTGAGCCTGCCGCAGCGCCACACATGCTGATATGCACAGCTGAGAGGAGTGCACCAGCCGGGGCGAGAGGCAGGGCCGCGGCTGGGATTAGGCCAGATATTACTCCTTTCAAAAAACACCACAGTACATGGCTGTGTTCTGCTCCGGTGGCTCCACTTAGCTGACTGACTGTTGTGTGATCAATATTTACTCATAACGGCCATGCTGGGAGGTCGTGACCTTTTGCTGTTCGTGACTGGTTGTAATCTTGAGTTAGAGCTCACAGATCCTGATCTATTGGAGAGACGAAAAAAACGCTCAATGAAAAATTAGAGCAACGCAACCCACGTTTACAGGATGGCGTTGTAAGTAAATATCTAGCTTTTAAATTAGCTACAGCAACGACAGTTGCAAATCAAATCAGTTAAAACCTGATCGTACATTTAAAATCTTAAACTTTGTCTGTTCAAACCAGCTGTGTTTTTTTTTTCCACTTGTGACAACTCCTTAAAGGTCACACTGTCTTTATTACACCCAACATTTCATCTCTAAATCCATCTTCATTAAACACGGAGGAGGGACAATGGCCTTCCTTGCACTTTCAACACTTAACCTTACCAGGCACAACAATATTGTAAAAGTGCAAATCTCCCTTTCTCTCTCTAAAACGGCCCCGCAGTTAATAATTAAGCCATGACATTTGGGAGAGACACCAAAAATCTATATGGTGAAATTTACTAACCTTTTGAAGACGGTCGTGAGAGGAGGCTGTTCATCTGTGGTTTATTTGGGCCCCATTTTAGTCCTTATAATAAAACTGTCAAAAACACAGCAAAAGGCCGGGTGGGGACAAAGGATGATTGTGTGCTGTTAACTAGAGGAGGGCACGGGGCTAATCAATGCAGTGCAAATCAAAGCTCTATTAGACGACCTGCGTCTCTGAGGGGATTAGCCAGAAAGACACAACTGACGAATGATATTCATATGTAACTTTATGGATTATAATTGCCATGATGAACTGATAATCATGTTGCTTCTTGCTACAATGGAAGAGGTCACATCAGGGCAGAGTAGCATAACCCCTGTCTCCTGAAAATACTGATTATCAAGTTATAGCTGGAGGTCAAATGTGGCCCAGTGGTCATTAAAGGATCTCTGTGCAATACTCAGCATAGCAATCACTGGATACTGATTTACAGGTTCATAAAAACCCTCTAATTGGAGCTAATTCATATAAACAAACAAAGGTGTATAACAGACTTCTTTCATAACTAAAGGTCAGAGGTCATGCTTTGTTTTCAGTGAAAATCTGTGTCTCCAAAGTTGTTGATAGCCTCCAGAAAGCGTTTCATTGCAGCCATTAATGTTTATAATAAATATGGGATACATGCAGGAAGAGCGCCAAATGCAGAATTCCTCGCAGTTTGGTTTAGCCCTCACCCACTGTTGACTTTCAGATTTACTGTCCACGCTCAACTCTGAGAGTACACTGCGAGTGATTTATCAGCCTCACAGGTGAGTTCTGTCGAAACATCTGAGGCTCCAAAATACGGCTCAGGGCTCACCTTGTCCTGCAGCGTCTCCCACATCCAGAGGTAATGTTTGTAAGAGCGGCTGTGAACAGCGTCTCTGCCCAGAGTCATGTTTGATCCAGGAGGAACGGCCTCCTCTGCTCTTAAAGTTCACCCACAGAGGAAAAGAAGGAAGTTGCTGTAAATTCAAACTCAAACAAGCTAACAATACAGTTCCTCTTTTATATGCAAACACATGTTTGGAAGAGGAATAAAAACACATAAAAAGTTGATCCTTGTTGACATGGTAGATTTGCTGGGTAACCTGAACTGCACAGCGCACTCTCATCCAACCCTTGTGGTTACCATGATTGCTGCCTTGATATGCTTCAGTGACAGGTTTAATTCTACGCTCCAGTTTGACAAATGCTCATCCATGCAGCTCACAGAAAGTTTTATTAGTCAATCCTTGTGCTCTCTATTTGCCTGCAGGTAATAAAACAGAGCAAACGTCAGTTGGGTGGTGATGTCACAAATAGGTAAACATATGCATACTAATTACAGGTTGCTCTTCATATTAGTGGTATTGATTGAAAGATTTTGTCATTGGCTCCTCATTGAAGAAACAGACTGGAATTAGGAGCTACAGGACAGAGTGATTACTCTAACCTTTCTTAATACACCTTTTTAAAGCCGGGAGCTAATACCTCGATTACAAAACCAAGTTCACCTTTAAACATTTCCCTGCTTATTAGAACATCAGTCCTTTGAGGGCCTCTGAGTCTAGTGCTAAAATTCTGAGACATCCTTAGACAATAAGATTATCTGCTGGTCCACCATTGTGGTTCTGTGCTGAAATATCACAGAAAATATAAGGACGAATGGTGTTGGATTTTTATATTTCTACCTTTAAGGTGAAACATCTCAACATCCACTCACAGGATTGTACATTTGTCTGTTCCTTCTCCAGCATGTACATAGATGACTTTGATCTCCAGGTAGAAAGTCTTGACAACCCGTTGATGGTTTTCAGTAGATAATTGCTCACATTTCTTTCCCATTCAGAGTGAATAATGTTTTATTTATATATATATATATATATATATATATATATATATATATATATATATATATATATATATATATATATATATATATATATATATATATATATATATATATATATATATATTAATGCTTTCAAAAGACCCTCTAGTGTTAAAGTCTGACAGTTTTTGGTGGGCGCAGCTTAACCTAACGCCTTTTGACCCATTAACTAACTGGCGCATAAGTTGTTTTTTTAGTATGTTTTGGATGATTGCAAAATATACCATGGTGGATATGGCAAACAGAGAATAGATATGCATATTTCCACTGAACTGAACTGATCAGAAAGCCAAATTTGTGAGGAAAGACAAACTGGTTGCTTACATGTTAGCCGTCTTGCTAATGCAGTTAATGCTAAGAGGAAATGCAAATATTATTTTATGTGCTATCCAAATTTCTGACTAAAGGGTAATTATAACTCTAATAGGCACTATGTCATCCATTCATACAATGATATTATATGTGTGCACTGCATACAGAAGCATTTCGATCATTGTCTGCATCCAAGTCTTTCATTTAATTGAGTCTAACCACACTTGACTTATCTTCTGTTAACAGGTAGTAGCAGCTGCTACGCAGTATAATTTTGGCCCCATTTACACAACAACATTTCACTCAAAAAAGCAAAAATGCAGTGAAAAAAATCTGTCATTAAAGAAACACTGAGAGGACTTAAAACGCTGTAGTGTGCATGCCAGGCCTTTAGTTAGCGATAAAACTGTAGACACACAACAGAGAAGTCTAGCAGGCTGATAATAAACAAAACAGAAAGCAGAAGTGGTACAACTGAGTCACAAACACAACACAGTAGTCCACCATTGTTACTGTTGATGTTGTCCGAATTGTGCATAGCAACTGAAGTTGCCATAATGAATAATGTAATAGGGTGTAATGTGCAAAGCCGAGCGTCAAATGGAGCAACACTGAAACTAAACATAAACTTTCCATTGTGATTTCAGAATCACGATGCCATATGTGCTGCTTTTATTTGAATTGTTGGTTTATTTATTCTGTTGACACCGAAAATATCACGGCAGAGTTTTGAGATGGACATACGGTGGTGAAATTCTCAGGGCTATGACATTCCCTCTTTTTCAGACCAAACGGTAAATTGTGGAGTCCCTGGCGCTGGACTTAGATTCCAACATCAAGGGAGAGTCTCCTGGAGGTTAGCAGCGCTGACTTGTGTTAGACCTTTAAGGTCATCGTTCCTCTGACTAATGCCCCTGGCATCACCTTCCTCCTTGACTTCAAACACCCTGGCTACATTCCTAGACCATGTACCAATAAGCACTAATAATGCAGAAAAATGAAAACCAAAACAGATGGGCTCCAATAGTGGTGGGGATTACCGAGCGCTATCCAGGGCTCTATCTGCACCCCTGGGCGCTGAGAGGTGAATCCCACACCATCCTTTTCTCAGCACAGGAACAGAAGCAGGAGGTCAAAAACAGTTGCAGCAATATGTTTACACATTCAAGAAATGCCGACTGAATGCCTCAAATGGTCACACGGAGGGCAAAGAAGTTCATTTTTCTGGTTCATGGCCTTTTTTTGGTGAGTTTTTCAGCTACTTCACTTTCCTCTGCGTATATTTCATCTCTAGTGGCACTTCAGTAATAAATTAGCACTCTTACTTCATTAAGAAAACTGTAAATACATCTTTGTTGGAGTTGCCGTACACCAACAGAGCTTCCTTGAGTCGTGTTTTACTCTTTTGACTGACAGCATAATCCAACTCACCGCTGTGAGGACAAGCCTGGATGTTTGTCTGTGACCCCTCTTTATGGACAAAACCGCGGCACAGTCCACCATTTGATTATGCACAAGCCCTCAAGGCCCATAGAGAGTGTGTCAGACGATGGTTTTAAAAAGTCTCCCTTAACAATTAACCACACAGCATGGAAAATGCCCAACAAAAACACCCCAAAGCCCCCCTCCTTCCTCCTCTGCACTCCCACTGGGGACTTGCTGTGAACTCCTGTGAACTCTGTGAAATCATGAGAAGAAATCTAGACTGTACTGAAGCCACAGACGTCTGAGTGTCTTTGGCTCTGCAAGGCTACAATTAATTGGGCTTGGTTTGGTCGAAAAAATGTTATATTGGTTGGTTGTGAATGTGAAGTTGAGAAATGTCAATTACATGTACAGACCATTTAAAACAATGGGCATTTCAAAATAAAAGTGTTGCATAAATTGAATGAACCGCTCCCAACTGATTGTCAGTTTTGAAGGGACTCATGTTGCTAACTTTTGAGCCACTGTCTGTGGTCATGCTGTGTTTTAATGAGACAACTGGTGGGAATCTTGCTTTAAATTACCACTAATAACAAATCAGGCTCCATGTGTTATTCATGGGCAGGGCCGGGGAAGCGAACAGTGAAGGGAGAGAACACGAATCACAAACCTCCAATTGTGTCTCAGGTGGAAAATTTCAGGATTTTGGTTATCTAGTGAAAATATTGTCACTAGACTCATTTCCTATGTGGTGCCAGAACGGCAGAAGAGTAAATGTGTGAACAGTTTACTGAAGGCCGACTCTTAACTCTCCGTGAGTTTTGCGTGTGTGTCTTCGGCTCAGGTTTCAGCGCGACTGTTTTCATATCGAGGCCACACTCACCTCAACCCCTGAGTGTCGTCTTTGGCTGATTCACGTCCAAGTGCCAGTGAACAAGCAGAAGTGACATGGGTTCACTCGTTTCTTTTTACTGTTTGCCAAACTGGAGGCTTTATTTTAGGAAATTCAGGACAGGAGGAAAGAGCTGAGGAAGTATAACATGGAGGTAAAAATAGAAAATAAAATGCATCCTGAGCAGGAGTGTGTGCAATGTTTGCCCTGTCTACTCCCACATCAACTGTGTGCTCAAGACACAAAGTGGAGCCTTTCACACTCGGGAGTCAGACATAATGAAGTGGAAACAGTTACTGTACTTAAGTGTTGATGTATCTTTTTATTCCTTTAATTTTTTATATTTTAAAAACACTTTTTACCCCTTACCCCCTACGTTTTATTACACACAACCGGCATTTTTGATGCTTTTGTAAAATATTGATAATTTTTTTTGCATTTTCCAACATTAAACCGCAGCCATTAAAAGGTGTTTTCAGGGGCCCAGATAGCCTAGCGCTCGTCGTGTCCCATGAGATTCGGCCTTGAACGGGTGGCCCAGGTATGAATCCAGCCTGGGGCCTGTTCCTGCATGTTATTCCCCACTCTCACCCTGTTTCCTGCTCTAGCCACTGTCCTATCCTCTTTAATCAAAGGCATAAAAGCCCCAACAATACCTTAAAAAAAAAGAAAGAAGAAAAGAAAATTCTTTTCAATTATAATTCCTTTTAAAGTTTATCTGTCAATCACAACAGCTTTTTTATTTTTCAAATAAATATTATTGATTTCAATTTTTATTTTTTGCACCTCAAAAAGATTTAAAGTGCATTTTAAGGACGTGAAGTAACTTTTTATAAGAAACATACAATGCTGAACTACTTCAAAGAAAGAAGAAAGAAAAACTTCGAAGAGCTTGTTCTGTGAAGATGAAAAGACAAGGTACACACTTTTTAGGAATTCCAGTTTTTCAGTCAGTGTTCACTATGTTACATTCATCTTTTAAATGCATATAACTATTGCAACCCGCAGTCAGACCTTACCAACCTGACGACATCCCTACTGGACAAAATACACCAAGTGGTGTCCGTACTGGCTCAGCTCTTTCATGGCATCAGATCAGATAAGTTTCTGAGTTGACACGTTAACTCACTGGACTGGTCCTGTTGTGTTCCAGCTGCGCCCCTGCTCCGGCAGATTGCAGCAGATGCACAAGTTTCTTACTTACGTCAGATACCAGAGCTGTGAAGTGTTAATTTACAAAAAGCAGACTGAGCTGGACAGGAAGTTGTGCACAAGAACCACCTGGAAATGTCTGGTGACTTTAAACAAACAGTGTCAAAACCAGATGGTATTTAGCTTGACTGTAACAACAAATTGGCACAATGAATGTAGCAAGGCCAAGAGTCAAGTTATGTTATACAGCCCAACAGGAACCAGGAGAGGCTCATCATTAAGTAAGGAGCTCCTCGTTCTCCAAACTCCAACTTTCTGGCAGTCCTGAAGCCTGCAAGACTGAATACACAAGACAGTGTAAGGTGACCAATAAACAAGCTCAAGACACTTTTGATATTTTAAAACCATTTAACACAAAGTGCTTTTGTCTTGTTTACTGAGTTGTCTGGGAGTTTATTTGGGTGCAATGTGCCACCCAAAAGCAGAATGGTGTCATTACTTTTGTTGCAGTGGCAAAAGCAGTTGTCAGGAGGACCCTGCAGTGGCTTAGCCGAACTACAGAATACCAAAAGGGACAAAACAGCATTTTTTCCTAACCTAAACCCATTTCAACCTAAATTGGAGAAAATATTTTCTTGGCATCCCCAGAAAACAATGTTGTGTTTTTATGTGATGTGAAGTATTAAAAAAAAAAAAAAAAAAAAACGTGAAAAAAAATAACTTTCAAGATGAAACAGAAAAAAAAATTCAGCTGTGGAGTTCATTTATTTTTTACTTTTACTTTTATTTTTTATTTCATCTGGACCTAATTTAAGTAACCCGCTCAAAAGAAGTGAAAACCTCCATCCAATGACTTCATTCAAAGCAGACTGTCTATAAATCTCTAATTGAAGTGTGAAATTTTCGGAAGTTTAAATCAGATTTGCGTAGCTTTGTGCAGTAACAGAAATGGCTTTTTTGTTGCTATGTTAGATTCTTTCAGAGCCTTTACTTTCCTTTTAACTTTTCCTTTTTTTAATAAATCCAACAAGTTTTCACTTTATCTGTGCTTCAATCAAACTCAACTTTTGATGTGTCTACAGAGCAGCAGCAGTTTGAGGAGGGGCTGAACTTTAAGATGAGAAAATGTTAATATTTGGTTAGTCATAAATCATTTTAATGGGTCGGTTGTTTGTTTTGTATTTGCATGTGTTAACATGTTGCCCAACTTGATCTTCCATCTTTCATTTTCCCTTTCCAAAACTGAAACAAGCTTTGAGCTTCACTGTGTTTGTACCCCCCCCCCCCCCCTCACCTGATTATCAGCATAGCGATCTGGTGTCATTAAAAAATTGATTTATCCTCACAAACGTCTGACAATTAGAGGACTACAGCTTTCAATGAGACAAAATGAACAAAGATATTTCAGCACATATGTAGGAGAATTTTTGGTTTCTGAGGGTTTACTTACATTTTCTTTTACAATGTCAGCACAGAGCCTGAAGTCGTCCTCTGTACCCAGACACCTCTGTGTAAGCTCACCTGTCCTGCCCTGAAAAGGGAGAGGTTCGGGCTGATTGTGCTGTCTATCCCATGCAAACATGACATGTGCGTGGCAGACCTGTCTTTGTTTACTGTAAATGGAAGCCTTTGTTGTGTCTGTGTGCTCAGTCTTTCACTCTTTAATCCTGAAATATACCAGAAACCTGACGCGAACCGGTCATTGTCCTGAACTTGGCTTATTGTCACACACACGCACATACATAGAATATTTAATACGATCACGTTTTCCTCGATGTGTCTTGGATGAAAAAAGAATAACCAACTCCTTTCATGAGTTGGATTTAGTCACCCACATTTCATCCAATCATGTTCAAGCTTGAGATGAAGTCACCGCATGGAGCTTGTGTGGTTGCTCACCTTCTTGTGTGACAAGTTAAGACAAATGGCGGTGTAACCTTGCCAACAAGTCCAACACCTGGCTGTCAGATTGAAGCCTTGATAGCAGAGACATATTTATATGTATGCTGCACACTGATCTCATGCTCTAAATCCTCACTGATCTGACACCTGCACGTGCTCCTCCTGCTCACCAGTAACAGCTGAGATCATTAAACCCTGACATGAGAAGGACATTCGGAGTGCATCCAGTCACATTAAGCAGTGGTTTCATCAATGTTCTGTTTATCTGTGTGGTCACGTGACATCACAGACAGTGGGTGGAGGCTTGCTGGGCCACATTGAGGAGCTGTCAGAGAGATGAAGGAGCACCCAGATGGTACTTCCAAGCAGCCGCCCGACGAGCCCTCAGGTTATAGGTGGGGTTCACTCGCTAGTCGTGCAGCTGGTATGTCACCTGAACTTTTCCTCCGACCTCACCCTCGCTACATGTTCATGTTTGAGCCTTACAGACGAGTCACGTATAGGAAAGGCTGTGAACTTACGAGTATGAGGTCACCTGTTAAAGTCTCATAAAACCTGGATAGGCAAATTACATAAATGTGCTCAGAGATGAGTTGTAAACTTTGAGGACTGGAGTGAACTGAGCCACGCTAACGGCTATACTTTGGCTCTGCTTAATGCTAAACGACACTAACATTTTACCTGTTATTTTAGGTCTGTATATTCTATCTCATCTTTGTGTGGAGGAATACCATGCTAACAACTCCAGAAGCACTTGACAAAAAGTATAGGGCCTTGAAATGTCCGTAAACTCTGTTGGTTAGCGTAAAAGTCAGAGGATCACAATGATTGATGTGCTTACGCTGACGGCACAATGGCTCCACTGAAGCTGAACTGTCTACAGCTCCCCCTGGTGACTGGCTGCAGTAAAGGTCTTAAGGCTCACTTTCGCCTCCATTGAAACAAATGGGACATAGGTTTAAACTCAAAAATCAAAATATACGTCAAATAAATCTTTCTCAGACGTGTTTTCTGATGTGAAAGCTGACGCATCCTATGATCATTTGTCAGAAGAGTCGGTGCCAAACTGGAGGGATGTGACACCGTGATTGACAGCTCTGTTGACAAATGCAGCTCCCACAGCATATTTACTGTTCTTCAGCAGGGTAGAACAGTGATATCACAAAAAAAAACCCAAAATGATTTCAATGACTGACATAAAAATCGGATCAGCTGTGGACTGTGCTGACCTGAAGGATCTTTGACATTTTATCAGTGAAGCCTCGTTTCCACCGAGCGGTTCAGTTTGGTTCATCTTGGCACGGCACACATTTTGTGGGGTTTCCATTGACTAATCCCAAGACAGATCCCCAAATAACAGAGATGAGTCGTGTCTTTTTGGGACCCTTCTGTCAGGCTTTGCTGATCGGACCTGTACCAAACCAGACTGAATGGTGGAAACAGGACTTGAGTTTAATGCTTTGATGCGGCCTAGTTGCTCTACCTGCCAGATTACTCCTGCAGAGTCCTTGACTCTCAGAACAGATCATCGGTATACTTTGTCAGCGTGGGGACCATATTTTGGTCTCTTTTTTTTTCAGTGGGAGCTGATTCATCATCCATAACAATATGCAATCAGTAGTTTGCAGCTTGAACGATCAGAAACAAAATAAGGAAAATGATAAGTGAAGAATCCTCACCTAGAAGAGATAAGATAAGATAAGATAAGATAAGATAAGATAAGATAAGATAAGATAAGATAAGATAAGATAAGATAAGATAAGATAAGATAAGATAAGATAAGATAAGATAAGATAAGATAAGATAAGATAAGATAAGATGATAAGAAGGTGGCCTCTGGGGATTATTAACCTCTTAAAAAACCTCCTGATGGAGGATAGGTAAAACTGAGCATCTCTTGAAACAAGCTGATCTGGAGCAGCAGCAGCTCAGCTCTCAGTCTCTTGAGACAGGGTGTTTCAGTTCAAACCTTACAGAAGTTCAGTTTCACTCTAACCAAAGCTACATTTTCCATTTGCACCTCACAATTGTTTGCCAGTGTCACAAGATCAATTACCTGAAATTATTCCTTGTTTGCTGCTCTCAAACAGTCGTTAGAGGTGCTAAGAGGACAACTCCCTCAGCCCTTGAAAGAAAAATGGGGATTTTTCTTTTCGGCTTATAACTTACAGTAACTGATAAACGCTTGAACTAATTTGCTTTGGTGATTTAAGAGCCACACTGAAGGAATGATGGGGAGCGTTTTGATGTCAAGTGAGGTCAGTGACAGTATGTGAAAGTTGAAAAGCTACCATGTGAATGATCACTGAAGGGCATTTATTTAATGATATCAGGAGAAAGACATTGTTTATTCATCAAACCAGTCAACTTTGGTCAATTAGCAACTTTAACATTTTTGAGAATGCACATATGACAATGACAACAAAAGGTTTATGGTCTGTACGAAATAAATAGCAACATTGCTCATTTACAGCTTGGCTGAGGAAATAAACAAAACAAAGGGTTAATCTTCATATTAAAAAGGCATACAGATGAGTTGTGATACTCGTGAACTCACTAATTGCTCAACAAAAAAAAAAATAGCTCTCCTTTTTAAATAAAGCTTTTCAGTTTTAATATGCACCTTCAAGAGCCTGTTATAGTTAAATAAATAGAATGCTTTCCATTTTTAACATGCACATCCAATTTGCCTGGGGAAAGTATTTACACTTCACTGATCCTACATGTCTCCACGTCTCTGCACCTTTTTTTTCTCCTGTGAACAGATCTTTCTCACCACAGACTCTCATACATACACAAATGTACAGTCACTCTTGCAGACATGCTGCACCTATTTACTATAAACACAATATCTAAACCTATTGAAAGTGATCAAAATGCTAACGGTGAACATGGGGATCCATGTAGTGTAAAGAAGAAACAGTCCAAACACCACATCTTAACCAGGGGGGCGGGGCTTACAAAAAGTTTTAGTTTACAATTGATCATGCACTGTATAAACTCACTGCGTTATTTGGTTTGTGTAATAAGTGGCTTCCTTATCTACTTGTTTTCTTAAAGTGAACAAAGAAAAGAGTTATATCTCCTGTGAAGGACAACGATCCTACCAAATCTAACAATATTTAAGTCTTTTACCCCCCAGGATTCTTCACTGTGCTACAACAAGTGGTTTCACTATCTTTGAGTAAGCTTCAGCACATAACCAGGAGACACAGCGAGGAGTTGTTTCTTCTGTTGAGTCCGTTTCAGTTGGAGGAGAAACTCCTGGTCATCGCGCTTCAGGGTTGAGATGGGCAGTTTATTCTGTGCTGATGTGTTTTTTTTTTCTTTCACTTTTTTTTTCTCTTTCATGATGCGAAATAAGAGTTCTGCATGGAGTAGAGGCGGTCGATGGGGTTCCCCACACGGGCTTGCATGGAGTTGACTTCTGACGACGCCATGAAGCAGTCGCTGAGGCTGGTTAAAGACGTGTCGCTGTCTATGTCATGGAAAGCGGAGTCATTACCTGCGGAGACAGAGAGGGAGAGCGGATATGAAGATTGCCGTCAGGATTCGGTGGCAGAGGCGTCATTCAAAAACGCGCACCGGCGCCCCGCTCTGACTATGAAACCCGTGCAATCTTGTAGTCAGGATTTATAGCAGCGTTGGGAAATTATAATTACTAATAGTCACTTTGAGGAATTGCTGTTGCATGTCATCACAATCGGGAGAAGTGTTTTGTTAGTTATCATCAAAGCTCACTTTTTGCTGCCCTCGCTGGGACAATTGCGGTCTGTGAGGGAGCATGTAAACAAGGGGCATCCTCCTAAAAGATCTGGTTAATAGCAACTGTTTCCGCCTTTCATAAAACCTCAATGTGTTATTTCTCTGGAGGGAATAGTTAACTTTATTACACTCTGGATCTTAATGATAGTGTTGCACAAAATGGGGACAGTGATTTGAGACATATCTTTTAATGCCTTGCCAATATTGTTCTTTTCCCCAAACCAAAGGCGAGTGATGAGACCGGGGATTTGGGTTCCTACAACCCAGAAGAACTAAATGGAGGCAAATTATAAGGAAGTTATGAACTTGAGGAAATGGTCCCTGTGGGGCCTGTTGAGGACATCACTTAGAAATGTGTTATTCCAGTTACATCCTGTGGACTAACTCTTGATTGACTTACTCTCCCCCCCTCTGTCCTTGTTTGCGTTTTAATTCTTTCCTGTATCACACAGAAATCAAGGACATGTTGTTTTCACATTCTGATTCATTAGCTCACACAGCCCTCAATCACTGTTTGGATTGTATTTATCTACAGCTGTCCGCACTGACCACATGTTTTCACCACCACGGGGAAACATCATCAGTTACGGGGCATGTTTTAGAGGCAGAGGCGGGGAGTTAAAACCATATTAAACAGATTTTAAAATGAGCTCGAAAACCAACTTGCTTGGGTGTTATCTCATGTGGGAGGAGAAGCCGGTCTCTGTGAGCGGCAGCTTCAATCAGGGGGGCTGCGGCTAGAACACATGTCCCACACTGGGGAGCTATGAGGTTGATCAAGGGACAGGCATGTGTGTGTGTTTTTTTTTAAAGCATGAGTGGGTGTTTTTTTTTTTTTGGTAGAGAGAGGGGTGGGTGGGAGTTTGTGGATGCTCACCATATGGGTTCATGTGGTCCCCGGGCATCTGTGGGGGGGTGAGCCCCTGCTGGAAAGGGTCCGTGCTGTAGCCATTCTGATCCATGGCGACCAGCTGCTGCTGCGGCGGAGCGAGCGGTGTGAAGGAGTTCATCATCCCCTCCATGCGATTGGACATCACTTCTGCAATGTGGCAAAGAGAGAAAAAACCATTACAGGAGCTGCAAACAAAACCCACAGGGGATGAGTCTGCAGGATGTAAATGAACCCACGCACTACAAATGACCAGAGGGAAAGCAGGATGATGAAGGCGTAGACCGTACGCGCTGGTTTCTTCCCTGGTAGTTTCCCATTCATACCTTGTCATTCTGCATCAACACAGGCTTAACTAAATCTGACTTCTCGCTCTAAATACCTGAATTGTTTGCCGGTTTCTGTTAGTATTCCCATGGAAACCTACAGTAGTTCCCCCATGCAGCTTCTCCCACAATTCCCTCGACAAACAGCTCAGCTCTTGGGTAACTGACTTGTGAGAGGGACACTAAACTCTTGTGGCTTTATCACTAAAAAACCATCCCTCACCCCCTGCATTTTCCTTTGCCGTGGCTTAGCGCGATGACGTCTTGCATTCATTTTGTTTGGCTTAGGGACAGATTTTCTAACTCACTTTTGATGGGAAGAGCTTGGTGTTTACACAGAGACATATCTGCAATCTGTTATTCAGTGTAGTTATCAAAGTGGTGAACTCTTTTCTCACAACACATTTGACTTTACAGCCGCAGCATACTGGATGAGAGACGGGAGGAAGCTGATGGAGTATTTTGTAATGACGATGCTGCTAACGCACAGCTTAACTCAAACAACACTGCTGTGTGAGAAGTTAAAACTCAGTTTAAAATGTGTATATTCATTTTTTTTCCCTCTGTTACTTTTTCCTGTCACGTTTAACAAAGTTTTTTTCTCTCTGTACCTTTTCAACCTGCTCACAAACAACAATTTCTTGAAGTGATCTGGGCCTCGTGCAGCGATTTCCACTACAGAGTCATGTCAGATTTTCATACAGTGCTGCCTGAAGATCTGAAGGTCATGGCCATCCTCTTTTGCTTTAGGCCTTGTCATTTTTGAATCTTTTAATAAAGTAACTTTCTAAAGATGATGAAATCCACAAACTCTTTCAATGTTTTCTCAAGAACATTAATCTGAAATTGCTCTCACAGAGCGGTAAACCTCCTCACATCTTTACTTACTATTACTCTTTAAGGTCATCTTCTTTATCTTTAAAAAAAGAGTTTATTTCTTTTTCACTATTTAATGTGTTGTTTTTTACACTTCATCTTAACTTCCTGGGGCCCTGCATACTCATATGAAGACTAGGGATGGGTGAGTACCAGTATCAGGCATCAGTATCTGATACCAGCTGTACTTCAAGGTATCAGTACACGTGAAGGCTGTCGCTACCAATAACAGATTTTCAGGGCAAAAAAAATTGTGTCAAGTCAGTCCTCCTCGCCAGTAGTTGGCGCTACATTGCTGCAGTTTAGCACCACGGCAAATGTGTGTCAGTTCCTGTTCAGACAACATGAACGAACCATGGAGAGTAAACAGTTAAACTGTTTTATTTTACACTTCAGTTTATTATTTAATAAAATACTAAAACTCTGAGAGTTGCTAGTTTTATTTTTCCCTTTTGTGAATTTGTTAAAAACAAACGGTAAACCCAGAGAGTTCGAAATTATCTGTCACTGTTAGTTGAAATTTTATCCAAAGCTCGAGTGGTAATGGTACTTGGTATCAGTGAGTACTCAAGAGAGGGAGTACTAGTACTGCTATCAGTCTGAAAAAAAGTGGTATCGAACATCCTTAATAAGGACAATACACTTCTGCTTCTCAGACCCATGATACTTAATATATTAAAAAATAAATAAATAAATAAATAAATAAATAAATAAATAAATAAAAAACTCTGGCCTTTAAGCCACGTTTAGGGCCTCTGCCCATTTCATCTTTTTTTGATATCACAACATTGCAGAGTCAAGTGAAAACAAGACGGCATGAATATCTACAAACGTCTTCAACATCAGCTCCTGAAGTAAAAAACAGAAAGGTAGTAATCATCTCCATATTTTATGAATGAAACCAATAACGTCCTTCACAAAGACCAAGTTTAGGTCTCACTTATCCCAAACAGCAATGAAACATTTTTCAACACTTTACACTGCATCCCATTAATTTTTGTAGAAAAGAGTCATAAATGTGTATTTCTACCAGACCCTGAGAGGCAATGACTTAAGTTTTATGTGACATATTTCACTAAGACATAAGTTGAGGAAAGCAGATGAAAGTGAAATGTTGTTCTGAAGTCTAACTTTACAGAGCTTAATTCATATGAGCTTGCACAACCAAGTGAAGAAACATTAAGACAAATTCTGTGATAATTTAACCTTTAAAACGCTGACGTGTAAAAAATAACATGAAGCTCCTGTTAAATTTCCCAGACACAGAGCAGTGAGACAATAATCCCCCCCTGTGTGTGCTGACTTTGTGCAGTTTGGTACCTTGGCCCAGTCTCTGAGAATTCTGTTGTTCTTGTTGTTGCTGCTGTCTTCTTGCCAACTTCTTCATCTGAAACGAAAGGAGTCAAAGTTGTGAGGAGCCCCCAAAACTAACATGCGCTCTTTAATTTAAAAAGGATGCTCCTCGCTGTTCACCCTCGAGTGAACCGCGCGGACTCGGTATCTGAGTGCACTTCATTGTCAAGTATCAAAGCTTTTCAGGAGATAATCATCAGAAAAGAGGAGGGCGTAGACATTTAATGCAAGAGTGAGCTAGATTTGCAACTCCTCCTGCTCCTTTTTTTTTGGTACATTTGTGAAAGGAATGCAGCGATAAGTTTAACACACATAGTTGTGCTGATTTATTAGTCGGACTCAGATGGAACAAGGCTGTTGTGTGTGGACACTTCATCTGATTCATCCTGCGTTAGCCGCTCTCACCTTAGCTCTCTGGTTCTGAAACCACACCTGCACCACCCGGACGCTGAGTCCCGTCTCTGCGGCCAGCGTCTCCCGCACCTGAAAGCACACAGTCAGAAGATTCAGCATCCCACATCAAAACAGCGCTCTGAAGATATCTGCCACAGCTCCCAACAGGCACCCTGCCTCTTTGATATGCTCTGGTTTCAGTGGGGTTTGGGAATGAACACAGTGGTCTTTTTGGACCTCTCGGTTATTGGCTCTTCAAAGCCTTGGCCCGGGTGCAGCGCCTGTTTTAAGGCCGGGGCTACAGATGCAGTTTGCCTATCTCAGTATGATATTTTGTGCAGGCGGAGCGCGTTACAGCAGCCTGCCTCAGTTAACACAGAACAGAAAGCTGCTCGCCACTTCAAAGCCCGGCTCTGAGGTGGGGGAGTTGTTTTAATTTGAGAATTTTATTTGTGAAACTACTGTAGGGCTCGTGTTTGGCATCTAAATATCCACCACGCCAAATACAAACCAGAGTTTGAAAAGACTTGCTTGTGTTGTTGCAGCAGATTTCCTAAGCTGTCTCACCTTTCTGCAGGGTTTTGAGGACACCTCAAAGGAAGCCTTGAAGGCTCGTCTCTGCTGAGTTGTCAGAATGGTTCGTGGTCTTTTGGGCCTCCTGGGATCCTTCCCATCATCCCCCTTCCCTTGGCCTCCGATGCCTTTCTCTGGCTTGATGTCCAACTCCTCATCGTCACTTTTCTCTGCAGAAAGAAAAGAAAAGAAAGAAAGAGACATCATTTTTCTGTTCGGTAACTACAAGCTTGAACTGACTACACCCTCCTCCTCCTCCTCTGTGACAGCCTGCTGATAAATATATTCTTCTTCTTCCCCATTTCTGGAAGATTCACACAGCACAAGTGCATAATCAAAGGAGACACATGTGTTTCTGATACTTTGTTATCAATTTATTACAAAAAGGAAAACGGCCACATGTACGATCAGACTTACAGGAGGCTGCGGCTCGGGCTCTTGGAGAGAACAGTGAAATATGCACATTTGTCATTGAAGTGGACGCTGCGTCACATGAAATTTATGGCGCTCAGCTTTGTCTGATTTACACTAAATCAATCTCTGATAAGAATACTACATCAAGTGCAACATGAAAAAGGCAACGCGAGTACAAACGGGAAATGCATCTCCCATGACACGGTAAGGAAGTCCAACTCTTTTTTTTTTCTTCATTTCCCTCGAAAGGGATGAAAACCTTCATATGGAGCGCTAGATTTTTACTGTTGGCAGCAGGATATTACAGTTTTATCGTAAAATATCTGCATCTCTTATTATTTTCAACAACAAACTGCTTTTAATCCATAAAGATAACTTTTTCTTACTGTGAAAAAAAAACTGTTTATCCTTTACAGTAAAACCAAAAACACATTCAGGACTCTCTGAAATGACTTTTTCATTAAACTTTAGGATAACTCTAAAATTTTATGCTATAGTAATCATGCTTGTTTACCAAAAAGAGCATAAAAAAGAGCAAACTTGCAACAAACTATGTCCAAAGTTGTCTTTATGTAAAGGGTTAAAGAAAAAACAGTGGTTTCGGCCTCTGATTTGAAACACTAAAATCCATTTTGGGCCATGTTTCAGTTTCTGTCATCAAGGCCACAAACTTATTCAACCAGAACATGAAAAATAAATGAATGCATAATCAAACCTCCCTCTTTGTTTGGCTGAAAACAACCGTTTCCAAATCCGAACCAGCAGCGTTGTTAATGATTCCAAATTACACGTGGGGTCTAGTTTCTGTAAGGAGAGACCGTCATGACGGCTCATCGTTATCTGATAAGTATCTACATTTCTCGTCTGAAAACCTACACTCCATCTTCCACATGCCGAGGTTAACCTCCACTCATGTCGACATTTTCTCCGTCTCGATGATCCGGGGACATCACACACACACAAAAGACATGCCTGTGCAATACGCCGGGACACAGACCCAACCGAGGAAGACGCAGAGCAAATATTCCCACAAGTTGACAAAAGTTGACACAGGCACAGATGTATTTGACAAATTCCCTCGCTTTTGTGCATGTCTAAATGTGAGCCAGATGGTGGTGAACAGTGAGGCTTGGCGAGATGCCTCGTTGTGTGTGTGGAGGCTACGGGCGAGGAACACTGGAGCTGATAAGAGTGGAGGAGCAGGCTTTTCTGCAGAAAGGCCCCAAATCCTTCTGTCACTCATCATGATACAGTGATTTAATTCTTTCCAGCACCAGACCCAGCCCACGCATAGAGAGCCATTAATACAGGGGGGCTTGGCTTCGTCCTGTTTCCACTTCCTACTGTATTATAAACCTACGCTCAACGCTTGAATTCAAATGATAGGAAATGAGCCATTGTAAAGCTGCAGATGGTGCCATGTTGGAAGTTTTACCATGAGGGCTGCGTGCGACATCTCCGGAAAATCCCACATGCCCAATAAAAAAACTCTGGCAACCAGTGAGAGAAAAATAACTATTGTTTTTTTCCTTTAATCCCATTAATATATCACTTAAACCAGCCCATTATGTCGACTGTCTGCTGGCTGCCACAGTGATGGAGCAGCGCACACAGAATACAACACCCAGGCGCCATGTGATGATCACACCCGGGTGCGGATCTCGCTCCTGTGTGAGAGGGTGCAGAGGGCTCACCTGAGTCTGAGTCATCGGGGCTGACCGAGCTGAGTAAGTCCTTCTCCCTCTCGTAGTCGATCTTGCAGAGCAGCTGACCCTCCTTCAGGACAAACTCGTCGCCCTTCCTCAGCTGTCGGTCGCACACGCAGCAACAGAAGCAGTTCAGGTGGTAGACGCACTCAAGGGCGCGCATCACAAACTCTGTGGGGGCGATTTTCTCCATGCAGCCACTGCACTTAGTCGCAAATAACCTGCAGGAAGAGAAAATACACTTTTAGGGTGCAGCCACAAGATTTTGGTGAGAAATTTAAGCATCTCTTTGCAGATCTTACAAAGATCATGACCTGTGATCTATGTACTTTTGTTCCTAGTTGTGGTTTAAACATGACGTTAACCAAACAAAAAAGCATGACCCAAATGTTAGCCTATTTATTAGTCAAGTCAAGGGTTGATCGATTCAGCCTTTCTTCATCTACAAATGACTCTACAAAACTACAGCGAGAGTTCTTAAACTTTTTTAGACCAAGGGTCCCTTTAAGTTAGACATTTTCCCAAGGACCCCTCATTATTGTAACAATAATTAGATGAATATTAATACATTTTAATAATGTATTATATAGTTTTTTGCAACCATAGAATTAAGCTTCATTTATACTTTTCAATTTTGTAAACTTTGAGAAATGTTGACTCTGAGGCAGTGGTGTGCACAGAGGGGGGCCGGGAAGGTGGTCAACCCCCTCATAGCCCACTTGTTGAAAAACACATGTTTAAGTGATCCTCCTGGGAGCAAAAACACACGCTAAAGTGACCTCTGAGGAGCCAAAATGTGTCCCAAAGTGCCCTCCTGGTTGACGAAACTCAATAAACTGCCGTTTTGGGAGACAAAAACGCACGCTGTATGTGCCTTTTTCCCCGTTCTTTTCAACCCTGCCCTTTAAAAAGTCAGTGCACTCCACTGCAACAAAGTGTTTTTTGTTCTGGTATATTTTTTTTTATTGTGACACACTATGAAGTGATGGACACGTCAGGATCATATGATAGTTGATCCCAAGGGACAAAACTAAATCAGGCAGGAGTATTGGAAAAAAGCTGATTTTATTGGTGCAAGAGATCCAAGTTTGTTGATATGCTTCTCAATGATAAAGCACACTTTTGATTTTTTCTTTACATTACTCCCAAGCTTTGGTTTGCAGACCCCACTTTGAGAAACAATTTTCTACAGAATGGAGGCAATCTTTAGCTCCTTGTATCACTTTTTCCTGCACTACTTTGTTTCATTATTTACCTTTCTCTTGTAATTGTTACTTGTGGTAACAACAGCAGCTGCTGCTCAGCACAAGTCACAAACTCTCACCCTCAGTGCCTCTCTTTGGCACGGTGTGTGTCTTTACTTTGTCCCACGGCCTTTTTTTTTTTCTTTCTTCTTCTATTTTTTTTTTTTTTTGAGTTGCCCATCAAGAGTTTTTGGATTAAGAGTCAAGTTGGCTTGCTGATTTCGTGTGCAGCCAAGGAGGTGACTCCTTTGGCAGCAGCTCATCTGTTAAAATTTCTAGGGTGGGTCCAGCCCTGCGTCATTCCAAGTGGACACAGTCACAGACACACAACAACCCCTCTATCTCTCAAAAAGAGACGAGGTCATTTACTGCTGCAGTGACCACTGAATCATGAGGATCCTGATCCAGCTGCTGCTGCTGCTGACATTTCTTTCATAACCCAGAACCTCTAAATGCATCAGATATCTTATCAGAGATAATGATTCATTGCCGACTACTGAACCACCCTCTGGTCTGTCCATGTGTCATTTTACTGTCTAATATCACCACTGCACCGCCTCTATCTCCATATCCCCAACAACACTTCCATCTTCTTTTATATGCTCCCAGGAAGATGTTTGCATTGTTTTATTGGTGACTGTGAGGCATTTAATTCGTCCTCTGTTGTTCACAAGAAGCCACATTAAATGGAGCAAGTAGGCAGGGAGTGTGGTTTGATCTTGTCCAGCCGTGAAGCTGGATTTATTAGCGTCCTCTTTGTTTGCCTTGGTCTGGAAGACAGCTGGCAACCGCCTATCTATTTGTGGTGAACATCTATTTCATTGTGCAAGGCAGGGAGGCAGCGAGAGGAGCGATTGACATCATCTGCTGGTTGGGGACAGGGATGAGCGATAGTGATGAATATAATGTGTAAATATGAGCGCAGGGAGACCAAAGGAAGGTTTTGTTATGGTAATGGTGTTATAGGTGCTGATTGAGTGCTGATATGCTGTGTGTGTATGAGTGTGTGCGCGTGTGTTCACACTTGTGTGAGCAGCTGTACGCACGCTAGGAGCAGGGTGGTGTGGTTTCTGGTTTGTCTTTGCTGCTTTCGAAGGTAAAACACTTTTTTAATCCGTAGATTAAAGAGCTAGAATTTTGATTTTCATCACTTTAAATCTAAAGATAATTATTCTACTAACTCTTTCCATCAGCAGTGAAACAAGGAGAGCTGTCACAGAGGCCTGTCTACTTTACAGCAGCAAAACAACATCAGAAAACTGGCCCTCACAAGGTTCATCAAATCCTTTAATCTTTCATTTATTACAATAAGTTAAGAAGATTATTATTCAACTATGGAAAAAAACTCAAGGATAATCCTTTGAAAAAGAAATTTTGGCATGTTTCTCAAACAAGCAGCGTTCTGGTTTTTGTGACCTGCCAACCTGGCTCTGTCCTCCAAACAAACCCTCAAAGTTTGGATGCTGAAAAACAAGATTCAGGCGCTTAATGATAAAAGAAGGGAAAATACAAAATGTAAAAAACAGAAAGCTTACGTCAACAAACTCCTACGAAGATAAGCTGAATATTCAGGGAGTCGCTCCTCGTTTTCAGAGGGATTAGCGTGTTAGCATGCTGGGATCTGGGAAATGAGGTGATGAATCTGTCAAGACCGGTTCCCAGCTCGAAGTCTAATGTGTAGCTAATGATTGCCGGCTTAAGCTCAGAAAGAGAGCAAAAAAGTTGAGGAAATGACTTGTTAGCACGGTTTTGATACGTCCAGGACTCCACATTCACCTTCGACCGCTCTCTCAAATCTTCTCATCTAGATGAAAACATTCTCATTCAGCCCTCTTTCCTTTCTTCTTTCTCCTCGCCGAGTCTAATCTTGTAAGCCATTATTTTTCTATTTCCCCTCTCTGTCACTTTGCATTATTTTTGCTGCTGTAATTCCTATTCGTCCCTTCTGGAATCTTCCTGTCCTGCTTTGTCCTCGGGTCTAATCCGGACTTTCTGCCTGTTTTCAGTCCCCGGTCCCCATTCTCAGCGGGGTTCAGATGGAATAGCCATGCATGACGCCCCTTCTATGGCAACCACACCTCCACAGGAAGGCAACGGAGACTTTTCGGATGGGCAGAGAAGGCCTTTGAGAAGCTGGCAGCAGAAGTAAATCCTTCTCTAAGGAACAAGGAGAATTAGCAGGGAGCAGTGGACTAGGGATTTAACCCTACCCCTCTCCTTTGAAAGGCACAGTCGGTCCCACTCCTGCGGCTAGCCACAATCAAACAGAGGAGGAGTGGGGAGGTGGCGGCGGGGAGAGGAGAACACAAACTCCCTGAATGACACAAGCAGTGGATTGTGGAGGAGCCTAATCCCACTTTAATACCTTTCCAAGTTCAGCTGCTAAAGAATGCTCTTTAAAACAACACCACTGTGTGAGCAGTGAAGGTTGACCAGGGGGAGGCACGCCATTCAACCTCCCCAACATTACCTGATTAGTGGTTTGAGGAGCGACCGGAGGGCCAGGAGGAGACCGAGGAGGAGATGTAAATGATGATTTTATAACAAGAAAACACATCAACAGGGGGAGTTGATAAGTTTAGCAGAAAATCTGAGATTTCACACCTTCACGTGACGCCCCTCTAGGACATAAGGAGCCATAGGTGTGAGTGGAATCAGGCGTAAAGTGGTTTAGGTGATTATTTACCTCGTTCTGACTCTACTTGATCCCACTGACCTGACTTAAATCCACTTTCTGGACTTGCTTTTGAAACATGACTCCCAGTGTCGCAGAGCCAGCCTGATCAGCACCTTTTAAGCTCGCCTGTGTTTAAAAGAAAAACCACAAAGAAGACCACCAGCGTGTCCCTGCTCTCGTACCCCCTCCTCCTCCTCCTCCTCCTCCCACACCTGAGCGCACAGATCAAGTGATGAGACCCTCCTGTGTGGATCAATGGCCGCATCTCAAGCAGAGGGAACTGTCAATATTTACCCAGGCCTCCCTAGAACTGGACTCATAAATGGAAAAAAGA
This sequence comes from Halichoeres trimaculatus, assembly GCF_033239565.1. NCBI lineage: Eukaryota > Metazoa > Chordata > Actinopteri > Labriformes > Labridae > Halichoeres > Halichoeres trimaculatus. The sequence continues at coordinate 22,564,691 of NW_027437183.1, forward strand.
GCCGGTCTCAGCACATAGCTGCATCCCAGAGGAATCATTACGTCCCTCTTTTTAATCCTGCGTCCGCGTACCTGTAATCCCTCGCCTGTTCTTTCTGACGTTATCTATGGCTCTCTCCTCTTCTCCGTGACAGATTATCACACTGCTGAGGCTTGTAACGCCACAGGATGTGTTTTTAGAAAATGCAAAAAGAAAAAAAGAAAAACCCAGACCGAGAACAAAAAAAGAGCATTACGAGGAAGACAAAAGTCAACAGGGAGCGACTGTTATTTTGTCTGATGAACGCTTCAGCAGAGTAAAGTGCAGCTCAGAGACCACGGCCTCTCTGCTGCTCTTCTTCTTCCCCCCTTTCCCGGCACTTTGGAGAACTATGCACTCTCCCTTTGAACAGATTACAGGCAACTTAAAGTGTGACAACATCTTAAGCTCTCACCACATGTTGCCAATGATTTCCCTTCTACAGACATTACATTTAATGCTTCTGCCGCAGTGATAGCATCAGGAGGACTGAGGCGGGATAAAAGAAACCCAGAAGAATAAGAAAAAAAAGGGAGGGGGAGGGTTGGGAGTATGGAGCTGCTTATGGCGCTTGATAATCATGCTACATTTAGCAACACGTGCAACAGTCTCACCTTCTCCCCTTTTTGCTATCGAACAACACCGAGAGAAACACCAAAACAATTTAGAGAGGAGCAGCCAGGGCTATTATGTCACCGCGTCTCTTCAAAGACAGAGGGGATGAGGATTAGCCAGGCAGCAGCTGTAAGCTATTACTTTGAAGATGGGCTCTCGTGTTTGAGCAGGAAACCTGTGGCCACGCCAATCACTGCCGAGGCGAGAGATGAGGCCTGGGAGGCAGGTCAGAGAAGGGCCTCCAGGCAGGACGGAGGGCGGAGGGTGAGCGTAGCAGCCGGTCAAACGTGCACCCATGATGCAATCTGATTTAGCTGATAGGATACATCCTCATTATCCTTTCTCTGCAGCTTCAGAGCAGATAATGATGATGCTTTACCAATAATTTGATACAAAGGAGGATGATTCCTGAATGTAAATGCTTATTTAGCTAAGTTAGCTTAGCATAAAATCTAAAACTTGAGCAGAACAAACATAAAAACAATTTCATAGAGATATTTCAAGACTTTGGGAAAAAGATTGTTGTGTCTTACCAAAATTTAAATAAGAAAGTCAGGACCAATCTTTACTATGAATAAAAGAGTTGGCAGTCGTTTTAGCCTAGCTTAGCATAAGGTTTCAAATCAGGAGAAACAAGTGGACTCACTGGGACACATATTACTTATTTTTTAAACCCAGGAGTGAGATTTCAAGACGACACATTTCAGGTTGTTAATATAAACAATGTAGCATTAAATTAGCTTAGCACAAAAAAAAGAAAGACAGTAAACTGCATGTACAAAATCTCTGAATCAACAGTTAGCTTTTGAGTTCTTGCTGAGGTTGCCAGAGATGAGCAGTCACTCAGCTTAGCTTAGCTTAGCATAGCTTAGCACTGAGTTTTAGAATTATTAAATGCTAGCCTTTTACAACTACTTAAAAAAATGTAAATAGCGGCATCATGGCCAATTTGCAGGGATCAGAAAGCTATGTTGTGTTACTTCATGCTAGGCCAAGCTAATTAGCTTACAGCTACAGCTGTTAACCCATAACAGATTATTAAAAAAAACTGGACTTCTCGACCAACTCAAATATAAGACAACCCAGTCCTTAAAGTGCTGTACATCTGTTTCTAAAGTGTACACACCTTAAAGACATTTTTAAACTAATTTCAGTGCTATGTGGATCTGTTTTTCTGGAAAGACAACAAACATATCTGTCCTAAAGAGGCAGTGGGTCTCTGAACTGTTGCACAGCCTCTCCTCAGCTCCTCATGAGACACGCCTCAGTATGTGAAAATTGGTTCTTTGCAACGGTATCAAGAGCTTTAGCTAAAAAGGAAAACATTTGATGCCCAGATGTGGAAGGCAAACCTTTTCAACTTTCTCTCAACCTCATGAAAATCACTTTGTTATGGACGGACATGTTGCTCTCGTACACTAGGTGTTGGTTAAAAATAGCACCCTGAGTTAAGTGAACAGTTTTTTGATTGCTTGCAGAGGAACGGTTTTTTTTTGTTCACATGATGGGCTAGTGTAAATAAGAGCAGCTAAAGCATTTCCTGCTTCATTTCTCCTCTGTGAAGATGAGGTTAAAACAAACTTTGCGCCTGCGTGGCTCCTCCAGCACAAAGAAGAGGGACCCATAACACCGCATCCATAAAAGATCTCAGTAGCTGACCTCGTTTCATGGTATCAGCGTTTCTCTTTGGAGCATAGATTCATGGAGAGTAATGAAGCCAAATAAAAAGTGCCATCCTTCTGCTCCCAAGGGCCAGCTCCAGTCAGCTCTAAAAGCTGCTTAATCACCATCCCGTGCTTACTACATTAGCATAATAATGGCCTTTAAATTGAGGCTCTTTGTTTTTTAATTAAACTCCCAGCAGGTAAAAGTAAAACACATTAACGGGAGATGTGTACACCACTAATGGCCCAAAGGTGCCTTCTTCATCACACAGCTCTGGCCACAGGGTTCTGCTTGTTCCCTGCTCTGACGCGCAGCAGCGGCGGCCTGCGAGCTCGCTGGGGAGGGATGAGACGAGCTGATTGCACTTGGCATCGCAAAGATAATACTGGAGACGTGTTGGTCGTGTTAGTGTGTGCATATGCACCTGCCCTGCATCACAGAGGGACACACTTAGTAAAAGCTGCTGCATGTATCTATGGTGGATGTTTAAAAGGACACTGCTCACAGTTAGTGTGGAGCGAAGAGCTTCCAAGATTGTCTATCCCACATGACCGCTATTGTGAAAATAAATATGGCCACTTGATTTCTATGGCAGCATGAGCTCCTATGTGCAGGAATGTGCAGCTCCTCAGACGAGTCCCCGGCCAGACAGACATCCGAGGCAGATCTGTGCATAACGCTATACTGCACAGCTGCACAAAGAAATCCTAACCCTTAAGTCGTTATTCAAATGATCTCATTCCAGGGGCCGTGTGTTTCACAGATTACTCAACACTTGGAGTACGTTTGGAGAGGATGGGGTTTGCATGTGTAGCCCTAACTGACTGCAAAAAGAAAAACATGCAAATTATGTGAATATACATCATAGTTTTTGACAAGCCTTGTTAAGGGCTAAAATATGAGATGTGAGAAATATATACGATAAGGCTACGTGTTCGTGCAAAGCTCCAAAGGCAACGGCGGTATGCTGAGAATTGTCTCGCAGCATCAGGCGAGGCTTCTTCCTCACATGTGTCTGCTAATGAGTCACTAGAAAAACAGCGTGGAAATAATCCTCCCCAGCCACACAGGTAGAACAAAGCTGATGGAGAGAAAAGGACAGTGTATTGGGCAGCAGAGGAGGCTAAGTACACAAATGTAAATACAACAGTAAGCAGGCAGGCACACATGATGCTGTTTGGACAGCTGGTGTTCCTGAGTATGTAAAATGAGTGCAACATCACATTTGGGCTCAGTTTTTAGAGCTCAGAACAAACAATACTCTGGTGAGGAAACCAGGACTGGAAGGATGTCTGCTTTTTTTTTTTTTTTTGCATTTTTGGCTTATTTTTTACCTGTTCCCAAAGCAGAGTAGATCCTAGCACAAATAAATGAAAGCCTGAAGTATTGTGTGCTACAAAAAAAAAAAAAAAGTGAAGCAGTTTGTTCTGTATCCACTGCTGGAGATGTGACATGTTTACGACGCCATTTCTCTCAGAGCAAGGTGCCAAGAGAGAAAAAGATATCACAATATGGCCGCCATTAAATTCTGCTGTAAAATGACCCGCACTTATTTAATATATTTATTAGAGCTCTATCTAGGTTTGTTCTTCCCTTCCATGCTAATCAGTGTGAGGTGGAGCAGAGCTGCACTATTAAGAGCTTGGCCCGCTCTTCAAGCCACCGCGAGTGATTGCAGCTTCTGAAGGAGAGCTTGGAGAGCCGGGAGAGTGATGGCTACAATAAGTGTAATGGCTATCACATGTTATAGAGCTATGGCTGACGATAACTGCCCACAGATACACAAGGGTTATTGTTTTATTTGTGTTTCTCTTAAATGAGAGGCAGAGTTACAGGAGACGTATCAGTTTTAGGGAATAAAAACAGCTGTGATGGTTTGTCAGAGTAAGAGACGGCTTTAAAAAAACAGGAGATAAAACAGGAGATGCTTCAGTGCTTGGCTAAGATACTTTACTTTCTTTATTGGGAGAAAATAAATGGACTCGTCTTACAGATTCAGCGCTGGAATGGTTAAAAAACAACATTTGGACTGGAGGGTTTTATAATTACTATTGACCCAGAGGTTCTGGGTCTAAGAAATAAAACAAACAGTAATATGAGGTGTTCTAAAGCACAAGTCTGCAAATATGCAAAGACAGGGTCTGGTGGAGAGCATCACGCTTTGGCTTCTTTTCTCCGCTCTCTAATCTGTGGGCCTACACAATATTAAGACGGCTTTGGAGCCACTTGTGACCCAGCTGTGCACTAATGAAAAATTCCACAGCTCTGTGCGGGGGCCAGCGGAGCTTGACCCCTTTCCACCCTGAACCAAGCAGTGTCCATCTTGAGGAGTTTACCAGGGCTGAAAGATACTGGATTAATAGGTAGCGAAGGAGAAAGAGAGACAATCTGGGAAAAGGCTGAAAAAAAAGCCCTTGTGTGTTTCCCCCTTCGATCTGAAGTATACTGGCGTGAAGTAAAGTGTTTGCGCAGGTTTTAATGGGCGCAGATGATCTGGACGTCATTGTGATGGAGCCTGCTTGGATGAGGGGGATCTGTTTACTTAACAGAGATTCAGTCTAAGCCCAAAATTAGTTTGCCGAGAGAGAATGTGAGGCAACCAGGAATTAGACGTTGTTCACAAGATCCGGATTGGTGTGTTTGTGATCCTGCTGCCCTTGATTCTCCATGTCTACGTCTCCACTGAGACAAGAGTCAGCTGTATAGAGGAGGCAGATATCAAAAGAAAACCCAGCTCTGGATCAGGATATACGCTTGGCAATTATAGACTAATGTACGCCATGTTAGCTCCTAACATAAGTCAACAAGCAGAGGTAGTTTTTATAAGGATGTATATATTTTGTCTGGTTTGTCTTTCATTATCTGCTCTCTTTTTTTTTCTTTGCATTTATTTATCCAAACTAGGACATAATTTAAAGAACACCCACTCATCTCCTGTGGATGCTAACACTGAGTCACACAGATACATAATCATGCAGATAAAATCTAAGGAAATAGCAACACAAATGGCAGGAAAATAGACAAGAATGTAATGAATAGTATGCAAAAAAGAATTGTGCATAGTATTTGGAAAACGTTGCATGGTTCTGAGTCTAAGATGGTTAAAGCTACATTTTGAAAATTTAACAAAAATGTAAAGAACAATTCATTTTACTCTGAACTAAATAGATACGTATGCAGGGACAATAGACTACTGTGATGAAAATGGTGCAGACAGTGATGAATTGTGCAAGATTGTGAAGAAAATGTGATGAAAAGTGTGGGGGGAATGTGATAAAAAAAAATCAAATATATGGAAATCTCTATGTGTGTGGTGCCAAATATGGAAAGTTTAAGACGGATTTTGATCCAACAATGGTGATTTTAGAAAATGTTGGCCACATACCTTCAGTATATTTTTAGATTTAACAAAAACAAAATGCGTATACCCACAAATAGGAATAGTATGAAGAAAAAATAGGAAGATTTTGATTAAAAAAGGAAAAAATAAGATAAATTAAAAAAAAGTATGGGTATTCAATGCAAAAGCATTTTGCTTTTATTAAAATAAAAAAGAAACAAAAAATCTCGGAAAAACAAATAAAACAATCAACTGGTAGGGAAAGCAATTAAAGTGTGCAAAAAATAAATAAATTTGGTTTTAATGGAAATTGTCATGTTTATGTGACATTAGTGCAGCAAAAGTTTTGAAATCAGGCAGATCTCAGTCTTACATCTTTCAGAAATGAGGATAGTAGCATCAGAAAGGCAGCATTCATCAAGTGAGGAGGATCAATACCAAGCACTTCCTCCTTCAATTCTCATCTAAGCAAATCATACTGACTCATTTCTATCGCTGCATCAACATCATCTGTGCTGTAAAATTGCCACATACTTCAGACAGACGAGTCCACCTTCAAAGTCCCACAGGGAACAGACGATGGAGCTTATTAACAGGCAGGGGGATGGTGTGTGTGTGTGTTTGTGTGTGTATGTGTGTGTGGGAAAATGAAAGAGGCAAAGCAAATGAAAAATAAACATTGTTATTGAAAGACAGGATGCTTTAAGACCCGGAGGCCAGGGATTAACATTCAGATTAGCATTCAAATAATTTATTTGAATTTCTGATCAGCAATCCTCTTCAAAGAGCTAAATCCCCCAGATTAGCAGGTGTTATGCTAAAAAGCTGTGTTTTTTTGTCAGCAACGTAGCTACACTAGCCAAACAAATATGTCTCTGAGTGTGAAGGGCTGGCATGGATGTATGGCTGTAACCATGGCGACTGGCTGGTAGTTAGGAGCCGTGGAGAGGGGTGCAGTGTAGGAATGTGTCAAACAGACAGAGGGGCGCACACACACCGCAGAGCAAACCAAAAACCTGCTGTTTCACTAAAGACCATCGGCTACATTACTGAGACCACCTACAAATCCCAGAAATCTTTGGGTCAAGAGGGAAGGAAAGGTCATTTTGCACAATCATGCCTTGATTTCATACATTCTTTCCCATTTAGTTTGATTTAAGAGACTCTGGCAGAGGGAGTCAAGCATAAAAGTGATGAATTTATATTAGAAAAAAGCTAAATGCCAAGTGCTCCACGTTTTATCCACTATGGCTCACTCTGCTATTTCTAAACCAAGGACACGGAGGCAGAGAGGCGTAAAACATGGCAGACGATGTTCAAATCTGTGGGCACAAAGTGTGCACTTACTGTCTAAAGAGTCCAGTTGAGTTTAAGGCAGTTTACATGATCTTTCCTTACATGCATGGTATGAAAAAGGAATCAAAGTAGTTTTTGATGACTGATTAAAACACACTGATCTATGTTTGTTGAACCTTATATTTTTCAGCCTTAGCACTAACATACTTTCTATTTTTATAATCACACACTCACAAACAACAGACAAATACTTATTCAGTGTGTGGGGCTGTTTCCCCCTAAGAGTAAACTATAAAGGGCCGATATTAAAAAATCCATCCCTTAAACACTATTCATAGAAACTGAATTGTTTCCATTAATGCTAATTCACACTCCTAATCTACAATTCACTGAGAAATCAGCTTTAAACTGCAGCCTTACTCACTGACGAGGTAGAGACTTTAAATTAAGAGCAAACATGAATCCATTAGAGGTAAATATACACACGGAAACAGAAACACAAACAGTGAGCCCTCCTCATGCAGGTTTCATGTATTCATATCAACAAATTCTCTCACCTTGTCTAAACACACTCAAACACACACACATGAATGCCACAAAAGAACATCTTCATTAAAACAAAGTTTCTGCATCTGAGCTTTAACTCTGCCCATTCCACAGCCGTCTCTCCCGTCACATCCTTAATCATATCTTTAAGGCACAGCTGTTCAGCAAGTGCACATGTAGCCTGGTCATTACTGTAGTGACATTTCTAAGTGGCATTACAAAAAAAGCTCTAACATCAAACACATTTTTTGTTTTTGTTGCTTGAATAAGAAACTTTCCATATGCAGATTTGATGTCCATTTTAAAACTTGTAAAAGCCAAACCCAGTGATGAAAAATACCTTTAACAAGCTACAAAAGTCTTTGTCAGATTGTGAGGATCATTTGGGAGGAGAACTTTAGGTGAGATATGAGCGAGGAGGAAGTAGATTAAACATGCTATCAAAGAGCAGGAACTTGGGGCGAGCAGTTTAAGTGTGCTCCATGTCATCTCCGCTCAGCTGCATTTCCTGTCTCTTCTCAACTGCCAAAATGAAGGTGAAAATAAATAAAAAGTAACTTAAAAAAAAAACCCAACTGGAGCAGATTACCCTGGACTAGCTAATACACAGATTTAACAGGAGTACTTCTAAGGTCCAGCTCTAAGGAAAGCTCTAAATGACATATGTTGGGAATTTTAGAAGGGAACAGGAACATATTTAAAAGTGTAGATCTGTTTATCTATTTAGGGATAAAAACAAAAAGTTCATCCTCTCATGTCTTAAAAGACGGATAACTTGTACGTTAGAAATAATACAACATGAGGATGTGTGAGCTGGAATCAGTGATGAGAAAGGGAAGATATTAAAAGAGGTCGTGAGACAGCTGTCAGAGGATCTATCTGGTTGAACTACTCGAAACACTGAATTATTGTTTGTTTTGTTTTTCCTGAATAGGCAAATCTACCTAAGGCCTGCAGATATGTTTAAACTCAGAGTAACAATGTTGTCTCTTTAAACCTCTTCAGTCAGCTACACCTAACAAAAGGAAAACCTAGTCCTAACATGTAAATGTACAACATGTAAGGAGCATTTTATTGAAAACATCCCTACAGAATATATTATTACTCATCACCTAAACAAAAACAAAAAAGCTACAAATAATCAAATTCCACCATATCCAATGTACTACATGTAACATTACCGTAATGTCTTGAAGTGTAGACCACATCCTATTTCTTTTGTTATTCATGGGCTATGTCCCAGTGCAGCTACCTCTACTTTAGGAAATAATCAGAACGTTTATTTCACACTGTCCAAACAGACATTTAAAGTGTAGTTATAGAGTACACTTCTGTCTGGAAAAGTTGTTTACATTCATCATCAGTTGCTGTAAAAATCTGATTTCTCAACACATCTAAGGTCATGAAAGGTGAATTCACTGTTATGTCTGTGTGTCTTTTAAAAAACAAGATGTTTACCTCTGAGCTTTGAGCTGTGGTATTATTGTTGATAATTGCTTCATTGTAATCGTGCACAAACATTCCACACACAGCACCTGAAAGAACAATAAATGAATTATGCGGACATGCTGCAACCTGTGTTTGTTCATGCATGAGTGCGCACATGCATGTGTGTGTGTATGAGTGTGTGTGTGTGTGGTTTTAATCCTCAGAGGGAATTTCTCTCCTCGTTGAAGCAGCTAATGTTACTCTGAAACTATTTTGTTCATGTCTTCAAGTCTTCCAGCACGCACATTGCCCCGGGAGGTCTGGCAGAAGAGTCGTCTGATGCCCTTTCTGCTCTTTCTCACTTCTTTCCTCTGGTCTTTCTCACACACCCACACATACACACAAACACAAACAACCCACACTGAGTGTGTCTCTGTCATGTAGTTGGCGGAGTGTAAAATCTCTTCTCTCCAGTTGGAAGAGAACAGGTTCGACAAAATTCCCTTTTCTCCACGTGGAGCCTTTAAGGCACAGAGTGGAATGGCGAAGCATGGCACGGCACGTCTGGTTTCCTGCGAACCTGCGGTGAGTCTGTGCGGCCCTGAGGCTTTACCTTGAGTCAACTTAAAGGTCTGACTGTGACTTCTTAGTGAGTGCGTTATGACCCCTAACAGAGTGCTGACGGGGTTTGTCACACTGTGCTTTGAGCCCATGAATTGGCGTTGTATTGTGGTGCAGGAATACAGGTGCCTCTGCTCGGATGGCTCATGCATATAACGGCTGCTTAAACAGCCTGACGTGAATTCTCCAGAGAGGGTGATGCAGCAGCTGTAGCTCTGCACATTTAGCTTTGAACAAGGCCGATCTCACTGGTGCCCCTGCCACTCATTGTACACATGATGGGGCCGATATGGATGCTTATTTGTCTTCAGATCAGTGACAATGTCCCCCGCTGCAGTGACACCCGCGTTCAGCCCCTCTCAGCAAGGAAAAAGGTTTGTATTCACCCTCCAATTTTACACTCTCTTTACGTCCAGGAGTGTCTTTGTGTGCAGGGAGGACGGCCCATTCTCTGAAAAAAGCAGCTGTTTCTATAACGCTGTGGCAGCACTTTATGCAGCCCGATGATAAATGAAGGGGAAGAGGCAGAGCTGAGGTGCAGCTGAAGCACACATACACACACACGCTGAAACAATGGCAGAGGAGGGTCTCTGTGCTGCATGGATGTGCCTCAAACACACACACACACACACAAAAACACACTCTCTCTCTCTCTCTGCAGGTTAGACTCCTGGAGCTCACACATAGCCAGAGGTTACAGGAGCATGTTGAAGCAGGAGGGGAGGGGGCAACACGCTGACACATCCCACCAGTCTCACACAGACCCAGGGGACTGAGAGGTTGTGGTCCCCGTCCCAGCGGGACCTGTCGCTGCTCCGTCCTCAGGGCAGCCATCTTCCTCTTCACCAGCGACCCTAATGACAGAGCCTCAGGCCTCGTCACTCCACCCCCCTCTCCCACCAGCCTCCACCAGCGTCACGCTCCTCTCCGCTCCCTGTTGTCCTACCCAGGTGCCTGTCAGAGGGGTGTCTGCTCTGTGACTGGTGTAGCCGCCCACATAAAGGCCACCCCTCTCCCCGCTCTCCTGCCATGCCCCCCTCCCCTCATGGCCCCGGGCTCCTCAGCCTTTCATTTTGAAGTGGCGCGGGCCGGCTCTGCACCAGCCTGGGCCCTCGGCCTGCAGCCTGCTCCATTGTTTGGCCTCAGAGAAAGACTATTATTTCAACTCAATTTACTGTGAGTAAACACTGAGTGATAAGGCCCCCTGTCCTATCCCTCACACACACACACTCACACACACACACTTCTCTGGTCCCTCCCTCCCTGACCGTGGGCTGTAATATACACCGCCAACAAATCACTGCTCTCAGCCCGTTGCGATCAGCGGCTTTAGAGCGGAGCTTACTAATTCACTTTCCAACACAGATCAGAGGACAGGCCTCATGTGTTTCCAGCACCGCGCCACATTTACAGGGGCTTGCGTCCTGACGGTGGAGCGATATAAATTTCATCCACCAGCATCCTCCCATCTTTAGCTCACCATTCACATGCTAAACCCCGAGCTAATCAGATGTAAATATTCAAAGATCCAAACTGTGAAAGAGTGCTGAGACAGTTTATTAAAAGACAGAGTTTTAATCATTTTTCAGCATCAGTAATATCAAAGACGAGCCGGATGATGAATGGCTCTTCTTCTCTAATAGATCAGCTCAGATCTGAATAATCATGATCGCAGCTTTTTGTGTCTCCGAGACAATGGACGCAGAGTGACTCGTGACTCGCAGCTGCAGGAATGACACGCCGCGGCCAAATGATACTTAACGGATTTAAACGCAGTCAAAACAGAGCGAGGAATTCTTCAGATGAACATGATTTTTAGATTTTTGTCACCTATTTTCCTGAACGGGAAAAGCTGAAATACAGAGCAGAGCTATTTGTTGTGTTTTTCTTCTATTGGCTCATAAAACGCCCTCCGTTCCCTCTTCTGCGTGAGCAACTGTGCTATGTCTTAATTATACAGAATTATCAGCCAGCTTTAAACAGCCGTCGTTTGCACTGTCTCCGCCTTATGTGGCTAATATAATTATTGGGAGCCTACTTTATCTTAGGCAGAAAGAGGCTGACACAGTAGCACAAACTAATGTGATAAAAGCTTAGCATATCGCGGCTTGATTTGAGGATTTTAAAGGTAAGTGTTTATGACAAGGTAATAATGCCTCATGCAAACGGCTGGCCTGTAAATTGGTTAGTTAGGGCATGATGGATGAGGGGGAGCCTAACCTTATTTCCAATAGAGCCTCTTGATTTCTGGAGCTGAGGATAATGAATTTGATTTAATTAGACCATCCCTCATCTAATTAAGAGTGGGAGAAATCTGACCCTGTGTGTAGTCTTAATACAGACTTTGAAGCAGATGGACGTATCTGAACAAAGACGCAAATGAAGCATTTTGAAAAGAAAGAAGCGCTCTGTTAAAGAGGTGTCCCATTAGCAACAATTTCTGTTTATGGAGCCAATCCTTCATGAAGTAAGTAACAAAAACTTAATCAATTATAAAAATGATTATTGTGTGAAATAAAAACAAACTACCAGCCCATTAAGAAGAGAGTTGAGAAGATGGGATTTGGGATTAGACAGCAGCTATAAAGGCCCAATTAAAGTGATTCATCATCAGATTATTAATGAAGCTTGTGAGGGTCCTCTGCAGTATTGGTAATGGCCTACTTGGCCTATCTCCTCCTGAACCCTCTGGGTAGACCTGCTCCTTACTCTGCCAAGGTAATCTCTTTAAAGGCCGGGGAGATGCAGCCCACCAGGCCCCCCAAGGCACCCTCGCGCCGCTCCCACCCCTTCACGCAGAATACGCTGCGCTTCACCTCACAGCCTTGACAACTCTCATTATGGCTCCAACTTTTCCAGGCTTCACCTCGGAGGAGGAAAAACTCTCTCAACTTGATCATTCTGACAGCCGCGGGTGTTGTATTTGTCATCCTCCGACTAACTGGACGTGCTCACGAGAAACGGGGATCTGAGGAGAAATGATGTAAAGTCTTCCTCATCGGGGCGGAGAGATATCTGGAGCCAGTTCTGATTCGCTTCTGGCTCTGATGGTATCTTTGGTGAGGGTGGGTTAAAAAAAATCTCAAATCAGCAATCATTACTGCATATGTTTGGAAGTTTTATAATTCTTATAACTGACAGTCCATCTCCTTGTAGCCTCATATATGCTTAGGTAGCCAACACACTGCAGATCCAATTACCTGTAATACTCACTTCAGTTTATCTCACTCCCAGTCATTATCTAAATTGCCGACATATTATTAGGGTACCTGTTTGAGAAGTGTGTGTTTCTCTTTGTTCTCCTAATAGGGCCCAGAGGGAGCGTTGTTTTGTGCGTAACCCTCTGCAGGCCATAAAGGAACGGGCTTTTATAACCCTTTTCCAAAACAGAGGCACGCGGGACGCTCAGAACACCTCACCATTATGCACCCAACCCAAACGTATCTGTCATGACACGGTGAGTGGTGGAATCAGGAGATTAATTATGTGATTGCAGGGAAAGTGGAGCCCGGGCCCTCTGTAAGATAGGTCCCTCATTACATTACCACGGCCTCCAGAGGAGCCCAATTGACTTCAGAGGCGCTGGGCTGGTCCACAGAAGAGCTGCACTGATTGAGCGGTGTGACAACTATTAACAGCTGATTATGCATGGACTCTGGTGTGGTATAGATAGAGGTAAAAACCAAAACACTGAAGTTGAAGCAATTCTTATGTGTTCGTTTGGGAGAGATTTGATAAATTTCCCTGCTGCACCCAAAAAAGTGCTAATTTGAAAAAGTTGATGAGATTTCTCTGTGGGCTTTAGATTTAATTGACACTTGTGTCTTAAATTTCTTTTAATTGCTCAGTAGCTACGGCTCTTTTTGTTTTCAGTGTAACCCAGAGTCTAAGTGGACTCAAAGAAGAGCAAATTCCCCCAAAACCATGAATAATCCTGTTGCATTCGTTCTAAGTTAAACCGCTTTTAAAAGCAGCACAGAGACCGCCAACATTCCTCACAGATATTAAGAGGAAAAATAGTGCTGCTAGAAAAGAGAAGCTCAAACTCAACTGTTTGTCGGGAGACTGTCCTTCTTTCTTCTCCAACAGTCACTCTGTTTTGTTTGAAGCTGGCACTTATTTAATGAGCCCGACCAGCCCTGAGACCGTCACCAGCTCAGAGGGGGAACTGAAGGCCAATCGCACCACGCATCATTCAAATCATGTCCATGCAAGTGAGATGTACTCCTGACACTGGCCGCTCCTCAGAGAGCTATATATGCAATTCACAGAATAGCTGCGGCTGAAAATGCCCCATCCATAGGGACGCTCACAAGCAATAACACAGCATATGAGAGACAGACAGCTAGATTGAATAGAGAGACAGCTAGACAGGCAGAGATCAAGTCCAATCCTGCTCCCGTCATCTGGCTGCACGCTCTCAGGTCAGGCTTAGCTAATCTAATTCCTGGGCTTTCCCACAAAAAGCCAAGTGCCACTCAGGAGACGTGGCAGGGAGAGGGAGACAGTGGATGTGGAGAGGACCGCTGGTGGTAGTGGTGCTGGGCTTGAATAATTATGAATCAGGGAGCTTAACCTTCTGGGGAGTTAATTTGAAGAGCACTGGGGATAGGGGAGTGGGACTCTTTATTTCCCTGGGGTGCCCCTAATGCCATTGTGAGGGAATGGAGAGATCAGGACACGCAGCAATATCGTGTCTGTTAGCCGCCATATGACGAGCTGACCCCAGAGCGCTGTTCACAATCACACCTGCCGTCATCAAGGCTAATTTGTTAAACATATCAATAGCTGCTGCCGCCGCTGCTGGTGCTGGCCTTTTCTCTGCCATGCTGGACCATTGATTCAGCCACCACGCACAGTGACAACAGCTGACCCCCCTCGACTTCAAGCCTTCACCTTCAACGCCAACACACACATATCAGATTACTGGAGACCTACAGGGACCCTTTTTTCTGGAGAAGTGATATATGTTGAAAAATCAAAATCAAAATGTTCAAATTTTTCCATCACGAGAGTCCATCTGACAGGAGCAAGATTTAAAAGTTCAACTATCTTTGACTGTCATTACACTCTACTCAGGAATGTTTATTACTTTTGCATATTTTTTTTTAACCTGAAATCAACTGATTTTTTTTTTCCTCAAGTCTAAAACCAGCTCATACATATCAGAAGCTCGTATTGATATTAACTAGTGCTGCACGATTTGGGGAAAAGGTGCGATTTGCAATTAGGTGTACAATATTGCGATTGTGCCTGCGATTTAATAAGAAAAGTTGTGTCATGATGAGTCTACAGACTTGCTTGGTTGTCATGGAGAAAAAAATTGGAATTGCATGTGCTGACATTGCGATTGTGATTGCGATTGCGATAATTGTGCAGCACAAATATTAACCTAATACCAGTGTAGATACTGATGCAGATACAGGGACAGATACAGATATGGATGCAGACACTAATACCAAAATACCTTAATACCTAATACCTTAGGACAACGGATGAAATTTAGCTATTGTGCTAATTCCGGCATATTTACAATGACGTGTTTATCGAAATTGTTGATTGATGTGCACTGTCCTAATCAAATAAATGAATGAAAAAAAAAACCCACTACCCATACCACTACAAATACCAATACAAAACTACATGACCGGATGTTGTGCCAGTTTCCTAGAAATTTCATGGGAAATTTTCAAAAAAATAAAATAAAATAAAATAAAATAAAATAAAATAAAATAAAATAAAATAATAAAATAAGATCTTGGTTAAAACAACATGATTGAATGTAAATCAATACCATGACTCACATTTGCAAACAATTCCAACCACTTTTGATCATCATCAGTCACTACTTCACTAGCCTACAGTGTTTCTGTTGAGACCACATTTCTAGATTTGGAGTCCAGAAATCCTGTCAAGGTAAGTTTGGATGACAGTAATGAATATATTAAGTATAACTAATTTGAGCCAGCTCAGATAAATATTTATGACGGACTCAATAAGAAAAAAATCTAGAAAGTTCCCTTGAATTTAATTTGACATTTAAAAATATTAGATATTAGACGTGTTTGCATGATGTCTGATGATAACAAACAAAATGTTTTTGTATTTATACATGTATATGACCAGATACATGCGGTTCATATAAACTCCTGAAAATTTACATCAATTTCTGAATATTCCCATTTTCCATCTTAGAAAGTTCCTACAATTTTGCAACCCTTATTCACACTAAAAGTTGTCCAGCTCAATTTCAAGTTAATGCAGACTAACATGAACTACTAATGTTCACATTCACACATTCTGAATGAGTTACTGTATTCTACCATAATAAAGGACAGATATGAAGTTTAAAAGTCAAGAAAATCCCAATACCAATCCCAAACAGGCGAAAAAAAATCTGGAAACACAAACAACTCTAATTTGTTGGCTGAATATCCGGCTTAAGATTCTGATTTTAAGACCAAATCTGTGTGGTAAAAGAAATGGCTTAACATACTCTGTATGGGCTGAAGAAACACTAACACCAAAAAATGATAGCTACTCATTCTCTAAAATCATCTGAGTTCATCATCTGTCTTGATTGGTTCATCAAATCCCTCAAACAACAGCTGGAGAAAACTGTGCCAGATACCTGCTAGGTGTTGTAATCTGACGTCAACTGCCGTAAAACACAACAGTCAGTGACTCTCAGATCCTACTGGTTCATGAAAGAGTGCTCGCTGTTTTCCAGAGTGGCCAACACTCACATTTCTGTTCAAAAGCTTCAAATGGAAGTGTTCAATTGAACGTGTTTACACAGGATAAAAACACAGATACTGATACAGAAACCAATACAGGAATCAGCCTACCTGTTAATACACTACACATATTTTCCCCTTTGGAATGCACAGAAATTTGATAAAAAAAACTGGACTAAAGGATGAAGGAGGAGTAAGACACAGCAGAGACACAAAGTGAGAGTCAAATAAATCACAGCATGAAAAAAATGTTTCTTTGCATCCCGTACAGCTAAAGGTCTTTTGTTCAAGCAGGGCCTCTGCTCCAGCCTCTCTCCAGGTGAGTCTCCTGTCATGTTTGTAAGCATGGGGGCCAGGAGATTTGCTAGCTAGCTAGCTAGCTGCCAGAAAGAGCCTGTTGTGTGGCAGCAGCAGCACAAACCCCAACATCTGGATCCAGTTTGCAGGGAGCACATTCAGACGGGCCCTGACTCTGCCAAGGGGGGAATCTCAGCCCTTTGATTCCTCCTCCCGTGGCCCGCTTTAATTGTCATCCCTCATTATTTAGTCAAAGGTGGAGGGATGAATCATAAACTATAACAGAGAAATGACATTTCCTGCTCCAAGAGGAATCCTCCTCAGCCTGGCTCCCCCCTCTCATCTCAGCTGATAAGGACCATGAATTTCATACATGGCCCATGTACAAACATCACTCAGCTCGGCTCATGCCATCAAGATGCGGTTGAGAGGGTTTGTGTTGTTCCGAAACCGCAAGTGACGCAAGAGGGGAAGGGCGAGGGTTGCAGCTGATTTGATGACAGTTCTCAGTTAGAGAGGGGAACTTTGCTGTCAGGAAAGTCCATCCCAAATAAAAGTTTGTGTTAGCGGGGATTACTACAAATAAGAGCAATGTGTTGTGAAGAGAAAGCTGCTGTAAATAAATTCTTTGTCGTGTAGAGAGTGTCTTAACCTCAGTCAAATCCTCGTCTTCAAATCTGCCTTGAGGAATAAATCATCACGTTCCTTTTCATGTGAATTTCAAAATCGTATTTGTTTACTATATGGAAACACAACAAAGTAATGAGTTGATTGATGAGATGGAAGAGTAATCAGGAAAATAAAAGTCCCCCATAGAGTTTTAATTCAATTATCCAAAACAACTCCTAAATAGATTTCTTCTTAAGATGACAGTTAACCATTAGATCGCAGCAAAGCGAACGTGATATCACAAACACACAGTAATGTAATTTGTGGTTGCTCTCATCACAGCCGAGCGGAGCTGCTAATCTGGGCGGTAATGACAGCTATGTGTCTGTGCAGAGCACCGGGGCGGACCTGAACAGGTTGTGTTGATTTAAAGGAGGTGATGGAGGCCAGGCAGCAGCGCCTCTGCCTTTGATATTTCCTCTGTTTGTTTTGGAAACTCAACAATGCGTGAAAATGTCCCGCACTCATATGTACGTGTGTGTCGAGTGTAAGGTGTGCCCTCTTCGTTACCCCTGGGTAAAATGTGTTTTCTGCTTTTCTATGACACATGACAGTGTCTGTCAGTCAGTCAGTCTGCAGCAAAGATCGGTGGCACTCAGAGATCATTCAATCACTTTAAAAGAGCTTTTTAAGGATGATTGTACTTCAAACTGACACAGAAAGGAAGTAGGATTTCAGAATAAAGTTCTCCTGTATCAGCGCCCTCTCAGCCAAGACGACTTCTCAGCATCTCGCCCTACTTATTGTATGTTCACTCTTTCTTACGCTGCTCTTACTCTTCTTATTTTACAGCCACAATCATTCACTCACCACTGGCTGGATGAGACGTTTTACCTGCCCAACGTTAAGCCTGCCATCAGATTAAGCAGCCTCTGATTTCAGCGCTAATTGTGCACGTCCACTTAAGAAGCTGACAGCCCCACGAATGAGGAGGCTTGCAGGCCTCCGCGGCACGACACTCATCCATCACGGCCTAACCGATTGCATCCCTCTGAAGGCTCAACACGCTAACACCATTAGCTCTACTGCTGGGCATCTAACTAGCACATCACTCACGCGGCTACATGCTAACAGCATTACGGCTAATGCTGCCCCTCTAACTAAGACATCCGTCATAGGGCTGGAAATCCTACGGCTCTGCACAAACACGTGGATCTGAGCCGTCTCTCTCGGAGACAATCACCCGCTTTATTTTGCCGCTGTTACTTTTGTTGCTCTGGTGCTAATACGCTCATTCGTCTTGGAAGACGCCGAATGCCACTGGAAGAAAGTTGTTTTGATTCTGTTTCCTCCTGCCCACAACAGATCTGGGCGTTTGATTCGAATGTGCATGCCTCTGTGAAGGGAGCCATTCAAATCGGATTATGATTTCATATTTCACAAAGACAGCACACCACTAGGATGATTTTTAATTAGGACCAGAATCAGTAAAAAGAACGGGGCATGGAGACAATAAAATGAGGAATGCATTCATCCATGCGATGATTCTCTTGCTTTATTTAAGATCTGTGCCAATGTGCTAACAGCATTAATGAAGTTATAAAGAATTATGAGGGGAAATCAAATTTGCCTCGCCACTTGAGCGCCACTAAAATGCCAAACAATAAACTACCAGATTGCAAATTAGATCAGTAAAAATATCAAACACATTGCGGTGCAGGAAAATCCATAATTGCATTTAGTGCCTGGCCTCTCCTGGGGGAAGAGACACTAAAGATCATCAGCAGGCTACACGGGAGCCGCTATTGACAGAGCGGTAAAAATCGACAGGCTAACTAAATAAACACTCCAGGCTCCATTAAATATTCAACGGCTGAGATTTGACAGTCGAGCGTGCCTGCCTCTCCCCATCGCCTCTGTTGGCTTCTCTCTGCAGCACCCCCCCTCTCCCCTTCAACCCCTCCTTCCTCCTCCTCCTCCTCCTCCTCTCCCCTGTGACTCCTGACAGCAATAAATGATGCGGTGCCTGAGGGCGCTGCTCCAGTGGGAGACCTGGAAGGATAGAGCAGGAGAGCAAAAGAAATAAAAGGGAGACAGCCTATGACCAATGGCCATTAACCGAGGACTGAGACAGGGGCCTATGACATCCACTGACACCCCCACCCCCTCAACACACTCTCATTCTCTCAGGCGGACTCACACATGCACACACTGATACAAAGCTGATACACACAGCCTCCTCTCCCTCTGTCTGCCCCTGTTGTGTTGTTCATGTTCAGATAGCACAAAGACAGCTCTGTGGAGTATAAGGAAGAGAAGAAAGGTGGTTTCCATGATCAGAATCAAACACTTCACCCTGTGTGATCCAAACAAAACTGGCACCTGAAACAGGGTGAAAAACCCCCCTCCGCTCCAAAAACTCCTGCAGCCTCCTGACGAGATCATATGCATTCATCTGGTGTGGCGAGCCCGAGCGAGGTTATGCAAATGAGAGATGACAGTGTTATTGTGCGAGGAATATCAATGGAGTAATTACTGTTCCATGTCGGGCTATTGGCCCTCCGCTCGCCGCGCCCAGCCAGCCAGCAGCAGCGCTTCATTTCTCAGCCGCCCTCTCAGGGGAGAGATGAGCGGCGTGCTCTGGAGAGCAGAGCTAATAATGGCAGCACGGATACAGGCAGGGCTTAGACGAGCCCCGGGGTCCTGAGCCGCAGACTGCTAAACGTTGCAGGGGTCTCAAGAGAGCCCCCCAGCAAAGATGAAATGATTAAAAAACCACCCAACCTGACTGACAAGCTGACCAGCCACCTATAACTCTTTGTGCAGCAGGTCAAAGCGCCATTGCTCGCTTCAATCAAAACAGCGGGTGACCTTTCTTTTTTTTTTTTTTGGACATTAGCCGGCTGCCTGACAATGACTGTGAGTACAGAAGAAGGAGAGGAGGAGGAAACACTGGCAGATGAGGGGAATGGTTCCAGGTAGCTAACCAGCTGAAATGATCTGCATGAACTGAACTGAGCACGTTTCAACAATGACTCAAACGGATTGGAGGGATTTGTAAATCAAAGAAGTGCTAGAGATAGGTAAATACCCATGATCCTGTAAGCACTTTGCTTCACTGACACTGTAAGATTATAATGATCTGGTCTGGCTTCTTTTTTCTGCACTCTTGGCAGCCGTCCAATGAGCAAACTCCTTCGGCATGTCAGTGTCATCAAATTTAAAGCTCAAATTTGTTGGGGTGTATAACAAAGCGTTCTTCTAGAGGTGCGAAGGCGTCGGCTGCCTGTAAAACGTCAACTTTATCATCTTTTACATGTGAGGGATTGTCTAATAAATAAAAATGCTAAGAGGCCATAAGTTCACCTGATGGGGAGAAGGCAACGCGAGGAGAAACTTCAAAGAATGACGGCTGGTACAGGCCCCCGAGCTGCGAATTAACATACCAGGCAGGAGGAATGTTTCTCCCACACACCTTAGTGAGGCAGCAACATGATCATTTTTTTCCTCTGAAAACAAAAAACCAGAATGATACAAAGGCAATTTCTCTATCTTCATTATTTACTTAAAGAGAAACTTTTTTTGGCATCCACATGAATCACATTTGAATCAGAAGAAGATAAATATGTCGACTGCTTAAAAAGAATATAGGGACTGTATGAAATTTTCAACCATTGGATTGTAGTTTTCTTTTGGAAGAGATTAAAAAATCATATCTAAAAACTATTTTTGAGCATTCTTCTTGTATTTAAAGGGACATCTTGGGTGAGATATGGACAGGATATGTGGGGGTGTGCGACAAGGCCTTTGTACATGGGGCGCCTTCTCTACCTGCTAAAGCAAAAACAACATCCCCTTCAAAATGTTTCCAACCCAAGATTTATATTTTTGAATTTAATTTGATCAGTTCTATTTGCTTGCAGGATAATTATTTAAAAAAAATGTTAAATTTCCCTCTACTAATAATTTACACACACTCCCTAACAGTGTCCCTTCCTCTTCTACAAGATCTGTTATTTTAACCTTAACACCAAATATAATCTTATAATTCTCTTAATCTACATCTGTGTCTCCTGGTATCTTTGTCGAGATCGTAGGCGTTAAAAGTCAGAGGCCAGATGAAAAAGGAGGTCGATGCGCTGCACTTGTACCTTCTTACCATTCATTTCCAGGTCAGGTGCACCTCTCGCACCGTCCAGACACCTCATACATCATGCAGGCCAGAGCCGGCTTATCTCCACACTTATCTCCAGAGTAATAATTCCCACTTAAAGCGGCAGCCTCCAGCAAATGAGTGGACAGGGCGGGAATGGCAGGCCAGGGTGGTGCCCCACTCCCAATTCTGTGGGACTCCTAAAGGCTATCAGAGGAAAAAAAATCCTCCTGTCTGACCAGGGGACAGAGCTTACGAAAAGCAGACGAAACACGTAAAAAAGACAGACTGAGGTATAAAAACTGAAATCTACTGTTGATCTCACTGAGCTGAATCTTGAATCAGGAGTTGTCAGGTGGCATTTCTGAACGTACCTCATTAAACTGCAGGCTATGATGTGTACGAGCCCGTTATCTGAAGCTTGAAATGTTTCTTCAGAGGAAAGACACAAGGCTGCTGAGCATTTCCTCCACAAACTGGGAAAATTCCCCAAAAATAACAAAGTCAAACACGATTTCCATCCAATCAGGAACTTATTTTCCATCTTGGACAGAGATGAGAAACTAACACACAAAGAGAGATCCACTGTAAACTTGTGGTGTGAAATCTCAAACTCTCCCCTGCCTTCCCTTTAGCTATTGTTCTTTTTACTTAACTAGCCCGTTGTTTCAGACTTACGTCTCCCTGACATGGTCTTGAGATGTCATAAATGCGATAGTATGACTAACTGGCGGTTTTGTTTATTCGTCCTGTGTCTTTGCTTTACGTCCTTTCAACAGAGCTTTGATCCTGCTAACCTCATGGATCCTCATCGTAAACACTTGCCTCCTGAAGACGTTTTTATCACCTGGAGGCTCGATGCCAGGCATCTGCGCGGAAGTGCAGCTACAGATAAAGTTGCCAGTTACAGGCAGGGGCACAGAGGACAGCAGACCCTCTGAGGGAGAGGTTTTAAATCTCCTGTTATGGGTTTTGGACTGTTAAAAAACTCATGTCTGTGTAAAACTCTTCTGCTGTTTCAACCTGTTGTCTTCTCACTTTTAAAATCAACCAAACTTGATTATTTGGGGTTGTAAATAATAACAACTCCCGTGTCAGTCTAGACTGTTGATGCACAGATTCAATGAGACAGACACATCAAAACTCTTGCTATTTTTGGTGAGACACTAAACACACTCAAACTCTGCATGTCTGAGCATACATACAAACACTCACAAACCACCCGTGAACACGCAGCCATTGCCAGCGATGTTTCTGCGAGCAGGAGACCACAGGAATTGTTTATCACTGCAGATCAGAGCGACTAATCAGAAGCAGGCCGTTTCTTCTTGAACCTGCGCGAGGTCGAGATGTTTCCCCATCTCACACTGAGACGCGTACGTGCCATGGCATGACCTGTTCTCCCCCCTTTTTAGTACCTCACCACTCCTGGTCCCTGCTCCAAATCCAGAGAGACCCTCTGTGATGTTCCTCTACCCCGGCGAAACAACAAACATCGGCGCTGTAGGGAACCGAGCCTTACTGGAGACAAATGTTCCCTTTCGTTTTGGTTTATCTATCCCAACCTTGATCTTAATAATTAGCAGATAACGCATACTTCTCTGCATGTCATGTGTTCGTACTTATTATATCAAAGAGGCAAAGGCATAATCACGTTGAACAAAAAAATAAAAGAGCAACCAGGGAGACGAGAACCAAACGCGATTGCTAGTAAGATTTTCCGTTAGCATTTGCCAAAGTACCATTAAATGTTATGGGCACATCAGGCCCCACAGAGCACGTTGGTCAGCACAGTGGGAGTATGACATCTTACACTGTGCAGGGCCTCACTGCGAGCCACGCAGACGGCTTCAAAAGAAGTAAACCGTCAGGAGAAAACAGTCTGTCGGCCCGAACCACAACTCACAACCAGATAGACGCTGAACTGAGTCACCCTCGGGGAGGACGTAATGCTTGATGCATTAAAGGTAGTTACGCAACTTTTCTTTGATACAAACAACAACAAGCTGGTCGTAATATCAGGACGAGGCCAAATGCTGTTAACAGAGAGGAACAGGCTGACTGCTGCCGAGAGAGCGATGCAGAGCCAAGGCACGGTGATAGAAGTGATGGAGCTCTGCTGCCCATGAGGGATGTTTCAAAGCCACTCGAACGCTTGTCAGTGCAGTTTATTACTTCCTTGAAATATCTGTAAAAGAGGGAACCATTGAGCAAAAGAAAACTGTTTAAGATCTGGGGGTGTAAATCTCTTTTAATGCCGCTGATCCCCGTGTTAGTGCCGCTTCCACCAAACCGCTCGCTGTTTCCCTCTCCCTACGGTTCCCTCATTACGCATCGTCTACGGGAAAAATGGCTACCTCTTCACTTCGCCTTCTCAAATATTGCAAACTATAAGCGGTTTTCTGAGTTGTAACTGCAGGGGCTGTGTCTGCCAAGAGTCTGTCGCTTACACTTAGTCCCCCCTCTTCTTCTCCCCCCTTTCCCTCTCTCCTCCTTTATTTCTGTGGCTGTTGGTTGGGAGAAGCCATGTCACAAAGCCAAAGTTGTGACATACAGCGGCGTGTTGTTGTAGTCTAAACTCAATATGGATATCTGTGATACCACAGCATCTTAAAAGACGGCTACTGGAGCAGCATTCCCAGAAACCGTGTTTTTTCTGTGTGTTTTCTTCCCGTAAGGATAGATTCTGACAAGGCTCCTGAAGCCCTCCACGTCTCCCCCAGGTTGGGTTAGTTCCTGGTGGGATGTTTTTGTGCGGAGAGGCCACCTCTCTTTCTTATCTTCCTGTCATCTCTGTGGGACGGCAGGGCACGACTCCTACTCTGGCTCCAGAACCGCAGGCTTCCCCTGGACACCAAACCGCCGCTCCACACTGGATGTACTCTTTGAGAGGCTGGTTGTTTAGGGTGTGTCAGAGCTTATTAGCGCCAGAATGTGTGAAAAAACCAGAGCTGGGCAGAACAGTATTCCTGAAATACACTTTTTACGGCTTGTTTTGCCAGTTATAAGTGCCAGAGAGCAGAGTTTACCACATGAAGCAGAGCAGGCAGACAGAACATTTGGACAATCACAAAAAAAGAATGTGAAGGATGATCTTATCTGGAGCTTTTCTGACACTCTGGGAATTTTTCTGATCTACTGAACCACATCCCACTGCTATTTGAAGATGAATAAAAGAGCTGACACTAAACAAGCCATCCCCTACCATTAATTTATGGGAGGAAGTTTGTGCTGGTGTGCAGAAATATCACATTTCTGACCTCTAACTCCAGGGTTCATGACTCTTTTCAGACAGTTTAGAGCTCATGTGCCGGGTCATGAACGACATTTGTTACTGTGCTCATTTAAACATCAATCTGGATATGATTTAGCTATTAGCATAAAAGTGGATAGCAGAATATTTTGTCATCCAGTCCATCTGTCAGTGAACAGAATGGTTTGGTTATGGGGGGCACTTTGGTCACCCTGTGAAGTTTATTTAAGGCATTTAAACAGCTTACTCATGGGCGTGCTTTAAGCTGCTTCCTCTGTGTGCTACCAATGACTTTATTTTTCATTCTTTTATTCACAGTATTTAGCAAGCTTATTCAACCATGAGTATCGTCTTTGATGACTAATGGTCAAACATTTATGATTTTTTTTTGTTGTTGTTTGTGTATTTTTTTAGCCAACTGGCTCATTTCAACCAATTTTCTGTGAGTTTTCAGCTTTTTATTCCTTCAAATTTCAGAATATACTGTCAGACTCAACATTGTTAAAGCTGTGCCTCTGAGTCATTATTTGATGGCTTTGAGGTACGGATGCGTGGATAGAAAGAGGAACATTTATTTATTTATTTTTTTATACTACTTCAAATTTTTCTCGCAAGATTTCACTGCTAGAGACCCAACAGCTGCCATTGTAGCTCTTGTAGCCATTATATGGCATTCACTGTTCTCAACTTATTTTTGTTTTTAATTGAAGATTTTTTTCATAAAACTGTATTTATTTTGATTCATTTTTGGGCCATGTTAATTATATTTTTTATTTATTTTAGTCTAATACTGATTATTTAACTGTATTAACAATTTTGTTAATATAGAAAAGCATACCTCCAAGAGTTGTCTGACATGAATTGTCAATTTTAAATATTGTAAGTTAAAAAGCCCCTACCCTGCTTGCTACAGTGGATTCTTTTATTTTGCAACTTTTTTAGTTTTAAATACCTGCAAGGAAAAGTTATTTTATTTAACTGTTAGATTAACTTTCTGGTTAATAATGTAAATAAATTTGGTCTGGTTCAGATTTTTACATTTCTAAACTTTATTACGATAAATATTAAGTCACATCCATATTACGCCAAAAAAATATGTTTTTTTAATTTTGGCTTTATTACCCAGCCCTATGCCACCCACATCCACTGGACACTTTTTAAAACTTCAGGGCTCTTTTGAAACAAAGTGGACACAGGGTCGATTTACCCGATGGTTCACTGAAAATGTTTTTTAGATGTATAATCATGACATGTACATTAAAATGGACACTATAAGTGCACACTGTTGGTGAAGCCTCAAGATTTAGAGCTCCCTCTACTGGTTGGCTCCAAGACATGGTATAAACTCAGCGTCCTTCAGAGCAAAAAGGTGGAACATTAGTCAAAGTATAGATTTTAAAAACAAGTAAAATTTAAAACAGGTAATGTGTTCAGTTTTTGTAGTTATCTTATCATGTGGATTTGTGTTCCATGGTTGATTTTTCACAGAAATGTGTTGTCAGTTTGTTATTTGATGTTGAAAAGATGATTGTCCGACAGCTCTGTTGACCAGTGCAGAACTTTCAATCACTTACTAAAGAGTCGCTTAGTTTTCCACAGTCACTGATGTCAGCTCAAGGTTAACACATGAATCTGTTCTTCTGTGGGCCGTGCTGACCTGAGGGATCCTCAGAGTTTTATCCATAAGTCGAATGTAGTACGAACAAAGGTTGTGATGTCTGTCCCAGGTCGCTTCGAGTGGATGTTGAAGGCATGTTGTCTAATCTGAGCCTGTTATACCTCTCTATTTATCCCAGCATGCAAATCTGACACGTACTTCTCAGAGCGCCATCTTCTGGGTAAGATAACAATAAACTTCATCACTCGTGCAGTGGTTGCACCAGCATACTCGTACTTTTTATATTTGTGGAAAAAATGGATCCGTTCCTAAGTAGAAGCTGTGGTGGAGCTGAAACCTATAATAAAATCACAAACGGCAGCGTGTGTGTGG
Source organism: Halichoeres trimaculatus (assembly GCF_033239565.1). Lineage (NCBI taxonomy): Eukaryota > Metazoa > Chordata > Actinopteri > Labriformes > Labridae > Halichoeres > Halichoeres trimaculatus. The sequence continues at coordinate 22,591,259 of NW_027437183.1, forward strand.
ATAGTCTCTTGCGTAGACATACTTGTGGCCAATAAGGAAAACATAAACTTGGTAGTGAAGACCTGAACCTGCATGCAGCCCGGAGAATGTTAATAAGGATTATGGTTAATGCACTTATAATATACACTGCAAAAGCTGGGCATGTTTTGCCACCGTCTTTGAAAGCTTCTGCCAAGCAACACCAACCTTCATGTTTATACTGTAAGAAAAAAAACTCTGGGTCAAATCGAACTTAAAAAAAAGTGCAGCTTCAAATAAGCCAGGACTCTCAGGAGGAAGAGATAGAAATTCCTTCTCTGTCACACAGAACGGGGCTGTAATAATTTTCCCAACATGTAAAGCCATGAGGCGATGCTGATGCCAGGGAGCGTGCTGTGACCCTGCCGACCCCGCGCCTGCTGCCTGGCCTCTGCTTAGTGTAAGCAGCATCCAGCTGAAAGCTACCAGAGGCCTTCATGTGTGTGTGTGTGTGTGTGTGTGTGTGTGTGTGTGATGTTTCCAAGGGAAGATGGACCAATTAATCTGATTATAGTCGCAAATCCTCCGACATGTGTAAGCCTGCCTGCTGCCATGTGCAGTACAGATGTGCGTCCATGTGTGTGTAAGCATGTATGTACCTGTGTGTATCTGATAATGTGATCTGCTGACAGAGTGAGCGTACAGCTCAGAGTTTTTTCACAGAATCAGAAGCTTTATGAAACATATGTGACCTTTAATTTAGGATTGCCTCTTAAAATCGATAAGTCGAAGGATCCGTAACCCTAAATTGAATGACAGAAGAAAACAGAAAGGTGTCTTCTCTCAAACAAACCTGGCAACTAGAGCAGATTAGAGCATTTCTGAGTTAAAATCAACACTTTTCTAAAGCTTTGTCTTTGGGCCTAAGTGGATTAAGTTGCAGCTGATCGTAGCTGTTAAACAGGAAAAATCCTTCACGGTTCAGTCATATTGTTTAAAACAAGGGTTTAAGACAGTTTGGGCTTGAGTATTTAAATTTCTGGCTGACAGCTTTCTCTTTTTGGTGCCTCATCGAAAAGTTATAAAGCTCTGATGAGGAGTTTTGTTTTCTGGGCTGAAGAAACCAAAAGATTTCAATCAAAATCTTAAATCGGAAGAGTGTACGTTGACTCACAGGAGAGAAACTACATTTCTCCAATGCCATTTTTCAAACTTTTATCATTCTTATCAATGGGAGTGTGTGTTTCCGGAGCAGCTCGTAGGTCAGCTGTAACTGTACTCAGATACACGCTGTGGGTGAGTAGTTGTTCTTCGGAAGTCAGAGAGCGACAGTTAACAGTACCTGAAATGAAATACTGGGTGAAATAGTAAACCCTCTGTCAAAGCTTTCGCGGTCTGTTTAAAAACACAACACCCGAGCACTTAGGGGTTTTAAACAGCCTCTTTTCATTGGCATGGCTATGAATATGCCTATTCTGAGGGAGATCCTTTCATTTCCAAGCCAGAGATCTGAGTCAGTCACAGCTCGCCCGTATGTTTGAGCCGCTGACTGCAGCCTGCAGCTGAGGGGCGGGAGGAAGTGGAACGAGGAGCTGACAGACAGGGCCTGATACTGCGCTTCCACCACAGGCCAATCCCCAGCTAACCCCTGTGCTGACAGCCAGGATGTAGCACTCATCCACAGGCCACAGCCCAGGCTCTGGGGCCCAGGAAAAGGAGAGCAAGGAGAGCAGGGAGCGGGTCGGCCTGCTGATGATGGAGAGGGGTGGGGTGGGGTGGTGGTTTGGGTGGCACGCACCGCTTTCTGCATGGAGAGGAGAATCCACAGACTGTGCTGCCTGCTAAAGGCACGTCCACGCTTGGCCCACTGACACACACATGCAAGTGGGCATGCTGCACACACACATGGTAACACACATGCAAGGACATTCACACAGGAATGCAAAATACACACTTCAATGCAAAGTAAAGCTGGAGCCTTTGAGAGAGGAGATCAACATGGTGTGTCAAGAGGCAGACATAAAGACACGTTCACACCACAAACACTCCAAGTGGCATTTTCCCTCAAACCAGATTTTCTGGTTACTTTACAGATTAAAGTGGAGAAGTGAAACCATCCAACGCAGACATAACAGATGACGGCCTCGTCCTGTTTCCTCTGACTGAGCGCTTTCACTGACAGTCCAAGTCATAAGAAACATTCATCCAGAAAGCAGTGAAGGCAAAGGAAACTTTAACCTCTGAAGCCAGACCTGACTGATTACAGGACCTCATCAAAACTTCACATCTCTAATCGGTTTTGCGAGTTTTAGAAGAAGGGAAAGCTGCAGGTCAATAAATAACACGATTCTAGTCGGTGCTGAGCAGAAGCACAGTGGAGTGGTGAAGGTTGAGAGGCCAGCGGCGACCCCGGCCGCACGCTGCGAGAGGGCTCCTCTCAGAGCCAGAGCTGTCTCTCCAGCTGGGATCACAACACAACTTTTGAGCTCTGGTTTCAGAGCACGACTTGGGCCTGCAGCGCAGTGTGCTCCCCCTGCGAGGCTGGGCCTGCAGGGCCGGCGCTCAGACAGACAGACAGACACTTAGGGGGGTCAGTCAACCCACCCACTCTCAGAGGGAGGCCAGCGACAAGCATTGAGGCCAAAGAATGAATGATTGGGGTCGCTTCAGACTTCGCTCTGCTGTTTTTTTTTTTAAAGTTGAGTTTAGCTTTTGCATGAATCCTCCTCCACCTACGCCCGCTATTTCTGTTCAGTGGGTTTCCCGCTGAAGTGACCCCAGAGGCAGATTCTGTGCATAAATAATGTGCTCTGAGGTTGAATCAAACAACACTATCGGCTAGAGGAGGAAAATTTAGATGAATGGAGCAAACAACACAGCCTCTACCTGCAGCAACACATTTTTCTTATCAAGTCAAGCGAGGAGAAATCTCTATCCAGAGAGCAGCAGCAGCAGACACACAGAAACACTCTGAAAAATCTTTATGTTTTATCCCCTGATCCATCCATCCCTTTCACAGACACCAGATCATTTTGCAGCGTTCAGGAGTCGTGGAATTTCCCAAAGAAGATGTATTGTTGGAGCTTTCTGGGAAATATTAATACAGAGCCAGCAAAGGGAAGGTAAAAGAAGAGGAGAGGGGTGAGCAGGGGGTGAGGTACAGACACTCAGTATCACGGCCGTGCTCCCTGATGATAAAAAGCCTCCTTCAGACACACGTCTCTACTGTTTGCCACCTTCTTTTATGCACAACATGATGTCTGTGTTACGGACAGCCCTCTGGGACGTCGGTGGAGGTGAGTGTCTCGTAAGAATCCATGATGGACAGCGGCCTTCTCCTCACACACTCCGCTGTCATCGCTGCACATTCTCCACATCTGCCTCCTCTTACACCGCTTAGCCCTGCTCTTACCAAGCCCCCGTCATCTCCACTCCCCCCCCATCAGGATCATCCAAATATTTCCCCTCGCTGCTTTTTGAAGCTTCCATGGGTCACGGGACCTCATGCACAAATCATGCTGGCTTGCCGTGGGGGGGCCGGTCATGGAGGACGGGGGCCGCTCTGACACGTAGAAACTCAATCTGCACTGTTTTCATACATGGGTTATTTTTCTTGCCAAGACAGCATCACCAATCAGCGGGCCGCTCTAAACAGAACAGAGTTTAGGGAGCTCTGGCTGTGGATGCCGGTCCTGGCAGCTGATTTCCACCATAACTCCCCAGCCGCACCAGCGGGAAGAGACGGAGAGTAAATTCAGAGAGCCTGACAGCCTGCAACGGTTTAACACGGGGGGTTAGCCCCAAATACATAGCTCTGGGTTTATGTTGATGGATGGATAACCAAATCCCTCTCATTGTTTGCAATAAAACATAGATGTTAGTTTTTACACTGTGACACCACACTTGCTACGGAGCTGAATTATGATCTAGAGAGGAAAGAGACCTGACAAATGCACAAACTTAGTCAGACGCCAGATTTAGGAACTTGTATTTTGGAAACGCGAGGGAAGAAATAACAAAGTCAAACACACACGGATAATGAAAGAATCAAAGCAGCTCTGCAGTGTGTGGGCACAGGAGGTTCAGCAGCGACGGCAGAATTTTCATAACACAGAATATTGGACTGGTCCTCAAAGCAGGCCGGTAAACAGGACAGACAGAGAGGGATGAGCCGTGCGGACCTTCCCCTCCCTCCTGCAGAGCACAGCAGCTCAGAGTGAGAGGAGAAGCTGGGCAGGAATCTGGAAGTGCTGGTTAAAGTAATCACATTGGTTTCACTGCATCTGATCTGCAGTCTAACAGACTTCCAAACAGTTGAATGAGTAAATAAAGTGCCCCAGGGGACTCCCGCTGGAGATGGATTACCACAAGGGTTCACACACAAAAGGAGCCGAAGCCCCACAACCCCGATGTGAGTCGTGGACAAAAGCCTGGTGTTGGACCTCGACCAGGGAAACCGGCAAACTTTATTAATCTCATCCTAGACTCAACCTCCCGCCACCGCGCTCAGCTCAGAGACACACTCATGCTCTGCTGCGTTCAGGTACCCCGTCTGAATCACAGGTATTTGCGCCTCTGTGACGGGATGAACATGTCTCTGTGACCGTGTGTGTGAGCAAACATCTCAACATACTGTAGAAGCACAAACGCGCTCGCCTGGTTGTGTACGCGTCCGCTCGAGTGCATAGACCACATAAGATGAGTCTCATGCTCACTTGGCTGTGGAGGCCGGGGTCTGGAGGGGGACTAAGGGCCGTGGCATTCTGCGGCCCCCATCCCACCCTGGCCCCATTCTTCCCCCTTTTCTGGGCCTGACACAAATAAAAGGATTAGGAGCCCCCGTTTCCGTCAGACCCTCCATTCAAGACAAAGCTCTGACCAGCTTAGTGTCACACTTAATGATAAAAGTGCAAATCTCTGTCAGTCACTTTGTGCAGGAATACCGGTATTTGGAGGGCTAATCTCATTTGATGAAGATTAAAAGGAGTAAAAAAAAAAGAAAGACAAAGAAATGCAGCATCTGGACAAAAAAATCTCTCAAATTTAACAAAATGTGACAAACAGCTACAAAGATGGTGTGCTGAAATGTGTCTTTAAGATCCAGAGTGAACGTGAGACAGTGGAAAAGCTTAGATTAGAGACAAAGAAAGAAGAGAGGAAGCAAGTGTACACACACACACACACGCACTCACACTCACACAGACATGCGCCCACACCCTCACAAAAACCTGGGGTGTATGTAGACAAACACACAGCTCTGCCCATTCCCATGTAGAGCTAGAATGTGTGACGTGAGTGTGAGAGTAAGCCTTGGGCACACAACAGTCTGAATGCAGCACTTGCCACTATGATGCCAGTCCTCTCTAGTGTATCTGTGAAAAGCCTACGTGTTGGAAAAACATTCCAGAGTGGGATCACGTATACACAGTTGGGGCCAGCAGCGATACTGCGAGCCAGCGGCAGAGGCCATGTCTCAATTTCTCATGCACGTTCGACTGGGGGCCGCCTGGAGAAACAAGTGTGGGCTACTTCCAGAGAGCGACGAAGGAGCAGAACGAGACAAACAGATTCTGAAATGTGATTAAAAACACATGAAAAATGCGCAGGAGTAATTTTGCCAACACAGACATACCGTAAATGATATTTATAAGGAAGAGCGAAACTGCAAGCGCTTAAAATGTTAAATCCTTCTGATTTAAACATGTAATCTGGCAAATTGAAATAGAAAACATTTGCTGAGTGTGTGTATTTCTCTGCTGCTCGCTCTAAGAAGCCTATTATAGTATTTCGCAGATTTGGCCAAAATCTAATTTGTAAATTGCCTTTAATGGTTTGTGGTAGGCTTCCTTTTTTGTTATGAAGAGTTGTCATGCTGTGAAAATAAACCTGAAGGCCCGAGGACTTGGAGCCAGTAATGAAAATCAGTACGCTGCCGAGGCCGATGGCTCTCCCTCCACCGTCACTGATTAGCATTCCCGATTGACTGACATGTCCCACTGGCTGCCTAACAGCCGGCTTTAGGAGATGAGGTTAAATTGTGGCTACCAACAAATTGCATGCTTGAGTTCCTCTGCACCCCTCTGCTATCATCCAGTGTAATGTGAGCACACCAGGCAGATCCCAGTGCAGATCCTTCTCCTCCCACCCCCACACACAAAGCCACAGAGACCTCGCTCCACATCCCTCGCCACCAGTCTGGCCTCTAAAGTGGTGATGGGCATTACCGTGGCTGAGCCTCTGCGGCTTCCCGGAGCGTCCTGCAAAGTGCTTTGTGCTCCAAGTATCCTAATAGCCCCCCCCCCTTTCTCTCTTTCTCTCTGACACACACACCCACTCATTTCTGCTAAAACACACAGCGGAAATGCCTTTACAAAAATAAACCTTTGTGAAGTCACCTGATAATACAGCAGATTTACCGGCAGCATCTCAGGAAACATGCAGGGAATACAAACAGCGGACTGCTCAACGCTTTATGCATGAATGTGGCGTGAAATTTATCACAGCTCTGTTCATATATTCAAGTAAAACAATATGTTTGAATCAAATATTTATCACTGAACCAGGAAAAAAAAAACATAGAGGTACGAGGATTTTACTCCAGATGCAAATAAATGTGACTCTAACAGGTCCTTTAATGGGTAAATACATCGAGTGGGTATGTTGGGGTGTGTTGGGGTGGGGTGGGGTTGCAAACCATGAGATGACAGATGATGCATCCTCGTATGCTGCAGGGACAGGCCGAGCCATGTTGACATAAAACCCAATACTTCCTTACAGAGGAGCGGGGCCAGCTTCAGCCAGCTCCTCGCCGAGCACTAAAAAATCCCAGCAAGCTGAAGCAATATTATCCAGCTTAGTGTTTCTAACATTAGATTTGTCTCTCTGTAGAGGTCCTCTTTTATTTACCCAAGAGCAGCAGCTAAAGACTCGTTTTTATCCTTTTTAGGGAGAATTATAAAAAAAAAAATACAAGTGGAGTAAAAAGTTAGGAAGCTCTGCTGAAGAGAAATGTGCACCCACAGCACAGAGCTGCTTTTAAAATACTTTAGCAGGACCGAGGATGGTCTTTAATTAACTGCAAAACTGCCCGGCTAGCCTGACAACACAAACTACATCCTGGCTTTTTTTTTTTTTCCTTTTTCTGTTTTGGTGTGCATGTGAGTGTTCACAAAGTGCCAGGCCACGCGGGAGTGTCCTAGAGTGAATAAAAAAAACACACACACACACATGTACGGTGTGCTAACACAGGAACCCTGCAGCCGTCAGCATCTCTCCAGCATGAGCACACACACACACATTCACACACACACACACACACACACACACACACACACACACACACACACACACACACACACACACACACACACACACACACACACACACACACACACAATGCTGCAGCAGCGTCCCAAGCACAGCTAATTAAAAAACAACAATTTCACAGGAGGGCACTCCAAACAGTTTCTAAAAAGCAGCTCTCAGCACACCAGGGGATCGTCCAGCAGCGTGCACGGGAGGTGAGACAGGTTTCTGGGAGCTCTGCTTTTTATGGCTTCATCACTGCTGTGTTTTTCTACTACTCATACAACCATGACCTCAATTTCATTCTGCTTACTGCTACGTGAATAAAAAATAAATGTAGGAAAAAAAATCTGCACGCTGATGCTTAGGGAAAAGTTACAAATGAAACACTCGAAAATAAAATTTAGCTGGACGGTAAAACTTTATAGAGCGTGGAAAAGTATCCACAGTGGAATGCATCAGCAGGACCCAAAGCAGGCCGTATGGTATATTTAGTTAATGTTATGTTTCTTATAGAAGGAGTCCGTGGCAGTTCTCTAACAAGGCAGTCCATTACAGGGGTGTCGTCCTGTGATAGGCCTTATTACACTCGCTCCCTTCAAAGCATCTGCTTGGTTAGAGGAGAGCTCTCCCCAGGGAAAAGATCTCCCTCTTTCTAATGATGTATAATTGACCTCCAAACACCAGGGCACAACAAACTCTCTCAGTGTGGTGTAATTCCACTCTACCTTTTACATACCGCCCGTCTCGTTTGAGCTTGTTCCTCCTCTACGGCTATGGCTCCCGTCCAACTGACAGCTCTGCCTTTTTGCCTTCAATTTTTATCAAACCTGCGCTGAAATACCCTCACAAAAAGCTCCTCTGGATCCCAGCATTTCTCCTCTTTTAGCATAAATTTTGTTTTATTGCCCCCTGTGGAAAATAAGCCTGACATCTGCACATTTGATTTATTTCTGGGGCCCTAAATCTTACACACTCCTCATTCACAAAAATACCTACAAAGCGAGGATAAACACAGGTCAGCCGCGTGGCGTAAAACGGAGGCAAACATAAGGGATAAAGGCTAATAAAATCCAATCTTGTTACTATATAATTGCACTATATGGAGCGGGATGTGTTGAACTGTGTTGGTGGGAGGTTTAATAACACAGTACACAATTGTTTTCCCCCGTCTGCACTTAAACCTGTTCCAAAGGTGCCAAAAAAGACTGCTTGCCAATTCCTTGATTTATTATAGGCAGTGAGAGCTGATTACGGGGCATGAATCAGTTGCTGTAGGAATGTAATTAGGCACGAAGACCTCTGCAAGGCTAGGTGCTCTCTTCACAGCCCAGAGCAGTTTGTGGGCTGACAAATGCATCTTAAATGGGTGTCATAAAAGTCAAAAAGGTGCCAATTACATCCTTAAGTATCCCATCAATGCAAACAGAATAAACAACAAAAAAGGAGATACTTGTGTCTGCGTGATGGGAGGGGGCCTGCAGCTAGCATTTAACCTGGGAGGGTTTTAAAAAAAAAAAGTGTGAGAAGGAGGGTGAAGAATTAAAAGATGTGATGGATAACAGAGTGTGAGGGCAGGCTGTCGCCCAGCAGGTTGTTGTGTTTGGATGGGGGTGATCCGGGTTGCCACACAGGCTCACACACAGCATTCAAATTAGCAAATGTAGCAGAGGAGACGGAGTCACACAGCAAATACAGAGCGTCACAAGCATGGGTGTGAGTTTGAAAATTACTCAAAGGCAAAATAAATCTTTCCTTTCCACCTCTGCGTGTTTATTTCTGCCGTGAACTCTTGAAACACGCCCAGGAAATTAAAAAAAAGTGGACAGTGTCGAAACAGGCCGAGGAAAGAGATCCCTCTCCCTCTTTCAGCTTCCAGCCACCTCTGAGCTGTGACGCTGTGACTCCGGTATCCCTGAGTTACCGCTATGAATTTTTCCATTGTTATCAGCCCACTACACTCCTGTCACAGAGCCGGATGAATGGCACGCATGGCAATAGATGTAACCCTTTGTTGCTGGCGAGGTATCTAGCAGAGAGCTATAATGTCCCGGTAATCGAAGTAGAATTGTTGAAAAGGCCGCACACAAAAAGCTGAAAATTCAGTGACAAGCATGAAAAGCGCTCATGTGATGAGAAACACAGGGGCACCCCAGGATCCTCGCAGGGCCAAACAGCCACCCTCAGCATTGTTGTTACCTCTGTTAGAATATTTGGCTCACTTTGACTGCACTCTCTGCTGCTTTTATGTGATAATTATCTAATTAAATCTACTAATTTATCTCACTCCATGGATAATGGCTGACATTTTACCACCTTTAATAAGCCTTAATTAGAGTGTAAAACTTTATCGTATTGCAATATTAAACATTAAGAACATAACTTCTATTATTATGACTATGTATTTATAATTCATAAAATTATTATTTTTAGTAGCTAGAATATTAATAATGCTGTTTTTGTTGAGTGAACATGTTGGTGTAATTTTAGAGAAGTAAATATTTAAATTAATCTATATTCAATCACAATATCCGTCAGAAGCTGTAATCACACTTAATGTAGCAGCTTCTATCAAAGTTATTCCAGATTATGAAACTAAATTATTAATGCCCTCAAAATTATTTATCCACGTTGCGCGTGAGTGCGTGCGTGTAGCGCGAGTGCAAACGTCAAAACTTCGAAATTGTTATTATTGTTACCTTTAAGAATGAGTCAAAGTGAGCGTATTCTGCTGCTGGGCCGACGTATGACTCATATCAGACCAGAGACAGATATTTTCATAACACCGGAAAATTGTGACGGCGCTTCCTGCCGCGTGCTAAAACTGAACTTATTTAGGAAAATAAAATACTCTCAAATATAAAATTACAATATTAAGGGTTTTGATTTTTTTAAAAAAAGAAAAAAGTTTGATGACGTAACATGCGCGAGACAAAAAAGTAAGGTTATTTCAAAAGTCGAATGTTTGAGGCTCAAGGATAAATTAGTTTTTCGTAATAAAAATTATAATTTAAAAAAAAACTATCGCAAAATTAAATCCACCCTGTGCTTCAGATTCACTGTTTTGAAAAAAATATATATCCTATATGTTTTTTTATTTTCCAGTTTGTAAAATATCAACCAGCGGTTTGTGGTGATGGGGAAAGGCCACGCGATGCACCCAGGAAATAGACAGACACACAGATGTGACAGAGCGGAATAAAAAACCGAGACTGCACGCCTGCACACTCTCGGGCCTGAGCGGCAGCACATCCTTTTAGAGCTAAAAACACTCTGGTTCCTTAGAAACAAATGTGGAAAATACCGTGGGCTACCGTGACAATAAAAAAACCCAAACATGATGATAATATATGACCGCTAATGCGAGCGTCGTTCAGCCAATGTGAGCTCTGAGCTGCACATATTCTAAATTTCTTATTTAAAATTTGTGGATGTGCAAAAAGCTCAAATTAAAATCTAAATAGTCTTCCTTATTTTAATTTTGATATTATCAATTTACTATTTAAGGAAGCAAAATGTCAAACATGCATTCATCAGTTACGAGAGGTAAGAACAGGTGAAACTGTGTCACACCTTCATGTTGAAAAAATATTTTTTACACTTCATTAAACCCAGAAAAAAAATCAAACATAATTTCAACTACTTGACAGACTTTCAGACTGTGGACAGCGCACGTAAATACACACCTACATGTGTATATGCACACACACACATACAAGGCCTCGAGGCCAGCCACAGACATCTCAGTGTCTTTTTCTCAAATCACTGCACAGCAACCAGAGCCATCTGAAGACAAGCATGGAGGGAGAGAAAGCAGGGGAGCAGATATTGTGCTTACTGTTGGTAGTCGTGTTTGCAGTAAAGTTTCCTTTCTCTGAAGTAACAGCTGGTGGTGAGAGGCTGTTGACACACGGTGCACTGCAAACACTCCTCGTGCCATGAGGAATCGTTGACCCTCATCAGGAAGCGGTCGGAGATGGGACGCTGGCATCCTTCACACACGGAGGGATGATGACAATCGCTGCCTGGAAGAGCGGCAGAGGAGTTATGGGAGAGAGAAGGCCTGAATTAATGACTTCAACGTGTTTCCAAATACGTGGAGCGTTAAATATTTACACACTGGCTTCTTGAGTAAATAAATGTAGGTTTTATTGTGTTTAATTACATAAAAACCGCAGATTAAAGAGTGAATTTGATATTTTCTCCTAAACAAGGCCTCTAGAGCACATCACTCATCCAGCCTGAAGATTACTCCATCACCAAGGATTTATTTAACTGATAATTCCTTGAAAAAAATAACACAAATAACACACATTTTTCATTTCGATTGTATTCCTTTGGGTGCGTAAAAGTGGATTTATCCGGTTTCCACGTGCGTAAATTTAAAGAAATCCGGAATCACTAAGGATGCATGCACAAAGGTGTTATCCACACACACAAATAACAGACTCCCTCTAACACTCCACAGTGGTTTTATGCAGTTTTGAAAAGAATAAGAGCCTTACCGAGCATGACTCCGAGCGTGGCCTGTCCCGAGCGAAGGGGATGATCTTCAATTTTTATGCCGTCCAGCATGATGCACGTCTCGGACTGTTCTCCCACGGAGAGGCGCTCCAGTGACACCAGACCTGTTGCAATATCCATAAGAAGACGATAAAGTCAGACGTGTGACAAGGGGAGATCCACAAAGCCTGCCTGTCTGCTCGTCTGTCTGTGTGGAGGAAGAGGAGCGTAAAAAAGAAGAGGACGCGGAGGAGACCTGTTGAAACCGTCTGAGCTCCGCGCGATACACTCAGCCTGCAGCTCGGAGGAGGGAAATGGAAAATGAGCTTGAGTGGAAGAAATGCAAAAAATTGTCGACTTAGGCTCAGGGTACTTTTAAGTAACGACAGTTTGAGTCGGCTGCATAAATCCCAGCTGAGTGGGAGCAGAGTGTGGAGACTGAAAGCAAACAATAAAGGTGTAAAAGTCTCTGAACAGTCACCTGTTAGGATTAGACACTGAGGAAGCTCTATCTTCTCGTCCTCAAACCGACCGGAGAAAGCTAGGGGAGACTTCTGCACGGAATTACACCCTTGTCAAGGATGAGGCGAAGAAGAAAAAGTTGTCAACAAATCCCCCCAAAAATATCTAAAAGCAGTGTATGTGTGTGTAGGGATGTCCCAGCCGGCAGTAACTCTTTGGAAGTAACGCGGACGGTTGGTTGGTTTGTGCTCCTGTCGCTGCAAAAGTCTGAGATCGAGATTGAAGCGAGTGGATCCTCCCACTCCTGCATGCATGGCTTCACTTTTTTCATTCCCCCCATTCACCGCCGTTGGGATGCGATTGGAGCAGAGTACAGTGCGCTGCACACAGTCCAATAACAACACACACACATACAGACACAGAGAGGCACAGACAGAGCAACCGACCGTCAACAGACAATAGCAGAAAAAATGAGATTTTACAGACACTGTAAAGGCAGAGACAAAACAATAATAACAACTGTTAGGCTCCTTTCATACTGATTTTAACAACAAACGTGACACAAAAACGTTTATAAATCTCTTTTTATGCGTTATCTTATATGTGATATGATACGCTTTCTCTTTAAAAATAAAGGATAAAAAATAAAATGCGTGGAAATAATTCAGTAAAAATTACAACACAATTACCGTTTAAGAAAAAAAATATCAAGCCTTCAGGTATATGACTGGTCTGTATTCTTATTGTATTTGGCTCAGCAGTGGAGCCCAGATGAGCATCTCATGCTCTCTGTGTATTGTTTTCAGTGGAAGCTGCTGTCTCCTTTCAGCTGATGCACCTGGCGATCAGAGTGATAACAGCGCTGCCCGGCGCTGCCAGGGCCAACACACCACGTGGATATCTATCTCTACGTCGAAAACTAGCAAAAAATATTATAAGAATATAAAAAATAAATGATTAAAAAAAATACAAAGTGTGCTTGATTATTTTGCAGGAACGCATCAGCCAGTGTATGGATCGTTTTGTTAGCTTGTTACGTGGGATGTGTGCGTATTTTTGCTGTAAAATCCTGAAAATCAGCTAATATTAGACTTCTAGGTTTTTCAGTTTACTTAACTCACGCATGGGCACGAACGTTGATCACGGTATGATAAATGATCACCAGATATTCATGTACCGTGGCTTAGATGTTAGCAGAGATACGGGGAGTGCTGCACTGAGGCCTGTCTGAAATATCAGGTCTGCTGATGGAGGTACGCCCTGCGTTTGGACCACACGACAAAAAGGTTATACTTAGCCTATATATTTTCTTTTTTAAATGAGCTAGCATACAGCTACAGGCAGGAGGTGAGAGAGGGAGCTATTGGAGTCATTAAAATGCATCTTCAGAGATGCTACACAGTTAAAGGAGCTAATGCTAATAAGGGTTTTAATCCATTGCAATAAATCGCAGCAGGCCTCATAATGAACTACATTAGCTGCTCAATTTAACACACAAAGACATGATACAGACCAACTCTGACAGGCGAGTGTGACTGACAGCAATGATAACAATATTAACAACAATATGTCAAAATATAATATTTGTATTAATGATATATTAAAAAATGAATTTGAGAAATAAATCAGTCAAATAGCCTATTTAGCATTGCTAACAGCAAAAGAATTGAATAAATATCGTTTGAAAGTTAAAAAAAAAAAAAGTATAGTAAAATCTACATTTTCTTCCTCTACAGGTTACTTTTAAGTCTCAGTCAGTGTTTACCTCAGATAAGGACAGGCTGTTTTGTCTCTGAGTCTTTGTGAAGCCTCCAGACGATGACCTGTAGCCCAGATCCGTGCACACAGTTCTGCTGCTACCCTCGCCCTCTGCTGGTCACACAGGGTACTGCTGCAGGGATGACACAGGAGCTCAACACTTGAATGAAAATCAGTAATTTTTCAGTATTTTCACAAAAGGACACATTTAGGAAGAATTGCACAGAAGCCCTAAGAGGTAATACATTTTATTCACTCAGTTTTTCAGATAAAAGAAATAGATTGGTTTTCTGTGGTTCCTTTTCTTCTCCAAAGGTCTCCGCTGATTCATTTTGTTCATAGGGTTAAAAATACAATTTTTCTCATTGCCGTTTTTCAAGATCATACACTTTTTTAGAATCATCTTAGGGTAGTAATGGATTATTTGATCTCATTTTCTTGATGAAATGCTTTTTTTCTTGATACTTTTTGAGGATACAAAAAAATAATAGACTGGTCCCCCAAGTAACAAGTCACACCAATAACAAGCCATGCTGCAATGGCTCACACTGATGAGGTAAATTAGGATTATTTTGTGTATGATTTATTGTGGATTCCAAACTCTGGAGATACCAGTTATGATCATCTGATAAAGCCAAGACCTCACAACTACCTGAAGTCCCCAATAAAATGTGTGGCTGAATGTCTGCTTTGGGCTACCGTAGAAAGGAGTAGTCACAGAAAAGTAAACAAATATAAAGAAACTACGTTTTCTCTGTATATATTACACAAAAGAACACAGTTGTGTTCTCTCTTTATTTGAATCGCTCCATACCTGCCAGTCATGAAGTCATCCTCCCCCGGCTTAGATTTTGTCTCTCCAGTGTCCAGCTTTTCTGACAGCATGGGGTCAAAGCCCTCCGCCTCAAACTATATTGGATTATCTCAGCAATAAGCAGCATTATGAGCTGAACCAAATCAATATCAAATAATCAATGCATTCTTAAAATATATATTTGTATTAAGCCTGTGTTATCCTGCTTGTAGTCCCCCAGCTCCCGCGTTCATTGAGCAGGTATCGGCCGGGTCACTCGTGTGAATGAGGACATCAAACATTCATTCAATAAATCAATCCGCCAACTTTTAGCTCGCGGGTTTTTTAATGAGCGTTTGCGTGACGTGCCCTCCCTCACGTCTGTGCGGAGGAGGGAAAATAAAATACACACACGCACACATTACAGCAGGTGTGAGCATGGGAAGAAACGCTCCACTAAAAAGTTTAAGAAATTAGCTTAAAGTGAGCAGAACTGTTGCGTCCATCGAAAAGGTAAGAGAGCACGCGCTGCTGCAGCTGCGCACATTCCTAAAGCCTCGCGGACAGCTGCGACTCGGATTAAGAGCCTTCAAAATAAGATTAAAATTTCGGTTTAAGGACGGTGATTATGAAAGGAAGAATGCAGAAGAGATGACTTTAAATAAGTGAAAAATGCGTCTAAATAATTGTGCGGTAGTTAAAACAAAAAAGAATTTTATGAATGTTTTGGAATATTTCGGTTTAAACACTCAGTTAGTATAACATTTCAGAGAGGAAACTTAGAAATATAAAACGTTCATCAACTCAATTAAATTTGACGCCTTTTTAAATTTGTCATTTTGACTTAAAGTTTATTTTAAAAAGATATTTTCGAAAAAAGACTTGAACCAAACTAAGCCTTAATAATTCGACGCAATAAATAAATCAAATTAGCCCTCTCTCAGATGTATGCCTCCTCTGAACAAACGCATCAATCAAATTAGAATATAAACATATAGACAATTTATCTGCTTTAATTACATTAACTTCCCGCTGTTTACAGGCCACGCAGGATCCATTCATTATCAGCTCAGAGAGAAACTCAGGAGTGAGTCAGGCCTCAGAGCCTCAGGCTGATCAATGCACCGAGAAACCACACAGAAATAATCCTCACCTCCAACCCGCCTGTTATTACACTGCATATGTGGACTGACACAACACTGCTTTTAGACGAAGCGTTTAAAGTTTCCTGCACTTTGAAATGTGACTGAACCAAAACGCTTTAATTAGAATTATTGAAAAAAATGTGAAAACAGAAAGAAATCTTCTTGCACTTAAAGGAGAAAGTCAGCAAAGCAAAGACATAATGGCTCCCCAAATTGCAGGGCCACAGGACTTTGATAGTTAACTCACTTTGATCTTTTAATGAGTGTTCCGAAGCTCTCCGTGATGCTTTTTTTAAAAGCTCCTTTAATTGTTTGTTGCAGATCTGCACAGCTTTCAGAAAACTGACAGAGCGTCTGCAGCAGCAGCAGTAGAGTTTCTGATGCTTCAGAAACTTAAACTTCTTCTCTCTTATATAATCTTCTTTATTGCACACTGTTGTTTTTTTTTCTCCCGGACTTTCTGAGAAATCCTGCCTCCTGCTTGAAGGTTTGAGGGCAGATCATTTTCATCGTCCAGTCCGGACTCTCTGACCGCTCCTGGATCAGCTTATTGAAGGTTTGCACATCGGCCACTTCTGTAATTGAATCTGTCTTTGCTGAGTCTTTGTGCTGTCTGCAGTTTTTCAGCAGCTCAGAAAAATGTACATTTTTACATCCATAGACGAAATCAGCTTCTGTGAGCTGTTCTAAAAATATTAATGAGAGGTTAGGAGCAGGGCCCCACAGGCCAGAGGGCCCTGGATATGCTGAATTAACAACTGCTTTGATTTAAACCTAGAAAATAAATAAATTAAATATTGTGTTCTTTTAATTTGAAGGGAATTCATACGCATTATTTCCACGCAATAAATACCTACTATTGAGTTTACAGATGGAGTCAGCATAATGAGCTAACATCCTCCCTCTCCACTCTGTCACATTTCTGTTTTTATCGCCTGAGCAACATGACCCGTCTTCCTCAGACGAAAAAAAAAAAAATGATACTGCAGGATAATCTTAACTCCCACGGGATTAGGCCAAAGTATAATACAGCACTGTCAACCCATGCTGTGATTTGTTTATGTTATGATTTATTGGATTCAGCTTTTTTTTCTTTCTCTCTTTTCACTGACAAATTTATTGAGTTCCTGACAGATGGTGTGACAGAGTCTGTGTGTGACAGAGCTGACACACACGACTGAAAAGTGTTTACCTGCAGCTGTGCACTTTGTTAAAACACTGGCTGAAAGTGAGCCCTGATTAAAGTGAGATTAAAAAATGAAGACCTCAAACACAACAATGAAAGACTTAAAAAATACACGTGAAATGATACCAAAACCTGTACTACAACCAGTGCTTTTATCCCTGCTGACTATTTTTAAACAATGTTTTTAGATTATCATACAGTTATTAAAATAGATCATGATAGTGGGTGGGTGTGGATTTACTGGGAATTTAAAGGATATACTGACTTGTAAGCCAGCCTCCTAAGTAGCCTAAATAAATTGCTTTTATCATGAGTTAAAGTTGGGTTTTACTTTAAGTCTAAATCCAAGAGGTAAAATTGTTCAATGATGCTTGTAAAATTAAAATGATTATAATATGTATAATTATTAAATCACAGTACTTTTTGGCTGCTTCAGTTAAAGGTCTAACAATGTTTTTACTGTCTTTGCCTCAGTCAAAGTTGCAGAGTGGACGTCCTCACAGAAACACAGAGCTGTGTGTAAAGTGAGGGCTCATGTGGTGACAGTGATCCAGGATGCAGTCAGATTTATTCTCCATGTCCCCTGACTCAGTCAGAACACACATTATCTCACTGTGCTGTCCTGATACCATCTATTAGACCGCCGGTGGATTCCACGCGAAAGATTCTGTCTATATGAACAACAACACCACCCCCTGCTGGACAAAACCAGGCAGTACAACTCACGACTCAACTGCAAATCAACGAGAAAAAAAAAGTATCGTCACAGTAAAATACAACAACAAAAAACATTAGAAAATGAACAGAAAAGAAAATTGCTATCTCACCATGATATTTTATTCCAAAAACTCAGAGTTCTTGACTCTGGAGTTTTCTAAAGTTTTCTTTTGTTCAAATCTCTATTTAATTAGTTTGACATAGTTCTCAAGTTTGTTTAAATGACTTTGATTTGGGCAAGTGTAAATTAATTTGTTTTCTAAACTCTTACTACATCTGAATTACTTTCCAAAGCAGGTTTTTAGTTTTCTTAACTCTGCTTGATGAGAATTTAAAAAAACAATTCAAAAGAATCACCTACTTTTATTTACACTAATGACATATACTCTGTGTATACTCATTTAGAGAATCATGGTGTTCTACTAATCTGATGATATTTAATTTATTTACAAAAAAAAGAAAGAAGAAAAAAGGAAATAAATATGACAAAAAAAAAGTATCCTTTATCTTTTGGTTGATATGCAACTGAACAACAGTTTTTCCATCACAGGACTTTACTGTTTCTAAAATACTTTATTTTTAAATTTATTACAAATAACATAATCCAACTGTTATTATCTGACAAAATTAAATGTAGTTTTTTTTTTTTTAAATTAATGTTCCTCATTGCCATATTTGTTTTTACTTGTACATGTTGCGACCAGTCTAACACCTTTAACTGTAAATGTTTAGCTAGCTTGTTCCATCTGTGTCATAAGAAGATCAAGCACAAGTATAAGCACAAACATTTAGTGCAAATGCAGTGTTTGCATTTACAAACCATAGTAACAAAAAAAGTCACGTTTTTGAAATTTTGTAATTAAAAAGATCTGCACTTATTTTGCAGCAAACACTAAAAAGAAATTTCCCTGTTTCATGTTTTACAACTAAAAATGACAAACATCTAAAAGGAAAACAATATGAAGAAACATAACTATTACATAAAAGTATTCTTTCCATTAGTGTTAAACTTTAAGTTATTCTTATTTTGCTTTTAATCCCCCAGAGACATTTGACAAATGACTAAAACAGCATTTTTGTGTCATAATTCATGATCTTCATATGATTATACTTTGTTGTTGTTGTCATAAAAAAATTGAGTTGTCAGTTTAGTGGGGCCTTTTTTATTTTTGGCCCACAGTCAAAATGGTAATTTAAAACAAAAAAGGTTTGCAAATTTTGAAACCAACTTTTCCTCTTCCAGAGGATTATCTTCAAAACATTCAACAAAGTTTTTCAAAGTTGAGTCACAGATGGTAACAGATGAAACATTATGAAACACAGCAATAACTAAAGCTCTTGATCCTGTGATGTGGGGATCTCCCCATCCCTTCTGTTTCACTTCACACACAGGCCACAGCCAAACATCTTCATGTGAGCTTAAGCTGTGCAGACACATGAGGAACAACTTAAACTTTCTCGGTCATTTCAAACTAAATTAAACTTTGGGCTCCAAATGTCCCCGAGAGAAACGCACCCACAAGTATCTGTGACCTTCTCTGACTGCTGATGAGCACCTGAGAAATCTTAAATCTCTCTCCAACCGAGCAACATTTCATCCCCCACCCAGAGGTGCTGAGTGGAGCAGCGACGCAGAAACAAAACAATACTTTGGCCTCAGAGAGCACTTGAAAATCTTTGGCTCGTGTGCATACAAAACTGATGCCGTATAGTCAGCATCGCCTCGGTGGGATACGTGGAATTTGTTGTTACGTGACTGTTTTCATCATTAGCAAAAACCTCGGAGCTCAGGGAAGATTTGCAGGCCTTTCATCAGACGATCATGTTATTCAGTGGATTTGTCTCCGCAGAAATAATGTTTCCTCTGACACAGGAGAGGGGAGGCTGCAGGAGGCCAGGAGCATGATTTTAGGATGTGTGCCATTAACAACAAGCGTACCCGCTCCTCATGTGGAATGCATAAATTCTCTTTCTGCTGAATAAAGTGTGTGTGCTCTCACAGAGTGTGTGGCTCAAGTCGTGAGAGATACTCAAAAGACAACTAGAGAAATAAACAACCAAACGTTACCTTCAAAACCTGCAGGACTTGTTTTTAACTCTTCATTCTGCATGTCCCTTGCTCTGCAGGAATCAAAACAGATGAAACAAAAAAGCACAAATAAGAAAATAATTATTCCAAGGAGCTGAATATGCAAACCTATGTGGCTCTACAGCCCAGCAGGAATAAAAATACTCATACTCAAACATCTGCATACATCAGATTCTTCTCTGTCTCCATAAAATACACCTGAGTGTGTTTTGTGTGTCCTAAAGAAAGTGTGCGTCCACATGTTTGATTGCGGGTGTGTCATTAATAGGCTGCACTTCAGAGAAGAAGGTAGAAATCCTCCAGATGTTTTGCAGCTGGGTGGATCTGGTAGTGAGGATCTAGACAGCATCTGTCACAGGCGAACATTTCTAATCTGTCCTGAACATTAGGCAGAGAGCACTAAAAACCATCACCGGCCGCATGTGCTAACCACAGGGCTCGCCAGACTGAGTTCAAAATGAAAGAAGAACGAGGTCGTTTCTATCAAGCTGAGCTGTGAAAATGAGGATTGTTTCTTTGTCATTTAAATAAAGTTAAAGAGTGAGCGGAGAGTGGCTGCTCAACTTTTGGAAGGCAAAAAAAAAAAAAGTCTAACTGAAGTTATTAGAGCCCAGCGCCTCAGGCTACAGACCAGTGCTTTGAACTCGAGGTCCAGCAGAGCTTAGTGAGGTCAAGATCTGTCAAACAGTGAGCCGAGCCAACATCACAATGATCTGGATGAATATTTTCTGCAAAAAGAGTTCAGCTGTATTTAAAAAAGAAAGAGAATTCAAGCACTGAAGCCTCAGCCTGCACTGCCACGTTTGTTTGAGTCCATTAAAAATCAATTTAAATGAAAGTATGAAGCTCCTGTGAGAGGATATTTTCTGAAGTAAAACAACAAACAAAACCAAAACATTATCATAGTTATTTTCGGGAAACTCTGAAAAAATCATGGCTCAAAAACTGCGATTGGGAGCTAGCAGTATCTATAGCTGACGCTCTAAGTTTGGGAACTGTGGGAATTGCTCAGAGCTGACCTTGATGGTCTCTAGATATTTCCCTTCCTGGGTTCATGTGCCTAGTTACCAGTTGGTCAACCTCGTGCCCTGTGAACTGACCCTGTCCTCCCTCCGAGGTTTGAAAGAAAAAGAAACCCAATCCTCCGGGGAGCGCTCTGACTAACAAGAAAACTGCTGGCCCGAATCTCTCAGAAGTGCTGTGTTTTCCCACTGGACCACTTTCAGCTTAATAAACATCTTAACTAGCCAGAGGTCCCACGGGGGCTGCTGGGAAATCCTCTGGGCAGCCATAGCTCAGGAGCTGGCCCTTTATTGCATCCAGGTGGCTGTTAAAAAATGCTGGCCGGCCCTAAATGTCCAATAAAACGCAAGTGGCACCTTCAGGGGTGGACAGGGTCAGTGCACCTGTCTGTGGACGAAAGCTCCACTTAGTTTAAGTCACACTTCTTAGCTGTGCCACCGCCGTGCCCATCCAGGCATTAGTGGACGCGTGTTCCTGAGGCGGGACCAGACACTCAATGGATCAGGGGCCGAGCCGAGAGAGCTGTAATAAAGTCAGAGACACAAAAAGATAAAAGACAAAAAAGTATAAAGAAAAACAAAACACAAGATACACTCAAAGCGACCACAGTGACAAAAAGAAGCAAAAAGTTTAAAATATATACCACTGAAGGTGCCACGGATTGACTGTAAAAGTCTTTGATGACACAATAAAACTTTGGTGGATCACAAAACTACCATCAAAATATAAAAATGACAACATCAGAACAGGAGAGGACTGCAAACAAATCCAAAAGTCATACACGGACATGCAAATCAACAATAAACAAACACAAAACAACAAAGACACAAAAATTGTGCACTCAAAGCATGAAAACATTAAAAAAATATAAAATTCTTCACAAACACAGAAAAGTACAACAAGCGAAGTACTTGAAGGACTTCAAATCACTTTGACCATGAACTGCAAAGCAACAAAAAGGAGAAACGACTACAAACTGAGCGCAAAACAACTTCTTACACGAAATAAACTTCAAGAGCTTTAAAATGACAACACACAGGATCAAAACACTAAATGCACAGTGGCAGCAGCCTCCCTCCCCTCATCTGTCCGGCATGGTCGCTGTCCACAGGGAGAGCTAATTGTCCCACAGGTTTGTGGACAGACCTGACGGTGTATTGGGCCTTTGATCTGACTTGAAAGGAGTTAATTGATCTGTGTGTTACAGGCAGTGTGAGAGGGAAGAGGAAGAAAAAAAGAGAGGGATGCTTGCTGGTCATTCCACAACATGTGCAGAAATATCTGAGAGAGAAAACGAGAGAGAAGGAGGGAGGGGATGAAGAGAGAGATCACCTCACACCCAGCTCCATCCCTGCTCAATTACAGTAATTTGACTCACATGGGCCGGCCGCCGTGGCAGAGGGAGAGGGAGCAGGAGGAGAGCTGCTGCGTGGGGGAGGAGAGGGGATCCCTGCTCTGGGAGATCACTCATCCTACCTCAGGCTGAGGGACCCCGAGACAGATTTGATGTGCAGCTCCCCTCGGAGGGCAGCCCGGGGGCTTGTTAAGGCGGCTGTAAGGAGAAGACCACACGTCCGACCTCAGACTTTATATCTCAGCGGGCTCTTCAACGTCTCATGACGTCAGTGTGGGAGGAAGAGACACGGGGCTGCTGGAGGTAACAGGTAAAACGTTGAACAAGACTCGTACTGCTCAGATTTTTTGATCAATACGGTGTTTAAACTTCTGTGTACATCATTTAGCTACAAATACAAATACAAATCTTTTCCTGGGTCATGAAAAGTTTAGCCTGTCCCAGCATGCACCGAGTGAAGCAGTCACATGAGGAAACACAGTTTCTGTTTCCTGTTTGTGCTTCAGGAAAAAATAAATCCAGCACGCATTAGATGCTGCTTTACATCTTCTGTCAGTGTGATTTGCTGCATCACCTGCCTGCAAGTCTGCTGAGGTCCAGGTCTGGTCTGGACCTGCTTTGACAGGCTTCCTGCCTTCACTCCCTCACCTCTCTGGGTCTCTGGTCACCCCAGCTCAGGGGGAAACAGGGCTGTCAGGGGGAGAGTGGCAGGCTAAGCCTGTCTTAACACAGCACCTCAAACCACCTCATAAATACAGGCTTCCTTTTCCAATTTCCAAGCAGCCCATCCACCTCTGTCTACATGCTTACACACTGCTCCATGTCATGTGCTGGGGTGTGAGTTTAAAAATGACCACGGGACATCTGGCGGGCTCACAGAGGGTGGGGCTTTGATGTGCTGCTCTGCAGTTTAGCTCAACATAGATGGACAAGAAACAAAAAACCTCTTCCTAGCAACACAGAGGAGACTGAGGAGTCAAACATGGGTCTGATGGGTCAAAGATAACAGAGAAGTCAAGTGTAACATACAGTACGGAAAGCTTTGAGAAACAAAGCAGCCATGAAGAAATAAAGAGGTCATTTCAGTTTTAACTGTAAAACGCAGTTTCTGAAAGCCATAATTATTTTCCATAACATGACACAGACAGAGAGGAAAAGTGAAACTATGTGACACAGCGTTTGGGTTGTTATGGGTAGGCTGATTGTTACCCATCAGAAGTCGTGTAACATTACTTCTCTTCCAATAAACCTAAAACACAACTGATAAACTTATTCAAACTCTCTAATTTGATCTGCAGAGACCATCTGTGACCACAGAGAGCCTGAATGCTGCTCACACTAAAAGTACTTCAGCATCAGTTTGATCAGACAGTGAAGTCTTATTGTGTAACTTCACAAGGCAGATATTTTAAATGAGTAATTCTTGAAGTATTCAATGTTTTTAAAATATAATACTTCACACGAAGACCAAACCCACCCACGAGTAATGTTGTGCTGTTTTGATATTCCTCAACCCTATCTGTGGTATATCACTTAGTCCAAACCCTATTTGTTACTTCTTACTATGTCAGTACTGTAACACAGATTAAGAATGCACAATTTAAATAATTCACTTAGACTGCTGGGAAATGTAGTTTCCCAGACCCAAACATATCACAGGTTAAAATGTGTACATTGAATCAAAACAGACTACAGTTTCTCTGTTTGATGGTAATAAACTAGTCACACAGTAAGGAGCTGTGACTTGTAACAGTAAATAATAAATGTGTTTGGACTATAAAGCAGTCCGTAGCACTGAGGAAGAATCTAGACTGCAAGATACTACAAATAAAATAATAAAAAAAACTTGTGGAAAAGATTCTTACATTAATGGTTTTGGTCTTTTTATGGTCTCGTGCATCTCTACTTAATATTGTTTCATTTTACACAACACATTTTACCAATACTAATGCTGTCTGTAGATAAAAATTCACCCAAACTAACAATAAGCCCTTATGTTTTTGGATATAACAATTTTAAGTCTTTACAACTAAACAATGAAATATATGTTAAACTGAATTAAAACTGATTGGATTGTCTTCACAGCATGGAAGTTGTATTAATATTTTGTTGTTTTGTTGTTGTTTTATTTATAGATTTAGTGCTTTCTGGTGTTAATTTATAATAATAATAATAATAATAATAATAATAATAATAATAATAATAATAATAATAATTATTATTATTATTATTATTATTATTATTATTATTATTATTATTATTATTATTATTATTAATAATAATAATAATAATAATAATACAGTTTTTTTTCAATTTAAATCTTGAAATGAACATTAGAGGGTCGAAGGGTCAAAGGAATGAAAATGTTCCTGAAATTCCCTCTGCAGATTTTCTGCAGCTGTTCTTACACAAGAATCAAAAGTTGATACATCTCCTCCTTTTACTTGTGCATTGACTGTGTGTAAATCTACTGTTTTTATGTCACACCGTACTGTACATGCACACTCTCTGCACAGTGGGGAGGAGGGCTGTGGAGGCCTGTCACTGTGCTCCAGGGCAGCACTGACATGAGTGTCACCTTCATGAAGGAGTGTGAAAGCTGCTCCCTCTGCACACCGCGATCCAGGCCGTCGCTCCGACTCCAGCGGCATAACGAGAGGAGTTAGCGCAAACGCTCACAGAAGGTTGTCATCTTTCTGTTCGCTTCATTAAACACCTGTGAACACCAGGAGCCACTCTGATGAGAACTTTGGTTAGGAGGATAAATAAATACCTGCACTGTTAGCACAATCCACAAGTTCACAAACTTAGCAGGAGGAAAGTCTAATTACCAACAAGTGCATTAATCCATTAATGAGATTCTAATACTAATTACACACAAAAAAAATGTGCAAATGGATTCTGACAATTTAATTAGTAGAAAATGACACGTGTGAGCAGCAGCAGTGAGGAAACAGTTGGTATCAAAGTGTAAATTCTGCCTCTGGATCTGACAGCAGAGTGTTGTGTGGTCTGCCAGAGAGAAAATCAACACTGTACAACTGTATATGGGAGTAATGTGTATTTAAAAAGATCAGACATGGTGTTGTGTTCTGTTTCTGTGGACCTGACGTGGGTGGGCGTCTGGGGTAAGAGCCTCCTGAGTCTCTGCCTGCTCTTGCTGCTCGCTGCTCATGATAACCTCTGTGATAGAAAGATGCTTCTGGAAGAAAACAAACGTCAGAGAAGCTTGTTTGTCCTCCCTGAGTGCCCCTCGCTGTCAGCATGGACATGTTACTCTGATGGGCTCACTTAGTGAAACTTGCTGTGAGCATCTTTCAACACTCTGAGTAAAATGACACAAAAAAAGTTACTTTTATAGTGTGTTTTTAAATGGAATGTGCAAAGTTGTACATTATTAAAATAATTCAAGAATCAATTATATTAATTAAAAATAACATTTTTGACTAAAATGACATAGTTTACACTTTTCACAATCCATCAGTTAATTATTTTACAGACAATTCACTCTGCAGAGCTTCAGTCCTGGTGCTTCTGTGTTTCTGGTCTTGTGTACAAAGTTAATCAGCAATGCTCCGCTCTGTAGTGAAGTTGTAGTGAAACTGTAAGAGGGGGGTAAAAAAAAAGAGAACACTGATTAAAATACAGATTTTTAAGGACAAATACCAAGACTCTTCACAAACCTTATTTAAAAAAATATAAAGGGATACAATATGGACATTTTAAAATACTACAGAGGCATAAAAACATCCCCACCCTGAGCACTATCACCATTTTTAAAAGAACTTTCTGACTGTTTTAAGAGACATCACTTTTCATTAAATATCAATGTTTTGTAAACATATCTTGTGTCAAAACTACATGCCCTCAGTGTCCTTCAGTGTCCCTCAGCAGAGTGACTAAAAGGTGGACCAGAGTGGAGATAAAGAAATTCAAACAAACACCTCCCCCTTGTGGCTAGACACCTGACATGACACCTTGGAAAACAGAAAAGCTTTAACAGTTCACGTCTTATGTAACATTAACTTTCAAGAAAATCTCATTTTTCATTTCGTGTATTGGTTTTTAGACAGATTATTCATTACTGAGGGTTGAATGAACAAATACTGATGCAAGAGGCCAATTCAGTCTTTTTGGAAATACTCAAAAACTGAACATTAGCACAGCAGAAAGTCAAAAGTACTCCTAGAATTCTTTGGCCCTCAGACAGACTGAGAGGCCATGATGTAACAGATACACATCAATAGAGTTTATTTTTTTAAATAAAAAAAAAAAAACAGTGATTCAACCCTCAGCTACACTGTAAGCAAGATTATCGACCCACAGCAGTTTCAGGCCGAAAGTTTCTTTGCACTAAAGTGTTACTTACATTCCATGTAGGGAAGTTTCAGAAGTTTTATTTCGGATAATTCCTCCCTGTTGTCACTCGAATTTTTACAAGAGGGAGAAAAGTTGGGTTTATAATCCCTCTAAACTCTGCAGCTCTATGAATTACCAAGGACTACAGGAGCCCCAAGTGGAGTTACAAAAATCATAGCATTTTTTTTCCCCCAAATGGGTTATTTTTGGTCATTTTTATATACTTAAAAAAATACTATATATATATATATATATATATATATATATATATATATATATATATATATATATATATATATATAGTATATATAGTATTTTTTTAAGTATATAAAAATATATATATTTGTGTGTGTGTGTGTGTGTGTGTGTGTGTGTATATAAATAAATAAATAAATAAATAAATATATATATATATATATATATATATATATATATATATATATATATATATATATATATATATATATATATATATATATATATATATATATATTTAAATACATGTAATTCTTACTTCCCTTTTTATCTGTTAGTAACCATGCTGATTTTACCACTAGAACAGATTTACAAAAACCTTGACTATCAGTGGCAGGGTGGTTTAAAAAGGTTTCTGCTTTTGACGGCCTATGTTATGGTCCCAGTCTCTGGTGTGGGCTGCTGAGTGTGCGTCTCTGAGTGACGCGGGAGCGGCTGACCTGCTGTGGTCTGTCGCCCGAAAGGCCCGTCTGAGCTCGGCTCTTTAGTAGAGACTTTTCTCAGAGTTGTTATCCCCTCCAAGTTCGGTTGTAAAGTTGTTTGTTAACCAGATTTAATTTGATAAATAAACCCCAGTTCAGTTTTCCCTTCTGCCATTCTTTTCATTTAACATTCCTAATTTGCATTAACACCTGGCTTATGTTACTTCTTTTACCCTATTAAGAGCTCTTTGGGTAACAGCCTAACAGAGACAGAATAACTCTTTAGTGTTCAGAAATGCACTGTTTCTATGCAGATGTGTAGCTCTTTCTAGTGACGGGTGTTTTCCATTTTGCCATCTTCATATATGGTTGTCGAGCTTAACTGATGGTCACATAGTCAGCTGTGAGGTAAAAACTGATCTACTGCTCACCACCAATTGGCAAAGACTCACTGACCCCTCTAATGATCGTTTAAAGGAGTCTTTGGAGTTCAACACACTAATTTAAACAGTGTTCAGTAAACAGTGAACCACTATTTCCCTCCAAATGTATGATTATCTCAAAGATTATATCCTTTGAGTGTATGATTATTGTACCCAGCAGGCTTTGTGCACTAAAGTTACCAAAAGTGAGTTGCATCCACTGAATTTTACAGTATGATCCAACAATGATCTTTCAAAAGTAAGCCTGATGCCCCCGAGAAAATAAACTGCATTCACTCAATACCAGGGTAAAATGAGAATACATTAGCTAAATGGATGTATGTGAACTTCAGGTTTCTGTATCTGAAGCTCTGATTTATTTCAGTAAATTCCCAAATTTCATTCAATGAACCCAAATTATCATGAAAGAAATCAAAAATGAAACAAAAACGTCATTAAGAGAATCTACAATAATCGTCTGAAACGTCTGTTAATACTGCGTCATGTGACTGGTTCCACTGAATGAAAGAGTGAACTCCCGTTATTCAGTGAGGCTCATATCACTTCAGGACACAGTTGTATTTCTTCATCAGGGCACTAGGTGATGCTGTATGATCACTGAAACAAGTTTCCAGATCTCCACCAGAAGCCACAATGGCTCCAACCAGCTTCCCTCGATCAAAACACCTCCATCCTGATTCTCATCTGCTGCTGGGGAAGCTGCAAGTTACCCAAAAACCTGTCACATATCACAAGCCTGTTAGTTGTGAAGAAATCCAGCCCCCCAACACACAAAAATTCACTCTCAACATCTGGCACAGTAAATAAATAATCCTGTGTGTATGTGTGTGTGTGTAAATGTGTGTGTGTGTGTGTGTGTGTGGATGATGGATGGGGGAATGGGGTGTTATCAGGGAGAGCATGTATCAATGTCTGCCAGTTTTACACACAGGCTGACAGGACAGTGACACACTGGAACATGGGCGGCAGTCACCTAGACGAGCCCGGCTTCATTTCCTGTCCCTGCTGCACTGCCAAAAATATGTGACATGTTGTCTTCATTAATTCCACCTCTATTTGGAGCTCTCCCTCTCACACCTCGCACATACGCTACTGTCCCTCCATACATTCACATAAGCAGGCGCAGAAACAGACACACGCTCAGATAACTTCCTGCAAACACTGAAAGCCCATCATACATAGGTGCTAATGAAAATCTTGTCATGTGTGCGTACACACCCTAACACACTCCCTCTGAAAATCATTAGCCAGCCGCCAACAACATTTCTCAGCAGAGCAAACTACATAAAGACGTCACTTTAAATCGCTTACTAATTAACACTTAAAAAGACACAAATTAGATATGCGTGGCTAAAAGCAATTATAATATCCGCAAGTTTTGTGAGTCATTTGGGAAATGAAAAGAATGCCTAATTGCTGGAACCAACATCATCCCAGACACGGCTTAAGTGATGCCTGTTAGGAAATGGTCTTATCTACAACTGTGGCTGTGATTACAACAGTTTTCCTCAATTACATGTGCATATGTATAATACTGCAAAGTACATCTCTTTCATGAATCTATATTTTTAATGGGTTTAGAAAGGAGGCAATTAAGACAGTGAGCAGAAAAGCCTCCAGTTTTTGAGGAGGAGAAGGAGGAGGAGGAGAGAGAAAAGAGCACAGACAGTGACCTCTTCTGGACAAAGGAGGAGGAAGCTTAAGAAAAGCAGTGTTAACAAAAACTGGAGCTCATTTTGAAATTCAAATTTGGAGACTCTTTGTCTCAAATCACCAAACTTGAGCAGCAGCTTTTTTAAGAATCCTCAACCACAGATAACGAAGTCGACTCCCATTTATATAAAAAGGCTTCCTCTGGATTCAAACTTTTGATTTTTTTTTTTAACAACCAAGAATGAGCTGCTTCTACTGCTGGAGAAACTTACTATAAAAAAAAGAGTCAACACTTCATTTACAGTGTTCAAATCCTGGCTTAAAAATGTGCAGAAGTAGACAAAAGAAAGAGAAACAACACTCAGACATCCTCACTTCCTGAAAGAAACACCTTTGCTGTCCAATATGTTTGGAAGAACATCTCTAACAATATTTCCCCCTCTTGTTCTGCAGATATCATTGTGCTGTAATAATAAGAAGAGAGAAGTAAAAATAACACAATGGTGAGGGATGTTTCCACTTGGAAACTAATTATCAAGCTAAGCTGTGACTTCATCCTCATCAGCCTGGCCCCACCATTAATCTTGTGCTGTCGTCCACTTCACTAAATCCTGTGTGTTACACTATCTCACATTTACTTCATCAGCTCCAGCGCGGCTGTAATTAATGATTTCTCATGCCCCCTCTCCTTCCCTTCCCTTCCCCAGCTCAGCTCACCATGTGTCCTGCTGCTAATCACACTCTCAGAGAAGAAAGGAAGGAGGAGAGCAGAAAGGAGGAGGAGGAGGAGGAGAGAAAAAAAAAGACAGGAGCATATAGGATGAGGAGCCAGCCTGTCTCCCACCCTGGAAGAAGCACACACACACATACACGTACACGCCATTAATACCTGTGCTTGACAATGAGCTTCATTCAGATGACCATATGACAAGATGGCGACTGGGTGTGATTTGGATAGTATGTGACAGAAGACAGAGGCAGAGTGCAGAACAGACACCAGGTTTGATGAGGGAGTGTTTGCTCTGTAACACATCTCAAACCCAACAGCACCTGTTCTTTTACAGTGGTCTGTCACTTCCTGGCAGTTCTGATACCGAGATACCGTGCTAATGAGAGAGAAGGGGGGTTGTCACTCTCTTTAAAGCACACACACACACACATGCACGGACGCAGAAACACACTGACTTTTCCTCTCCCTCACAAACACATGGGCTCTAAAGACGGGGCTGCACACATGATTTTCTTCCCGCACATGCCTGCAGGCTACAGTGTTTCATCAGGAATGAGGAGGACTTTGTAGTGCTTTTATTTGCTCTTATGATCTCTTAACTTTTTTTTTCCTCTACTGAAGATGAAGCTGTTTGAAAAAGTTAAATATGCAGAATGTGACCAGGGGAAGCTCTGCAGCGCGGCCTTGTACATGCTAGATTGAGCTGTTTGAGAGAAGTATTGGGGAATAAAAGTCAAGTGTTTTGGAACCGGAGACGAAGCTTTTAAGAGAGAATGGCTGCCTCGCCTGGCCATGCTTTTATTCAATTGGGGCTTAGTGGAGCCAACAGGGCCTCGCTGTCTCAGACACTTAATTACAACCCCAAGACCGTTTGCTTTGCATTCTGGGCCAGCGGCGTCAGCGGCAGCCGAGCGTTGCAGCCTCTACTCACTTCCTCCTCGATCTCTGCCAGGGATTTGATCGTAATGCCCATTAAATTGACTTGCTGCATCTGAAATCAAAAGCACAGAGAGGAGGTGGGGGGTGAGGAGGAGGGGAAGGAGGAAGGAAGAAAAAACACACACAAGAAACATGGCGGTTAGGCTCATGGCTAAGTAAGCATGCTTAAAATCTTTAATCCTCTCCCTCTTGGTGTCAATACAAACGGGGCTATAGTGACAACCGCCGCCAGCCAGCCAAATGGACTGCATTGAGCCAGCTCTGCCTGGCTGCACGCATTCATCACTCAGTCTGGAGGAAAGAAGAGAAAGGAAAGGAGAGAAAGGAAAGGACAGGAGGAGACAAGAGGAGATGGAAGAAGAAACTAAAGACGGTACAGCTTGAAAAGGAAACAGACTTGATGGTGATGATAATGTGGCTGAAGTTGCACCACAGGTTGTAGAGCAGGCTGCGCTAAAGCTGCCATCAGGACCTCTCTTATATTATTTCTAATACAGCAAATATATGGCATTTTGCTGCAAGTCCCTCTAAGACATTTACCTCTTGACTTGTTTTTTCACAAAACTTCTCAGAGATCACAAAGGGCACGTCGTCCAGAGCTGAAAGAGTGAGGAAAAAAAACAAAGTTTAAGAGTCACTTTCACACAACAACAAAGACAAATAAAAGAAATATGACTCCCTATTCTTGATCCTGGGTATATCCACAAGAATAAACGTGGGTTTATAATACAGCAGAGCTATCAACATCCCCAGCCTCCCTGACACCTCCCCTCCCTCCGTCTACGGAGGGGAAGATGAAAGGCTTTTTTATTCTCCGCTGTATTTGAGCACCTCCACTCTCTCCTCCAGCCCAGCCCTTTCCCAACCCTCCCTCCAGTTTAATTACTCTTGATTATTCCCGATTCCGTCTTGTCTGAGAGATGTTCACCTCTGAAACAAAGACACACTCACACTAGGCACAGAAAAGCGGAAAGAAGAGAGACAAAACATTCACCAGATATCAAATTTGCATGAAAATAAGCCACACTGTTCAGCGGGCAAAAAGTGGATTGAAATGAGGACTTGCCAAGAGCGTGGTGGTATAATTAGCATTTGACCAAACAAACGAGCTTCAACAGAGCTATAATTAAGCAGGCCTGTAATTAAGTGTATGCCCTTTATCATAATGATCGTGGTTAAAATGGTGTGATGGCTGCCAGTTGATTATTAATGGTGTAACCCCGTACTGCATGCATCCTGCACTGGAATCAAGGTGTCACGACTGTCAGGCTAGAGAGCAGCCCTTTGTTTATAAAATACATTAGGGCCCAAATTAACACAGGGTGACAAGGGACACAAAGCCTCTCGTTTCCTGACTGAAGGGAAAACTGCAGCTGCTCGGCTTCATTATAAAACTCCCAAATCTGGAGGCACAAAACTTGCCGCCGCTAGCTTCGACAGGAGCACCAAATATCAAGAGGCCAAGCTTCCAACTGGTGTTTTTTACCCACAGTCCATCAGGCCGCTGGCACAGGAAAAGGAACTCATAAAGCTGAGCCCAAACTGTTCATGAGTCATCATTTTGGAGCTGACACCCCTTTTGGTCTTTCCTGTTCACAGCAATATTTAAAAGTATGAAATTCTAAAACATCCTACACTTTGACACTTCTGTGACTCGCTTCGCTCCCTCGGTTATTACACAGATCCACGGTTTGGCTCTTTTCACCCCTCCGTAGAACAATGTGATCTCTGTAACCAAAGCATGACCCTCACCCTCATGGCCACAGGAGAGCAAAGTCAGAGTCTTGGCTTTAATTCATCTCCCACAGTGGAAGTGTTGACATTACAAGAGTCTTACAGCATGCTAACAGCTCTGTGAGGTTTGCTGAAAATGAAATGCTAGGTTAGCATGCTGACATGCTCCCAACAGGAGGCTCATGTGGCATAAAATATTAACCATGCTACCCACATCAGTATATTATGTTAGTTGGCCTTTTTGCAAAGTAAAACTATAATATTAGCTAGAGCTAAGGCATTGAAGATGATGAAAAAGTTGAGCTGCTGATAGCACTAGCAACAAAAAACTAGGAGCGCAATGAAGTAATTACAACATGACTATTGGAAGGCTCGCTGAATTATGTGCCTCAATGCGTGCTTGCTAACATGCTAATTATGCCTATTCAATCAGATGTGTGCCAAGCAGATGAAATGCTTACCATATCCCACATTAGCAAATATGTTAGCATATGCTATATAGCAATTAAATTTCAGCTAAGCCTTATTGTAATGGTTTTCTTTTGTATTAACTGGTGAAAAATCAATCAGGGAAACTGAAATTTGTAATGTTTGCTAAAAAATATATAAAATTAATTTAAAAAACAAAACAAAACAAAACAAAAAATTACAAAAGCAAATTACCGCTCACATTTTCCCTCCTAATTTGGTTTCAAATCATCTCTCACAGTAAAAGTAAAGCTGTTCAGAGTACATAACGACACTATCAGCTTCATGAGCTTGTACTTTTAACTCAATGCAAAAGCAGCATATATGTTTAAATAAAAAAAGGCTAGCAGGCTAATGCTACACAGGGAGCATTCATGCAACGCCGATATGAATATTTTTCCCTTTGACACATATCCAACTGTGAAGCAAAGTATTAAGGCTAATAAATATTGAATAGATTATGATGAAAAAAAGTGCAATTTTTTGAGTGTCCACTTGAAGCAGCTGCAAAAACCAAACAGATCTAATTAATGTCCATATTACAATGTCTGTTCCTAGAGCAGAAATAAACATGCTTACTTCCTGGTATAAATATTTTAGTATGAACAGATTTCATCTAGTCACACTCTACTGAATTTTGGGAAAAAAAAATTGTGATTCTCTCTTAAGAGGGTTACAAGTTATGCTTGATTGGTTGTAATTAAGGATGTGGATGACCTAAGGTAAGAATAAGTCATCAAGATCAAAACACCTTGTCTGACACCGCTGGTTGACTTGACTGAGACTACGTTCATGATTAATTTAGTCTATGACTACAGTTAATATTAAGTCATCTTCCAAGTGACTTGAATGATTTTGATGGCAACTTTGAAATCTCTCAAATTAAGCCCATGGAAGAGACCGCCAACAATTGAAACTCTGGATTAAAGAAAAGTGGAACTAAGAGACTTTTAAATCAATAGCTTAAACCTTGCAATCGTTTGAAGATGTCTGATTTAAGAGTCAAATAAGAAGCACCATTGTTTTCTGATGAAAGCCGATTACATCATGGCGAACATGTTCTAACACTTGCACTCTCCAAACAAAGTGTTTCCCTGTGTCAAACAAATTTCAAAACAAATGTCACGACAGGATGGCACTAATGGGACTAAAAATAACATAAAAAAAGAACACTTTCACCGTCAAAAATCTGGTCCTCCAACCTGACTTTTATTTGCAGATATCTGTTTACACAGATGATCTCAAAGGTAAGTCAAGTGTGTGTAACCAAATTCAGGCATCCATCAAACGGTTGTTGAAAAATGTTAATCTAAACCACTACCTCATTGTAGGGCTGGATTATCCCCTGGGAACCATGCATGTGTTTCATTAGAATAAATCCAAAGCTATTGCCATAAAGCAATTTGTGACAGTGTTGGATTCCTCAACCAAAAGATAAACTGATCCAAAGACAGCAGTATTAATCTCTGGAGCAGTGCTGCTAGCATGGCAAAAAGCGTTTGAGATGCTAAACCCTGGCTCTTTTTGCAATCATCTTGGAGATGAGTTGCTATCCGGAGCAGCAGGCAAACCCGAGTCTATTGGGTGGTAACACTGACTTGTTAAAGCTCCTAAAAACAGCGCATAAACATGCAGTCCTGTGTCGCTGCGAGCACCAACACCAGGCGGAGATAGGCAGAGAGAATACATTAGAACCAGGAGCTGGCTACTGGATGCTGAGATTGTAGCTGCTGATGGATCTGCGTGGCACGGACAGATGAATGCACGGCGCTGAAGGCCAGAGAGCTTCTTTATTGCTCAAGGATTACATTTAAAACCAGATCTTACTTTGTATTCCTCCACCATCTATACTGGAGCAGCTATCTCACATCCAGACAAATGGAGAGGCACCGGAGATGACTTGGTGGTAAGAAATGGATACCATGGAGAAATCTAAAAGGTGCAAAGGGCAGAAATAATGTAAATCCAATCTTCTGACCAGGAATCTCGCTATGAAGCATGTTCTGGCCGCTCAAATGGCCCGGCTTCAGTCCATTAACTCACGGCTGTATTGCAGCTCAGGGAATTGGGCTCTGATTTGGCTTTGGAGTCTGTGAGTGCAGTCAATATGAAAACATCTGGCAGGAATTTTGGTACAGCGGCTATGATGCTTATGATGATGATGATGGCGGTGAACGCAGAGGTGGCGTTAAGTAAGGAGGACCCTGTGGCTTGAGTGATTGTAGTGTAAAGAACGGAGTCAGCACAGGGCCCGTGTGGATCATTGCCTTATTAATGGCTCCGTCAGGTGCGATGAGCAATGGCTGCATTGTCATCTGCAGCCCCTGGGCACAGATGAATGGCTGTTTCAGGGCGGGAAGGGCTCCCTCGTACGCTGGGCTGAGCACTAATCCCTCACTCTTCCATTGTTGGATGCACTGTCACCCAGGACTTCGGCGGCGCCATACATTGCATTTTCCAGGGTGCTAACAGACGTGGCCATGCACACAGGCGTACAAACACACACACATAAACCACACCGAGTTGTGCTCCGACACTGACTGATGGAAAAATATGCGTGGGTGATCGAGCATACCACGTATTACCTGAACCACAACTCAAGAGTAACACTTTAGGAATGTTGATGAACTTTTATTTTACACTTCACTAATTCAGCAGAATTGCATTGATCTCTGTCTGGCACGATTACTCGGGTGAATCTGTCTCGCACCTGAATTAAGTGAGAAAGTCACAGCCGGGCAATAATCGGTAAGTGTAAACCAGAATCTATTACAACTTTTTACTCATGATTGAGCTGATTTCTTTTGTTATGTACCATGAAATAATAAAAAATAATGAGCAAAGCAACAAAAAAAGAAAAAACAGGTTAGCGCTCCATCTGAATCCTGCTGTATCTCATATTCCAAACAATTGGATGTTGCCTTTTCCTCTTTGTGTAGCCAGGCTAGACAGTGCAATACCTTTTCTGTCGGAGTGACTCTCAATTTGAGGCGGATTCTTTATGCAGACCATGGAGATGCTATTCTAGTTGCAGACCCCGCTCTCTGTCACCTCTGCAGATAATGGTGAGTAGATGAACAGAGAGCTGGAGGAGGACCCCCTATGCCCACTCAGCCCTTAGCCCCACTCTGACATGAGGAATAGTGCCCAGCCCTGACAGCATCTCGGAGACATATTGTAGTTTATTTTGTCGCCCGGGCATGCCATCTGTGCCATTCCAATAGAGGGTGTGTGTGTTCAGGCGGCTGCAAGGGAGAGGGCGCGAGGCTCTGGGTCCCTCAGTAGCTCTGCAGCCGCGGCAGGTCATTAGTCAAATTGCCTAATGAGAGAGAATACAAATGGCCCCCTACCCTGACAGGAGGAATTTTGGAGGTGTCAGAGCTCCTGACCCGTGCTATGAGAACAGATGATAGCGAGTTGCTATTTTCAGATTCTTTTAATGACTATGGCTCTATGAAACCCATTCTTTTTCTTTTATCTTTTCCCACTTTTTCAAGCCCTCTCGACACATGAGCGAGGAAAAAAAAAAGGAAAAAACTTTTCAGTGTATTAAAAATCTCTCTTCCAAAAGTGGAAGTGTAACTTTTGAATTATTTAAATGTTTACTGGGGAGTTAATTAAGATTCTGAAAAAGCACATAACACTGATACCAAAATATGACTCGCTGAAATGATGCTGAGTATTTCTGATTATCTATTGCTCATTTCCACAGCCTCAGTGTGGTGTGTTCAACTCTCTGCTGCAATCCTCTCGACAGAGAGCCAGCTAGTTTACGCTTAAATATTCATCATATCCCATCCAAATGTTCAAAAAGTAAACAAATTTAAATGTTTCTTGATGCTTAGAGAAGTATGCAAGACATCCAGTGAATTAATGTGCTTATAGATACATACTGGAGTCTGGGGCTGCTAAACACTCACGCTGGTGGAGATGGTTTATGAAAAGAGGCTGTGGAGGGAAAACAGAAGAGAAGCACCAGGGGAGTGGAAGAGAAGCTGAATTATTTTACATAAGCTTGCCGCTTGTCCACTTCGATGAATATTTTCAAAAAGAAATTTCACAATTTTTGGTAAAAAGGTTGTTTCGAAATAATTTTAGTCTAGGAAATGTAGTTTTTTGACAAACAAACCCTGCTTACAGGTAGAAAATGTTCTTTAAAGTCACAGGTTGAACAGTTAAAAAAGCACAGATTGAGGAAACCTAAAAAACTTCAAACATAGATTAATGTGTGTAAAAAGATGATAAAATTTACCTGCTTTTGGACGTGAAACAGCAAGCTTATGCAGAATGACCCACTTACTTTTCCATCTGTGACAAGCACTCCTCGAAATCTGGTAGTGGGTCGGGAGCCAGGAGGCAGTCCCAGTCGGGAGCTGGTCCATCAGTCTTCCAGAAAGTGGGCAGAGCCAGAAACACCAACGGTGAGTTGGCCACAAACACTTCTGCATAAAACGGACTCCTCTGAGGAGGTGCGTACATGTGCGGTTACGTCTTATCCACATTAGCCACACTGGGTATATCACCCATTTACAGTATGGATGTAAAAGCTTGTTAATAACAGTTCCACATTTATGATTTGTCATTACAAAAACCCCTTAGCCGTTTTTAAAAGCAGTGCTGGAGAATTACTGGGAAAGCCCCAATTTCTGGCTCGCTATTGAGAGCTCTCATGAAATTAAATGGACAATCAGACTTTAATCAGCAGCACAGAGTCTTTTAAGACATTGCCATGGCACTGGCATCGATCCCCAGCTGTGGCTGCTGGTAAATGTGCAGCAGAATGTGTGTATAAATGGGGTACGCCTCTCTGGACAAGTGTAAGAGCTGGCAGAGGGCTGACAGTAAATTGCATGTGCCGGATGGGACACAGCAGAAGGCACAATTACACAAATCCCCTCTTAATTAGCGGTTCTGTGGGCAAACTAACCCGTAATGATGCGAGGGATGTGGCGAGCCCCAGAAATCCTAACAAGAAACACTCACCAGCACTGGAGACCGAGTCGTATGGCCCCGGCTCCCCTAAAGTAGAGACTGATACACGATCTGTTGTGATCGGAGCTACTGCTGCAGGAGATGATTCCCGGGTCGCCCTGCTCCCCACAAGCCCCTCACCCTGGCTGAGCTGCTTGGCCTTTGGACTTGGGGTAAAGCAGCAGGCCCTGTGTGGTTTTGGGTGGCGTTATTAAGTTCTCCATGCTCACAGTACCAGGCAATGTAAAGTGGCATCTCACACGGTGAGTAATGAACTGTGCCAGAGTGGAAGCAGGAGGGATGACAGCCAAAGAGGCCTCCTTGGCAGCCACTAACCTGGGCATCCACCGATTTATCATCCCCTAGAACCAATCCACCAATGCTGCGCTGCCATTCGTCATTAATTATGCTAATAAGGACGCCATTACTCTCCTGATGAAACCACTGTTACTGGTGTAATGCATTTACAGTTTGGTACATATGCATTTGCTCATTAGTTTTACCACGTTTTTAAACGTGAACTTTAAAAAGATTTTTTCCTTCTGTAATAAAACTATCTCACCTTAAAAACTTACAACTAAAGAGGAGCATGGGACTTTTCTGTACTCACTAATTGACCATTATAAAATGACAAAGCAACTGCTCCATAATCATGCGCTGTTTCTTTCACCCCTACATGAAAAAAGAAGCTTCTCCGTGTGAAGACGCTGATGTGTTTGAACTTTTTCACAGCAGACTTCATGCCTCTAAGCAAACCAGTCTGAGCAGAACTATTTAATACAGCTTCTGGGAGCCCCAGATGCCCTTTTCCAAAACGACTTCATTCCCAGAATCTCATTGTGCTTTCTAAATCACACCACAGTATGTATTAGAAGATCATTAATTACAAACTTAACAAGTCAGCAGAGCCATTAAAAGATCTTTAAGGCATAATCCACCATAAATCTCCTTAAACTATATTTAATGACTGGATTTTTTGTGAAATATTTTTTATCAAGTTCTAATTAGATGTGTGATAACAAACCCTGCTGTACATGGGGCAAATGAGGGAGCAGTGACAGGCCCATCCATTGAGGCTGTCCACGTCTGGACACTGAAACTAATGGAGCACTGCCTCTATCTCAGGGATGGATAGAAAGCAATGAGGGATGAGACTCCAGAGTCCAGTCTGGCCTGCAAATGCAAAGCCATTTAAAGTCTCTCATTTGACTGTAATAAAGGTCCAAAAATGCCCGAGGGCCTCCAGGCTCCAGTCAGAAATTCCATTACGATTCACTCAGGATTGATCCCCAAATACTGAACGGCACAGCCACAGGATGGATCATGTTTAGAAAATATCTCAGATTTTCCTGCAGAATTCTGAAGCATCAGAGGAGTAATGAGGACAGGATTGTCTTTAAAGAGTGTTTCAGTTGTTTTTGACAGAGGAGTGCTCTCTGTGCTGAATGAAAAGTTCAGACTTTTAGATGAGGTTTGGCTCTGCCCCAGTCTGAAATAAGTTGAGTCATAAATTAGAGCATGGAATCACAGCTGCTTTGCTATTGTTGTTCCTTTAAGATTAAAAAGGACTTTAATCCGCAGAGAGCACTTGGGTTAAGATGTCTTTTCTTATGTTTTGTTTTCTAAAACCACAAACACACACTCTCAAACTAAAGACTCAAATGTTCCATTCATCTGAATCCAATCACTTCATGATCTGGAAACAAAAAAATGACCAAGCTCGTCATGACATCAAAAACTATTCAAAGTTTGTTTCTCTTTAATCGATTAAACCGCACAGAAAAGAACACAGATGTCCTCAGACGCTTCTGATAGCACAATAACTCTTTTAAAAGTGCTCTGTCTTTCTTGTTTTTGTCTTCACAGCATACATTTCTGTTCCAGGCCTGCTGCTGCTGTGGTTTCTGGCTTGATGTTTAATTTAACTCTGCAGTTTTCATTGCAGAACATTTCTGCAATATCAGTGTGGAAAATGCATGAGCAGCTCTAACTTAAATATAAATAAAGGAGAATTTAAACACTGTGTAATTTGCCAGCCATTAAATTGCAAAGAAGAAATTCAGCCTTCCTTTATATCATTAGATGCTGGGTGCAGTAATCGTTCTGAGGTCTTGTGTGAGTGTGTGTGTGTGATTTTGAGCGTGTGTGTGAGAATACATTAGGTGTAAATACTATTTTCCTGCTGAACTCCCCCCCTCCTCTGTCTCTCTGTGTTCGCCTTTTGCTGACCAGGGGAATTAAGAAGCAAAACGTGGGTTTTAAGAGCGCTCCTTTCATGTCTTGATGTAAGCTTTGGCATTACTTCAGACATCAAGATCGGCCTCATAGAAATCCCATTCCATCTAAAGTAAAAGCTCGGCAGTAAATCTGCCCCATACTCCCCCATAACACTTCCATAAATGATTCATTCAGCTCAGTTTAGCTGATGCAAAACAGAATGTTAGTGAGTTGTGGACGAGACCGAGCTGCACCGGGGAGGACCAACCCTGCTGCTCAGTAATTTCATCAATCTCTGTGGAGAGGAGAGAAGAGAGAAAGAGGAGAGGAGCATACACTAATAATAACTTTTTTTTTTCTTTGTGGCAATCCAGAGGTCGTGTTTTTTAATCCCTCAGCCTAAAGAATTGTGTTATTCTAAAATATAACCCCAGCGGTGCAGAAGCGGTTGAGATCCATCACGTTTTAAGATAAGAGCGGGGCTGATCTCCTCCCTCCGCACAGCCTCGCCCAGAACTACACGGGGAGATAAGATGGAACTTTTGTTTGAAACCTGATGAGAACCCTCTTAATGAAAGTGCTGCGCCAAAAATAATCTTTTTTCTCCATGTTAGTCAATCAAAAAATGGTGTAGTTGGGGGAAAAAGAGGAGAAAGAAAGTAATTTTGCATAATCAGTGAGCACCATCTGGAACAATTAACCAAATTCCACAGAACTCAGAGGATCAGTCATATTGGCTTATTAAAGATCCAGAATTATACAAGTAATAAATCCTTGGAAAAACGAAGCGTACCCCTGCCTGTCACGACTATTTTAACTTCAAATACAGTGGAATACTTGATAAGGCTGAAAAGAGGAGATTAATATATGCAAATTATGTCGAGCATTTAAAAGCCCCCCAACAACTGTCTCGTCTTTTTTTTCTGTCTCTTATTACGGGGCTTTATGTTTTATTCATACACCAACTCACCTGTCATTTCATAAGCTATAATATTATGAGGGTATTATTAAACAGCATAAAGTGGAGCTTTAATTGGAAAGCTCCATTGCATTTTCCAATTATTTGCAGCAAATTAAAAGCAGATGCACATAGTTTAATAAGAATTCTAATATTGTTTCCTGAAAATCAAAAATCACTGTCATCCTGCCAAGATATTTTGCAAACCCAAGTTAATTTTGAGCCTCCTATTTTTTCCCTCCTCCTCTGAAGGATGAACTGTCTCGCGTCTGTTAATTGAAGTTCGTCTAATGGATAGGGAAATAATTGCTCTCCATATTACGTTAGATCAGGGCCAATGTCAGGATTTATTTTTGATTAATGCGATAGATATGTAAATGTATTACTTTTTATTACGTTTACCTTTTTATCAGGCGGATGTCTGCTGAATACTGTATGTTGTTCTGTGGGTAATGAAGGGCGACTTCACTGCACGTCACACAGGTTTATTCTAGGGTTTTTTTCCCCCAGACTTTTGCATTTTATTTTTACCAAACATATGCTTTTTAGACACATTTCATGCATGCAAAAGTAATTACCTTTAAAATATCCTGCTTTCCTGTCAATGTGCGAATAACAGACCTAATTGGCAAAGTGACTTGGCGTGGATCAAAGAAACGTTCGGGAGAGAAGCAAAAAGGTTCGGGGCTGCGAT
Organism: Halichoeres trimaculatus; assembly: GCF_033239565.1. Lineage (NCBI taxonomy): Eukaryota > Metazoa > Chordata > Actinopteri > Labriformes > Labridae > Halichoeres > Halichoeres trimaculatus. The sequence goes on from NW_027437183.1 coordinate 22,633,395, forward strand.
GAGAACTTGATAACTTTTCCAATGAGCTTGAACTGTCAAGTGAAGGAGGGCTGCAAAATAAATGTGGATTAGTTTTTAATATTCTGGTAATAAATGTCAAAGCGCCTGCACATCACATCTGTACATGATGTGACTGCAGATGACAGATTTCCCAGACATGTTACCTCTCCTCCCCTCAACTCGCCCGCTTCTTTTTTTTTTGAGTGTGTGTGCGTGTGTGTGTTGGGGTTTTTGTTTTGTTGGGAAGTGACGGAGGGTTTAATCAAGAAAGCAGGCAATTCATCAATCCTAAAGAAGGCGCCTGTACAACCCTGACAGAGCGCACATGGTTTTAGACCAACTCGAACCTGGCCAGCTGTCAGCCCACACACACATGTGGGCACATGCAACCACCCACGCACCCCCCCCACACACACACACACACACACACACACACACACATACACACACACACACACACACACACACACACACTAGAGTTACCAGCGCTAACAATTAACACAAATAGGCTGTCGGCTACGACCTCACACTTGGTCTGCAGGCTATCACGTTGTTAATGAAGGGAAGTTGTGTTCCCTCACATGCGCAGCGTGGTGCTATACGGCTGACGAGTACACAATCTGAAGAAATAAAGCCATGGAGCGTCTCGGGCTAACTCCATTATCCTCCCTTTTCTTTAAAACCTCATGAAGGGACACATGAAGGTAAAGGAGAAGAGAGGCAGTCTGTGCGCCTGCAAAGGACAGTTTTCTGCAGGTAAATGATGAGTGCTGGCAGCGTCCTGTACAGTATGTGCATGTTCTTCACTGTCACTCAAACACCGTCCCAGCGGAGGAATCACACACCCAGTGCCACAAAGCACTCAGCTGTGTGTTAATGTCGACTCCTTCAGGGCCACGTTCTGCACAGTTGTCTTGACTAACTTAGAACAGGACTGTCACACCAACACCATGATGGATTAATCTTTTTTTTAGTAATTAGAGGAAAGAATAATTGTTTTGTCGGTTCAAGTAAGATAAGAAAAAAAATTAAAACATGAACTTTTTATCATTTAGGCTGTTAGTTTCTATTCTCTTTGGATAACAGATGTATTAAACGTAAACAAAAACAGATTTGTACTTGGTGTTTTCCTCTCCATCACATGCACCTCGTCATTGTTTAATAGCTCCACTTGTATTAAGAAAGCAGGCTGCTGTAACATGGCCATGGTCTGGGTGTGCCTCAGCTCTCGCAGCAGGAGGAATCCTCACCACATGGTGTCTCTCTCCAGCTGGATAAAAACCTGCCTCCCTCCTTCACCTCATGTGGATCACACACTCCGTAAGACTGGAGCGTCTCAGGCGTCTCAGGCGTCTCAGGCTCGGCTCTGACTCTCCACGTCTCTGAGGCTGTCACTGCTAAGCTCTGCTTCCTAAAGAATTAGTCTTTCTTCTGTTTCAGTCCTGCAGCATTGTGCTATTAGCCGAGCCTCTCCCTGACAAAAGAGAGGGGAATTCGTCCAGTGCATGCACGGTACATATGTAAGTATGGCATGTGATGGATCATCTTTGGCAGCTGTTAAATGTTCTCTTGAGTGTAATGCGTCGCTCCTCTGGGAAGTCACGTTCGCTCTGATAAGCAAAGCTCTGTACAGTATCCATCAGTGAGAGGATCTAGACGTAGAGCGTTTGTAGATCAAGTACCACAGGAGCTGCCTTTATGTACCGACGGAGCTGAGGCTTCAGACTTCACGTGAGAAGCACACATACTGAACCTTTTCTATGAACAAACACTGTTTACAAAACAACGACTGAGACGAAGAATCTTCTGTCTAAGCTTCTGAAATCAATCACTTGTGTGATTAAGTCAAAATCAAATCAAAATAAAAACTATGATCACCACAGATGTCAGTGTATTTGCAGACACACATCAGATCAAGTCACAATATAACATCACTCATCTTTGATAAAGTTTCATTACCTATTAATTCATCCCAATTTCAAGTTTTGTAAATAAAACCATCATGGCTGTAAGACACAGATATACCCAAAGAAAGACAACCCTATACTTCTGTATTTGTTTTACACATGAAGCAACTGATCTTTTGCACCTCACACTTTAAAAACAATCAAAAACCTACAAATATAAATATGCAAAGTGAATTCTGATGATGTAAAAAAAATCTCTCCTGTTTCCTCCTCTCCAATCTCTCCTACTTTTTGATTTGTTTGAATCACAATAACTTACTAATCTTCTGCTAATAAAAGTATGCCTTTGTGCTACTTTTAGGGCACTAACTCATCATTTCTCTTTTCACACTGTCCTCAGGTTCATCTAAGTCCATAACCTTCAGCATATGTTTTAAAGACTGTGAGGATTGGAGGATTTGATATGACGTCACAATGAGTCAAAACTTAACTGTGTGCACTGTGGGGAAGCTTCAAAGAGTAATGCAACACATAACTTAGCTTAAACTGTTAAGTTGCTTAGAGTTCAGGTAACCTTTACCTGTCAGGGTGTAAATTCCACTGTTCTGGTGCTCGTAGTACGGCCTGTTTGTAGTTTTCCTGCTGGAAGAAAGAGAATAAGAACAGATCAGTGTGGGTTTTTATAAAGCTTATCCTGTAAAAGAACATATTCAAATGTAGTTTATTGCTTTTTTGGACAAGGACCACCATGTTCTCAAGGCACTTCTAATGCAAGAGATTTTGTTTCAGCATTTAAGCCGGGAAACTCCCTCAATAAAAGAAGACTCCTCTAATCTGTCCAAAGGCAAAACACAGAGCTGAAATAACAAGATGAATGTGAAGAGGAGGAATATGATAAAAGTTAAACCGTGCCTCGGCTGCCCAGGGGCTCGAACAGACCTTTAACGGGGGGTTCAGAGCAGGATCTTGTTAATTCTGGAGGAACTGAGAGATTCCATTATTCAAGGGAAGTCTGTTTTTTTCTCCTCCGTTTCATGGCCTTGTATTACAGAAAACAGCACAGAATGCACTTTGTGGGCAGTTGAAGTTAACAAACCATATAAGATTGAAATCCTCATCAATCAAGCTATCATGAATCACACCCTGTGACTCACCCCTACGGATCGATAAATCCACAGCAAGCAGAGGGAAAAAATGCACGGCTTCAAGAGAGCTGCATAACATGACATGCTCTGGAGGTAAAATGAGCTCCGGGATGGCATTTTAAAATAAACGATCTTAATGACAATGCAAAGTAGTCGGTGATATCATTAAAAAAAAAAAAAAGAAGACTGCTGATTGGAGGACATGCCCGAGTGAAAGTTTGCTGCAAGAGACAAAGAAGAAGACCGTGCTGAACTGCAAAAGGACAAGACAGACTTAGAGGCTGAGCCGATGACAGGCTGCAAACAATAAAGTGTGTTTTGTGCATCATGTTCTTTATTTTCCTGTTTATGCATCAAATAATAATTCCTCACTTGTTTGAAGGTGTGTTAAATCAAAACTCCTAAAATTTAAGACTAAACGCAGATCTGCATATTCCAGGTTTGCTGTGGAGCATGAGTTGTAGCGCTCAAAGCCTTATCTCTTCGCATGAGATAAATAAAAGCAATAATTTCCATCAAGAGCAATAAAACAAGACTTCTGACAGGCTGTGGTATTTATGAGCTGAAGCCTGCAACTCAGATTTATTTGCAATGAAAGGGTCGACTTTTCCCCTCCTCATTTACATCAGCATTTGGCCATGTTAAATCCAGGCCAATGGTGAATTTTTAAAAGGTTGGCATCAATCTTGTGGGAACGATTGCCATATTCAACGCAGACTTCTTTTACCTTTCAAAGGTTGATTCCACTGCTGAGGGAGAACCGTACACATCTTTCAATGTGTGGATACGTCCGAGGGACTGATAAAGTGCAGGGAGCGGTTTTGATGTCTTTTTATGGCGTCTGTGTTTGCCTTGTTAAATTAGTACTTAGAAGAAACAAAGAAAACAGGGGTATTTATCTACGGATGTGTAAAAGTGAAAGTAGTTCTTGGCGCTAAAGGAGGAAAATGTGCTCATGAAATGTTTTTTCTACAGGCAACCTCCAGGGCTGCTTTCCCATCTGTCTGAAGCACAAAACTGTCTCAATCCAAATTGGTGATTTCTAAATACAATTTTAGCTGCATTGGAGAGGGTAACATATGGCAAATCAATTAGACAACTAATTCTTAAAACAAAAACATGGCAAGTGCATTTGCTAATCAACGGCAGTGTTGGGGGCTTGTATTATGTCGGCCACTGGAGTTTTGACAACAATTAATCCTCATTTCAGCCAAGGAGAGCCATATTGACACATATTCCTAATTTGAATATTCAATTATGGTGTAGTTCCTCATCAAATTATGGTAAAACTGGGAACACGGCCTGGTAGATTTACGCAATTACGACGCAGATCAGGAGTCTTGTGTTCCCTGGAAATCTGGGAAGTTAAAATGATATTAGTGCAGCAAAGCAAACCATAACACCAGAGGTTTACATAATCAGAAGTTCAACAGATTTTTTTTTGGTATGGTGTTCTTTTTGTTGGGGAAGGAAAGAGTTGTCTTTGTTAAAAAAAAAAAAAGGCAGTGAGGACAGACACGCAGGAGTCAGTGGAGAGGTAAAGATGAGAATGAGAGTAATATCGCTGAAGAGCCCGAGCTGCGATACAGAGTGCTGGAAGCTCTTGTTTTGACACACATCCAGCCTTTCCCGTGACAACATCTCCACACCTTCCTCTATGTGCCGACAGTGCTGCTTTGTGGGAGCTGCTTTCTCACCCATCATTATCCTCCTTTAAGCTCGGTGTCAGGTATTGAAAAGGAGGATCTCTCCCTCTATGAATATGGCGCAGAAATCACGGAGCAGTCGGGGCCCATCAGATCTCTGCTGATCACTCGATCATTCCTGGCAGCGCTGTGCGGCGTCTTTGCTTGATCTCCGCTACTTTTGGCAACTTTTCTGAAGACAACAAAGTACTGAGGAAGATTGAGGAGGGAGTGATTGTTCTCCAGCGACACGCTGACAGTCATGGTGTCTTTTCGTTCTCCAGAGTCGTGTGCAGCGGGAAGTCTTGGTTAACCAGTGAGCAATGAAAGCTGCTACAATGCTCCTGCAGAGTGTCACAGGTAGAATCCGAAACGTATCGATATGCACGCCAATCCTGACACTGATGACTCTCTAGGCTTCACGTGTGCCTGTGAAAAAGCTAACTATGCTATGCAATGAGGAAAAAAAGACACTTGGCGGTGACATTTTTATCGCTGCACAGTTTGATTTAAAAAGTGCCAGTGTGTACAATAGCCTATTATTCTAAGAGAAATGTCAAAAACCTTGATTCTGAGTGAAAGCGAAAGAAATTGCAATATTAGGACAAGGCTAATTTATGCTAGCAGTCAGTGTAGAGGTCAGATATCAGCCTCAGCAATGACAGTTTTATCAGGAGAACAAATGGCAGCGTTGGCCTGGAGAAGGAAGGAGGGGGATACTTTACTGGACACATTAAAAGGCTGACCGGATGGCGCATGTTTTCCACATTATAAAGTCAGGGAGCGGCTGATACGGTCCATCTTGACAGAGAACAAGCCAACGTGGTTGACATCAAGCTGCAGCTATGAATCAAAACACAACACCACGGCTGCTTGAAGCTCTTTAGACAAACCTGATAAAGAGACATTAAACACACAAGGTTGAAACGCATTTGCACAGCCGGCTGCGTAAGAGGTCTGCACCCTAACCATTTTAGTGGCTCAATATGGTGTGACAGCCGGAGCCAATAAGAAATTACTATCTTACATTCAGTATTTATCCTTGATCCTGTTTCAACAGGGAGGATAGTGGAGGTGAGGACATTATATTCCTTTACTCCATCCTCTTTCTTGAGTTTCTGCAGGGCTCCCAAAGAATCCTTAAAGACTTCCTGAGATTTTCTTCTCTCCACAAAGTGTTTAATCTGAAGCCAGTTTCAAAGTCAGGCCTGCTTGAGAATCAGCATCTGATTGTAAAACAGAGGAGTTAACATTACTGAGAATTCTAAATCATTTTAACCGTTTTTCAGCACTTTGAAGCAGTTTATGGCAGTAACTCCTCTCTGGTCAAGTTAATTTCATTAATGGGGCCCAGACCTAGAAATGTGGCAAAAAATGGCCAGACCGATTGAACAATGATTCATTTTTATTCAAGCTGCCTATTTGGTGAATACTCAAAAGAAAGGGAACTCTGTGATATTTGATTTATTACATTTACACTCACTGAAAAGAGGCTGGATTGAGCCGCTTAAACGGAATGATTTACTGTTTCTGGTACTAATTGTTGAAAAACACTGAGTTTTATTTTGTAAAAGTTACAATGTAAGCAGTTTGAAGTGTCACCTTCTGCTGTGGAAGGTTTTTGTAGACGTTTGTCATTAATTTTAGACATTTGTTACACTTAATAAATAACTGGTTGATTCAGAAAATCAACAGATCAATGGAAAAGCTGAAAACATATTATGAAGCCATAACTCTTTGTTTTAGGTAGAGCCAGGGCTGTGCAGAGCTGGCTTAGCTGAGTGTGTAAGCGCTGTGAACTGAAGCTACAGGTTTTACGCACACTTTTACATTTCCAGTTCGGGGTACGATTTTGTAAGTTATTTTTGGGGGGCTTTTCACGCCTTTAAGTAGGAAAGTGGGTGAATGACACACAAGAAACAGGCCACTGGCTGGACTCAAACCTGGGCCACCTGCTCAGGGCGCATTCTATACCACTAAACCATCTGTCCTACAGGGTGCGATATTTAAGCCCAATGACGCCTCACCTTTAACCTTTAACAAAGACGTAGCCGATGCAGGAGTGAGATGGGACCACTGTGAGTTGGCTGAGTCGTCTATGTGTATGGAGTATTTGCTGAGCATTTCCCTCTTCTACTGCTGTAACACACACACACAGGGACACCATTTTTTTAGGATAAATTTGAAACTTCAAGGAGATGTTGAAAGTGGAGCAGTGTTACGGTGCTGTTGTGAATTTTCTGTATATAAAGAGCTTCTGAAGCAGCAGCCATGAGTTGGAATACCACCCTGTGGTCAGAGCGTCACTCCCCACTCTCCCCTCCCTGTTCCTGACTCAGGACTCTGTCCTGTCCTCTCAATGACGGCCAAATAAGCCAAAAACTAATCCTACAAAAACCAACATGTATATTCTGTATATCATAATTGGCTCATAACTTAACAACAAGCCTCAACCTTGGTGATTTAGCTGCTTATTAGCTTATCTGAAGTTTGCAACAATCCAACTTTTTGCTCTTCAGTTTGCTGTCTTCACGCAGACTGCAATCACATACAAACATTTTATAAGTAAAATTGCAGCTTAAGGCAGAGAAAAGTCGATATGTATGAGTCTTCTGTGAATAAAGCTGAAGACTTCCTCCATGATACCTACAGGGGGCCTGTTTTTGAGGAAACTGAATTCAAAGTTTTAAAACTTTTTAAGACCTGCAGATGCCCTGTTTTTAGCTGACAAAACAATACACAAACAATTCAAACACAGCACCTCAGCCTTGATGTGGTAACTGTGTGCGTCCCATAATGATGCAACACCCTGCAGTTACTGTGTACTGCAGCCCCACGCTGCTGAGGAGAGGAAAAAAAAAAGAAAGAGAACTGATTTGCAGTTTAGGTTTGTACACAACTCTAACAAGCTCTCGCTGCCTGAGGCAACTCAACGTTCGAGAGGGATCACTGCAGCTTTCAAAATTATAAGGGTCATTAAAAATTTACACATTATTGACTGTATTTAAAACATCTTTTCCACTGACTGTAAAGAGCACTTAAATTTAAGAGGTGCTATTCTCCAAAGGCCATAAAGTTGTTATAGATAGCCCGAAGGAGGCATGGAGGAGAGAGTTTTCTCTGCTGAATATGAATAAAGTATAGTGAGGTGGTACTACACACACGCTGTTACACTGTAGTACTGTGCTTAAGCAATCAGTGAGTGTTGAAGAGTTGTTTATATATCACTATGTCAAACCATCTAATCTAGCACTTTAAAGAAATACTTTTAAAGTGCATGTATGGCTGTCTGCAGAGCATGTAACTACACAGAAAGGATGCCGGATAAATAGTCAAAGACCTGCTGCTGTCTAAATTGCCCACAGTGTCGTCCTTATGTGTCAGAGCATTATGGATGGAAATACTCTGAAAAGAAGCCTCTCTGACTGTGGAATGAATTTTAATGTTAATACAAAAACAGCAGCCTGTGATCTCAGCAGGCATCAGGAGGGGGTGTGAGTCGCTCCGAGGTGCAATTTATTCCAACCTCTGAGCCTCTCCGACTTGAAAGTGGGCTTCAAAAGAACCGAGGATTACCGGTAAGAGTTTGGAAGGCGTACACATGAGCCCGAGCGCCCACCATCGCTTCAAACCATCAAAGATTATTGACCATTGACTGGCAAAAATACGGACAATCCACAAAACCAGACCCGGTTTGAACCTCGGTTTTGAATTCAGGCCTTGTCTGCTGTATTGTTCTCGTCCCGCTGAGTGGCCATGAGAACAGAAGCTCTGTTTTGAATCTGCCTGCTGGCTCTGCTGCTCTGGCCTGTTGTGGCTTTTAAGTGGCTTTTACTCAGCCCAGCACAGGATGGCAAAGCGTAGCACTTCAAGCTGGCAAACCAGTCTGCACCCAGTGCCAAATCTCCCCTCTCCACACCTAAGGAGTCTCAGTTGTTTATTTACAATTTGCTGTGGAAATCCCTCAGTTCTTCAGCGCAATAAATAATTGAGCTGTTTGATCTGGACACAGTACAAAGGGCTGCTCCGTTCACGCTGAGGCCTTAGGGGGAGGAAGCCTGAGCAGAGGAGGGGGACGCACACACACCGCAGCACGGCGGAGAACTTGGAGCTTTCTTCCCTTCCTCTGCAGCTGTCGTTCGCTCTCCAGGCTACATCTCCTCCTCTTTGTCTGCAGAGTACAACGCTCCTGTCAGCACACAGTCAGAGCAGAGACCTGCCTGCTTCTGCCTCCTGGGACACACCGCAAATAGCAGGAGTTTAGCCCTCATTGAACTCATGTTCTTGTTCAGGAGATCCTGTCTAGTTAGCCTGTCTCTCCGGTTCACCCTCGCTGCCTCGATGTCCGGCCACAACCTTTACGGTAGATTGCCCGAGAATGATCAATGGCTGGTGTCTTCATTGGTACATATAGTAGAGAAAGGCACGAAAAGCTCAAGAGTATGCAGCTATAAAATAAACAGGACAGCTGGGAACAGAAAGTCAAACTTCAGGAAGTACTTCTGATTATGGTGGGGAGTGTGTGGAGTGACATTAGACCGTAAAGGACAGGATGACATCATCCATCTGTGTCTAACACTTTTTAAAAATCCTGCAAAGTGCTGCATAGCAGATTCACCAACACTTTTTAAACAGCAGAATGTTTCTCACCTCTTTTCTTAAACTAATGAAGGAGGCAGGTTGGAATCTTGATGTCCCTATGCTGCACAGATACACACCTCTTTACTGCCCATTTAAAGGCATGAGACTGCAGAGTGTGCACACACCAATGAAACAGGATGAAACTAGTTTAGTAGTTGTGAACAGTAGTACACATACACACAGGCTAATTTGAGTAGCGCCAGTAGTCAACATAAAAAAGATACATGCTACTACAGATGCTGATCATAATAAACATTTTTGCCGTATTAATACTGTTGTTAGAATCTATGTAAAATCTATGAAAGTGGGCGTAAAAAATATATATTTTTTAAAGATTCTCAATCTGAATTCTCCTTTGGTGACTCCACCAGGACTTAGGGTATAATGAGCCAAACCCATCACTAAATGCATGCCGCATTTTCTCTAAGGAAGAATGTGGCTGTGGTTATCTGCAATGCAAAACCAATGCTTTGAGAGTGTAGTTAACATTTAGATATTGTCTTACAAAAAATGCTGGTAAAATGTTGTGAGTACATTTTTGACTTGAGGAAAATCCATGATGGATCTCTAATAATGTAATTTTTGATTGGAGAGGCATTTTTACCATAAAAAAACATGAATTTTACCATATGCGCTTACAGTCTTGATGGTCTGGGATCAGAGCTGAACATATTTGGACAACAGGTTGGGTGGAAGCATTGCCACGTTTCTACCCACATGGTAGCTGCCTATCATTTACAGTTGGTTGCATCCATACGAAGTACCAGATTTTATTGAAAATGAGGTGAATTTGATAAAACTATTACTTCACTGAGTTGAAATTTGAAACTTGCGACTGTAACCAAAGATGTGTTAAGGTTGCAAATCAGGTAAGGGGTTGGGTTGATTTTGCATCTGCCTAACAGGATCAGACTTTTTATGCAATTGGTTGCGCCACCTGCTGCTGGCCATCCGGAGGAATGCAGAGCCAAGAGATTGTCAAACTGGCCCCAACTTATAGATCTACAGTTATAAATGTCTAAAACAGTCAACGAGCACAAATGTTACCTCGCAGTGCTGGTTGGAGCCACGCTGCTGGCTTTACTGGATGTTTGCTGGGCTGGTCGTTGGTGGGAAACATCTCCCATTTGATACCAGAGCCCCATGTTGTTTATCTCACTGGGAAAAAAAAACAAACAAAAAAAACAAGATGATATTTTCAAATTCAATCACTGTTTGTGTAATTGGACATCTTGTATAGTAACAGTCTGGTGATTGACAGAAAAGAAGCACCATGAATTCACTGATCCCAGGTGCCAAAGAGCTCACCCCATGCAGGTGTAGTTAACAAGGCTGTGCTTGGACTTGGCTGTGATTTTGATGTCACATACGGCCGCCTCGGCAGCCTCACGAAGGCTCATTTTCACACATAGCCTCCTCTTCCTCATGGCAGTTTCCTCTGGTGATCAGGTACACATGAGCATGTCAGGCAAGAATTCTCTATCCCCTATCCAACTCCGTCATCTCTGAGTTTCGAGTGAAAAAAATCTATAGAAGCTCCAGGACAAATACATACTCTCAAAGCCCTCTTAGCCTGTGCTGTTTAGCCATTACTGGCCTCAGAATAGGAGATGAGCTAATATTAGTCTCTGCTTGTGCTCAAAGGGAAATAACTGGACAGCAGAAAGCCACAAAATCAACATGCGTTATTATCATTTTTATCATTTTAGTAGGTAAAATGACAGAAGCAAGTGCATCCTCCATCAGCTTTAGTGCACAGCAGGGATTTAAACTGCATATTCTAGATAGGAGCTCATACATAATGTCACATGTATACATTAAACATGGATTCACATAAAGTAATAAAACATTAAATTACACCATAGCCAAACAAAACATAATCTCTTTTCTTTATTCGGGCAAAAAAAAAGGCTTGCCATGCCTTCTTATATTGCATCCGTGCTGCGCTCATTTATTTCCCCTGCAACACTAGAAAGTGCAGTGTAAATGCAATGATAATAAAAATAATAAACAAGCTGTCCTCACTCCCCACACCAAAATATTATTACATTTCCAAGGCATGGATAGTGAGGGGGAAATACATAGCACTCAAAAAGCACTAAAGCATTGGGGAATGCATTTCATTAATATTAGATAACCCCCATCCACTCGTCCTCTCCCCAAATAAATACATAAATAAATAAGCCGCTCATAAAGAAAAGCACAGCTCCAGCTGAGATAAACAATGACTCATGATTCTCTCCTCTTGTACCTCCGGGGCAAAATGTTTATTTTATTCCCAGAGTCTGCCATAAATTAAGCTAACCTGCACCCATAAAACATTCACTATCTCAAGCAAAGCTGCCCCTGAGGACCTCCTGCATAAGCTGGTCGGAGAGAGGAGGTTAAAAAAAAATAACAGAGGAGAGAACCGAGCGGGTGGACAGTATTATCTGTTTACTTACTTGTGTCCATTGTTTCCTCCACAGGTGTGAAGCCCTCTGGCAACACGTCCTTCATGTCAATCAGCTTCATGTCCACAACAACCTCAGGCCCCTTTAAGATAAAGCGAAGGCAGGGTGTTTAAAGCCACGTATGCAAATGTGACTCTTAAAAAGGACAGAGAGCAGGAAAAAGAAAAGGTTAGTCATTTTTTGGAGGGCTCAGCAAGGAAAATGTGGAGATAATAAGAGTCAATGATTTACTAAAAGCTCAGGGAGTCTCTAAAGAGAAGGGTTGACAAAATAGCTGAAGTAATTACTCTCTAATAGCTTTTTTTTTTTTTTTTACTAAGAGAGGACGCATCTGTGAACTTGTAATCATTCTCAACCTTTTGGTGAGAAGCTGCAGGATGATGGGAGACAGAGGAGTCTAATCAACAGAATGGGACTGGTTAAAAACAATCAGGGACTGTGTAGTTGACATTTTCAAGCATGACTCTTCCCTGCCTCCCATTACATTTTCATTTTTTGCCATAATAAATTGCAATAATACACAGCGGCGGTAGAGAGTGGGGCGAGCCAGGCGTGACTGGATGCGTCCGAAGAGGCTGAATTTCACTGCTACTGTTGCCCGACAGTCATTACCATTAGAGACATTTTTTATTCATAGTTTTTATACCGACTTAAGGAGGAATATGGATGAATGTTATTACTATGCATGGAACCTTTTTTTTAGTGTTTTCCCCTTTTTTGCTGGAGACATTTCTTCCATCAGTGCCTGACAAAAGGGGCTTTCTACCTCCAACCTAGAGTATGATAAATCACAAACTATTTACTTCCCCCCACGTAATTCAGGGGCTAATTTTACAGAATCTGTTTTTGTCATAGACAATTACAGTGGGAGCTCCATTGACTGGCAGACAAAATAGCCTTTGTTGATGGCTCTGTCATGTTTTATTTGTGTCAAAGTCTTAAAAACAATGTGGACACACATTTTAAGATGATATACAGGAACTAGGGGAAGGCTATTTGTATGCTATGTACTGAACTGAAGACCAGATTGAGCTTAGGTGCAGAGCAGACTGCAAGTTGTTAGGCAACATACAGTAAAAAAAAAAACTAAAAACAAATAAGAGCAGCTATATTAAGTCTTAACATTGCACTGATGCAAAATATGAACAAAAAAGCAGGTTTTGTTAACAACACTGTCTGCATTTCCTCCGTTCAGCTGGCACATGGGCACAAATGAAGAGACAGCCAAGAGTAAACTGAATGAGCTGAGGTTAGACAGGCTGATAATGCTGGAGATGTAAGAAAGAGTATTTATGGCCACATAGCTCCTGACAGCCATGCAGCTGTAGGCTGGAGGCAGGAGATGGGTTCAAAAATGACCCAACAGCATTGTGGGAAACACTGATTTGAGCCACAGGAGAGTCAATGCTGCACAAATTGGGAGGTTTAAGGCTCTAAACATGCAGCACTGTGACCATACTCATTTTTATGGAGAGATCAACTACCTAAAGAGAAATATTTTCATATTCACATTTATACGTGCATCAGCTTTCAAGTATCACTGGTTGGTTACAGCTCTCTCTACAGGGACGCTGTTGATTGAATAAATTGGAATAGTTAAAATACAGCTCATTGTTATTTCATGAATAAACATAAATAATATCCTCAGGAGGATGTACAACATGAAAAATATCTCACGAGGTATTATTCATCTGGAATATGCATGCAGATTCATTATATGTAAAAGTTCAAAACTGCACAGCCAACTCTGGCCTTTTTTTTTAGGAGGGACTTTTATTGATCAAAGTACAAAGTGCATAAAGATATTCTGGCAGCAGAAAACTGAGTTAATAACTGCTGGCAAGCACAAAAGGTGGTGCAGATGAGGTGTTGGAGAAGAATGCATAGGGAGAGGCAGAAGTTTACGTTCACACTTACAGTTTTTCTGGTGAAACAGAGGTAGCGAGTGACCTTGGATTTGAATAAGCCGTCCTTCCACAGGTCGGCGTCAGAGCCATCTGTTGTTTGTGCAACCTACGTGCAGAAAAAAGAGAGTGAAAAAAAACAAGGGAAGGAAAAAAAAACATGCAGGAGGTGGGATAAAGTTAATGTATGTATGCCATGAGCGTGTTGCTTTTGCCTCTTCCCTTGCACACTAGCCTTAATTAACGCTTGCCAACACTCGCGCTCCATCTCATTAGTGCTCGGCTTGGGTAAAGGAGTCTTAGCCTCCAAAAAGGTGGCTAAAAATATCATCCCTTGGGACCTGGCTGATTAAAGACGCCCTGACAAGGATCTGCTCTAATAAGGAAACCAAACTTGAGTGGATTTCTGTGGGAAAGCAGGGGGAAAACATTTGGGTAAAATGTGGAAATGTCTTTTTTAAAAGCCAAACATAGCATCCCATAAGCATCACAGAGCTGCACTGAGAACAATTCACATGCACCTGAAATATTTTACCACTCCACACCTCCATGTATGGATCCTCCAAACATTTTATGAGTCAAATCTTTAAATAATAAAAAACTGAAGATTTAAACCTCTCTTGTGCGTATGCATAAATAATTCTAAAGCCAAATACCTAAGCAGCTCGTCCTTGTACAATAGGCCTATTCTCAGTTGTAAATGATCAGTGGAGTCAGTAAAAATAATGAAGTGCACCATATTGACAGCATGTAGGCACCACAAGTCATGCTCAAGGTCCAACACTGCATTGCTATGTAAATGTAGGTGTGCAGGGCAGAATGATAAAGCAAAACACAACCTGCCGACTGCATCGCACACACTCCTCCATCGTTCCAGCAAATACACTCGGCTGAAGCGTCATGTTCCATTGGCTATCATGTGAGAATCACCTAAATAACTGCCAGAGTTATTTTCTAAAGAGATCCTTTACAAAGAAGAGTCAATCTAATGAGGTTCATTCAAATGAAGAAGTCATAGATCTCTGCACCCACCCACACACATTACCCCCTTGACAATAATGATGAATGACCTCAGTGACTGGGTGGGGGGAAACATGGCATGGGGAGATTCATGAAAAACCACCACTGACTAGATGGGATGAGAGCAGAGAGTAGACTGGGGAACAGAGATAGATAGCGGGATGAGAGGGAGAGAAAGAGCAGGAGATGAGGAGAGGGAGAGATTGCGGGGCGTCTCCAGCAGCAGTTCCATGAAAGGTCCCAGAAGGAGCCTATACATCACCAGCCTCCCTCTTCCTTACAAGACAACCCGTCTTGGCCACTTTTTCCAGGTCAGTAGCCAGCGCATCCTGTCAGCGTAAACAAAGGGCTCGCTTTGTGAAACCCAAAGTCAAGTTGAGGAGTAACGAGGGCACGGTCCTCCTCCGAGGCACCTCAGGCATCATCCTGCCACAGACGCCGGCAGCAAGGCTGCGACGCACCCTGAATGTGAAACGCACACTGCTGAGCCACTGCAGGAGAGGCATGTGTAAAGTTGCCATGGCTCTTCCCTTGCACTTTCAAGTCTGCCACTGAACGGCGCCGTCATTACACCAACTTCAGTGGGGAGAATGCCACATGTCTGATAAGAGACGTCACGCTCTGATATTGAAATATGCTTGTATCATTTGATTCAACATGTGATGACAGATTCGACTGCCACTTCCTAAAATCTGGAGCTTACGGTGATCTGAAAGCCCACCTATGAAACAAGTCTTTAGGGGGTGCTGAGTTTTGCTGTGAAGGATCTCTGGAGACAGACGCCACCAGCAAGTTCTCTATGAAGCAATGAGAGGCACAGCTGTGAATAAAACGATCTGAAAGCACACAATCAGAAATCTCAGGGGAGGGAAACCAGGTGGAGAAGACATGAGAGAGGTACGGAGAACAAACCAGGCCCTTCAGTGAAGAAAAGAGACTGAAAATAGAAAAAAACAGGCTCAGATTATTTCTCTCTACTGAAATGACTGCTGACTACAAAGACCTTCATCAACTGATGTCTTTGACTTTCAGTTTAAGTTTGGCATTCTGTTCTTAATGGCTAACTTGAGTCAGTGTTAAAGCTAGGGTTTCTTTAGCTCACTTTAGCTTTATGTTGGTAAAAAATGCAAAGTAGATGTGTCCGTGCAATAACACAGTGTCTTATAGACTGGTCAGGTTGTAAATCACTGTTTTCGAGGACATCTTTGCTAAAGCTCCGTTTCCACCAAGCAATTCGGCTTAGTTCAGTATAGGGATGGGTACCTTTCACATTTGAAACGATACGGTACCTATACCCGGTACCTGTCAATCGGTACCGGTACTCAACGGCACCAATTTTTGTTACTTTCTGTGTTATTGTGGTAAAAAAATGTCAATTTACTGAAGAATAAAATACATATTTTTTTTCAATTTAACATATTCATTCTTCATTATATAACCTTACAATGCTGTGTTCATGTCCAGCATGGAAAATCGGCTACTCTTCCACTCCCTCACAGTCACAAGGATGCATTTAGGTACCTAAATATGGTACCTTTTGATTTTATGTGAATCAGTACACGGTACTTTTGACAGAATTCAGTCTGTACCTATAAAAGTACCTAACTCGGTACCCAGCCCTAGTTCAGTTCAGTTTAGTACAGGTTGGACGAGTAAAGCCTGATCCTGTTCGTTTACCACAGCCAACTGTGCCCACTCCTAGAAGGCAGCGTGTGAGCTGGATGCCGATAGCCACGTCAGTTATGTAATAGCGTGGAAGAAGAAAAGAAAGAAGAAAAATGCAACACAGTAAACAAAGATCAATGATGGAAGACATTGAGCAATTCGTCTTCTTTGTGATTTCCATGTGGCTCTTTGTCACAAAGCACAATCAAGCTTTGTTCAGAGAAGACTGTGTGCCGCCAGGAGAAACACAGCAGCTGCTGTTGCACGGTAAGTGACGATTCTTTCAACCAATCAACCGTCTGCAGTGCTCTAGCTCCACCTTCTGGGTTGTATCGGTCGAGTCTGGCACCCCAACAGAAGGGTCCGGAAAAGTGGGATGGTTTGTCTCAGTACTTTTGGGATCCGTCCGGGGATTAGTCAGTGGAAATGCCACAAAATGCATGTCATAGCAAGATGAACCGTACTGAACCATGCTAGATGCTCTAGCCCTAGTCTTTGCCAATAGATGTGTCTACATTTAGGCTGCAATCATCCAGATGTCAATCTATAGAAAGCTTTAGCTTAAACCTTAGAATAGCTCAGCATAAGAAAAGGTTAAGCAGCTATTGGGACTTGAAGTTATCCTCGCTCATACGCTGGTAACAGGCTTCTTTAAAGAAAGTAAGGGGTTTATAAGTGAAAGATTTCAGATTCTCAGGTGAATCTGAAATATACACGCCTATCCACTCTGCAGCCCATGCACAGAAGCAGCGTGTGCGTGAGTCTGCTCTCGCCGTTTGATGTTGGGTGGCTGCTGGTGCTTCAGCAAAGCTCCTGATCCCAGCGGAGCGGTGTTTGATCTGGGCCTGTGCTCTCGAGTGTTGGAACAACCTGCTCAAGTTCAGAGATGTGAGCGCCTCGAATCAGAGAGCAAAAGAGTTAATCAGGCTTTTGATCTGCCGTATAAAAAAAGTATGGTGAGTATGGAAAGCAGTCAGCATCGAGCAGGAATTTTTAAAGAAGCCCCGTATGAAAGGAGAAGAAAATCAATACAGCGTAATATCCTGAGACTTCCCCTTCTCAGAGCTGCATTAGTGCTCTGGTATTTTTGTTTGTCTGCACATGAAAGATCTCATCGGGATGTTCAAAGATATTCTTGAAGGTGGAACAAATGCATCTGAAATCGTGAGCTGAGTCAGAGAGCCTTGAATGTTTTCTCGAAGGCTAACTTGTACTTGACTTTTTATTTGCGGATTCGATTTTGATATTTCATTCCTTTGAAGGATTTATTTTACAGATCTTTTTTCTACTGAGCAAAACAAACTCCGGCTGAAATTAATCACTAGAAAGGATTTAACAATGACTGTGGTTCTTTAGCAGGTATAATGTTCACAAAACCTACAGCGTATACTAGTGATGGATCGGTTCACAAAATCCACATTTCAGATTTCATCACAGTTTTTGGTTTGGTTTGGTGTTCACTGTTATTGTTTTTAACTTCCCACAATACCATATGTCTCAATAATCCACCGTAAACAGATTTTTTTTTTAATTAATTAAGTCATACATAGTCATGTGAAACGTGAAAGACTGAGGCAGTTTGCTATTTAAAACATCATTAGAACTGGGTGAGACATTGCTAGCTTCAACATTCCAACTCCTCAGTAAGGAAAGTTTCTTTTGGCTGTTCCAGAAGTCAAAAGTCGCTAAAAATCGCTAAATGTCGCCATCGCCTAACTTGCATAATAAGCAATTTGCATGTAATTGTCATGGACACTGTAGGAGAGAGGAATTATGTAGGAGAGACAGAAAGCAGGTAAAAAAGTGTAAAGAACTTTAAATAAACTTTCTTCTGTCAATTCCTGTTTTTTTTTATTATTATTATTTCAAAATATCAGCCCTCCTCCTTTATCCAGGTGTGGGACCAGCAGAAGTGACCCAAAAGAGACAGGCACTTGCAGCAGCAGGAGGCGACCACTGTGAGGAGGAGGGCTTGTCTGTCTGTAATTTGGATGGGGGAGGTGCTCAGGGCAGCACTCCCTGCTCATTGAGGAGAGAAAGACCAAAACATGCTTTCATGCTAGTAAGGATGGGTACCTTTAGTATTTGAAACGTTACGGTACCAATGCCCTGTACCTACCAATTGGTATCGGTACTCAACCGTACCAATTTTCAGTACTTTTGTGTGTTTATGCAGTGATATTAATTTGTTTAATAATAAAATCTCAAAGCTTTTTAATTTGGTATATTTAGTCTTCAATAACATTGCAATGCTGTGTTTATGTTCAGCATAGAAAATCGCCTACTCTTTCACGCACAAGGATACTTTAAGGTACCTAAACATGGTACCTTTTTGGTTTGGTTACTACAGACGGAATTCGGTCGGTACCTGAAAAGTACCTAAGCTGGTACCCATCCCTACATGCCGGTCTCCAAACTCCTGAAAAGTCGCTAGATTTGTCGTCTGCAGCAGAACAATACAATACCACAGACACATCCTCTAACTCTGTATTCTCCACTCGCCATGTATACAACACACACCTCCCTCCACAAGTGTCCTACTGTACTCCTTTGCCTCGCATTGCACATGTGTGTGATTGGAACCACGTACACTTCAATTTGAGAAGTGAAGTGAAGAAAAAAAGAAAAACATGAACACACATGTGCCCTGAACCGAGTTAGGTGGACAGATCGATTCTGATTTTTTTACATAAACTGTTTCACACCTAGTATATACTCAGGCTAACTTGTCCTCAGTAATACAAACAGAAAGTATAGCTAATGCTGAAAGTAATAATAATCATTTTTTTAAGTATTAGACTTTGTTCACTGAGACTTTTTTGGTATGAAATAAAAAATAACCTCATAGTGGCACGAAAAAGTGCTCGTGGGGTCATCAAATACACATTAAGTGGATGTATTTCAGTTGGTCACAGTTTCAATCTCAGGTTTTAAAATATGAAGACACTGCAGACCTTCAAGAGTCCACTAGAGGCCAATTCCAAAAACCCAAGAATCCCCTTTACAACCCAGAGTTTAATGTCTCAAATATTTTTAATTTCTGACTCACTGTTGCACTAGTTTCTTGTTGAAAAAAACCTGTATAATACACAACTTTATAAAGAACACCTTCAACTGAGACAAAACAGTAACACTCTTTGCTTGTAGCCCTACAGGAAACACAGTATTTGCACATCATGTGAAATGTATTGGCACAGTGGAGCAGCAGCAGAGGAAGTCTAAAGGGGTTTTCTCTCTTTCTCTTTGTCACTACCATGTGCTGTACACGCAGCTTTCCTGCCAGTGGCTCCTTTCTGATGCCAACCCACCATCATCTGCCAGAGATTACAACGAGCTGGGTGTGCAGGGTGGAGCAGGAAGAGATAAAAACTCAGGCAATAAGGGGGGCTGTGGGTGTTGGGTGAGAGCAAGAAGAAGAAGTCTGAAAAGGAAGAGAGATGGAGGAAGAGAGATCTGCCCTTGAGCTTGCTTTGTGCTTTGTCTAACTCTCACACACACTCTTTTCTTTTTAACTCCCTCCAAGCCTTACAAAACAAAGAGAGGTTCACATAAATCAACCGATTCCTGCACTACACCCTTACACACTCACTCTCTTGCTGAAGTTGGTGCGACTTGAAAGTAAGAAATACATGGGGGTAAACTTAAAAGACTCTGGTGGGCATCAAGCAAACATCATTAAACCATCCCCTCCAGTGTGTCTGTAATTCTGGTGGCAACCAATAACAATGTCAGGAAGGGAATCTTCCTAATCATCAAAGTAAACTTTATGAATAAGTCATCTAACAGCTCAAACCAAAAAACATCCTGGAAGACTGCCAACATCCTGCATGTGAATTATGCTACACAGTCAGTTAACAGTTACAAATAGCACCAACAGCAAAGCTAACCAAAAGAGGATCCTATTACAGATGAGACATTCTGTTGGATAACATTTTACCCTTTAACGACACTCACATAAAATACATTCACAAGGATGAAGGAATAATCGTGATTCACTTTTGTGTTTTGTGTATTTTAAGTTCCTTGGTCATGATTCTTTAGGATTCTTGTCTTATGTTTTCTGTGTTTCCCGTTTTTTTCTATAGTTCTTGTTCTTTTCGGTTTTGGTTTGGTTCTTGACATATGCAAGTATTTTTGTTACATTTATTCTTAGTTCTTCGGTGTTTTGGAATAATCTTGTCTCAATCTTTAGTTTCCCCATGATGTTTTAGTTCTCCTTGTGTTTCCCTCCTGTTTGACTGTCCCCATTTGTTTAAAAAAAAAAATTCGGGCACACGCAGTGGGCAGATCTGCTGACAAGTGTGGCCAACCCAAACCCAAATCTGGCAGTGTTTTCCTGACGTAAAACCTGTGTCATCCATCAGAATGAGCTCCTGTCATTCAGCTGTGACGTTACAGAACTGAAAACTCTGTTTACTGGCATCTACATGAAACCATGAAACCAGAGTTTTCCAAAGTCTTCAATTTGGCCGGAGTTTTCAGAAAACCTTGTTTTTAGTGACGTACAGCTGCGGTTTCATGTGAATGTATATGGTTTCCCAGATACCTAATTACATGTGGACATGGCCATTGTCTCTGTAGCTACGTTTACATGCGGTCAATATTTGGGTTCAGGCCAATATTACGGTTTTCGGAACATTCAGAATAACCTGTTTACACATGTGAGCAAACAGTTATTCCTGTTTACGTAGTACCCTGATCAAAACAGCAAAACACGGTCAACATCTCAACACACAGAGAACATCATGACACAATGCGTGTCATTTCTGCTTTGTCTTCCTGTATCCATAGCAACAGCTGGAACAACAACAGCAGCAGCAGCAGGGCAGACTTCCTGTACTCAAAAGACCAAGATTCCTTGTGAATAGATCAGCGCAGAACACTAATTAACGTTCCTTTGGATGGGGATATCCCAAGTTGCGTAAACATGACCAATTATTAGGGTTAGGTTTCTTAAAAAGGGTTATAGTTGTTGTGTTTACATGGCTGTGCGCAACTGGGTTATTCCTAGTATTCGGACTATTAAAAGGGTTACTGACTGCATGTAAATGCAGCCCGTGTTTCCTTATTTCTTTGTCAGTTCATTGTTTGCTGTCGTGTTGCTGTGGTTGTCTTGAGTTATTGTTGCGTGTTTCCTGGCCCTCGTAAGATTTTCTAGTCTTTTTTGTTGAGTATGATTTTTGGATTCCTTTTTGAGTTTTGGACTTTTGAGTTAGTTAAATAAACCTTTCTATATAATCTGCAACTGTGTCCTCCCCCTCCTTGTTTTCACCGTGGATTCCTTAACAATATCTGTTACAATTGCACTGACTTGTATTTTTTAGGGTCATCGTTAGGAAGCAGCTGTGAATTTAACACCTGATCAAATCTGACTGAGCAGTTATTTTTGTGCCAGCTTGTAAAGGTGACCATAGCAGATTGTTTAGTCAACAAAATGCACATTCCTAGTAGAAACATGGATTGAGAACCTGGTAGAAATGTAAGTTCAGTTACTATAAAACTGCTGTAATACTGTTGGGTTTTATAGTTAAGCAAAATGATTTTTATGTTTCTGGTAACCCATTACCAACTTTTTTAGTAACCATAGCATCTTCACCATCATCTCTGCTGACTATCAAAAACAGGTTTTGGTGTCTTAAAAGGTGTTTTTCCTTCTGTAGATGCGCAATATGCATGAGTGGGAGGTACAGAGAAGATTTTAGTGAGATAATTCCTAATATTAGTTTGTGGATACTGGATACTCATTTGGTCCAATTTTTGTCCTAAAAACATAACTACAAGCCCCTGTTATCTATTTCATTTACCTTAATAAAAGCTTATGAATCAACCTGTTTGAGAAAAACGATTCCCTTGCAGTTTAAAATGAATACTCACAGTATAGTAGCCATCAGGGGCCTTATTAAGAGAACAGATTACTCCAACTGCAGAGATGGGCTCTGTGAGCTGCTGGCTGGTCACTGCAGACATGTTGAAACTGTGGAAGAGAACAAGAGGAGTCGCTCTGCTAATGTTTTAACAGAGAAAACATGTGACAAAGATCCACATTTTGTTTGCAAAGGAAAATTACTTTTGAGCACAAACTATAATCCAAGGCATGGCATTTAAATACTTAGTATGTATGGTACATAGAAAAACAAAAGATTTCTCTTCCACACACAAGAGGGATTGCTTTCAATCTGAAACCTAAAATAAATGCCTTAAAATGCAGATAATGAAACAAAATGAAGATTGCTCTCTTTGGGGTCAGTAGGTGGAGCATGGACAAGGCTTTTCTTGTCTAAAATGGCCACATTATTGACTTCTTCATGAGGTTTATTAGGATCAAGAAGAAAAATTGTCCACCTAATCCAGGCTCAAATGACAAGTGAGACCGACCACCAAACAGCATTTGGAGACCACAGAATGGCTTCACCAAATTACAAATTAGGGGGGAGTGATCACATATTTTCAAGGAAGTCCCAATCAATTGCTATCCATTCCTGTCTAAGGGAATTTTTCCCTAATGGCTATGCAAGCCTTTTACAGTCTAAGTGGCTTTGCAATGGTTCCCTTATGCAATTTGATTAGATTACTTTTAAAGCATTCTTGTACAAACTGACAAAGTTGCAGCATTCAATCTTGATGTTAAGGAAATCTATTGCAATTAAGCTGATCAAATTAGAGGATTTGCTCCAGAAACAGCTGTCTCCTTAACAAATGTTAGCAAGCTGTACTTATTCAAATGAAACAAGATAGCAAATTAGCTAATAGGACAAAGTATCTCTTTTGAAACATTAGTTTGTTCAAAATGAGCCTTGTTTACCAGCAGAAAATCAGGATTTAGAGACACGGGCTGACAAACCAAAGACACATCAATCTAAAGTCATTTCCAGCTCAAATTTTGTTGATACACAACCTTGAATTCTCTGGGGAGTCAGATATTAATCACGAATCATGCACTAGTTGTAAGCAGAGTAAGCTAACCTAACGGAGCCGGACAACTTGAAGACAGATAAGCCACCTGAATGTACATAACAAACACCGAGGCGTGTTCTGTGACGTTCCCGTTAGTTGACTGTCATCCATTTTTTGATGATTGAAATAGTACTCTGGAAACATACCCACAAAGTTTGGAGTCACAGTAAGATGATGTTCTGATTTGAGAGCGTTAGACGTGAGATATCGCGACAGGTGCAGCTGCGCACTATGCTAGCAAACATACCTGTAATGTACAGTGACCTGTCGACTTAGAGCGTTGTTAGTAAAAAATAAACCCTACGTGTCCTTTAGTAAAAACCATAGGTAAAAACTTATACCCATCAAAGCTATCATTCAGTTTGAGTTTACCTGTTTGAAAAGTGTGCGTCTCCAGAGTGACGTTATCATTCCAGCTGTGGACTTTAACCCTGCTCGCGCCGGTCAACTGCCTGACTTTTTTTTTCTATCTGTGATAAATACTTCCGGGTACAGCTTGAATGATCAACATAATGATTTGCTAACTCCAAATATTTACATAATAGCAAACTAATTTTTTATCAAATTCTTTCAAATTCTTACCCTCCCCGCTCCAGAATAAGGATTTAAATAGATTTTTTTTAAATTAATTTAAAGTCTGTGTTATTATTCATATAAACGAAGTTATTCTTCTTAATTTAAGAGCAAAACATCTTTTGGCTACATTTAGAGCTGTACCAGAAAACATAAACATCGTAACTTCTTTACTCGCTCCTATAACTTTTAAAGTCAGAATGCTGTGCAAGTGCAATACTGAAGAACTACTTATTCTACAATCAATTAATTATTAAAAAAACACATTTATTGTCAGGACCAGCAAAGTGCAAGCTTCTCCGTATGCTAAGAGTGTAATTTTGATTTGTCAGTCTTATGTGAGCATGTGCAAGGGAAGACAAAGGGCCAAGGCCGACACTACCACATTGACCTGTGGGTGTGTTTCTTTGCAATAACCTGAAATCCAATTTGGCTTGGTAACTGAGTTGGGGTTGTGCTTCATCAGATGACTATCATTACATGAACATATCTAAGGGTCAAGACTTCAGTTGGTTGTCTGTCTTATCATCACGTCATTACTATAATTAGACAGGAGCAAGATAAAGAGCAGAGTATTAGCTCTGTGATAACAGGTTGTACATTTTTCAGGTAACTTTAAAGCCTCTTTGTAGACTATCCAAAACACAACAGTGCAACAGATGCTTTCCTTTTTTCCTCACACCAAAGAAGTGAGTCATTTCCCTGTCAAACCAAAATTATTTCAATCAAAGACTTGTTGCTCTCTTTTGTGACATGGTGCCATATGCCAGCATGGTGTCTACACAGGAGCCACACACTGTGAAGTGTATTTATAGGCTTACATGTCTGCACAAGTGGAGATCCTTTTTTTTTTTTTCCCTCCAAAATGCTTATGTGATAAGAAGAGCGATGTCTAGAAAAGAAATAGATCATCAGAGGATTGTTAACTTTCATCACCTCCACATTTTGA
The DNA here is from genome assembly GCF_033239565.1 of Halichoeres trimaculatus. Classification (NCBI taxonomy): domain Eukaryota; kingdom Metazoa; phylum Chordata; class Actinopteri; order Labriformes; family Labridae; genus Halichoeres; species Halichoeres trimaculatus. Next base: position 22,658,291 of record NW_027437183.1, read on the forward strand.
CTGCAGTGGTAAAAACTTTCCCAAGTTTTGTGAAATTGTTTGGCTATTATTATTATCATTATCATTATTATTATTATTATTATTATTATTATTATTATTATTATTATTATTATTATTATTATATGTTTTAACCTTTTCCTCTACTCTTAACTAACAAATAAAATTGACCTAATTTCAGATATGCCCACTGTAGTTCAAGTGTTACATCTATTTGGCTAAATTTATATATTGCAAGGTAGTTCTTCTTTGCAAGATTTCAGTTTGATTAAAAAAAAAATAATAATAATAATAATAAAAAAAAAATCAGAAAACATCACTTTTTATTTATTTATTTATTTATTTATTTTGATGAAGGACATCCACAAACGACACATGTGGGTCACCATTTGCACAAAAAAAAAAAAAAAAAAAAAAGCGAACTGCCATAAAACTGCAAGTTTTGCTACATTTTTCCCAGACTGCCACTGATGATGACCCCCATCCGTTCACCTCTTACCGTGCCCACTGATTGGCTGGTTCCTCTGTCCTACTGACCACAGCTAATGTGTCGTAAAATTGCTCTCAGAAGTTAATCTGAAAGCTCGAAGTCTCGAAGATACTTCCTCTTACGGATTATGTAAAGTACTAAACTTCGGACGCATCGAAGCTAACCAGCTTCAGTTTTGTTTCCTTCCTTATTTTACCAACAAACTTTGGCGCTAACAGCGGACTGCGCGGTGATGATAGCGGACTCTAGCTAACGAGTGCCGACAGTGGATGATATGGAGAGCGTATACTGAGGATTATAAGGACGGTGATAAGGACGACGACGACTCATCAATACCGTAAGTTTGCTTTGAGCGCTCAAAGACCACCTTGAGTTGTATGCCTTTTGTGTTTGGCTAATGCAAGCTACTGCTGTGAGCTCAATGTGCTTCATTGTGTGTGCCACAGCCGAAGAAGACAGAGTCTGTTGCTTTTTGTCGTGTTCAAGATTTGTATCGTTACTTTAACTTCCTTGGCTTTGAATTTGTTCACGCTGTGAATTTACAAAGTTGATTGTGCTGGTGTTTTCTTTGCATTTGAGATGGGAGTATCATCCTTCACTTCGGCTAATTGAGTCTCCTTTTTCCCTTTTGAATGTTGTATGTAATTGTATTTTTCCATGAAAATAACAAAAGCAAACAAACAAAAGAACAACCTTATGCTGTATTCTTGTTATCCGCTTAAAACAGATTACTGATTAGCTTGCAAAGCACGAAAACACGTTGTGAAAACACGAAAAACATTTAACCTGTCACCTAGTGTTACCAGTGGGCCATGAGGAAGCGACAAATAAAGCAGTATTTTCCTGAAGATGCCCCAAATATGAAGGGGTATTTCAGATACACAGGCTAAGCAGCTGTTTTACATGAACCCAAATAAAAATGTTACCTTGCTGTTTATCTGTGTAACTGTGGACAGAGATCCTTATTTTGTCAGATAATTTAGTATAAAAGTTATCCAACCCATAGATGTATTGGTTGGATAAGTCTTGCGTGCACTTTTGTCACGCAAGTTCAAGTCAGCTCTTTAGTAAACAGTGGCTGAACCATGTTCTATGGGGTAGATTGTCAGTGCTGTATAGATGAGCTCTAGCCAAATGTTTCCTGGATGAAAACTTGATCTTAATGTAAGTGATTGATATCTTTCGGAAATTTGTCTTCTTTGTGAGCTTGATGGCTCACGGGGTTGAGCATGGAGCTATTGTTTTGATTTTTGTTTAGCTCTTATGGACTTGAGTCCAACTCAACTTATATTTGTTCCATTGACTGTATAAAACATGGATGTAATCTCCACCATATCACCCGTCAGTTCCTGATACAGTGAAATGAAGTCAATCTCCAGACGCAGCCACATTTGATATGACGCTGGCTTTGAGCTACCTTTCTAACAGCTATAGGTTGCCTGTCAGTCACGTGAGGTGAGCTGTGTCTGATTGGACAATCAAATGATCCTAATATCTTCTAACCTATGGAGGTAAAAAAAATTCAAACTGTAATTACGTGCGTTAATGCTGTAAAAGTCTTTTTTTTTTTGACTTTGTGTGTACATGACTTCTGGTCTTTCTCCAGTGGATTCTCGATGAACAGCAGAGGCTTAATTTTTCTAAGATGGATGTTGCACCTTAGTTTGTACACATTTAATCACCTTTGCCAGCGTTGTGTGGCTGAAACAGAGAACAAGTCCTGACATAAGGTAAACATAACAGCAGTTAGAAACCAGTTAGGGTAGGAACCATGAGGCAATAGCACCGGTTTATACTGGTATTACAAGCCAAGCTAACCTGCAGCTGAGTGTTTATGGTACTGAAAAAATGAAGCAACTTTCAGGCAAATAAGCTAATTTCAGCAAACTTGTGGGCCTCTCATCAAACTGTTCTGTGTTATAAATTGTTAAGATAAAACTTTCTCTGGCCTTTCAGTCCTCAATAAGTCAGAGCAGTCGTTCATTAGAACAGAGCACAAGTTATTTAAGGTGTCAGAGCAGTTTTTGTAGTGTACTGTTGTTCAATATCACTGACAAACAACGGAAGAAAAAAAAAAGAACGTGTTAATTTTGTCTTTTTCTGACAAAGGACTTCCTTTTTTAGCAGCTGGAACACCCATCATCATCACTACCATTGACTACACACACATACACACACACACTCCTACAAACACATGCTTCCACATCAAGGTGTTGACAAGCTACTAAAACAGGCATGCTCATTTTATGTTGAGTATGTGGCAGCACCAGAGTTGATAAGATAAAATCTCAGGTGTCAGTGAAAAAAAAAAAAAAAAGATGAAAAAGAAAAAAAAAAGAAACAACACATGCTCTGGCTGAGAAGAGGTACACCTGCTAAAGTAATGGTCTAATTATGGAGTAGGTGATGAAACACTCGTCGGGAGTCTGGAGATATCAGCAACACATGCTAACTGTGAAAGCCATCAGCTATTACAGTGTTTTAATGTGCGCCACATTGCACGCTGAGGACTGTGCGCTAAGATGAATGATGGCTGTGGCAGATTTCTGTGGGGGAGCAGTCAGAGTAGGATGCATAGCATTACAGCTGGCATTTTGAAAAGGTTCATTAAAACTGTGATTCCTTTGTTCACGCTTTGTTTCATGTATACTTTATGACACATCTCAGTTCAAGCCGACCCCATAAACCTTGGATCATCCTATCTAGTGCAGAATATCATATCCCGGCATGTCTTAACAATGTTGTAGCAGTGATGGGTAATCAGAGGATGACAGAGGAGCCTCTGGACCAAAATTATACCTCAGTGAGCGACTTTGCACCCAAATGATAAAAAACAGCAAAGGTTTTCTTTTCATGTGTAAAGGTCATTCCCTGTGTTGTGTAATTTGCTGACACTAGTCTGGGGACTGAAGATGGAGATTTCTGTGTTGCCACCCCGAGAGTAATAATATCCCTATCTCAACTTGGGAAATCTACTGTGCCCCAATGTCCCCGTCACCCGCGTGAACCCATTATAGGCTGTGTAGAAATCTGCAGGTCTCATTTCATATATGACCCTCACCCCCCTCCTCCTCCTCTCACTCCTGTCCCTGTGTGTCCTGAATAGCTTATAATAACAAGCTTTAAGAAGCCTACCCTTAGTGCCCCCGTAGGAAACAGCCTCACATGGCTCTATAATATCATGCTTTTTTTCTAATTAAAGGTCAGTTTGGTGCAGTCTCATTGTTGCCTTGGCTGAAAAATCTCCTGAAGCATGATGGCTTTGCCAAATGTGATTTAATTTTCCATTTCTGCCATCTGTTTTCTTGGCTAAGGCACTGAATTGCACAAGTTGAAAATGTTGGAACTGTCAGATTCATTTTGTAATTCTTCATATTTGGAGTTAAGAGTAAATCAAATCCAGGAAAGAGAAGATTTCTCACAAGTTTAACCTCCCAAGATCAAACAGCAGGTTTAAGCTGACCTATTTGTGGCTTTTTTGATAGTTTTGTGGCCATTGTGCATCTGGAGGTGGTCAGGGGAGCTTGAGTAATTGCGCTGGTACTATTCTAAAACACACTCATCTCTTACCAGCTTCTACTTTATTGCTTAACTTATTAAACACACACCCATACACCCACATGCATCCATGCACACACACATGCACATGCATGCATACACACATATACTTTCCTCCGTCTGGTGGGGAGTCTGGACTGCTCCGACTGACTGCGCCTCACTGCCCTTGTGCAGTGGTGTGCCAGTTGTGCCTTCCCCCATCGCTGTGAATGCCACCATCTGGTGTGCCACGTGGACATCATAATCTCCCCTTAATTACATTAGCAGTGCAATCAGTTACTGCATTACAAGGCCGGGCGAAGAGCTTTTAAATCTTGGAGGAAATCATAAATAATTGCACTAAGTACCCAGCGCCAGATGTGCGTGCCAACTTGGCTGGCATGAGATAAATAGTAACCTCAACAACGGTGTTCAATATCCACTCTGCAAACATTTTTGGGCAGTATGATCCCCTTGTCTTTTAGACTTGTCCCCATCCTTGTCCTCTGGCCTCCAGATTCTTATACTTTGTGTGTTAAAGCACACTGAGGTCGGGGTCCGCTAACTGTGCGGACAGCTACCTGTTGCTTCTCTGCTGCAGAGTGACGGATGTCCTCCACCAAACTGTTTGGAACAAGGTGCTTCACAGCGCCACCATTCAGCCCATTACTACAGCCTTCAATCAAGCCTCGGTCGTGTAATTAGATGTTTCTCAGGCACCTTGTGTTCCAAATGGAAATTCTCGATGGATTCTGAGTAGTTGAGTGTAGGTGTGTGTAAGTGTGTGTGTGTGTGTGTGTGTGCAGGCTAACATGAAATTACACATTATGAGTCACCATCACGCCTCTCCTCGGAGGGGATGTTGCATTGTGTTGCGTGGTACTTTTCACTCATCTTCCTGTCATGTTCTTAGTTCCCAGGGCCACTTGTTCTGACACACACCTCACTCAGCTCTGAGCACTTCCTCTTAACCTTCTGGCTACATGGAGCCACTATCTGTTACCAATACAATGTGGTCATTAAAGGTGTGAAAAAGCTCCAGTTCTGAAAAGTTGACACAAATAGACACATTAAAACTCATCGTAGCTGAAGGAGAGCTGGAGCTTATAATACTGACCAGCAGGAAACCATGTATAGTGGAGATACACCACCTCAGATTTTTGAACTTCTATAACATATAGTTTAAATCGAACTAAAACAAAAAAAGAAAACACTTTCACTGATTCTTAGGCTGGTTCCAAACCACTACATATGAATGTAAGAGACACTGACTTCATACTTCCTTCTGCTAGTAGTTTGTAGTATGACTATACTGTGGGGTCTTCATGTAGTATGCTACACTTGTTTTCAGTTTGGTAGAGTGGAAGTACAGCTGATGTAATTTTCTAACTTTATTATAAATTTCCAAACAAACCATAGGCACATTTTAACATTTCGATTATTAATTTGTGACTGCTAAAATTATTTAACATAACATAATTCAGTCAGTGGGGAAGATACAGAAACAATACAGTAAAAGACGATTTAGATTAAAAGTAATAAAAACATTAATACAATTAAGCCAAAGAAAAAAAGTGGTCATTACATTTCAAAGAATAATTCTTTTTAGGGCTGCAGCTATCAAATATTTTAGTATTCGAGTATTCTACTGAAAATCCCATCGCTCAATCGAGTAATCGGATAAAATACATTTTTGTTTAGTTGGAGAGCAGTTATTTTTCAACTGAAAAATTTTCTCTTTAAGAAACAGAATTTTCTGATACAGCATGTCAATAAGAGCACTTGCTTTGGTAGCTCCAAAATTTGTAAACCCACTTTGACACATTTTTTGTGCCTTGTACCTCTCATCAAATGTTGCGGACCCAAATGGCAGCCGTTTTGTAGAATGACCCGTTAGTCTCCAAACTCCAGAAAAGAAGCTAGATTTGTTGCTAGTTGCTATTTTGTATAAGAGGTAGCTTGAGGGGTCTGAAAACTCTTTTAATATGGCCTCAGCCCTGGCCCAGGGTTCGGTTTAGGGTTACTTCAATGTGGACTAAGGTAAGGGTTAGGTTTAGATCTGGGATTAGGTTTAGGCCTGGGTTTGGGAGGGTTAGGTTTAGAGTTAGGTTTAGACCTGGGGTTTAGGGGGGTTAGGTTTAGGCCTGGGTTTGGGGAGGATTAGGTTTAGGGTAAGAGTAAGATCTTTTTTTAAAATGAAACGGTTCCTCGAGGCGGAGAAAATTACTCGAGTAAGTTTTGTAATCGAGTACCTCGAATCATTCGAGGAATCGTTTCAGCTCTAGTTCTTTCTTTCTTTTTTTCAGTGGTTTAAGTTAAATTTCATTTCGAAAAAACAACAAACTCAGGGAGAGACTTCAGAGTCCTGTACTTTGAATAAAACAATGGAAATGCACAGAAGTATACAGCTGATTTCATCATATTTGATTTTTATATATCAAAAGTTGTATTGATTATTAGAAAACAAATCTGGAATGGATTAACTTAAAAGAAATCAGATGGAAAAACTGCTTCATTAGAATTCATGCATGGTTTTCAAAAAAAGTGAAAATGTGGTTTAGATGGACTCTAACGTTAGTGTTGTTGTATTGTATTTGTAATACTAACTCTTTTCAGTGGGTGGCGATAATTCACCCAAACTTGAGTGCCACCTGCAAAGATGGGAACATAGAATGCAGGGTAGACAAGCCTGTTGCATATTAAGACATTTTTCTGGATTTGTAGGACAAACAGGAATTTTTGGCATACTGCAGATTTTGCTTTTTTTCCACATACGACTCACTAAATACTACATTCCCATCAAATCAGTAGGCACTGCTGGTATGGTAGGCGGTTTGGAAAACAGCCCGAGCTTTATCCCAATGTCCCATCCCAGTCTTCTAAATTGGTCATTTTATGTGCATTAGCCATCATGCAGTGCTGTGAAGCTTCATGTTTACAGCTCACAGGTTGGAGCTCATAGAAAGCATGAAGTGATCAGCTGAAACAATTATGTCTCTCATTGCTCTCTGTCTGTCTGCACCACATTAACATATGTGTTTTTCTGAACACACCCACCTCTGAATGAAGGGGGTTAGGGTGTCACACGCGGACACACATGTACCTGCTTGGGAGAAGTGTGACTTTAGCAAGAAACACACAAAATCTATACGTTTGTGAGCAGAAGTGTTCATAACTCCTTCAAAGTTCCCTCCTCGAGTCGCTCCTGAAGAAGAAATTCTTAATTTGCAGGATACCTATCCCCAGTCTGACCTAGGTGTTTCTTTGTGCTGGTGTAATTCTCCTTTCTGATGATCAAAGTAATATGCATCTTAGATATAGGTATTTGTTTACTGTAAATAAATTTCTAAACACAGTAGTATCTTTATGTCTTTCCATTTTTATACTCATTTATTCACGTTTTAACTCTTACAGTTTCACGGCCATCAGGTCTTTTCAGCACTGTCAGTGATATATTTTGTGTTCACCTTCTTTTACCTTTTTAATTGTATCAAAAACACTGTTAACTACTTGTCTTAGATGATAAGATAATCTTTGTTTTCTTTTCATTGCATGGGTTAATGTGGATTTCTTTGAAGTGGATTTAATGGTTAATCTTTCTTCATGTGTGTGAATATCAAACACAGTTTGGTGTTCCATCTTTGTGCTCTCTGGAGAACAGGGCTAAAAGACACACCTCCAGATTTATCCCCCTCACTGTTTGAATAAGATATAAAATCACAAAAAGGCCCGTTGACAATCCATCTCCTGGGGGGAGATATTGATATTAACATGTACAATGCCCATTTCAATTTGATCACAATCTGGCCTTCAAAGTGCTATTTAAATGAACGGTTGTCTTTCCAACTACACAACGTGCGGTTTGAACCACGGCACAGTGAAGAAAGAGAATTACAGATATTGACTAAATACGTCTTATCATTTATCATAATTTCTCCATCCACTTTGTCACGGCTTCAGCGTTTAAGGAAGATAGATGATACAAGATGTTGTCCTCTCTTTCATACTTTCCGTGCTCTGGGAAGTGTGTCCAATATGGACTTACTTTACCTTTTTGCAATTCAGTTGGCATGCGTTTGTCACCGTCCTGACACAGCTTGCATTACTTTCATGTTTTTTTTTTATCTGTACTGCATTATGGGACATCTGGCATTTGCACCTTTAACCTGTTTGATGAAGGATGCACTTTATGAGCAGCAATATATCTTACTGATAGCACGTATTTAGAGGGCAGGGTGTCAAATTAATACACAGAGTTTTAGTGGACTAAGCGGTGGAGATATGTTTTTCAGGGAGATTTTGAAGGCACCACAATGTCAGTGTAGTGTCATTAAGAGGCAAGGCTGCTAAAAAGGTGTGGCGTTTGCTTTCCCTGTGTCCCAGTGGGCTTTGTGCTGAGGTGGTCGCCTCGGCAAGGGCGTCCATTAATATCTGGGAAGGAATATTCCCAGGGTGAGGTGACTGGATGGAGAAGGTCCTGCTCTGAGCAGACACCTACAACATGAAAGTTCAAAAAAGTGCTGAGCCTGAGCACAGCTAGCACTGCAGCCATCTGCTCCCCTGCTAACTAATGCAAAATATCAACTGTGAGCAAATGTCCAAGAGGGATGGGATCCACTGTCTTATTTCCCCCACAGTACAAACACATACAGGCTGTGTAACTGCTCTACTTTCTACAACACAAAAACAGATTGATGCTTCCCATCAGAAATCATTGAGTTTATTTGCTTTTTTTCTTTCTTAGCAACATGGAAATTCAGCTCTTTACTTCTAGAACTAAAAAAATACAAAATGCGATTTTAGTTCGCAAAATTCTGATTCAGTTCAGTGTGGCCCAACCATTACGCCATCTACGCCTGTGAGGAAGATAAGTCGAGCACTGATTCACGGAAATCCTCTACATGTCGCTCCTAACCAAAGTTAAAATCTGTTTTCTTTTGACATGGTTGGTTTTCACATTACAAGAGTTCAATACAGGACTTCACAGCTGTTGCTGTTTGTTTCACTTCAAAGCAAATAAATTCAGTTCAAAACAAATTAAATTTGATTTCAAGTCATTCTTTTCAGTTTTAATCTAATAATTTGAAATCAGTTTCCAGTGGCTCAACCCGCAGCCCGTACATTTGCAACCAAAAATAGATGTGTGTGAAAAGTATAGAGGAACACTTGTATCCAGTGTAGCAAGTATCAAAATGACCACGAAAAGGTACTAATTAGGGATACACCTATTAATGGCTGGGCCAGTGTATCTGCACTGTTGGTCAGCTTTTTGAGGCATATTGGCATTGGCCTTTTTTTTAATCTGTCATTATATGAAACTGTGTTATTATGGCTATGATGCAGCCACACCTCTGTTTGTAGTCACTACTACATCTCTAGCTCTGTCCCACCCACAGTACCATCTGATTTGTTACACAAAGAGCTGTTTTTTTTTGGAAAACTTAACTATACTATACTATACTATACTATACTATACTATACTATACTATACTATACTATACTATACTATACTATACTATACTATACTATACTTTAGGGTGCTATTTATTTTTTTAAGTTTTCAATTCAACTTTATGAGACATGCTCCTGAGCCTGTGAGTTGTCTAATAAATATATGCTTAAAGACATTTGAATAAAGTCAAAGGTTGGAGTTTGTATTAGACTTCAGTTTTACTGAACTGAACTGAAATGAATACCAGCTCTGAATATTGCTAATCAGCCTCCTTAACTACTAAAAATTGGTATTGGCTCTGAAAAGACACATCTGTCCATCTCTAGTAATAGTTGCCCAGTGTGGAAGTCTGGCCTGCAGAAAAATGAAAGAAGAATCATCGGAGGGCAACAGTATGGCCTAGCTGTGAAGTAGCACTGTTGAACTTTATACTAAAGATTTTCTTTATAAAAAGATAAATACAGTTCAAATCAAAATAGTTCTCCTGATAATCAAGGTAATGATGATAATGACTCCAGTCATCATAAAAAGACATTTGCGACATTGCTAAGATGAGGCAGTGAAAAGACAGACACTGTAACATTAGAGTTCACAGAATCTTTGGTTTGAAGAAGAGAGAGAAACTCTTGGCAACTCAAGGTGAAATTTGAACAAAGTAGTCCCAAACTTCCTCAGAGTGAGACAAATCAAAAGTCTTTTGTCTTTTTACTGTGAATCTTCTCTGTGGAAATTGTAAACAAAAGCCTCTGTAGCCTGGGTGCTGACGAACCTGTTGTCAAAAGTCTACCCTAACAGTGGAGACAGGCAGTAAAAAAAAGCTGTATGGAAAGTGAGTTTCCTGGTGGTCTGATTGGCTTATAGAGATTCTTGATAAAAGTTAGAAGGTTACAGCTAAAAGCTCTCTACAGAACTGATGACTTTCACTGGATGGCTTTGACAAAAACTGCTGGAGTTGTGACATCCTTTATGTCCAAATAAGCAAAGGAGACTTCTTATGTTTGCCACAGACCTTCTTTCCCTCCTGTTCATTGAGCTGGTGTTACATACATGATGCTGTTACAGGTGATGTATTTACCCAGTTAACATTCGTCACCTGCTTTTTGCATTTAATTGAAGGTACTAAACTGAATGTAAACGCTATAGTTTGAGACAAATGATAAAAAACCTTATGTGCCTTTTTATTTACGTAAATCAATCATTTCACCACATTCAGGCACCTTAGAGAGAAAAACTCAGCTTCAAAAAGCAAGTACAGACACCTTACTCTGAGGGTGATATGGCTGATGAGGGGTGTAATGTTCATGATTATTGATAAAAAAAAAGAGCGTCTGCTCTTCCCGTTTCTGAGACCATGGCTTCTTCTGTACCCCTTTGTAGCATGTACCCGCCTGTTAACCTAGAGTGCCCCCTGTGGTGACTGAGCAAAGGACAAGACAAAATTCAAAAACAATGTGGGTGAAATGGCTCATACACCTTTAATAAAAAGTAAAAATATTATTGACTCTACTATTCTGCTAAGTACATGATGTGCGACATTACTTTTTTTTTTCAATGTTCTGTCTGTAATAATAATTTTCACATTATCTCTGACTGTTAGGTTTTGAATCATATAGTCTATATAGTAAAACTTGTACATCTGTTGACTTAATTCAGATTTATATTTTGGTAAAGTTGGATATAAACTTGAATCCTTTAACATGTTATCATTCATATCACACTTTTATAATTCACCTGTATTTAGCACTCTTTTAAGTTAGTTTTATGTTGCTCTGTAATGTTGGAGCAACCAGGCACCAGAATTTCCTTGGGGATTAATAAAGTTCCCTATTACGGTAACAGATTCCTTCCATTTAAAACCTTTTAAATCACACACATTAAGTATCAGTTCTGAGCTGGAAAAACACAAAGAGGCAACACTAAGAGTTATAAGTTCAATAAGATGTGGTGATATGCCTAAGCAATCACAAATGTTCCATTATTTCTTCTTTATGCCGTGATCTTTACATCTATTACACTCACAGGACTGTCACTCAAGCCTCTCATGGATCTGAATGTGTTGTTTGCTCGGCTCTGATTTAAAGGCAACATTTTATCAGGGCTAGCCAAGCAGGCTCCGTCCACCAGGGAGCAGGGGCATTTTATAAGGGTATAAATAATCAATGACACTGCATCTGAAATGGCCTGTAATGCAGTTTGTTAACTCCTCTACTTCAACCCCCCCACAATCAGGAAGACACGGTGTTGCTCAAAAAATAAAAACGGATTGCTGCGGCTAATTGATAAGGCAGGGGGATCTCTCTTTAGCTTTCTCTTTGTTCCTCTGTGTTGCTCGTGACTTCAGGAGACTTTTTTATTGTTTTCCAACACTTGAAAAGCTGTTGTATAAAGAAATGGGAGCAGACGAACAAACTGAAAGTTATTAAGCTCATATTTAGTGTAGAGACAAGCATGTGATGCAGTCTGATTGAGATCATATCTTTTGTGTCACCTCAGCTGTTGTTTTTCCTTGGCACCTAACTTAAATGTACTTTTATCAGGGTGTCCGCAGGGTCTTAAAAAGTGTTAAAAGTTGATAAATCAATTTTGGGAAAATTAAAGGCCTTTAAAAGTATTAAAAAGTCTTCATTGTGGTTTTAGAGGTGTTAAGTTTCATAGGTATTCAAGCTTTAACCCCAAAAATATCCATGAATATTTATTTTCCTCCTTGCAACTGTCCCCTGATTGGGATGTTAAACATTCAGCCAATAAAGTTCTAAAATAGAATAGAATAGAAAGGAATAGAGTTACTTTATTGATCCCAAACTGGAAAATTGTTGTGTTAACAGCAGAAATTCATGGAGTCAGTGAAAAATACAAAAATAAAAAAGAATAGAATTAAAAAATACATAAAGACTCTAGTTACAATAAAATACAACAATTAGGATTGTGAGCCGTATAAACACCAGGTATAAATTAACGTCATTTCTAGTTTCATAAAGAGAAATTAAATACAACATTAAAGCAAATCCCACAATCTCCAGCACATGTCCTAGATTTTAAAAATGATTAAATAATTTCTCATTTTCTTCAGCAAGTTGTCCTTGAATAACTGCTGTTTCTTGTTGTGGGAGTGTCGATAAACCTGCCTTTAGTTTCATTTGTTCTTTCAAGCTTTATCCCTCCTTAGCTTACATCATTTCTGTAAAAATGTAAACAACTGTTAACAAGTGGATACCAACAACAACTGAAAGTTGCGATAAAGTCTTAAAACTTTTTTAAAGGTTTTTGAAAAAGTCTTAAAAAGGTATTGAAATCAACCTCAGGATTTTAGCATATACCTTGTTTTATTGATCAGTTTCATGCCAAACCCTCAAAAAGGCTAAACTTTATGACCCTAAACACCATAAGACGAGTTCATGTGTTCGCTTTTTATAATTGGGGTGAGAGACTCTATCTGAAAGGTTAGGAGAGGGACTCTGTGCCAGTATTTGACAGACTCAGTCACCACCGTCCACACCCTAGTGTAATATTTCATTTAATTCCAGAGAATAAAAAATAAATAAACGAGTACACTCAACCACCCACCCTGGCACACACACTCTTGCACTCACACACCCACAGCCAACTCAATGCGATACATATTTTGAGTTTCACCCCTCCCCCCCTGGTCTCACCCGTGAGCCTCTGATTTCCATTATTATTAATATCTGCCTGTTTAATTTTCAGCTCTGTCATAATGTGTCGACCTAAACTACAAGAGACAATCCCTTATTGATTACTTTCCCAGCAGCCCCGGCGCATGCCCCAGCTGATCACGCCTCTCATGCACAGACATCTCATGCATTTCAGATAATAAGCTGCTGCTCCGGAGTTGAAACAAATTGGATGTGCAGTCAGTCACTGTCCAAGTGAATCATGTTGCAGTCTGTCAGTGGACTAGGCTTGGATTATCATCTTACCCAAGCGAGGCAAAGAAAGAGAGAAAAAATGCCATGAGCACCTGCCATGGTGGCAGGGTGGGATATGTGTGTGTGTGTGTGTGTGTGTGCGTCACTGTCTCATTGTCGTGGAGTTGTTTATTAGGAGCAGTGATCACCCTGCGTTCTGTTATACATTCATCCACACGTTCATTATCAGAAAATAATGCACTTACTCGACAGAGATTCACTTTTTCTTGAAATATTTACAGAACAATGACAAGAGAAGACATATCAGACTCAGGGAAAATATTTTCAGCTTATTTGACACGTGTGTCATTAGTGTAGGGATCGTGATAAAAAGAACTCATCGGATGTCACTGAGACAGTCTGTCATCTAAAAATCTGTTTTTGAGTGATTCAATTCCAATGTCGCTGCTCTTTTTCTTTATTTTGACAAAGCTTGAAGCTTCAAACAAACACAATTTCCTTCATCTTTCACAGGAGAGCTGTGCTTTCGGGTATTGTGGAAGCAAAGTGTGGGCTTTTAGCATCACAGCAGATGGCGTTTTGAAAAGTTCCCATGAGAAACATTTGACAAGATATGAATGAAACAAGTCATTAGTCCTCTGAAATCGATTAGATCTTATTAGAAGCAAACTTTTGTTTAGATGACAATTTAATAGAAAAGCGGAATCTCTAGACACGAGCTGAAGGATCAGCTGCAGTACTTGTTGTTTTTGAGCGATATTTTCCAACCTGTCACACTCATCTCTGTAGCATGACAGCACCATTGAGTTTACAATAGTAGATGCTAGAAACAGCGTGCTCCATGCACATGTTAAACCATACACAGACACAGCTTACACTGTGCCAAATACTACTTCCACCAGCAAACAATGCTGCTATTGTGTTTCCCCGCGTTGGATTCTGCAACTGGGAGAAAATAAAGCATCCTGTCACCCTGGACTTGGCTCCGTTTCAAATTTAGTGCGCTTTCACGTTCAAAAATCAAAAAGGGAACTTTTTTTCCTCCAAGTTGCAATGGAAGACATGATTAATAATACATCAGGATTATAGAGCACAGACTGTGCTGCGCTGACTTTAATAAGTCCATGGAGGGAAAACAAACCCAGACTATGAAAACAACCACACTCGCTGGCTGAAAAACATCTGCATTTAAACACCAATAAATCTACGTTTTCCCTCCTCAGCTTTAAGTGTACAGTGCTTGACGATCCAAATCGACTTAAATGTAAATGATAGCCATCATATTTTGTTTCTTATCCCGGATTTTTCCCAAACTATATGAAATAATGGTTTGATTTCTGAGTTACACCTGAGCTTTTGTGGTTTGCAGCAAAAACCCTGAGAAGTAGAATAATTGGCACCCTAGTGTAAGGCTCCCTCAGCTTGGTGCCAGCTGTTTAAAATATGGATGATATTGTTTTCATTGCAGGGCTTTTATTGAGTTCTACTTGGTCCGTGCAGTATAATCCTCAGACTCTGACCTTTTCTGGCATGTGGGAAAAGTAAATAAACAAGGCACTGATGTATTCCCCGCCTTACCAGAGGAGCTGAGCAGCAGCTTTTCAGTTGATCATATTCAGGTGTCTGGATTCAGAAAGCTGTCTGTGGGCGCCAAAGAAAGAGCTGCAAGACGCCTTTTCTTCTGTGGAACGGACAGAGAATAATAGATGATGGGGTGAAGGAGAAAAGATTATTGACAGCTGTAATCACTGCACGGCATTTGCAATGTATTGGCATGTTTCCTGCTGCTAGCAGAACTACAGGCTGTTGACCATGAGGTGCTTGAGTCTAGTTTTTCTTCCAACGTGAAGCTCTTTGTGGACGTTTCAACACAGGAAAAATGAAGTTAAATTCAAGTTTTGGCGTAATTTAAGAACACATTTGTGACACTGAGGTGGATTAAGGATTCACTGAGCAAAAAACAAGATGCTTCCAAACAAAGAGCCCTGTTTTGGCACAAGTTGTCAGCAGCATTACATTTCTCTCCAGCCTCAGATATGACACGTCCTGCACAGCAGCCATACACTACGTGCATATCACACTAATCCTGGTCTCATTGCATTATTCCACTCGTGGCCCTCCATTGTTAACTCTTGCATAAATACATAGATAAGAAAATGATTAAATTTAAGTCAAGTCTTCCTCGTTCTACACTGTCGCCTTAAATCATGCATAAATGTGATAATTACCCACACCGGGGCAAAAGGGCCCATCACTGCCACTTTAAATCCAATAAACGACACGACCTGATCATTATAATTGACCATCTATCAGGGTCATTGAGGAATCCTATGTTGTTAGCTGCCGCTTATAATTCCTCTTGATCATGGCTAATTACAGAAAGTGGAAGAAACCAATATTCTGGATAGTCAGAGAGCAGCTGCCAACCATTTCAGGGAGGTAGGATGGGGTCAGTCAGATTGAAAAATGATAAGCATTGTGTTTTAGATGCAAAAATAGAAAGCTTAAAGACCCTATGGAGATCCAATTCATTAATCTGCATCCTATTACAATAGTTGGGGTCCTTCATTAAATCCAAAGAAATCTGTCAAGGGTATCTTACATGTTACATTAAAGGGTTTCTGTATTTTCTGTCTTCTTCTTTCCTGATATAGTAGGCGGAGCTCCAAGTTTCATGTTTTCTTGCTCCTATCAACATTAAGGCACATGTTTATCAAACTTGAAGGAGATGAAGAAAGATCATATTTTCATGACCCATCTTTTTTTGGCTACTATGTTATGTAATTTTTTTTTTTTTTATCCCAATACAGATATTGTCATCATGCAACCAAGGTAAACAGCACTACTAGGGGTTAGGGATGGATACCCTTCACATTTGAAACAATACTGTTTCGATACCCAGTAGCTGGCAATCGGTACCAATTTTCAGTACTTTTTTGTGTTTATGTGATAAAAAGTATACATTTGTTAAAAAATGAAATATATATATTTTTTTCAATTTAACATATTCATTCTTCAAGATATAACCTAGCAATGCTGTGTTCATGTCCAGCATGGAAAATCAACTACTCTTCCACTCCCTTACAGTCACAAGGATGCATTTAGGTACCTAAACATGGTACCTTTTGATTTTGCGTGAATTTGGTCGGTGCCTATAAAAGTACCTTATTCAGTACCCATCCCTACTAGGGGTGCACTGATCACAATTGTCTGGTGATCACCAATCACCGATCTTTAAAAAACTGGCCTGCCGATACCAATTTTTTTTTTTTGTAACTGACAGCATATACCTCCAATGTTACAATTGTATTTTATTGAAAATCATTGAACACTACATGTGAAACAATAAAATCATTATGTTTCAACTTAAACAACCAATAAAGTGTCCTGAGTTTTAGGTCTGAGCAAAAAGTAACAAAGGCCTTCCTGGTGGTATATAAGATCAGAAGTTTATGTGTAAGGATGGGCCGATCCCTGATCCCTGATCACCAATCACCTATCCCCCGAAATTTAGGAAATCGGCACCTATCCATCAGTGCATGTCTAATCACTACTATTGTATTATTTCACTTGAAAATGAATTTAAATTGCAGCTGACTATTCTAAAAAGACATTTTTTTTTAGCAGAGCTAGCATCATCAGCCTTCATTCCTTGCAGATTAATGCCCACATGCCTGAGCTAAGCTGTTAATGCATTGCTACCGCTAAGTGGTTAAGTCATTTGAACCAGGCTTACAAACTACTTCAAATTCATTCTTTGGATCAAGATAGTGCCAAACCGTGCCGTGCTACAAAAAGGCGTCTGTTATCTGTGCTTATTTACATCCAGATGGTAGAGCAGTGACGCACTAATTGGAGCTTAGGAATGGGCATTTTAAGCTACAGTTATAATTGATAATAGTAATAGTAAACTCTATGGGACACAGGTTTGTGTGGCTGTAACAGTAACCAGCATCAGGATGAGGCGCTGCTGATGGAGTTTCCTTGATGCAGCAGTGACAATATGTTGACATTTTACATCAGTGTTCAGTCTATTTTCTCAGACTGTATGTACACTCTTGGTAATGAGGTTAGCAAGGGTCTTAAGAAAGCATAGTTAATTTTATGTCTGTATAGCACCATATCAAAGCAGAAGTAATTTAAATTTCCTCTTCTAAAGATCAGGTCTATACCTTATTCTTTTACTTAACAGACTAAATCACTATACGTAATTTAACCTGTTTACAAGGCGGGATGTCATTTCTCTCTCTAGATGGTCACACGTTCGCAATTCTCCTCTTCTGTCTGTATCGTGCATGGCGGAGTTATACTTTGATGCACACAGACACACAAATGCGTGAGCACACACTCACAGACTAGCACACTGTAAGGCAAGGCAAGATTTTTTGTAGAGCACAATTCATACACATGGCAATTCAAAGTGCTTTATTTTGCTAGAATAAATAAAATAACAATAGGCAAAATAAATTCATTGCGTAAAACCATACCATAAAACATTTAAAATTATTAATTAAATTAAAAGAGGAGAACTCAGATAAAATACTTTCAGTTGTTGTATGCTATGCTAAACATAACTATTTTCAGCTGGGATTTGAACATTGTTAGAGTTGAGGCCTGTCTCACATCTTCTGGAAGACTGTTCCTGATTTTGGGGGCATAAAACTGGACTGCAGTCTCACAGTGTTTAGTCCTGACTCAGGGCACCAGCAGGAGACCCCTCCCTGTATAGTGAGAAAAGAGTAGGGATAAATAATGTTGCAACCACCACAAGAAATGCAGAAAGATTTCTTTTTTGCCCATCTTCTCGCTGCCCCTTCAAAGCTGTAAAATTAAGGTAAAACAATGTATACTATATGTGACACACATTCAGTTCTTTTAACCAGTTAACCGACAGCTTGCCTCCAGGCCATTTTGACTTCGATTTGAGTACAGAGCCCTGTTGCTTCTGCAAGGTGTTTCGAATCACAATACTCCAGTGTCAACATTGTCCTTTTGATTGACAACTCATTTGACCAAGACGGTCGATCAGTGGTCCCTAAAAAGCCGATAATATCCCCAAGCATGATACAGTGTGAACGGACACCCGTGTGCTCTCATTTCAGTTTGGATGACATAGTGTCACCCTTTAGGGTGCTGCTGCATAAATAAATAAAGAAATAAATAAAATCCGGGGAGGGGAAAAAAAAGGTTTCGGTTTCTGTGTTCTTATTTCAGTAACTACATACTAGTTATAATAAGTTTGGTTGCTGAGATAAAAATTTCAGTGTTACCTTACGGAGACACCAAGCTTTTGTATGTACTCCAAAGAGATTCAAGAACTGCATCTAATTCAATTTGGATATACCTTTTTACAGGTGTTCTTGGCATTTCTGGGGGGGTTTAAGGGGTTAATTAAGTGTAGATAAACATTTGTCTGAAAATTATGACCCATATCTACCAGATCAACAGCCCTTGATATTGGTGGGTGGCTCTGGGACGGTTTAGACCCAACATATGACTGAAATTTTAGGTTGGTGCTTTGGCTTTACTTGCAAGAGAGCTTAAGATTCATCATGAAGTTGACTAAATGCGCACATCTCAATTTATCACTCACCTTTACTTAAAAACATGATTGATCTTTTCAGTTTTAAATGAGACAAATTCAAGTACAGATGTATGATATTGTAACACAGTTAACTCTGTGTTAAAGCAGGTTAAATAAGAAAGGCTTTGATTTACTCAGGGGAGATCAGCCGTCTGCTCATGAATTTCATTTAGCCCTGCAATGTTCTGTGAGTATATGAGGCACACTTAGCACTCAATTTTTACACAGATGTCACGTATGCAGACGACCTCTAATGACATTTAAATAAGCTTAAATATGCACATACAATAAAAGCATATTGCTACCTTTTTAACATTTCATATTTTTAAATTGCACAGCCTTTGCCAACATTTTCACCCCATTTCTCCAAGTCTGGTGGTTCTAACTGTTCTGTTCAGTGGGGCAACAAGTCATCGAGAGAATGCACAGTTTATTGAAATTTTATGGAAACACCCGTACCCCCTTTCACCACGGCACAATTACGTAAAAGCCATTCAGCCCTTGTGTAACCCTTTTTATAGTAATTCATTTATGACTCTGGTCACAAAAGGAGGAGGAGGGGGTGCCTGTCCTGCCACAAACACCCTCAGACATGTGTGGATGGCATGAAGATGAAACCCACAATCCACACAAGGGCACTGCTCTCATCAAGACATTCCTCTTTTCTTCATAAGCACGCCATAAAATATTTCATTCTGCCTTTTACAATCGACTTGTTTCATTACAAAGCCTTACGTTTTATTTCCACGGGTAGGAATGACATAAGCAAGGCTCATTTGGGTATTTCAGAATGCTTCCCCTTGATAGAAAACATGCCTGTGAGATGGCTTGTTTTGAAAGAGGGAGCGCATTAGAGGATGGACAAACTTAGAGAAGCCACAAAACGCTGCTCGAGACGGAGAAATAAAAACAAAATGAAACAAAGAGTGACTGAGTGGTGGAGAGGCTGCTGGAGTCTCTCCTGAGATGAGTATGATTGCAGCCACATTCCTCTGCTGAGCTAAAACCCTTGGAGGCTTTTGGAACGTGAAAACCTACTTCTTCTCTCTTTATAGTACAACACTTAGGCAGCGTACCGCTTTCTTTCCTTTTTTTTCCACGCTGAACATTGCTCACATCGCTGTTCCCTGAAGCTTGAAAGCACAACATTTCTCAGCCAGCAAACTCCCACTGGGACCAAAGCCCAGAGATGGAAAAGCAAAGGATATGTTTTATTGGACAGTTGCAGACAAATAAATCTAAATATGTATTTTGGTCATGTTTGTGTGCCGTCTTCGTCCTGAGGGAGCTGAAATGATTATATGACATAAATAACAGCGCTGTAGCATGATATTAGGTCACATGTTTACATACAGGGACCTAAGGTCAGGGGAGGAAATAATTCAAACACTATTTCACTGCTTTTGAAGTGAACATTGTTTGGGTAGTGTATACATGGTGCTTGGAGCATTCCTTTGCGGTGTGCACAGACTTTTAATGAGAGATGAGACCATACAGTCAGGTAGAATGAACATACTTAAGTGGATAAAAGTCAGAGCTGTGGAGGAGCCTGAGAGGCACAAATCAACCTGTCCAGTGTGTGTGAGTGTGTGGGCGGTGGGTCACCCTGAATGAAATGGTTTAGGCTCACTGATCTGCGTGAAGGAAAGTCAATGGGAGGTGTCAATGAGAGGGCAGGCGGGGACTGGAGCAATCACATGTCCTGTGATTGACATGGCCTAACCTGGGGGGCTGTGGGAGATGTCAGCACGGGGCAGCCTCCGTATATGGCCTCAGCCGACATCGCCTCGAAGGAGCACTGTGAATTATGGGCCAGGAGTGTACTGTCGGTCATGTGACCTCTACCTCTTTTACTGTGGAGTTTGGCAGGGCAATCAAGTGCTTTCATTTTAATTGTGTGGGCTTGTTTGTAGATACCAGTTAGTATTGGCAAACCCTAAAAAGATGTTATAAACAAGAAAAAGTAGAGGGATTAAAAAAAAAAAATTAAGGGATACACAATAAATTGCAAATGAGTATGCACATTTTAAAAGTCTGAATTAACCAAACTTAATGAGAAAAAAAATATGAGGAAACAAGCACTGATGTCTCATTAAATACTGACACATGAAATGTGGGCCTGGCTATTCTTAGGAAAGTCTGATGCTCTGATTTGGAGCTCAGCTATTAGCCACTCACAGAATGAGTGGTGCCAATTAAGCAGTGTATAATATTTTGAAGTTTTTTCGTTTGTTAGATAGAATCTCAAAAGTGCTCAAAACATAAAAAAACAGCAGGTAAACACAGGGAAATTCATTCTTTTTAGGGATGCACAATATTGGATTTTTGCCAATATCCGATATGCCGATACATCGAAACCCCTTTTGGCCGATACCTGTACCGATACTGATATTCACAAGTTTGTTTTTTTCACTGTAAAGAAAGCTAAGTCTATCCTGTACTGGAATTTATATGTTACTCTTATTGTGACGGTCTTATTTGTTTAAGAAACACACATAAAAACAAGACAAAAAACATTTGATGTTACCATAAATGAGAAATGTATTATTTTTTCAAACTCAAGACATTCAGTATTGAAATGCAGAAAAGTAATTTCTTTAGATCACATGAACTTTAAATGTACAATGCATTTTTAAACATAACCAAGTTGCATTTGATTATTTTAGAGCTACTGTAACAACCTGGTGACAGACACAGAGCTCTGCAGTGCAAATAAATGAAGTGCTACATTTTATTTAAGGAGCTTATTTTTCAGATGGAAAATAATTATAATCCTAACTGAATAGCACCTTATCAGCTGTCCATATCAGCAGAAATTTTCATATCTGCAGATACCGATAAACAGGTTTTTAAGCTTTTATCAGCCGATACCGATATTGTGCCGATAATATCATGCATCCCTAATTATTTTCTTTTGTATTTTACTTTGATTGAAATTTCACATTGAATAATGTCACTAACTAGGACTAGTCTTGTTGAGAGTTTTGTTGTTTGGTAATTTGGAAACATTTTTCCCAGCCTGCCTTAAAACCATCTCAGAAAAACACCAGATCTGGTAAATTCCAACTTATCCTTCCTGATTCATGAGCTACTTTTCCTCTTTTAAAAGTGAAGTTACTACTTTATGTCATCTTAAATACCTCTGAACAATAAAATCATCTTATCTTGAAATCAACACTTCCAATATCACAATTTAAATTTAAAACATGATCTTTAAAATCAGCCAAAGTTATCATATTTATTGTGAAGTGTAATAATGCACATACTCTAAACTACATCCTAAATGACAGGTCCTCAGGTTTTTATTCTTCCTGATATTCAAATGAAATGCTAATATTTGCTCCGTTTCACCCCTCTCCTGCTTCCCAGAGCTCCTCTAAAACAACAAAGTAAATACCCACACGCTGAAACTTCCCCGACCAGCTTTGTGTCTTTGAAGGAAAAGCAAACTTGGGGAAATAAAAGTGGCGGCCTGTGGCAAACTGCACTTGAGAGAATTCAGCCTCCTTTCTCTATCTGCCACTTGTGACAAGTGAGCCATGCAGCTTTGCAGAATTATATAGCTGTGTGTCTAATTATTTCTTTTCAAGTCCATACAATAAAAGACTGCATGCTTTTTCTCTCCTCCCGGGGCGAGGACAGCGGGAGGAGTGCCCTCCAAAATATTCCCTCTCATGCCTCTGACATGCACATCTGTCTGCACGTCAGCAGAGCAACTTTCTGACGTCTCTGGGTTTAATGAAAGACATGTGGAAGGTAGAAATGCAATTGGTGCTGTGGTGACACATTTCAATTTCATTGTGCAAATACAATCACTGGAACTTTCTTTTAATCTGTATTATACACTGCTCAAACTGCAGTAAAGACATCTAACGGTATGTCTTTAAACCAGGCTTATCACACAGACTAAACGCTAAGAAAGGAGTGTAACACAGAAATATGAGTTCAGAATCATGCACATTTTTGTTGCAGAAATGTCTACATTATAAAAGTCTTTGAAGATGTTTTGTATAGGTTTAAAATTTTCTCTCTGTATTGTGTTTCTTTGTATTTCAGGGACTGTTTCTTCCAGTATTCCTTGCATAGGAAGATATCTGTTAGAAAAAGCTCCTGCCGCAGTACGGTCACAAGGGGGTAGCATTGACACAGTTGTTTAAGCCCTTCAGCCGGCAGCCCAGCAGCAGGACAAACTGCCTTTGATGTAATTGAGGTCTTAGACCTCTTAGAAAAGCATATATTGGTTTGTATGTGGAAATGTTCAAGGAACAATGGATTTCCATAAGTGGATGTAAAATCGTATTTGGAGCATCCCCGGCATGCTAACCACTCTCTAAACAAAAGGAAAAAGGACTCCTTCAGGATGGGATGTGTAATTCTAAGGCACTTACAGGCTGGAAATGTAATGGAATGTAGCATTAGGATTAAATGTGTGACTAAAAGAAACAGACTTGACTAGTTTTGGACCCTTTCTCGGGTGATTCATTCAAATAAATGTGCAGAAATTCCGGCTCCAGCTGCACTATACGTCCTAATAGAAGTCAGCATGCAGCATAAAAGCACATCTTTTTGTGCCTCTATCAGAGGAATTATTAAAAGCAGATTTCATTTCATTGTGCAGAATCACAAATATGTATATTCTGTATATGTAAGATAATTTATTTATCCAGATATATAAATAAAAAACCCACTCTCAGGAAAACCAGAGGATCCAGCATGTTTAGATGAAGCTGTTAATTATCAATCATTCCACAGCCACACAAGTATTCCCTTAACTAACATTTTTGTCCATCCATCTTATCATCCAAAGTAATACTTAAGAGCACGAGTCTGGCAGGGACTCATAAATAAAGGTTACCTATTTACATATTCAGTTTATCATGAATATTGCATACTCTGTACATAAAAATTCAAATGCAGTGTTTATGAAATATGATCATGCAGCAAATGTGAGAAGACACAGAGCACAGCCCATTCATACACAGGGGGGATTTAGAGCACTCCTCTGTGGTTAATAAAGGATGAGATCGACATTAGTCCTGCAGGAGTTAAGACTTTGGGTTTTTCTCTTAGCTGCTCAGAAATCTTTACTCTGTGCAAAAACTCTGATTTTTTAAGATATTTTGTTTTTTTGTTTACACACAAAGGTCCACTATGAAGTCCAATGGATATTTTGACCTTTACTTATGACATCTGTTAAATAACTGACAGGTGGTTATCTTCTTTCACAGTCAGCTGTTTCAGTGAAACTGACCCATCACTTAATATTTTTAAAGACACAAATTGACTGTTTTGGTGTTGACATGATGCTTGTTTTAAAGATAAATTTGTAACAGGTAGCAAAGGTTTGGTGTTAAAAAGGATGGGTATCGAATAAGTTACTATTGTAGGTACTAGGGCTGGACAATTAATTGGATTATAATTGTGATTTCAATTTTGTCATCTGACAATCATAAAAACAATATAATCGAAGAAAAACAATTAATATGCCACACAGTGTAAATGTATGCAAGTTCCTGTGCTTCATAGCTCTTGTGTTCCATGTGCAGCCACAGAGAGTGTGTGTGACTTATGTGTATCAATAATACTGTATGTGCCACTTGCTGATTCTTTAAAGTTGTGTTTAAATCAGTACTAAAGTTTTTGAATAAATGAATAATTGTGTATATTAATTGTGATTTCAATATCACTTAAAATAATCGGGATTCTTATTTTTACCATAATCGCCCAGCCCTAGTAGGTACTGGCTGAATTTTGTCTGTGACACCGAGTAATGAATCACGCAAAGTCAAACGGTACCCCATTTCAGTATCCCAACTCATCCTTGTGACTGTGAGGGAGTGGAAGAGAAGGGAATTTTCCATACTGTACATGGACACAGCATTGCAAGGTTATTATTGAGAAATAAATGTGTCAAATTGAAAAACTTTAAGTTTTTTTTAGTTAATATTTATTACTACATAAACACACACAAAAGTACCGAAAAGTGGTATCGTTAAATACTGATGCCAATTGCCAGATACTGGCATTGGTACTGTATCGTTTCACATGTGAAAAGGTACCTGACCCTAGGTGTGAACTGACTGACAAGCTTTACAAATACAGCAACCATAAGGGCTGTGTAAATCATCATCACATTGTCTTTACACCACAGTGTGGTTTGTTTGTTTTTAACCATGCAATAAATAATACATTTTTTATTGGAAACACATAATAGTTTCTCACTTACTAAACCTGCATTTCATCCATGGGATTGTGCTCCAATGTGCTTTCTACTCATTGGATGCAGTCTGCTGAAGTTACAGCTAAAACAAAAAATAAATAAAAAAAAAAAACAATGGGGGGATTTATTTTGTATTCAGAAGGGACATACTACAAACAGTAATCATGCAAAGCATTAAGAACAGATAGATTTAAAATTAGTGATTTCCAGCTGGTGTACACTGAAATAATTATCTGTTTTTTCCACCACTTAGTGAAATTTCACATTTTCACATATCATGCAGGTGTGAAAAGGTAAAGCACTAAAGGTCTATGTATATGCATGTACCTCAACACAGGCACGTGTAAAAAAAAAAAAAAAAGCTGTTTGGTTTGCACATAAAACAGCTGAGGGGAATAACGGCGTAAAGAAGCAAACAGTGTGCAGCAAGTGTCTCATCTCCTCCAATGAACTAGTTAACCCGAAAGAATACGATCTACAAATGTGTTTCAGCAAAAGCAAATTACCTGGGTTTTGTGGAGGGGAACTAATCTCCCCAAGCATGACACTGGACAGGAAAGGCCTCTTACTGTTATTATGATGTGTCGGCTTGTGTTAGATGGAGGGCCTTGATGGCCGCATCAGGAAACAGCGTTGAAGCCCCTCTGCCATGACAGCACTCTGATGGATGTACAGGTGGTGGAGGGGCAGGGAAGATGGAGGTTAGAACGCAGGAGATGAGGAGGAGAAGGAGGGTGATATGAGGTGCGGCGGGGGTTATATACTATAGTAAATACCTACAAATGCAGCACATTAGTAGTAGGTGCAGAGCCTGAGATAGCATTAGCATGCACAATAAAGCATCCAATTGGACAGGCCATCTCCGAAACAAAATAAAAGCCCTGTGTGGTGAATTTTCAAAGGCTGTTTCTTATGACCTGTGATGATTTGTTCTCTATATGAAACAGACTGATGATAATAGGCAATTTGAAAGTCATTGAGGTAATCAGAATATCTGTACATCAAAATCTGACACATGATGCAATGCTATATAGGCTGCTGACGTTATAGGAAACAAACACAGGGTAGAGAATCAAACTGTGAAACCATCTCTGTTCTCATGTCGATCTTGTATTGCTCAATGACAGTTTAATCATCAGATTTTCTGCAGAAATGCTGAGAGATAGTTGGTTAAAGCTACTTTGTTACTTCCCTGTACAAACATGTAGGCTAACTCTAAAATGTAACTTTCCAGAGCTGAGAATAATAGCCTTGTTTTCAGCTTTGACAAATCATCCTCCAGCTAATCCACTGGGATTAAACCGGTTTATTAAGCTTTACAAGTAGGGATACTTTCTCAGCCCATGAAGGAAAAAATAATCAAGTTTTTTTAATTGTGACACCAGATTTGGAGCACCACTTTTTGCCTTGGACAGCACCATAAGTTATTACTATAACTAGCTTTCCCTCCCTCAATAGCTTCACTACATGTAACCTTGTTGACTCCATGTGTGCATCATTAGCCAGTCTGTGTTTTTGCTACCACATGAGTCGTTTTGTTGGATTATGCCGGTGTGCTGGAAACACTGTAGACACACTTGTTGGTGTGTCAGGATGTTTTCCCCCTCCTTCGCACAGCTGGGGGTGTCTTGCTCACGGTATCCATGCTAAAATATTTATAGCTGTTTTTTCCTCTACGTCAGCAGGTTGTGATTTGATTTCTGGTTAAGAAATGCAGTTTTGGGCGCCGGATCTCCCAGTCATCACCCCCGGTCCCCGGGTCCCTCCTCATCCTGCTCCTCTGGGCTCCCAAGAGACTTTGGGTCGGGGAAAGTGTTATGGAGAGAGATGGTGCTCCTCCTTGGCCTGGTAAAGATTGGGGGTGCCGGCTCACAGCGGGACAGGTGTTCTGAGCCGCACACAGGGGAGCCTCACCGGGCTGCAGCGCCTGGCCTACATCCATCTCTGTACCTGGGGAGATAAATGGGAAAATGTGACCCAAACAGTCCAACATCACTCCAATGGCAGCAGCGAGCTCTAACAATGGGGAGCAGTGAGGATTCCCCATATCATTACTAAAAACGAGACACGCTCTGCAATTAATTCCATGCTTAAATGAATGTCTGCTGCTTGCAGCACACCTCTCATTGGCTGTGGAAGCAGATAAATAATGCAGAATAAGAGAATAATCTTAATCAGAATCATGCTGCACTGATATAAAATGGCCTTCAATGCTTGGCTCATTTCTTGATCAACATTTTTGTCATCTTGCAAACCCGACTTTTTGCAGCCTTTATTGTATAAAATGGTGTGATCTTTCCACTGCCCTTTGTCTTGGAAGAAAAATTAATTCTCATTTGCATTACCACGTCTAAATGTCAGCCACCGATATTTTGTTAGACATTAGTAAAGCTGGCAGCGAGAGGCGCTGGATAATTGCACTCAGCCTAGCAGAGGGATTTACATAATTTCAGATAGCAATTAAAGAATCCTTGGGAATTTTCTTCCTGGCCTCTCTCTCCCTCTGTCTCTCCCTCCCTCTCTCCGGCTCACTTCCACGGCGGCACAAAAGAAGCATTCGTTTACATTAAGCTCCATGCTCCTTGCTGTTCATTTGCATGAAATTAAAGGTTTTCATGATCTTGAACAGCGGGGTAACATTTAAAATGCTGTTTTAAAGCCCTCACCTTGGAATAATGAAATGCTTCATTTTTTTTTTTTTGAGAAGGCAGTGGGAGTTCATTGACTGCCTGTCCACAGCAAAACTTTTTCCTTTCCCCCTTCACTCACACACTATAGTACAATAATAATACTAAATCAATTAAAACTTTTTCTTTTTAGCTTTCTGAGGTCTGACCATCAGTATTCTGTCTCACCTCATGCCATGCCCTTTGATGAGGTCTTTTCAAACAAAGCACATTTATAATAATTAGTTTCACAATAATCAGGGATTTTCATTCTTTGTGATTTATCTGGATTTCTAAATTTTCTCTCTATGAGAGGAGACAAACTTTATGGCTTCACATCAAAAACATGTTTTTAAAGCTGTATAGTCACACAAGAATAACTTCAAGGCATAGGGTCAGAAATGTGGGACTAAACTTCTTGTTTTCAAGCATTCATGCCAGTTTTTGCATTGAACTTAACCTGCTTTTGAATAAATGAGTCCAGTGGGCTGATTGCACTAGGGTTGCAACGATCCAGCTTTTCTGGTCCCAATACCGATACCATTACCTGGGCTTCGGGTATTGACTAATAACCGATCCTGGTCTGATACCAGTGTTAAATAATAACCCTCATGCTCTACTGCGGGATAAGACTGGGAATGTTTTGGGAAAAAGACAAAAATGTGTACATATGTAATAACTGAAGTTAATAATTATTTAAACTATATTTGTTTAAATGTTTAACAGCAGTTTGGTTGAAAATGCTTCAGAATTTACAGAAATTACTATTGGATTGTAAAATTTTTTACCTTGTAGACTAAATCATAGTTTAGCCTAAGTGTCAAGTTTGGACCGATCCTTTCCCACCGATATCCGATCCAGCTTTAAGTGGCTGGATCGGCGCCGATACCCGATACCAGGATCGGATCAGTGCGTCCCTAGTTAGTACATACAATTGCCAAAAGCACAATTCACAAAATGTTAACAAAATCGGATCCTGTCTAGATTAGCCCTTTGTTTCTGTGTCTTTCTACTCAAGTCACAACTGGATATGATTTCTCCAAGGTTAGGAACTTTTTTAAAAAAAATCAACATTTGGAAGATCCTTGTTGGTTAGTGAAGGGTAGGGATGGGTACTGAATTAAATAACCATGCTGAACGTAAACACAGCATTGCAAGTTTATACATGGTGAAATAACTTTGAGATTTTATTATTAAACAAATAAATATTTATTACCACATAAACATACAAAAGTACCGAAAATTGCTACCATTGAGTACCAATACAGAATGTCAGGTACCGGGCATCAGTACTGTATCGTTTCAAATGTGAAAGGGACCCATCCCTACTCGTCATTATGTCTTTATCTTTGTCTTGACAGTCAGCTGATAAAAAAACTAGATTCTGTGTAAACATCACAACCTAGCTTTGTATTGGACTGTGCCGCTTGACAAAATGTGTAATGCAAATAGATCATCTGAGTTATGTTTTGATACAAAAAAATGATACTGTTCTCCTCTTTTTACTAATCAAGGGTCATGTTATACCAAATTACATAATAACTGTATGGTTTTTAAACTTGTTAGGGATATCAGATATTAGATGTCACTTAGACTGAGCCCTGTCAGAATACTTCTCACAGGGTGTCACCATCATGACATGTCTTGCAATTTCATGCAAAAACATTGAAGTTTGGGATGGACAGTTAATTATACCATACCTATGTTGATTACTGTTTGTTATCTTCTTGTGTTAATAGGAGCCAAATTTACATGTAAAGTGGTTTAAGGAAAAACTTCTGTATTTATAATATGACAGCTGAATATAATAAAAAAAACCATTATTTATTTTGAAAATATGCAATTTGTGTATATGTGTGTGAAGGAGAGAAACTTTTTAGATCTCAAATTAGTGTCCTTGAAATTAAAAACAAAACAACATTAACAACAACAAAAAAACCAAACAATCTCTATTTTGTTAAAACCCTTTCAGCACTCTAGAATCATCATCCACTGTTGCCTTGCTACAAAATCTGTTTGAAACAGCCAGTTATGAGAAATATCTGTTGCACCCCAACTCTCGTTTCAAAAGTTGTCAGGATGTAAAGTTTGTACACGTTTACCTCATAGTTTGAAACCTTTCTTATTTTCAGTATTTAGATTCAACATGTTGACCTAATGTTTGCTTGTTAAATATGAAAAACTACAGTACATCCCTTTAACCAATGATTGAAGTTTGTAGTTTTCTTTGAAACAATAGATTGATGATATTGCGGGAGATGAACAGCTGTAAAATGATGTAAAAAGAGACATCTTGGTTTCTGCCTCCTACCAGAACAGAATGATGTGGGAACGTCTACCAGAGCTGCAAAGATAAACCTCACATACAGTATATTTAATTAGGTCCCTGTGGGTCCCAGTGTTATCTGCCGTGCTGATTAGACTGAACATTAACTTGCTTTAGCCCTCAGTCTGATATCGTATGTCTGTGTGTGGTGACAAGAGTGCTAAAAATCAAGCTGGGCATCTTCTTCTGTATCCACTTTAAGAGCATTTATATTTCTTTGAGCTGCAGCAGAAGGCAGAAGCACATTGCTTTAAATCCCTCATGCTTCCTCGGTGTGGCCTGGATGACACATTTGATACGGGTATGGATCAGGATTAGTTAAACCACAGCCTTCTCTTGGGAGGTCCACCGCTAAGAAGTCCAATTTGCGGAATATAACTGTACTTAACATTACTGAGTTTGCAGCTCTCACTTTTGTGTTTAATCAGACAAGTATCCAATAAAGAAAAAACTGCGATGCCGGCTCTATGATCTAAAAAAAACAGTCGTGATGAATAGCAGCTCTTTGTTAAGACAATAAAGCTTTGTCACAGAGCTCCAAAATAAACACAAAGCCTCATCTGAACAATACCCTTCACACTTCTTCCTTGATTCCCCCTCCGTCCTTAAAGGCATCACAGAACATTTTCACACTAGTCGTCTTGCTGCTGTGAAATAAATTGTGACAGTAACTCAATATGAAGTGAAATAGCTGAGAAAGCCTTGAGTTCACTTGCGCTGACAGTGCTGTTTAATTCCATCTTGTGCCAGCCTGACATTTCTGCTGCCACTAAATATTAAACATGTGTACCCGTTTCATTTGCATCTGGTAATGAGGTGGGAGACAGCGCCCAACTGGTCAAGCCTCTCCCTCTCTCGCGTGCTCGTACCTCCAACACAGTCGCCTGGACAAGGGTAAACCAACAGAAATATTTAGAGTGGGGCTGAGACAGAGAAGGAATAGGAAAAAAAAAAGAGGGGGAGGGGGGATGTGAAGGATAGAGCACCCTTGTTGTGTGTCTGTGCGTGTTTGTGTGTGCTCTCCAGAATTCAGAAACCGGTCTGAAATGACCCCGGCTCTCAAGCAGCGTCTGCTTTGGCTGACATTTCTCCCTGAATCTTTTAAGATGCATCCCTTGCTGCAAAATGCATTAGTGGAGAGAGGAGAAACAGAGGCACAAGAGGAGAGGGTTAAATGTGATTGCTCTAAATGTCATCACATCTTCATAATGCAATATATATTCATGATCTGGCAGTCCAGGAGGGGAGACATCACAGTTGTGTTCTGTAATTCAAATGTTTTATCCCAATTTTGATTCAGCATACAATTCTGAGAAGACATTTTGAACCAAGGTATGCATCCGTTTCTTTTTTAGGCATTATTTATGTGGATGGAGCTGTGGCGTCTGAGGTGAACGCTGTGGGATGTGGGTGTTATTGAAAAGACCCTGAGATGCTCACAGAAACATGGTGGAAACGTAGTTAAGTATTGGCACCTTTTTTTTATCTTCAAACCAAGCAGCAGTGGCAAGAGTATCGTAAAACCCCACTTATAGTGGAAAAGCCATCTTAAAATATTACCAGATATGTCAGAGTGTGGTGCCTGCATAAAAAAAAAAATCATGTCTGAAGTGTGCGCGTAAGATATTTAAAACTGGAAATGTTCCTGATTTGACAGATTTTAAAAACCCTAAAACTTACAAATGCAAATGTAGAAAACCCGTCACATTTAACGGAAATAACTTCATGACAATTGATGCTTCTTGTCAGAAATTGTTGCTACAAAACATTGTGTAACATTGTGAAAAAAAACGTGAAAAAAACATGATATTTTTTACACACCAGCTTTCCTCGAAATCGCTTATTTA
This sequence comes from Halichoeres trimaculatus, assembly GCF_033239565.1. Classification (NCBI taxonomy): domain Eukaryota; kingdom Metazoa; phylum Chordata; class Actinopteri; order Labriformes; family Labridae; genus Halichoeres; species Halichoeres trimaculatus. The sequence continues at coordinate 22,690,297 of NW_027437183.1, forward strand.
TGGGCCTGATCTAGTCCTAAATTTCTTTTTTGTGGTTCAGATCCTATCCAAAATGCAATAAGGTTTTTATTTTGCCAAAGTCACACACTTCCACTAAGTGCTATGAAAATCTGCCAGTTTGACTCTCGACAAAGATAAGAAAACAGGAAAACATAATGCACCAAAAGCACAACCTCCTTGGCCGGGTAATCATCATCCTAGAGAGTTGGATATTTTTTTAACAGGCGTTGCTGGAAACTTAAAGAGAGTGCCAGTAATGAACTTAGATTTGTAAGGTGGTTGGCCATAACAGCCTTAAGAGTGAACTAGGACTGTTTTTAAAACAAAGCACGACAAATAAAGTTTAAACATTAAAATTCACTTATAAGACTGTGGTGTGGGGTTAAGTATGACATAATATATAGTGAAAAGGTGATGGCTACCAGAGATGGTTTGAGCCCTGTAGCTCCTCAGGCTGATCTCAAATCTGTGCCTGTTGAGAAATAATAGCCTTTGGTATTTGGTTTTGATCAATCAGAATCAGTATTTGAATAGAATAGAATAGAATAGAATAGAATAGAATAGAATAGAAAATACTTTATTCATCCCCGAGGGGAAATTCAGGAGTCACAGCAGCATTTAAGAAAACAAAAGTAGGAAAGTGTATAGAAAGTGCAAAAAGGTCCATAAGAAAATAGATGCTGACACCCCGTCCACCACTCTCCAGCCCAGCCAGTCTCCACCTCCACAGGGTCCAGGACTGAGCCTCCCCAGCAGTCTGTTCATTCTCTGTCTCCTGGATCCAGTCTGCTCACAGCAGGCGAAGCTCCTCCAATGTGGCGCCGGCGTCCGATGTCAGCTCCATCAGCCACGTCCGTGAACAGCACGATGCCACTCTGCCCTCCGGCAGCCCCTCGGCCGCTGGGTTAGCACAGCCAGCTCGACCATCCCACCAGAGATAGATCCCACCAGAGATAGATCCCACGTTCCCAACAACGATGGATGGAAGGACAGGTCCACGTTGTCACCTCCCAGCTCACACCCGAGAACCAGCACGTCGTCTTCACCTCCTTCTCCTCACCTTGAGAGATAATCAAGCCTTCCACTAATTAGCATTGACATGCTACAGACTGCTAACAGCTAATTTCACATGTAAACAATGCAGCCATGGTTACATGTAGGATCTCCAGTCAAACACAGGAGAAAAAGTAATAAAAATATCACTGAAGCCACAAAAAGTTTGGTGTCCATGACCAACAAATGAGCCAGACAAAGTAATGATCCACTCCAAATACAAAGATTACGAAAAAGAGATGACAAAAATTACAAGAAACAAACAAAGAAGAGAGAGCTGCTGCAACAGGCAACTACTTGGGCAGCGCCTAGCAATGAGAAAAAAAAAAACAAAAAAAAAACAGACACAGCATGGATAGGGAGGGAAACCGGGTAATAGATGATACAGCTGATGCATTAACATTGACTGTCTGCATTTTAGCAGTCCAGCTAACTGAGTGAAAGCCAGTTAACTCCGATATGGATTTTCCGGGCCGATACCAATTATTTGTGGTCAAGGAGGCCAAAAACCGATATTTGGAGCTGATATTAATTTGCAGTCAAAGTGCAAATATTGGTGTCAAAATTTTATACAATACAAATTCTAACACTTAAAGTCATTCAAATACCTTTAAGCATCACTTTATCAAACAGCTCCCAGGCTTAGCAGCATGTTTTATAAAGTTCAATTTAAACTTAAAAAAATATATAGCTAAAGTTTTCTACAGTAGATAAAGTTTTCCAAAATTTCAATGTAACTGTAATAACTGCACTGCTGATTGGCTCTTTCCCAAGTAATGGCTCTGCTTGTAACTATCAGATGGTACTGTGGGTGGGACTGTGCTGGGGACTGAGTAGTGACTGCAGACAGCAGGGCGGCTGCATCAGAGCTGCAACAACACAATTTTTAATTTGTTTCTTATCGGCTGTTGGATTTAAAAAAAGGCAGATGCCGAAATGCCTCAAAATGCCAAATATCGGCCCCCATAATTGGCCAGGCTGAAAATCAGTCTATCCCTAGTACCTGGTTGCTTCAATCAGTACAATGCAAATATAATGTTTTTTTTCCTAAATTTTATTTTGTGCGTGTATATATATTTTTGTAAGTAAAACCCAGAAAAGACTAAGTAATCTTTGGTTAAATCATTTATCATACATCACAAGGATAAATGGTTACTGAAGTTGTTGGAATTTTTCTTCTTTTTTATTCTTCCTCTGTCAGATATTTTAACAATTGTGTGTTGTTAAAACTGTGTGAAAGATGTCAACCATCTCAAGGGGGCCTTAGCCCCAATCTTGGGCTCAGACCCTAATAAATGAAAAGATAAATAAATAAAGTAAAAGAGTGCGGCAGGATAGATTGCACTAGTGATCACTGTGATAACCAGTTGAGTTACAGTAATGCTGATTGATTGATAACTAAATAGTATTGGAAATGTTGTAGGGTAGGTGTTTAAGGCTTCATAATTTTCATATTTAATAAAATTATTAATAATAATCAAATTTGCATTAAGAATTGGGCTGGGACGATAAGCTATTCTTGCAATTCAATCTTATTCTGATTTTTGGCAATCTGATTTAAATTGCGGTTCTTCAATATTTACAATTTTTAGTTTTCTTTTTAACACCAGACATGTGAAAAAGTAGGACAATGATAGTAATTATCTACAGACTGTTTCAGGAGACGTATTTTCCCATAAAATGCACATCACGTGAGTCAGAAACATTTCTCCCCCTACTGGGGAAAAGTGGTAACTTTTTTCAAATCCAGTTTATAAACAAAGACTGAAAGTTTTTTTGACAAAAAGACAATTTTTTTATATTGTCAAACCCCCCCCCCAAAAAATCCTGATAAACCGATTTTTTTTCTCCCACCCCTAATAAAGAACAGAAATAACACACAAAGAACTTGGCACATTGAAGGAAAATCTGTATTTGCCTGTATGCTGATGACATTCTGCTTTCATTGCTGTTTCACCCATATTGGCTACTAAAAAACAGGTTATTTTTAAGCACGTATGTGATTCTGGTTTTCATTGTACTCCTGTGTTTACAACAGAGACACCAGGTCCTCTGATGTTTTACAATGAAAGCACAATATTCTCTTTCCTCTGTCAGCCTCTTCTGACAGTGTACAGCCACTTTAAAAAGAAATCAACATCAGTGTGAGGAAACTTTACACATTCGTATTACTGATATGACTTCTTGGGCTCAGATTTATTTTATTTTTTATTATCTTTGAAAGGAGATGTACTTCTGTCATTGCCCTGTTTGGCATCCCACTCTGCAACAGTTAAAGTTTAGAGACACCCTGCCTCTCTGTGAGGGCTTGTATTGCTTTCATTTTATGTATCAGATATGTCAGAGGAAATCAAACCTTGATCAAAACCAAAGTTGACTGTCGAGGAGGAACAGGGAAACATCAAAGAGCTTACAGTAGAAAGGCAGGGCTGGTTGAAGTTGGATGTGTTTGGCTGTGTTTGAGGTCTGTGTATGTGTGTGTGTGTGTGTGTTTGGTTTTGGGGGGGGGTCTTTCTACTTCTTGATAATTCTCTTCATAAGCTCTGTTCAGCCCACTCAGCAGTCATGGAGAATCGTGTCCAGTCGCGGGCCTCCGGTGGGACTGCGTGTCCTGAGGTTTACTGTTGCTAGCTTGTCATGTCCACGTCAACAGCACTTATCGCCTCCTGTCTGAGCGCTGAGACATTTCCCAGGCATTTAGCTGCCTGTTTGTCTTCTCTTGATTTCCCCTCCAAATCTGTCACATATAGTCTTCACCTGACACCTCACAGAGTGTTCCTCTCTCAAACACTGTCAAAACACGCAGATCCAACAGGAAGAGATAGCAGCAGGGAGCCACAGATTGCCAAATGTTACACACTGATCAGGTGCTGCAAATGATGACCTGCGTGGGCAAAACGGTCCGGGATCATTTGCTTCATCAACAACGCCGACTGCTTTCCAGATCAGAAAAAAAGAAGTACAGTTTGTGTTCACAGTTTTGGTGTTGCAGTTCATTTGGACTCTGAGTTATCAAGTGCTGCTTTATTTATTCCATTCGCACATTGTTCTTGTACATCAATAACACTGAGTCCAGAGTTTTCACATCACTAAGACTTTCTCTGTCCTTTTCTCTTCTCAAAGCGCTGGCATGAAAACAATGCTCTTCACAGTGAAAAGGCCTGGCGTCGAATCAAAGGCTCCTCTCTTTGCTGCATTTTTCTCTCCTTGCCTTTCCACCCTGGCGAAAAGCCCTTCTATTATTTCAATAAGCTCTCGGTTTTAATACATTATTGATCTTAAGGTTGAAGTACGGGCCATTGCATTACCAGGATTCCAAAGCCCATCATGGCGTGACACTCATGTAGTCGTGAAAAATTATACCAATTATGAAATCAACCAACAACTAGCTCAAACAGCAATCAATTGTCACATTGGAAAGCATTTTGTCCCACAATGCTATTGGCTTTGTGGTTACACAGAAGGAGTGGGCGTTGGATGTTTAATGACTTCCAAATACTGATTTCTTCTCTTTTTTTTCAAACGCTTATTACTATTCACTCTGAGACGGTTTTTGCTCCAAAGCAAGCCTTCGATTATGTTTGATGCTCTTTGTTGGGTGACTGCGTGCCAATAAGACAATAGCATTAGCCATTGATTAGCCGTAATGAGCGCCAAGGACTCAACACCAGCGTGTGCACTTAAAAGCCTGCATTAAGCGTATGAATTATGATAAGTGTACTATATACCAGTGCATTAGGAAGGGATGTTTTCATTCTAATTCTGCAAATGCCACAAAGCTGGCTGAGAAGGAGAGAAAGCCATTTCTGGAGACGCTAAAGTGGGTGGTTGAGGAGTGCGGGGGTGTTGAAGTGGGGGGCTGAGTGCTGGCGGGGTCAAGTGCGAGCCGTGTCTTTGACAGTGGCTGCCTGCCTGTGTTTCCATATCACAATGTTCAATCATGCAGTGCCCTCATGCAGAAACCTTTAACTCAATGCTCATAAATGCAGGCAGAGCTTCCCGTCTGCAACCTCTGCGCCACTGTTTGTTGTGGTCAGTGGGTATTTTTCATGGTTCTGCTTTTCGTGCTTAATGCAAGGAGAAAGTGTTTTTCCATCTGCCGATAAAAGGTCAAGTCACTTTTATTTATATAGCACCAAATCATAACACAAGCGCAGAATAACGGGGTGCACATTAGGAGAATCCAACCCCCAAATGCTTTCCACTGAGCGGCAGATTGGGTATGAAAAAGTACAATTAAGGTCACCTTTATTGTTTCCAATCTAAATCGCAGGTGTGACATCTAAATGACACTTTAATGAAAATTTTAGACAGGTTATTTTGAATAGTTTCCTAAAAGATGCAGGAGGTTGACTAGTGGTGAATTGCAAGTGTCTTTGGGGGGGATGTGTGTGCCTTGACGGGCGCAGGAAATCTGAGCCAAATAAATGAAGTGGAGATGGTAATACAGTGTGTTATAGCGGAGAGTGACAAGCCCGTTCCTCCCATGAAGCAGCTGAGCTGGCATTAAACAGACAAGACATCCCGTTCAGTCAGTTATCAGCCCAGGAATAATGAAGGAACAGGCCGGCGGACCAGGACGAGTCACCCTAGTCAGCCAAGTGGAGAATTTAATTTCGTGCAGGTTTCTCTGCAGCCAAGCATTTCCCCCCCATCGGAGGTCCGCTGGTGCTTGGGTGAGCATGGACAACTCAGTGCACCCGACTCAGAGTCTCTGCGGCGCTGACAGAGATGTGTGGTGATGGATTTTTCGAGTGGCTGGGGGAAGAGGGTGGACTTAAGTTTGGGTAGCGCTGTTAAAGAGGAGAGAGAGCGATGACAAGCTAACTTCAGAGAAAAGTAAAAAAGCGATCACTCGTGCTTCTCATTTTCCAGAGAATGGCTGCGTTATTAAATCAAAGACAGTGAAATGAGAAATGGGTCCTGTCTGACCCCGAGATATGTAGGAAGGAAATAATATTGTCTGTGCTTAATGTTACCTCTGCTCCACCAACCACCACTCTACCTGACATGGCCACTTGGTCACCAGATTTAAATATTATACCATAAATCTAAACGTTAGGGTGTATCAGGCATTTATCTTCATATTTTTAGATGTTAAACCTGAATTCAAACATCTTCTGGAGTCATTTCCTCCTTCTTAGTGTCTTTATGAGTCAAAGGTAAAGTAATGAATGAAGACCAGGTTGGCTTTGTGTCTTTATGACACACCACAGCCTCAGTCCTGCACAGACCTCAGTGCAGGGCTGCAACTAACACCTTCTTTTGTGAAGCTCTTCAGTCATCACTTCCTGAAACTGTTCCTTGAAGAATCATATATTAAAATGAGCATTTACGTAATGGCTCTTTTTGACAATCAGCTTTTTACTTTAACATTACCCTTTTAAATTTTAAACCTGTCAGACAAATGAGTTAGCTTTGATGTGAGGCAAGATAAAAGTTCCTCCACTGTTTTGTGGTTAAAAGGAAGAAGAAAAAGGAGAGAAACAGATGAAGTTTTACAAGGTAAAGATTTTAAAGTGAGCAGCTGAGAAGGTTGAATTCACACAGCATGGCTCCAACTTTGAACTGTTCAGTCGATGTCACCATGTCTTCTTCCTTGAGTGTTTGTGCATCACTGATGTGCTCCCATGAAAAGCAGGTTTCAGCATACAGATCCTGCAGGGGATTATTCAGTTAGATGATGAATTTGATGATGTTGCATAAGTTGCATGAAGTTATTTCTAATGTGTTGCTGAAGTATAAAAACACGCAAAAGTCATTGTTTTCAAAGAAAGTCTAGCGTCTATTTTTTCAACTTTGTTATGGAAAACAAAGTAAAAATACGTCATCTTTAAATAAATACAGATTTTTCTTTGTTTTCGGCTTTTACTCACAATAAATGCTTTCATGGGTGGAGGGAATATAAACCGACAAATGGCATTTTTGAACAGTCAGCATCAGCCGATGACTGAACTCACAGACTGATTAAAAAAATGTCTGCAGCCACTGCAGGCAGCGCTGTCAGTGTGGCAGCTATCAAGCTATGCGGCTTCCCCTCATGTTCCCTCTAAACAGTTAATGGCTGCTGTTGATATAAATTATTTTATGGTGGACAGAATAATGTAGTTCAACATAGATATCAGTCATGTTCTAAAATCTATAGCATAACCAGAAGTATTTTTTAAGGATAGGCGAGTATCAATACCAGGTATGAGTATTGGGCTAATACTCGCCTTATTTCAATGTATCCAGTACTTGTGAATGCTGCCAGTGCCAGCTAACAATACTCAAGGTGAGAAAATCTTATGTTGAGTAAGTCCTCCAGGCCAGTAGTTGGCACCACACTACCGTGATTAGACACCACAGCAAATCATCAAATGCATCAGGTCCTGTTAAGACGATATGAATGAATTTGCCTTAAACTCAGAGATAGTTGTTTGTGTTTTATTTTGGACCTAAGGGCTTCTTTAAGAAACAAATGTTATTGTTCAAAATGATAGGTCTTTGTGACAAGTAAAATTTTATGCATCAAAAGTACTGGTGGTATTGGGACCCGGTATCAGTGAGTACTCTAGAGGGAGTACTCCCACTTGTATCGGTCTGAAAAAAAAGTGTCATCAAACATCCCTTGTATTTCTTTTTCTACCTGGCCTTCCATTCACTCTTATCATCTTAAGATCTATCTGCAATATGGTGGACAAGCTAGTTGTGCTAACTCAGCACCAAAGGGATTACTGGCATAGTAGCATCTGTAGACCATGAAAAAAATGGATGTCATATCGCTTGGCTCAAAGTGAGTTCACCACAAAAACTGGCTGGCTACAGTAGAGGTCAAAAACTCAATTTCCTCGTACCTTCCAGACGGGTTTGTGGTCAAACTTGAAAAAATCAATACACCTTATAGAAATGTTTCTCACATCCGTATGCTGTGTTGATATGAAGATGTTATTGGCCTGCATTGTTTAAGTCAAATGTTTTACAAAGTACATGGAATGACTGATGTTATCGCTGAATTGTTTTTATCAAATGCAAAAAAATGGAGACAACTTGATATGGGCATTATTTTATATGGGCTATTGGCAGACCTGCTCTTTAATTATCTGTCTTTATTAAACCCAGGACTAAAAACCAAGGAGGTGGAGAGCAATCTCCTGCTCTTACACTCAGACATTATTAGCTCGTGTGACAATAACAAACAAAGCACTAGGACTTTAGAGAAACCAAAGTTTACTCACAGAAATGAAGTGTGATCCTCTTTAAGGGACAACACTGCTATTAATGGTGTTCATACCTTCATGGAGAGTTATAATTTGTCACATTCTGATGAGGAACAAACTAAGGAACTTGCACATGGTATTTGACAGGCATATGAGTGTAACTTTGTGTGAAGTTTCCGGGTCTTTCTTACTCTCTAATGGAAGTCCAGATGAAGAAAAATGGAGCAGTGAAACTCACTTCAGTGCTTCTGAAAAAAAGTAAGCAACTTTCTTTCAAATATTTGATCATGTGAGCTTTCCATCTTCCTGCTGTCAGAGAAAATATCATCCCAGACAACAGCCGAATCTTTCATTAGTGATCCCATAATCTGAGCTGGGCTTTAGAAAAGACTCCGGCTATCATTATCACCTCTTTCATACATTCAATATTTCATCACGCTGTGTGGATAAGAGGACTGATCTGGCAAATATTGATCCTATCAGAGAAAAATATCACAGGATTAGAGAAGTTACTCAGATTTGTTCTATTAGTAGTTATTGCAGTCTTTTTTTAAACTTGTAAAAGAATAAGACAGGGATAATAGATGGAAGGGCCGTCTGTGCTGTTAATCTGTTCACTGCTGCTGCCAGGTTGGAGTCACTGCCAAGCTTTTGTGGACAAAGGGTGCTACATAAATGATTGTGTACAGTACGAGTGTATAGATTATTTGTTGTATATACAAAAATGTGTCTGTGTTAGCCTCGATTTGCTGTTTGTTTCCTGTTGCTGATGAAAGGCTGGCTTCACACCAAACAGTGACCACTCATTTGGAAGCAAAGCGATGCCCCTGGCTGTAAAGACCTGCCCAGGGTTCAGCTTCTTAAAGCGGAAATAATTGCAGAGGTGCACGCTCCATTAAAAGCAAGTATTTAATACAATAATCATTCAATTAAAAAGCCCTTGTAGCAGCTGCCATAGCTGATTTGGATCAAAGGAACATGTTATTTGTGGAATGAGGCAATTGTTAAACCCAAAGGCCACAATCTGGTCTTTCTGCTCAGAGTTGTACCTGCAGACTGTAACATTTTAAACCATGCTCATGGTAACTCTTTGCTTCTATTCTTTCTTATAACCAATGCTTTTAGCTGAATGAATCATGGAACAGTGATCCTGTTACTGCTAATGGTAACAGATGTTATGTGTGGCTGGATGCAAATACCTTCATATACCTAAATACAAAACATTTTAATGGGAATGCTACTCTTAGCTCCTTAATACAGATAACCATCAAATTTAGATATCCAAAGTGTCACTTACACACTGCAAAAAAGCGGAATCTTATCAAGTGTTTTTGCCTTATTTCAAGAAAAAATTGTCTTTTTATACTTGGTATGAGCCATATTCAACTGGTCAATCCAGAAAAATGTCTTGTTTTAAGTTATTTTAAGACAAAAATGAGGTCTGAGTTTCTTGTAACAAGTAATATAAATCTGCCAATGGAACAAGAAAAATGTCCTCAAAAATTTGCTCAAAACTTGAATGTCTTAATGAAAGTATCTTTTCTCTTGTTCTATTGGCAGTTTTTTTTTTTACTTGTTATAAGCAATTTAGACTTTAAACAACTTGAAATAAGACATTTTTTTGGACTGGTCGGGTGATTGTGGCTCATATTAAGTCTATAAAGGCATTTTATCCTGAAAATAAGACATTAACACTTGATAAGATTTCTTTTTTTTTCCACTGTATCAAAGTATCCAACTGAATCCACCTAGCTCTTCTCCAAAAAAAAACATAAACACTGTCTGACTGGTGGAGTTCAATGACAGAGAAGTGTAAGGCCTAGTCTGTATAGTTGTTTTTTGTTGTATATAGGGATGTGCGATATTGGATTTTTGCCGATATCCGATATGCCGATATATCGAAACCCCTTTTGGCTGATACCGATACCGATAATCACAAGTTTGTTTGTTTTTGTCACTGTCAAGAAAGCTAAGTCTATCCTGTACTGGAATTTATATGTTACTCTTATTGTGACAGTCTTATTTGTTTAAGAAATACACATAAAACAAGACAAAAACATTTGATTTTACCATAAATAAGAAATGTATTTTTTTTTTTAAACTCAAGACATTCAGTATTGAAATACAGAAAAATAATTTCTTTAGATCACATGAACTTTAAATGTACAATGCATTTTTAAACATGACCAAGTAGCATTTGATTATTTTAGAGCTACTGTAACAACCTGGTGACAGACACAGAGCTCTGCAGTGCAAATACATGAAGTGCTACATTTTATTTAAGGAACTTCTTTTTTCAGATGGAAAATAACACTTATCAGCTATGCCTATTGGCAGAAATTTTCATATCTGCCGATACTGATAACTTGTTTTTAAGCTTTTATCAGCCGATACCGATATTGTGCCGATAATATTGTGCATCCCTAATTGTATACATTGCAATATGCCATAATGTTAGAGGTATGAAATTGAGGAAAAGCATACAAATTACTTGAAACATGACAGCACAACCTGGAGGTTTTCATCTTTTTATAGTAACCCACCAAACGGCCTCTCTGACTGCAAACGTCAGACATTACGCTGTTGGTTTACATGCCAGCCCACTCTTCATTACAGAGGGACGTCTTTGTGCTTTATCTGGTATGGTGCCTTTTGAGCAAAGGAGCGCATTACAGCGAGTCTTTGTTTTATTGTGTTCAGCAAATTAATAAATGGGAAGCACAGAGGGAAAAATAGATATGAAAATGTGTACTTTGCATTATTGAAAAGGCTTTCCACTAAAGGTTACCAGCAGCTATTGTGGTACAATCTGTGAAATGTAATTAGAGTGTGTGTGTGAGTGTGTGAGAAAGAGAGAGCTGTGTAGATAAAGCTGCCTCTGCCATTATAGACTCCCTCATAACATTTTGCTTCCCCCTGAAACTTATTCTCTCTGAACTAATTTTGCATGACATATTGTATTTCTGCTTCAGCTATCATGAGGCTACCTGTAAATTAAAGCACGCCTACAACACAGCACATTTCTACATCACATTTTGGTCATGCATGCATATCTCATATTTTTTATGATTTATATTTCAGGGCAGACAAAACTCACAAAATTACAACCAGATGATGTTGCAGAGGCTTTGTGTACATTGGTTTGTCAAATATCAGGAGTGTTGGAAGGTAGAAGAAGGGTTTTTAGAAGATACTTAAAATATAGGTTTCTCTTCAAGGGAATTTTCTCAGAACAGCTTAGTTGCCATAAATGCAACAATACCTTTAAAATGAACGGTGTTTGTGTTTTAAATGCCTCCATGATCACGGATGGATATCTTCATTAAAGCCAGGAGGGCAGCTTTACACACATAAATAAACTGCTCTGTGCCTACAAGTTTTTTTTTCTAATCTGGACAACAGATTGTTATAATTTGGTGTTATATAAAATGAATTAAATAAAGATTGATTGATAAAAAAGAAGAGATAACATATTTTTCACATAGGTGGAAAAAAGTGACAGGCAGTGGATGTGAAAAATTATGATATAATAATTCAAATGATTTTTATGACTTTAGTTTTGTCCCCAAACAGCACAGTTACAACAGTTCATTGGAGATGCCTTTCCTCTTAATTGGATATTAAGGATGAGCTTTTCATGCAAAAGCCATAGTCATTATTCGCTAGTAACTGTTTGAAGATCACCCCCCCACCCCCCAACATACACATACCTGCCAACACTACACTTTGATGAAGAGGGAGAGAGCTGTTGCTTCCTCTGCACGTCGATCATCAAATGTGCTCCAATTTATGCTAGCCTAACCTTGCAGGCTAGCATAAATTATAATTTTTTTTTTTTTTTTTTTTTTTTTTTTTAAGGAGTTTCCTCCTCCCTGAGTTTGTTGCTGTAGTCAAGTTAGATACAATCTGGTTTGGACACAGTTTGTTCTATTTGAAAGTCAATGGACATTTTAGGTGGTTCCGGTGCACAACTTCCTGTCCTGCTTGACCTGCTTTTGTGTGAAATTGGCGCGTAATAGCTCTTGCATCCATCAAAAATATGTGACCTGCTGCAGACAGTACAAAGCCATCGTCACATGAACTATTCAGTTTTTTTAATGTTAATAACTATTCAAATCATTGCCCATAATTCTGTGTAAAGGCAGAGTCCCGTTATAAATGTGGTTATTGCTCCTCAGTCTCCTCTTATTGTGTGAAAATGAAGCCAAAATTGTCTTTTGATTATGACCACTACACTAGTGATGAAGCCTTTGCTGCAGCTATGTGTCTGTCAGAGGCACACATTGAACTTAGCGGTAAAATGTAAAATGGTAAAATGGATACAGCCCACTGCAGAGCTGGTTCTTGTGTTGGTTTGAAGCAGTCATTCACAGTTAAAGAGGGTTCAGTGCGTCTTGTTAAGTATCAGTTACATTTTTTTCTCTGTGTCTCTTCTACTTTCATAAACAGCTAAAGCTTGATGCAGGTGCTCACATTTTACAACAGAGCTGTCAATCAAGATGTCACGTCTCTGCTTTTCATTATCAGATAAGCCACTAAATTAGACTGAACTTCCAGATGAATAAGCACAAGAAAAACTACCTGCTTTGACAAAGTGTTTAAGAAAATGTAATGATGTGCAATTTTGATGTTGTGTTGACTCCAGCGACCCCTCAGGAAGAAATTTGTTTGATTTCTCCATCATGAAGGTGGCATTACAAATGAGCACTATCACTCACATACATAGCTCTTTCTGACATTTAGTTTGCTATGGAAACAACAAAAGGAAATACAGATCTTAAAAAAGGGCAAGGCAAGGCAAGTTTATTTCTATAGCACATTTCAGCATGGTAATTCAAAGTGCTTTACAGGCAAAAGAAATTATAGAAAATAATTAAAATTCAATTAAAAATTAGATTAATTAAAAAGGTTTCAATAAAACAAAACAACAACAAAAAACAAAAAAAACAAAAGATTAAAGTAGATTTTAAAACAGATTTGAAAAAAAGATTTTAAGAAAAAAACAGATTTTAAGATTAAAAAAAAAAAAAAAAAAAGACTTGCAGGAGGCAAAATGACAAGGTCCTGAATTCATTTGAAGCTACAGAAAAAAAATAAAACGAAATTGAAAAAACACAACTTGGTTAAAAATTCGGATTAACTACTTTTAGTTAGCTTACAAAAGGTGATCAATGTATTGGTTTAAAATTACCTGTCGCAAACCTTTTCATGTGATGCTTGCTACAGTGTCCAAAGAAATAAAAGGTCAGAAGGTTAAACTAAAACAATGACAAAACACTTACTAAAACAACTTTTGCAAATCCTGCCCCCCTCCCCCCTTAATCCAAGCAGGTGATGGCTTTTTTAAATACTCTAAATAGATTTAATATAAACCATATTTACCTGACGAGTCCAGAAATACCAAGGTAGACAAAAGCAATGCCGAATTGTGTGAAAAATAGTGAAAATTTTCTCAAGTTTCTTGAAATAAGAAAAATGTCTTCAAGACACTTAACATTTTTTTTCATTTTTTATTTTTTACAAGCAGTTCTACATTCAGTCAATTTTGTTTTATGATTGATATAAAACATTTTTTCTTGACTTGTCAGGTGAATACAGCTCCAACAAGACTTTCTTTTTTACTACTAAAATAAAGATGAACACTTGCTTAAATTTTAGTTTTTGCAGTGTAGTACCAGTCATGAGTATAGTACATTGTGCATGAAAAAATTCGGAGAAAATATTCCCCTTCTTGCTAACTCACTTCTGAAAGCTTGAACATAGGCTCTTTTTGATGACTCAGCTTCTACTTTTTATTTATAGTTATCTATTTTTAAAATCGTACCCAAACATGATGAAATTAGGTATAGCAAAAAACTTATTTTGTTTCTGATAATGTCATTTTACCATCAGAAAAAGCAGCATTAAAGTGCCCCTTTTTCAGAATCAACTAAAACTCCCTATAGTGGCTTTAATTATCCACTTTGGCCCATTTTCTATCTGTTCAAATTCTTCATGATCCTCAGAAACAAGCAATTCTTCCAGTTCTTAATTCCTGGATAAAGTCACATTGTAAATACATTCTTTGTTTACATTTTGCAGAATTAGATGCCTGCTTTGTGCAATTTGTTGGAACTGCTCATCATGTTGTGAGAGAACATTATCTGTAGGGAATCAGTTCTCCTTTAAAATGCTGTTGCATGCCGTAAATATAAACAGGGCTGTTGATGCTGTTTAAAAGACTGACCTGAAGTGTTTAGTTTCCACCCATGCACAAGCTGTTGAGACACATTGTCTTTTTTCTCTGCAGATCCTGGTTTCAAAAGCCAAAATATCAAAATACTGCATATTAATCTTACAGAGATACAAAGAAAATGTCTCATATTTGTTGAGTTTGTTGTTGCAGTTTTGTGTTTAATCTGATTATATGTGTTTTTAATGTGGGTGGTTAATTTGTTGGGAGACAAAGACTTATTTTGACAAATGTTATTTTAAGTTCTTGCTCATTTCTCCAGTGCATTGGGCAGAAATGTTTTCAAATGTAGCTAAACTCTAAAAAGGGATTTGGAGATTATCCTTTCTGGGTCATAATTTTGAAATAATTTCCATATATTTGTTTAAGCGTTACAGAGAGAAATCTCAGACAGTCAAAGGCAGATCTAATAAAACCTAAGAATACATGTTCATGTAGGTGAGAGGGAGTCAAGAAATTTCAATCACATAATGACCCATTGAGTTTCTTCTCCAGTCCTGCTGTTCTCAGATAAGCCAGCTCTTCTTTTAATGGCCCCTCACCATGAAAAGAGTGATAATAGCAGCCAAGCGGGCCAAAAGTTGAGCAAAAAAGAAGAAATGATTAAGGAACCTTATTAAAAGCAACCTTGTAGATGCAGACGCGTGATGGAGAGCACATTATGAGGCCTGATCCTTTTCAAATGACACCACGGTTTCCCGAACACGCCGAAAAACCTGATTAGGGTGACAAGCACTGAGTGATACTGCAAACCTGTTAATAACATGAAAATTAGAAGGGGCTCATGCAAAAAAAGGAGATTAATTTAGCTGGAGTCCATCTTGCGCAAATTGCGAAGTTGTGAATATGTTTTCAGATAATGAGCCTTCCTGCTTGTCAGCTCACTTGTCATTTTCTGTAATTAATGTTAAGGAAGACTCCTTCCTGATGGTTCATATTACTCATGTAGCAGGGAAATTTCTCCCCAGAAATAATTTACATTTATTATCATCAGTCTGTTTGTGTGGTTTATTTCACAGTGGAGTAATTTATTGCAGCACCATTTCGCTCGCCTTGATTAGTCACTCGTCAGACTGAGATGTAATTTTTTTTCTTGGTATGTCTGCGACATGGAAATTGAAAGTGTTTGTGGCTCAGCGTGGCACCTTCACAGCTCTACCTTTTACTCCTTTTTCTCTCTTTTTTCTTGTTCGCCTGCTTCCCTCTGCAGTTCTTGAAAAGCTTTTATTTACCTTCAACTTCTTAGCATGTGAAGATTTTCTACCTTATATTATCTCAAACACACCAGATGTAAGACTTTATTAAAAACTTCAAACTGTGGGGACTTCCTGGATGAATTTTTTAATTAAATTAAAGACTTTCTTGAATATATATACAGAATACCTCTCCAAAAGTCTGTCAGGCTGTTCAGAATTAAAGAAGCTGTGTCTTTTATTACATCTGCAAACTAGATTTTAATTTATCATACAGTCCTGAATGTACACACAGCGTTGGGAATAATGAGATCACACATTTGATTCCTCCACACAGTGAAGTTTATTCCCTGGTGCCCCCACAGATAGCGAACAAACAGATTTACCCCTGTGTGCTGTGACCATAACTCAAAGAAATATTCATTTAGGACACATATTTAAATCAGCCTTTCTTAGCGACTTAGCTTTGCTTTTCTTTGTACCAGTAAATTTATAAGCCCACTTCTTAAATGTATTATTCATCCGAGCATGTAAATAATGCATGCCTGCTTCCACAGTAAATTAACCCTTTACCTTACCAGGGATACAGGAGTCATTGTTTTGAAAGGCAATTATGTCATTTAATTAATGTTGTAATTAATACTGTAATTAGCTTAAACACCCTGCAACCGGGTGCCACTACTAAGCTGTCTTAATTAAAGAGATTGAACGCTTTCATATCTTTTTTTGCACTGTCACGTTGCAGGGTGCAGAGGAATATGCCACCTTATCTTCATGATTTCAACAACTTTTTAAGCACAAATAGAGTGAGGCAGCTCGTTCACGGGTAATGTGTGTAATAAAAGGGAGGGAAAGCATGGTTTTTAAAGCTTCTCTTCCTTCTTTAGGCCGGGAATGTTTAAACTACTACTGTAAATCCTCCGCACGTCTGCGTAACCTGCTCGGTCACAATCAGACACTCGATCACAGAGGGAGTCATTGTCTGCTAAAATTATGAAACAAAATAAATCCAATTCCCAATCCAGCTTTCAAACTAAAGGTAAGGGAGCCGTGCAAGAAGCCTGTGTTTTATTGCTGCGCTACAGTGGCGAGAGCAGGCAGACAGCTAATCCTCTCGTAGAGAGTTTTTATCCTTGCCCAAGCTGACAGTGATAGAAAGTGTTTTCCCCAAACTAGAAAAATAGTTGAGAGAGGATGAAAAAGCAAAGAGGTCAGTGAATACTGAAGGGTTTCCACTCTGGCTGCAGGTCCGGCTCTGTATTCATGTGCTGTGAGCATCCGTGCAGCTCATCTATTGTGCATGTGTGTGTCAGGATCATTTTTGAAGCCAGACGCCTCAGCACTAGCAGGAAGCAATAAGGAGGAACTCCCTGCTTGTAAAATTAATTCCCCTTAGTGTGTCAGAGTGTGGCTGAGGATCCTTGGAGTTGTGTGTGTGTGTGTGTGTGTGTGTGGGGGGGGGGGGGGGTATAAGCTGCTTTAATGCACATTTCTGCTTCAGTGGGGGTTGTGTTTGCCTTACGTTTCCTCCTCTCATGTAAATATTGTGTAAAAATTTGGAAAGCATGAATAATTGTCGACATTTTAAGTGAATTTGCGCTGCGTATCATGTGTGCATCAGTGGATTAGGCTGCCTTTCTGTTTGGTTGCGAGTGATTTTATCAATGTCATTAGACCATTCATTGAACTAAGTGAGGAATCCATCAAAAGCTGACAGGAAGCAGCAGACTAATGGCTGTTAGGCTGTAATATTCTTTAATATGATTTTTATTTGCCTTAATTTCATCTTCTTTTACACAGGTCCCAAATCGTGAGAGAGCTGCTGAACACCTGAGCACATGCACAGAGCTTCCTTTTTTTGTCTTCTTGCGGATTCATATCCACGGCTCGTAGTGAAATGGAATAAGACTCTGACAGTTGCGTTTCGCTGTGGGGACGTATGAAACAAATCAGAAGTTTATTTTATGTCAAGAGCAAGCGGGACAGCAATTTGTGCACATGCGGAGCCTCTGCACCCTGTTTTTATCTCTTCATACTCCCCTGCATCTGCAGCCACCTTCATCACACACTCCAACACTCTAAATTAAAAATAGCTCAGCGGGTTTCAATTTTGTGCTGACACAAACCTAATTTTACACCTCCTTTCGGTAGTTTCCCCTGTTCTTACACTTCATATCCTCTGAAACAATCAAGCGCAGCCTTGAAATTGCCTCAAACATAACAAAACAAATGAAATGGAAATTAATTTTTTGCAACAGGATTATCTACCCATGTGACCATTATCTGTGCCTGCTGTTTATCTGCAGCAAAAGGAGGAGATAATTTTACAATTAATGGCAGAGGATTCAGAACCCTAGTGTAATCATTAGATGACACATCCTGAAGAAATAGCCCTTCATATTGCCTTACCCTGGGCTTCAATAATCTTGACCCTGGGTATTAATGGATGAGTTAATGGCCTGCAGAAATCCTTTAATTTATGCCAGGGTGAATTAAGAAGAAGTAATGGATTCTGCTTTTCAAAATGTCCAGACAAGGCATTTCCGTTCAGCCTATCTGAGAAATCAAATTATCATATTATCTCTGAGAATGGCTCTTCTGAACCCATATTTCACAATGTCTGATGGAAATAGGTTTGACATTCATTACATGACTCTTGCTTTATTGTGGCTTACTGGTACATGCTTTGACAAAAGGAGGATAATGATTTTTTGTGCCAGTGATGAAGAGAATGGGGGAAAAAAAAAGTGGATCAGAAATGACAAATCAACTTCCAGCGTCGCCAATGTAAATACAAATGTAATTATGGGAGTGTAAATTGCTTTGACTCTTTGGAGAGAGGCCACTGCACTTTATCCTTTTCTTCTCCATAAATTTACAGAACATTCAACTTTTTAAGGAAAAAATCTTTACACAAGAATTCTCATTAAGTGATTCATTTCTGTTTTCTAAAGATACACATGTTCTATTTTCAGTGGCCCCCTCCCTTTTGTGTCATCACCTCCTCACAGCATGGCGCAGGATGAGAACTGATATGTATTTGTCTTTCTTCACCACATTTGTACTGTGGGCTTGTACCTGAGCTGAGCTACAGGAGCACATGTGTCAGCTAAAAATTGAGGAATTATAAAGTAGAAGAAAGTTTTAAGCAAACTCTGAACCTGGTAATAAACTAAGTGTTTTAAAGGTGAAGAAGTTGTCAGACTGAAAAGGACAGAAGAGCAGAAGAAAGCTAAATGGGAGAGTGATACAGCCCGAGCTTAAAGCGAAAATACAGGCTGAAGGCTAAAACAGGAGCTAAAGACTAACACAGAGGCGAAGCTAACAGAGGATTAGCTAACTTTGCACCTTACAGACATGTCTCAGAGCACCGGGCTGTGAGTAGCACTACATATAAACAGCTACTAAACTATTGCACAAACTGTCGAAGCTTGTTTGTTTCAAACAACAGCGCTACGTAACTGTTAAAATAAATACATTTTCATATTTGTCACATTGTATCAGGTAAAAAGTTGTCGAACACAGAACAGTAGTGTTAAAATGGATATGTACATGCTATTTTATTTTTCATAGCAAACACACCACTTGTTAAAAGTCATGCCATCATGGCAGTCGGCACATGATTCCTGCCAAAAGTGTCCCTGCAATCCACTTCAAACTGACAGTCCTTGTAGCCTCTGTATCTTGATCAAGTCACAAGATGCCCATGCCATTATAAAGGCGTCATGTTTGGAAAACTTTAGATAGGAGTTGTCTGCAGACCATAGACTGTTTAATACGTGGATGAAGCCCCAGTGATGTCACCCATTTATTTCTGATACGGAGTTTTCGAAACCTTTTGTCGTTGGAAGTCACATTGAAAATACTAAACTCAATCTACCTTACTTTGAGTTTGGATAAGGAAATCCCTTAGAGGATAAGTTCGGTTTATACAGCTTTTACATTGTTTATAGAATGAAGTAGAACAAAATACTCACCCAGAAGGCTTTTCTGATCCAAGCAGTGCTTCAGGAGATATTTAGATCCAAAATCGTGCAGTGGACGTCCGTATGATGGGATCCATCGGGGCATAGACAGCGCCGCTCCTAAAACTGCATATATCGTCCCAAAACTTGTGTTTTTCACCAATATTCCATCATGGTCTGCTCCAGGTTAGTCCTCTGCTGCAGTAGTGTCACTCCAGATAGCACTTGTGTGGCTGTACTGACCTCTGAACTGACGAAGACTTTGTTTACGATTGCCCCTCCGCGCATGCGCAGTGCGGCTCATTGTTTCAGGGGAAGACGACAGGCTACATGACGACGTGCAGAGGGGCAATCGTAAACAAAGTCTTCATCAGTTCAGAGGTCAGTACAGCCACACAGCGCTGTCTGGAGTGACACAGACTGCAGCAGGGGACTAACCCGGAGCGGACTATGATGGAATATTGGTGAAAAACACGAGTTTTTGGACGATTAATGCAGTTTTAGGAGCGGCGCTGTCTATGCCCCGATGGATCCCATTATACGGACGTCCGCTGCACGATTTTGGATCTAAATATCTCCCGAAGCACTGCTTGAATCAGGAAAACCTTCTGGGGGAGTATTTTGTTCTACTTCATTCCATAAACAATGTAAAAGCTGTATAAACCGAACTTATTCTTTAAACCTTGTTGCAGATGGCTGCAGGGTGCCCATCTATCAGTCCACTTGGCTGTGCCATTAAATGGGAAAAACTTTATAAATAACGATGAAAAGATTCATCCCTGTGCAGAGCTTGTGCAAAGAGACATTTCTTTTTAACTGGGCTGTTTGTCACAGCATTTAACGATTAATGTTCAGTAATGTTAAACAAAATAAGACCCAACAATCATTTGAATTACAAAACTTAAACTCTTCAAAATTTTTCACAAGCTGCATTTGAATCTCAGAGCTGGAGATCAGAAAAATGAACTTTCCATGGTCATTTGAAAGTTTAATTCTCAATAAAATCATATAAATATTTTAATATGTAAGAAATTTGTTTCAGCATGTGCTCAAACTTTTGTAACATAATTCAAATAATTATAAAAACTTCGTTGTGGCTCTTTCAGCGGTTAATGGTGGGCATACAGAGCCTTTAGATTGTTGTACTCCTCCAGCCAGTTGTTAGTGAGGATGAACACAAAGTTAGACCTTCAAACCAAACATAAAGAGGACCTTCTTTAAAAACAAAAGTGGACTGACGCAGTATCAACAAGCCAAAGCAGCGTCAGCATTATTACGACTCAGTGGGATTTATTGCGGGGCACTTAACATGGCTGGCATTAAGTTGTACAGGTAGCCCTAACACACTGGGAGCTCCGTGTACATTAATACACTTTAACTTTCACAGACACAGAGGCACACCTCTGCACTCCTCCTCCATTACACCAGGCCTAGTGGGCCCTGTGGATTGAAGACCCTCTTGGGGGCTTCACATGCAGCCTTTGCTTACGGCCAGTCCTGCATTTTTATTGGATGATGTCATACACGTGTCACAGGGAAGGAGAAGTTTAATGCGAGCTGTAACGCTGTCAGGGAGTCGTCCTGCGATGATGAGGTCATACGTACACTCAAGTGAGACACTTATTTTCTTTACCGTATCACTTTACTCCTCAAGTTTTGCAGCGTCCTGTAAGTGAACCTGATCCTCTGTGACCCCCCAAACCCTCAACACACACACACACATGCACACACACCAAACTCACACTTACTCTGCTGTCAAACAGCAACACCACTCTGGCAGTTATTTGGGGTTTGTTTGTAATCTTTTCGGGCGCTTTGTCAGGCAGACGCAGTGATATTAGTGTGAGTGCACAAAAGCCCCCGAGTGGTGTCACGCACAATTAATGTCCCCAGGTAGCAACTCCATTAGTCTTATGAACTCAAGTCGCAGCGGGGAATGCTAATGGTGGAGGTGCCGTAGGGCATTAGAGAAGGAGTGCAGCCAAAGCTCCCACTTTACCCTTCGATTTGACCAGCATGCACCTCCATCTCACTTTAGAGCCCCACAACCGACACCCCCCAACCTCGACACTTTAGCGAGACGCACTGTCAGGTAGCAAGCAGCCTCTGAAGAGTCCACTGGCAGTGTGTGCCACTCACTCACACAGCTGTGCGCCATTCCCCTTTAATGATCGTTTATACGTCCCAGGCATCTTACCCAAATGTCTCCAATTACATAACAGCGCCGTGTATTGTGTCACTTCAATGCAGCCTTCTGAAAGTCCATATTTTCCCCTCTATGTGACAACACCTCTCTGTGGTTAATCATTGTCAGCTCCCATAAATGTTGACTTCCATCTCAGCAGCCTCAAATCCCACACGCTCACGTGACCTCCTCCACTTCAGGTCCCCAGCCTGACCTTGCTGGTGTAGAAGCATGGAGCGGTTCATTTGCTCTAACAGGCCTATAGCTGAGCTAGAACCCAGCGCTGAGGCCTGCCTGCTCCCCGTGCTCCATGCCCACTCTAGCATGGATGTATTTAGGAAGCCTGGTAGCTACCTTTACATCACAGCTCGATAGCATCGGGTTGCCTGCGAACCTACATGTCAATTCCATGTCACACAGTCCGCGGAGCGAAAAAAGAGGTAGAGGTGGTCGGTGATAAAGAGCGAGCTGACAGAAAGCAGAGCAATGGAGGGGATGGAGAGAAACGCTGGTAATTTTTAGGAGAATGAACTCATATCACCAAGCAACCTCCACCCGGGCATGAAAAACACAAGCTCCACCATGACAGTGACTGCAGACAGAGAGAAGTCACTCTGAGCCTATTCACAGCCTTTATTACATTATCAATTACACATTATAAATGTACTCCACACGGCCTGCTTCTCCGCGCCTTACTCCATCATGTTGGGCCGTCATCACTCAAAGTGAGGCCCACACGGGAAGGCCAGCAGAGCGCTCAGGTTCCTGGGCGCCCTCTCACCGTTGCTATGGAATGCAGTGGCTGTTTTATTGCTTGTGGCAGTAATTGCACTTACATTTGATGGTCTTTTGTTGGGATAAACCCCACAGCTGGCTCTGTTAGCTGCCACTACAAGCCAACAGAGCCACAGTGCTCTGTAACATGTGACAGCTTGCAAACCTAAAGCCAGATGCACATCTTACCTGCTTTGTGAAGGAATACACATTTTTCATCATCATTTAAGCATCCCACGTTTTTAATTGTTGCATTAAGCGTCTTCTGCGCCCCTTTTTTGACATGTCCCCAGCTCTTTGAAGCCCACATCTCTGATTTTACAGCCATGCTTTGACTGAGCCAAGCAAGTGTTCTTATTGATTTGCACATTAAATATATTAGTAATAAAACAACATCCTGCTGCAAACCAATTGTAAAATCAATAGTAATTGGAACCAAAATATTATGAGTTCTTGGTCTGCAGTCTTATTGTCTCTGTAACTGACCAGTGAAATCCTGTATGTTTGTGTGATAAATGCGATAAATATTGATAACAATGTCAAATGAATGTATGGGTGTAATTCTGAGAGCCTAAATGTAAATTGAATAAACTCTATATAGACCGTCTATGATGGAAAAACAGGAGGTTAACAAACCAAACTGGAGCTGAACACAATGAACTTGTACAGAAACTCATATTGATCCACAGTAAATGAGAAAATGTGAGAGGCACATGCAGTTTTGAAGCGCCATGCCACACAGCGTCACTACCTCATCATCAGATCATCAGATCTGCAGTTGTAGACCTCCCTTTTTTGCCTTGGCTTGGGTTTGTAACTGGGGAGAAGAAACTGGGAAGATTTTGTTTCCATCTCTCTGACAGGAAATGATAAATACGTAATAAACATCTGACAAAACTAATTTTTAAACCTGCCACAACTAACAACACCAACATGTCAACACCTTAATCACAGTTGCTTATTTACAGTGAGACATGTTACTGCCATCTTCCATTTACTGTTTGACTAATAGCGTGTAGTAACTGTATTTATAGTTTGCATTCTACTTATATTTTGTTCAATCTATATTGGTATTAAAATAGATATAAGAAATAAGTCAAAATAAGTCAAGTGTTTTGAGTTGACATGCACCAGTGTAGATTGATGATGTAGTTACTTTAAGCCATTGAGAGACGCTGTACTGTTTCACTTTCAGTATTGTTCATCAAAGGATTCAGAAGCGATACTATGGTTGTGTCCGAAATCATTTACTCATATCCCAGTCACTACTCACTATATAATGAATTAGATATGGTGGACCATATAGTCTAGCTCATGGACGGCTGGGGATTTACAGTTATAATTTTTCTCAAACACTGCAAAATGGTATTCATTTCAGTCATAACAAATATTATACTTAGTGTATTCTCCGCAAATGCTAAATAAAATAGAAATACTCATTACACGTCATTTTTTACATAAATAAACCATATATTTGCGCAGCAACTTATGATGTGTTTGAGAATTACAAGGTCCAGTGAATGCTTCACCCGCAATTGCCAGTTTAGTGGCTAACGTCCGTGTTGTTTGTTTCTCTGCTTGAAGTTGTAAGTCGCGCTTGTCTGAGAGTTTAACAGAAAGCTAAGTGATATTCTCTGACAGTTTATGTTTTTTAATGTTATCAGAAATCATTAATCATGTAATCAGCCATTACTTTAGTTTGAACCGGATTGCATGATGGTATATATTGCTCATATAGAGAGCATCGCTAATACACTACTTCTCAAAATGCATTGTGTGATACATTGAGTGGACTATATAGTGAATGACCATTCTCACTCAGATTTCGGACAGCACTACAAAACGGCGTATTCACTATATAGTGCACTATATAGTGAAGTGAAAAAAAAACATTGTGGTACTTAAAAAATAAAAGGGAAAAAACAAAACAAAAATGCGATATGAAAAGAAACAATCTGATACCAAACACCATATACCTCACAATATGACAATATTATTCAACACATTGTACAAATCATGATATAATATGGCTTGATTGAATTATGGTGTGAAACAGTATGACATTAAATTAAATTGAATCTTTAAAAATTCCCAACCAGGGTGAACTATGTCTTCCCCTCTGTGATAAGATACAGTAGTTATCTATATGCAATGCTAAGCTCACGATACAGTTCCTAAAATCTCCTAAGGGTTAGTGTTGGGCCAGTGTTAGGTCTCATATTCCTGAACAAACTTCTAAGTTATAATCTGTCAGGGTCAATGTAAAAGTACAGGAGATCCTTTGTGTTTTGATGTTACAAGAAGTTAAGTTGTAAATGATTTCACTCATCTGACATAATGCATTAGAAGGAAGCAATGTCTTGACCTGTGTGTAAGCAGAGATCCTTTTAATAGGAAGACCTGAGCCTCTGTTCCTTTTATACTCAGCCTCTCCTCTGGTGTGGGATCCCGTGGAGCAGGAAAACAAAGCATGAGGTGTGTCTTATTCTCCACAGAGTGCCCTGGGGCCAAGGAGTGAGCTTGCTGCCATCCTGGAGGCTTTGAGTGCTTTATAACAGTGTACACAAAGGACTCGCTTCCCACAGCCCGGTCATTAACAAGTGGGCAGCAGTGAAGGCAAAGCCGGAGAGGGGCCTTCCACTGTCCTGCCACCACACCTGCTTCCACATTCTCAGAGCCAGACCAGCCCAGCATGAAGGATGACTTGTAGTGTGCTGAACTCCAGGGAAAGGCAGCCACTTCCCTGTCTTGTTTGTCTGAAAATTGGAGAGTTTCTGACAACAGTGTACAGCTCAGGACAACAAAACAGCTGAATTCTGCAGCTTTGTCTTCGTCAGTTCCATCACTACTGTGAACACAGACTTTAACACTGAGAACACAGACTTTAACACTGAGCTTTGTTGTGTTTGAGATTATTGTGTTTTCACGTGGTCGTCTCTGGAAAGTCCATTGTACTGCCCAGATGACCAGGACAGAAAGTGGGAATCTTTTGAAACTCTGAATTTCCCGGTACAAAATGAAAACTTTACACATCCACCTTTAGGCCGCACACAGAAAATAAACATTTGTGCTTGTTTACATCGGGGTAGTAGAGCATTTAGGCACTATTAATGTATACAGTTTTAAAAAAAATAGTTCCAGTTATTCCACTCCTTACCCAGACTGTTAACCAATATGATGCAAATGGAAACCAGACTCTCGCATTGGGATGGGTACCTTTCACATTTGAAATGATACAGCACATGACAATCGATATTGGTACTCAACAGTACCAATTTTAGGTACTTTTGTGTGTTTATTTAGCAATAAACATGAATTTATTCAATAATAAAATATCAAAGTTTTTCAATTTTACACATTTATTCTTCAATATTTAAACTTGCAATTCTGTGTTCATGAAAATCCCCTACTCTCCACTTGCTCACAGTCACAGGATGCATTCAAGTACCGAAACATGGCACGGTTGGATTTTATGTGAATCAGTACTTGGTAGGGCTGCACGATTATTGCAATCGCAATCGCAATGTCAGCACATGCAATTACGTAATCTCAAAAGAGGTTATCGCAATCGCAATCGCAATCGCAATGTCAGCACATGCAATTCAGATTTTTCTCCATGATAACCAAGCAAGTCTGTAGACTCATCATGACACAACTTTTTTTTATTTAATCGCA
Source organism: Halichoeres trimaculatus (assembly GCF_033239565.1). NCBI lineage: Eukaryota > Metazoa > Chordata > Actinopteri > Labriformes > Labridae > Halichoeres > Halichoeres trimaculatus. The sequence goes on from NW_027437183.1 coordinate 22,716,573, forward strand.
AGCACAATCGCAATATTGTCCACCTAATCGCAAATCGCACCTTTTTCCCAAATCGTGCGGCACTAGTACTTGGTACTACAGACGGAATTTGGTCGGTACCTATAACAGTACCTTATTTGTTACCCGGACTTTGAAATTGTGGACAAAGAAATGTGTCGTAGCAAAATGTATATATATACTTTTGTGCTATTTATTATTACACAGCTATGATTGGTTTATCAATCAATCATTGTTCATTATTTAAAACATAGACAGAAAAAAAATGTATGTACGCAATACCGTTGTTTTAATTTTATTTTGAAAAGTGTAACGTTTGCATTATTTTTGCAGGGTCCAGGACTGAAGAAGCTCAGTCCTGGACCCTGTGGAGGTGGAGGCTGGCTGACTGGCGAATGATGGACAAGCTGTCACCATCTATTTCGTTATTGGCTTTTTTGCACCTCTGTACACTTTCTTACTTTTGTTTTCTTGATTGCTGCTGTGACTCCTGAATTTCCCTTTGGGGATAAATAAAGTATTTTCTATTCTATTCTTTATATGTATCTATAAAGTAGTTATAGTTTTTCAGTATTTGTAGAAACTAACAAGATAAAAATAAAATGAACATTTTTGCTATGATTGTTTTTTTCTGATTATGACTTCTATTGGGGTATTTTCCCATTTGACCTACACCACAATTTCACATCATATCAGGAAGTGCATTTCACAGTGGGAAGAAAGTTCATTTTGAGCAAAATTAAGTTCATGGTATTGTTGGTGCAGTTCAGCTTTCTCATGTGGCCCTTCCTGAAAAATGAATTGCCGACTCCTGGTCTCGTAAGTCCCCTCTAGTGGCTTTTACACTGTAGCCCTCTGAGTGGTGTCATGGTAAACAGAATATGAGGGCTTGCATTTAACAACACAATAAAAGAATAACCTACATATTCCTCTGCCACAGCCTGCCCTGCTTATTGAAAGAATAAATCCAGGGTCTTGTTCAGAATGACAATTGTGAATATGAGAGGCAACATTTACTTCTGACCATTTTGGATCAAATACCAAACCTGCTATTTACTCAGTGAACAATGACAGCGGCCACAGACACATCACAGACTGGACTGGACTAAATTTTGATGGATGTCAGCTGGGACTGCTAGACTTCAGCTAGAAGCCGATATGTGACATTTACTTACAGAGACTGCTTGCTGGCCAGTCGCAGTGTTATGTAAATAGCACACCTGTCCGCTCGCTGACGGCCCCGGCTTATGGAAAATCTGTCTTTTGGGGCTGAAAAATTGTATAAGCAGAGCATCTGTGAGGATATTTGTAAGGTGCTGCATGAAATTTATTAGGGCCTGGTGTGAACTTTATGTTTTAGAATGCGGGCAACCCTTAGCATAACTTATTTAACTCCATGATTCTTAATCTGACTTCGACAGTTATCAAATATCTTCATATTTGACCAGGAATACAAATCTTTGAAGCTACAGCACAATCCTTTCAACCCCACCTAAAACAATGCATGTATTACAAGTGAAGTAGGTTTTTGTTTTCAACAGTCAACGTGATGTTTGATATTATTGCAACCATTCTGTCCCTGGTGTGTATGTTCACAAATCGGCACGTTGCTGTCAGATACTCCCTTTTGAGTACTCACCAACACAGAGTAGCAACACCACTGGTACTTTTGATACATGAAATTTCATTTAACAGTGACAGATCATTTTGAACAAAGACAGAACAGTCACTCTGCACTTAAGTCCTAAATAAAGTGCAAACAACTCTCTCTGAGTCTATGTGTTTTAATAAATCAAGAAAGTGCAAAATAAAACTAACAACTGAGAGTTTTAGTAATTTTTTAAAATAAAGCAGTTTAAATGTTACCTCTCCCTGGTTCATTCATGTTGTCCGAACAGGGACTGACACACATTTACCATATTGTTAAACTGCGGCAATGTGGCGCCAACTACTGGTAAGGAGGACTAACTTGATGTAGTATTTTTTTGTCTTGAGTATTGGCTGTTGGTATCAACAGCCTTCACGAGTACCAATACCTTGAAATAAGGCTAGTATCGGCCCGATACAGATATCAGTACCCCAAGCTTAGTTTTTGATGTAGTGTAGCAATAAAGCTATCAAAACTTCCACAGTGAACGTGGCGTCACCCCATAAATAAGTTCAGTATCTAAATGTCACAGGGCAGACAATATAAGACGTTGGTTTTCTGAGATAATGAATGGTAAGAACAACATTTACAAGCAAAACTCACTAAGGCAAAAAAATGGAGAGGAAACAGAGAGACGGCCGAGGCTGTAGGCTCTAAAACCTCTCCCAGTACTCTCCAGACCTGTTGCATTGCGTGGAGAGTCCACCAAATTCAGTGCTGTGCAAAACTCTGCTGTGTTGAGTGGGAGTGGGTTGTTTATTCCTTAGACGGTGAGTCTGCAGAGATGCTGACCTCATGACAGTGTCTCAATTGTTCGTCATCAAAATCATATCATAGAGAAAAAGGTAATCATACAGATGTGGAATCTGGGAGTTTGCATCACTGTTTTCATGCTCTCATGAACCCTCTCCCGTCTTGATTGACATGTTTGATTGGTTGTGTATTTTAAGCTCACAGGGACTGAAACATTGGCTTAAAAGTGATATGATGTACTTTAAGAGAGAACTTTTTCCTCGTATTGAGGAGTGGTTTTTGTGAGTCTGCTAAATGTTTATTTCTGGTAACAGTGTATTGTTTGTAGAATATGTAACCATGGTTACACAAAGTTCCTGTATCTGAATCCTCCACTGTGTTGAAGGGTGCTTCACTCAACTGTGGGCGTCATGGCGAACAGTTTACTCTTTACTTTAGCTAAGTAGAAGCAGGAAAGAAGCAGTTTGAGAAATCCTTCATGCGCCCATAACTAAAGCATAAAGAGCCTTTGAAGACTGACCTGGATCAGTCACATGACCTAACAGACCAATGACTAACTAATAGCCAGACAGTGCTCACATTTTGTATCCAAGTAGTTTGATATTGACTGTTTGCTGAAGGAACATGCACACTGTGGTCCAACAGTCCACGGTTAGTGCTCTTAGAAAAAAGTTAAATACGGCCCCTCTCAGGCTAATGAATAAGTAAATTTCCTTCTTGACTCTGAATAATTCCCTCACAGTCCTTTGGGCAAGCCACACACTAAGCAATTTTAAGTCACGTTTAAAGGTGTAGTGTGTAGAAGTTAGAATTTCTGTGACATCGAGTGTCCAGATTTTCATCACACCACTCAGTGACGTAAGCCTTTGCAGATCTGTCTGTCAAATATAAAAGAAAACACTTGAACATAGAAATGGTTACATTTGCTAGACTATACGATGAACAACAAACAATGCATTTTACAATGAATAAACATTGCTACATAAACTTTACACAACCCATTGTTGGATCTTTACCTGTGAAGCAGAAAACAGCCAACTTTAGCGTCGTCCTCCAGACCAAACTTTTTCATTGATGACTCCCAGCTCGAAAACTCCACACCGATGTTTACCCTCCTTTTAGTCGTTGTCCATCCCTGGTTCACTTCATTTTTTCCTGATCTTTCTGGACAAAAATGTGATGGATTTAAACTTACAGGATGCATGTTTGTGATTCTCCATCATAAAATACTCTCATTACAAATTATTTGGCGCAAAACAACTAAAACACTCCCCCTTGTTCTTTAACAACAATCGCCATCTTCTGCTACTGTGAAAACAACAACCACCCCTCTCATCTTCTCCGCCTGACTTTCAGATTGACTTCAGGTCTAGTGGCCAGACTCGTATTGAAAACCGTGTTTCGCTCTTTCTGTCACTGAAAATCTGCCCTAAACAAACTTGGCCGTTCTGTTATGTCTGCCTCTGAGAACAGGACCTACAGTGATATGAATTTTAAAAGATTTTTTTTCTAACTTAATAAAGAGAAAACAAAAGTTTTATGGGGATTATTGTTCACTTATTTGAAGATACTTTACATACATGAATGAACATCGTACCTCATTTCCACAGTTTCTGTTTAGCAAAATGCTGCAAACTTCTACACACTGCACCTTTAAGGCCCGATGTGCCTCCCCGATCAATCTGGGAGTGCCTGGTCTCATTCAAGTCTCCTTGTAAAGGATTATTTGTCCAAACGGTCCACAAGTATGGTCAATATAACTGTTTTTACTGCTCCTGACCATAGACTGTAAAAAAAATGGACATAATCTTGCTCGGCTCAAAGTGAGGTCACCACATAAACTGCTCCCCCTGGTGGCTGGCTGCAGTATAGGTTTAAAAATCCGGCTTTCCAGCCATTCCCGATGGGCTGTGGTCAAACGTTAAAAAATTAGTATTCCTCGTAGAAATGTTTCTCGCGTCAGATTGTTGTGGTGATTTGAAGATATCATTTGGCTGTCTTGTATTTAAGTGCTCTTTTTTTGTTTTCATGAGTTACACAAGGTTAAGAAGGGGGTTTTACGTAACGTTTAACGATGATTGACAGCTGCCGTTCTCGTGTATTTTTTTTCGGGGATTGTAAAATATGTCGGGAGGTAGAGTCAAGAAGTGATTAGACTCTCAAAAGAAAAAAAATATTTATTTTTTTTGTCATCCAGCTCCACTCAGATTCTCCCAGAATCCCTCATCGTCTCTACTGCGCAGAATCTGGCTCCAAACTGCTACCAATGGCTGCAGCTGTGACGGGGGGAATTTTGGCTTCAAAACCATTCAATGATAAATGGCGGAGCCATGCTGTCCACTCTATATACAGTCTATGCTCCTGACCGCATCCAACCCTCAATTTGAAAATGTAAATAAACATGTTGAATATTTAATGTTGCTGCTATGACATACCTGCTATAACCAACGTGAGGAGCAGATAAGGAAGCGGCATGAAGCGGGTGTTACAGTTCATGATCATGACAGCAGATGTAAACCCGACTGTATCCAGAGCCCAGCGGAAAATTGCATAAAGACTTTTCCTCATTTTTGTTGTGGCATGACAACACACACCAGGAATCAGCTCCACTCACTTTGACTGTGTGGTCTAGTGGCCATATTGAATTGTTTTGTGTGAGAAGGCCAAGAATTGTCATGTTAAAATTAGTCTGAACTGTCTTTATGTGTGAGGTCTCAGAAGTTTAAGACCTAAAAGTCGTCTCATCTGCACCTGGCCTAAAAGTCTTGATTTGATTTTACTGTTAATTGATGTAAAAGCAGACTTCCTTCTTTTCTTTTTGATGAATTGTTTTTCCTCCAACATTTTCTCAGTGCGTCAGCTCTCCCAGCTCTTCTGTTATCAATTATAACACATGATTGACACATAATGACCCTCCACGTCTAGAGTCACTGCATGAATTTATCCCCGCTCTGTACTGCTGTAATAATCTCTATTAGCATTCAGCTAAGACAAATGCTGTCATTCTCCATCACAGCCCAGGTTTGATTCTGAACTACAGTCACTCTCTCTTCCTTTTCAAGGTTCATCCTCTCTTTGAGGAACAGTGAAACATGAGAAGAGCTGACAGGATGGTGATAGATCACAACACCATCAATTTCACCACGAGTCTCCTCACAGGCAGGCCGGAGAGAGGAATTTACATTGTTAATATTGTGTAATAATCTACAGCACAGGCATGGGATAGCAGATAAAACAAGAATGGACTTTTTACTTTTCTAACCGGTATTGGCTTTCCTCATAAACAATGAGCTGTCTTCGCTGTAATGGCTCCTAGGTGCCCCACTTGTGTCGATCTAATTACTTTGGTTTCATCAGGTCCTACAGAAATCTGGTGAAGAGGAAAATCCATACTCGATAACAATGAAAAATTCATATTGTTGTTTTTTTTCTCATCCCTCTCTGTCTCTCTTCCCCTCTCCCTGCTCTCACTCACTCACTCACACCCTGCTCTCTCTTATTCTGTGATATATTTAAATGTTAATAACCATTCATTCCTGACACCCTATCTACCAAGCCCCAAGTTTAACAGGAAATCTATTTAATCTGAAGAATCTCATTACACGATCATGGCAGCAGCTAAAGCCTCGACTATTGTCGATAGATGGGAGGTAGGAGGGTGTCGGGGTGGGGGGGAGAGCGAAAGGGAAGGGGCTTGCAGAGAAAGGACGATGATGCACAGAGAAAAAAATGAATTCAGGGATGGATATTTAATTTAATCACTGTGCGTGAAGCAACATAAAGGAGGCATAAAGAGTCTTGCTTCTTCCTTCATTTGAGAAGATAATGATTAAATGTTTTCTATTGTGCCGTACAGCTGAAAGCTTTAATCATTCCCAGAGCCGAACAGAGCGGAGAGGAGGCAGAAAGAGAAAAAAAACAGCGCAGCCTTTTAGTGCGTTTGACACTATTCTAAATATGAACTTCTTTTAAGGCCATTAAAAGATTATCACTGATTTAACAGGATGCCCGTTTGGAGCATTAGCCACAGACGGTTCCCCAAACCCTCTGAACACCATTCTCCCAGCTTCTATTATCTCATCCACACAGCACTATTTAATTTCATTTCCATGAATATGCAATGAATTTAATTTTGAACACTATTTTCATCTGCTCCTGTAATCACAAAAAATGCCAGTGTAATTAGTTTCTAATTACTTGGTGTAATTGTTGTAGTAATCATTTTAATTACCCAAATGCAGAGACATTAGATGCTAAAAGGAAAATAATCTGCTTGTACCTCCTACTGTGTCTCTCTTTCTCCTCAGTTTGATATCTAGATGGTGACATGGGCTGCTTCACAGTCAAAGACAGACGCAGCACAGGGCTGTTGCATGTGGATGTTTTATAGCACATGATACGAGGAGGCATGTACTGTATAGGAGGGAGTGTGGGGGAGAGCTGGAGGGAGGGGGAGGCAGACAGACGGGACCAGACTTACATTGTAGCATCTCTGCAATCTGCTCGCTGGAAATTTGCATGCCCCGAAAAGCCATTAAGTTAAAATATACAGTTATTGTACCTTTCTGGGACCGGCGCCATACAAATGCTTATTGCATGTGCTTATAGCTCAGTCTACCAGATGGTAAATCATGAAATTTTATGAAATTATTGCACCAGTGAGGTGTTTTGAAAAGGAGCAGCTGTGAGGGAGATGGGACATTATAAACACTCACAGGTGTTCTGTCTTTCCCCACCGCCAGCCACAACATAAAAAATTAAATTATAAACAAACCGGCAAATGTTGTAATCTCCTTCACAGATACTCTACTTACAGGAGAAATTGCTTCAACTAAGCAAAGAATTTAATTTTAATTTGCATAAAATATTTATTGTGGCTAAGAAATTTCATCGCAGGGCCCCGCTCGTCTGCCAAGTTTGGAAATTGCCGAAATGTACATTCCACCGGCATCTCGGTGCCACGGATGAAGATCCATTAGGGAAGGCTCTAATGGGCACTTCACCCGCGCACATATGGGCAAGTACACGTAATAAGAGGGAGCTGGTCAGTGCCAAACACCACAACAAGCTTGTGTTTCTCATTAAGATTTTATTCCTTCCTTAGTATTTAATTAGCCGTTCTAGCACAGGGACCCAGGAAGATAGCTGCACATCCACCATGTTGCCACCTTCCAAGTCTCCAACATGTAACTGAAGGTCTCCTGCTGCCTGGTTTGCAACTCATGTGAAATACAGTGTGAGGACTTGTTGCTTGGAGTGGAGTGTGATTGTCTGCAGAGACTCTGGGGCTCAGAGGTGCAAAATGAGCACTTGGCCTCTCTCAGATTGGCTCAAAGCTAGCATGCAAATGCATCTGAACCTTGTGCTCAAAAGGGATGTGATGCTTTGACTGAGCAACATACTAATTTTAGACATAATGTTTTAAAAAATGATAATACTGAGCACTGGTTTAGCTTACAGTAGTTAAAGCTGTATCTCATATACACAGGCTGAAGTCCTTGTTGCAGTGACCACTGAATTCCAGTCATGGACTTTCAGTAATACCTCAAAAATCAAAAAACATTGACTAATATACAGCTGCTCTCCACACATGCTGAAAGTGATTAGCCACTTCAGGATTCTTTGTGCTTTTCCTGTGATCGTTGCTGGCTAATGTGCTTGATTTGGCTGCACTTTTCAAATAAATTTTGAGTGATTTTTGTGAAACACCACATGAACCAACTACTGGTTGAGTAACTGTTTTTGTTTTGACATCAGGAAGTAGATAATATAACTGTGTTGCAAAAAAAAAAAAAAAAGATTTTAGTGCTGGCTTACTGATCGTTCGTAGTGTTATTTTGTGAATACTCCACCTTTTCAAAAAAACGAAAGAAGTGAAAGAAATTAACCCTGTAACCAACTAGCTAGCTAGCCTTTAATGCAGTGTATGGTTTCTCCTGCTGCCCAAACACCATCAGAGGAGATGATTGATGAAAGTTAGCTACGCAGGTGCCAGTCAGGCCTAGCAGTTGGGTTGTGCATGAGACTGACCCTGGTTGGAATCCAACCTGCAGCATCTTACCTGCATGAAACTCCCCCAGCTTTTCCAGTTTCAGACTGGATTTGGTTAAAAAAGTAGGGATGTTTGCAGACAAAATAAAAAAAAAATAACAACAAAGAAAAACAAATTGAATAAAATAATAATTGAAATAATAAAATAATAATAATATATATATATATATATATATATATATATATATATATATATATATATATATATATATATATATATATATATATATATATATATATATATATATTTTTTTTTTAAATCACATACAAAGATGGGCAGTTTTCATTTGGCTAAAAGTTTCTGTCACATTGCTTATAATGTTGATAAAAAAAAGTATTTCTGATTATCACTTCCCTTACCTTTAATCATAAACACAATGGACCTACTAACTGATAGTTTTATTCTCTTGAAGTGTTGTCTACCTTTGTTTTTTAAGATTTCCAGGGACCCCAGATGAAAATTAGTCTTATGGCTAACTGGCATAGTTACATGGGTGCTGTGTGTGCTGAGATGTTCATGAGTATGCATTGTCCCTTTAAATAAATAAAAATAAATAAATAAATAAAATTACATCTCTAGCTCAAATTTTTGACTGCAGTTATCATGAGTGTAAAATTTGATATTATGCCACCCCTAATGTTTAACAAAATGGTCAGCCAGAACAACATCTTTCACTGAATTGCAGGGGACAACTTTAGGAGAATACATCTTTATTTAAAGCTCTGACAATCATCTACATTTCTACTGTAAATACTCAGTGTCAATCTGTTTAGATTTTTCCTTTTACAAAGGGGGTGAGCTAGCTTCAGCCTCATTTACCAAATAAAAAAACTCTTCACAGACATGTATTTATTGTGTATGACAGGGCCTTTAACATATTCAAATGTGATGCATGCATCTTCTTTTTGTGAAAAGGCTGGTGCCTGGACACAGAGCAGTGCTGCGAGGGTAGCTGGGATCATCATGCATATTCAAATCCACTGCTGGACATGGCTGCCCTAAATAGGCGGAGAGCGTGCAGCACTCAAGGGAGGTTTGTTTTCCATGTGTTTTTTCTTCTTCTCCTTCTTTCAGGCACCTCCAGCACATACTGATCAGGGCCCTTCCAGGCATTTATTCCAGAGTAGCTGGAGGCTCCACAAGCCCCGGTTACCATCAGCATTACAGCTGAGTGGAGAGCAGAAAATCAAAGAAGCTGAGTGATCATAGGCAACCAAGACTGCTCAGCTCTTTATACCTTATAATTTATCAGAAATTCACAATTATGGATACAGTTTTAGGGCAATTATGTAATAGATCAAATTGCACAAACATTGAATATAATCTGCTGATGATCTTGTATATCAAGATATACCAATTTATGCACCTGAAATTCTAATATCAATTGACAGACAATGATACATCACCTTTATGTCTTTTCTTTAGTATTTTAAGTATTCCAAGTGATATCACAGTCACTAATACAACCTGGTTATCTTCTGAACTTTCTGTCCCTGTACACACAGCCTCAAAATTAAAGTCCTGTTAGGACTCTCTAAGTGATCTTCAAAAAGTCTCAGTTCTAGATACATGCCTGACCGTAATCCACAAGTTGAAATGAGATTATCAGCACCAAAATAAGTGATTTTCAAATGACATTTCTCAGTTTTTTGTTGTTCAGGAATGGATTGACTTACAGTGTGTAGAAGATAGCAACACCACCCCTGCTCACAAAATTCAGCAGTGAGAAGAGAGATCTGTGTTTTTCTCCGCTGAAAACAATTTCTATGATTCATTTTGTAGTGATGTTGGACACTGGAGTCAAAAGAAAAAAAGGGTGGATGAGTAGACTATTCTATTCTATTCTATTCTATTCTATTCTATTCTATTCTATTCTATTCTAATTTGTAATAATGTTCATTCCAACCATAGATTGTATACAGAGTGGACAGTGTGGCTCCACCTTTTTACCACTGTACACTTTTGAAGCCAGACTACCCCCGTCTCAGGTGCCGCCTTTATGCAGCCAGAGTCTGTGCAGTAGAGACTGTGAAGAACTCTGAGAAAACCTGAATAAAGCTGGGAGACAATAATAAGTTTTTTTTCTTTTGAAAGTCTAATCTCTTCTCGGTTCTCCTTCCCGACACATCTTACTATTCCCAGAAATCACAAAAATGGAATATGTCAATCATTGTGAAATGTGAAGTAAAACCCTGTTTTTAACCTCTAATAATAATGAAAAAGAAACTTTTCATAACAAAAGGACTTGAATACAACACAGCCCAACAGTATCTTTAAATCACCACAGCATACGGATGTAAGAAACATTTCTATGAGGTACATTCATTTTTCACACCAGGGGGAGCAGTTTTTGTGGCAACTTCCCTTCGAGGCCGAGGGATATGACGTCCGTGTTTTACAGTCTATGATTCCAACCTACATGCAGCAGTTGTTCTGTAGGGGTCTGTTTAAACTTGAGAGTCTATCAATAAAATGAAGAGTGAGGTTACGTTAGCTTTGTTAGGTAGATAACTGGCAGGACATAACCAGGATTTGCTAACTTGACACATTATGAATGCATCCCAGAGCACCGGGCTGTGAGTATCACTACATACAGCTAGCTAATAAACTATGGCATAAATTGAATTTACAAAGTTTGCTAGTTGTACTGTTTCAAACAATAGCGCTATGTAACTGTTTATAAGTACCTTACCTCATCACTTTGAATCCAGTAAAAAGTTGTCTTGGACAAATAGAAGTGGTGTAAAGGATCTGCTCTCCTTACATTTGCTTCAGAAAAAAACTTGTGCCGTGGTAAGTCACGTCCTCACAACAGAAGGCACTAGTGCTCATGGGAAATGGAGTCTTCTTCGAGGAAAAACACCTGTTTTTCCTGGCAATCCTCTGTACATGTTTACGGATGAGCGATCATCATATACCATACTCTAATAATTCCTTACCAGCTAAATATTCTTCTTTATTGCATTTTACTGGTCTGACTTGAACCATGGGCCATGTGGCTCAACATTGCCCTCACAATTTTCAGCGGTACTGCAATGGTTGATCTAAATCTGTGCACTCCCAGAAAGCATGTAGACAAGAACGAGACGGGCACAGAGCACGGCCAGGAGACACTTTCCTTACGGGCATCACAAAAAATGAGCATAAATGAGTCTTATGACCTTGTCTCTTTAGTACAACTCTTTTGATTCTTGGATTGCTCATCAGATTATCAGTTATGACTATGAATTTCAAGGTGGTGTTCACTGGGTTCTTTAATACACAGCCACTGAAATATCAAGAAGCCCCAAGAAGTTGGCCTTGGTCTGAATTGAACATTGGGTTAAAGATGTAATGTTTTCTATACTGTTGATATATATAGATATAATTTATATACTTTTTCCGACAAAAACACCTCACACTCTGACCGATGTCTTAATAAAACAGAGGATCAAAATCAAACCATTGCCCATAAAACGTCAGGAAAACAGTTTTATATGTTCTAACATCCATGGATTAATCCTAGTGCATCCAACTCGTTGCTAAACCACTTGCAGACACTTTATTCACTTCTGAGAGGAGAAACAAGAACACTATTATTCTCTGAATCAACACATTGAAATGATGTGTACAATAAAAGACTGTACGGCTAAGTCTGGAGAAAGGAAAGGCACTTTGTGACATTTTGTTTATGAGGTTTTAAAACAGAGCAGCTTCTCACACCACCAAACAGAGCCCCGTCCTACAGGAGAATCTCATTATGACTCCTAATGACAAATTCTCCCTTTCAATTATTTGCTGCCACTTCAAAGCTCTATCTTGTGTGGAGAGGACTCAGCTTGTGCACAGTTGGTCATAAACCTGCTGAGGTATAGCGCACCATGCAGGACGGTGATCTACTCTCTAACAACAACAGGGACACGACTGCTGTCCTTCCTATGACTGTGTAGTTCTTTTCCCAATGTCCTCCGATCCAGTCTGAAGACAGGTTTTTACACTCACGTATTATAATAATAAAATTTTTCTCACAAATTAAAAAAAAAAGGTGAAACATGCTAATGGCGAATGCTCAATCTGATAATCAAATGTGCTTGCAAATGACCTGAAACTCATCAACAAGAGCTTTTAATGAAATAACACCCTTAAATGAACACTGGGAGAGAGTGAAAAGTGAGCAATGGCTTTTCAGGCTAGTTTGAATTTTTAATTGCCTGTCGGGCGAATATTAGATAAAGCTTGATTAGAAATAAATTGAAAATCTCTGCTGAACGCGTTTACTGATAGACACACTAAAGGAGACAGGCAAGGAAGGCAGGACATCCAGAAGTTGATTGATTTACTATCTATTAGTGTTTTTCCTCCATCAGTATCTTAATAACCGGCTTTCATGTATGCACATCACACTGTAGATGTGGTTTTTATATAACACTCTTTACATTTTCAAATAATTCAAGTGATGGCCTCTAAATGTCAAGTGTCTATAGCCCTTTGTCGTGCAGTCATATTACGGCAATTTATAGTCGTTTAGAGGTGCACAGTGTCTGAACGTCTGATTTTGTTGTAATCTGTAGATTTTCTGGACATTGATGTCAGCCTCACTGGTCCATGGCCCTCCTCTCCTCCTGTACATATGTCTCCCTCGTGCAGTTTCCTGACCTGTGACTTCTCCCTCTGACTTCTCCTGCATGTCTGCACTCATCATCGCTTCCCTGTTACAGGTAATACCCAATTAAACCTAAAGGTCCTCTGGATGAGTCGCACAGACTCCACTTGTGTCATCTCCACCTCTGCCTCATGTGTCCCATACATTTCTGTAGTAGCCAGTATCAATACTTAAATATTTTACTCGTAGGACCTAGAAGCAGGTTCATACAGCACATAAGTGAAGTTAAATGATGAATGATTTGAGTGTTGATCATGTTTACTCTTACTGTTATCCACTTTGATGATACACTGCAGAGCTGTCAGTCAATCATTATTTTGACATCAACAAGCTCGTTAACTCTTGACTGAAAAATGAAAACTCGGACAATGAGTAACAGCTGTGAAAGGAATGTGGTTTTAGAACAACTCGTTTCGCATGTTTTTTAATCTTATAGTTCGATCCATCTCCCATCTGTTTATATGGAGGACATTGGCTTAAGGATATATACCACAGCCATTCAGTATGGGAGCTCTAAAAGTAATGGCCTCACTCAGGATAGCTGTTGTACTTCACATTATTCCTATCTCTTGTTGGTCTATGGGTAAACAGTTTCAGATCCGTTAGCAGAGTGTGGCTAACATTAGCAGAGCTTGAACCCCAGCCTTCAGTCCTCTCTGGGGGTTTATGATCACAAAACTGTGGTGATCTTGCATCAATATAGTATGGCTATAGTCCACTTACTCTACATGCAACTGGATTTTGAGTCTCTGGATCAAAATCTTGACGCCTGGCTGTGTTATAAGACCTGATTTGGTGCATGTCAACCTCCTCTTTCACCACCTATCCTTGTTTCTCTGATTGTTCTATCCAATAATGGTAAAAATCCCATTATTATTTAAAAAGAACATAGTTAATTGACACACTGAAGCACCTCTAGAAAACATTTTGTAATTTGCATCAGACAATGAAAAGTATTAAATCAACCAAGAGCAAATGTGAAGATTGTTGATGTTAAACTAAAATATTACACTTCCATCAGCACCTCAAAGAGGAGACATCTGACTTTTTTTAGGCTTTATACTGTTCCTCTAGTAGTATAGCTTTACATGACTTTTAAACAAAAGAAATCCCTTTTTTTTTTTCAAACAGGTGTTCATTAACCTGTTAAGAAATCATCATCATCCACGACCCTATCATTTCAGCAAGTCTGGTAATGGGCTTGTGCTGTTTTGTAGATTTTAAAGAGTTTAGAGACAGATTCAAGGATTTCTACATCTCAATATGAAGCCATTTTAAAATTTGCACATACTTAGCATGGACATCATTTGTTTTTATTCATGTGTAAAATGGATCAATGTATAAAACCCTAACAACTAAAAAATAGCCAAAACAGGAGTGGGGAAAAAATCTTACATAAATAAAGAAACATGTTATTTAACTGTAAAGTGTAATTCAAATGAGAATTGGAATTTCTATCTAAAAGTGTTGAAAACGTAAGGTGGTAAGGATAGCATTGTAAATTTCCATCTTCAGTGAACATCTCCTGTTAATGGATTTATAAGGGTGTTTAGATGATACATAATTGAGATAAAATCTTTATAATGTACAATGTTACTTTAAAGTCCATTGCTCAAACTCCTCCAGGGGTAATCTCTCTAATGATTATTTTCAATAAAAGAGCAGCAGTGAGGGAGACCATCTATATGAAATAACTACTTCCAGATAACAGAGGCCATCACAGTGACAGGCGGGTCAAGAGGTCGGCAGACTGCAGAGCATGTGCAGCGGGCTGTGTGAAATAAAGGACACAGGGGACAGAGAGCCCGGCTCATCTGAGCACACTCAAATATGGGCTGTTCTTTACTCACAGCACAGGAAACACTATAAACAAACCTGAGAGGGAAATATCTACACTCTGTATTTCAGAGGGAACAACAAAGCATGGAGGCCTTTTTGGTTGGATGGTAATAGATATGCAACACTCCCTGCTATGAGAGGAGAGTGCTTTTACAGTTGTATAAGAACAGTTTCCAGGACTTCTTAGACATCGTTCTGTGAATGTTATGGTCTTAAAATACCTAGTGTCGCAGTAGCTTTGACAAAGAAGAGATGCAAGATGTAATGGCTTAAGGTGTGTTTTTGCATGTATTACATTATTTGTCCACTGTCAGGTTTGAGACACATACTACAATAAAACATATGTAGTAGATGTACAAGTTGTTAATCTCTTGACATCAGTTCTGGTCAATTTCAATAAGATGCCACATTAAAGGTATAAAAACTGAATTTAATTAGCCCTGATGCAAACATTTCCATTCTCCACATAGACACAACATATGAGCAGCAACTCTAGCTTACAAAAATAAAATAGTTGTGGTCAGTGTAGCTGACTAGTAAAGCACTATTTGCACACGATTGATTTCATCTCGGGACCTCTGATAATTTGTAATAATTGTGGAGGCCGTCTGCCTTATTTAACCCATTTGCATCGCATGAACCATGTCTGTAATTTGTAAAGTAAAAATTCTTGGACAAACCACCGACCATATTTTGAGACACACGTAAGTCCTCTGATAATACAAGTCCTGTCTGAATCTCTGTAATTTCCGGAGGCAATATTTTTTCAAGACAATCTCTGCAGCTTTTCTGCTCAAAAATATTTCAGTGTTGGGCATCCCAAACATAAATTTAAACAGTACTTTGAAAGACAAGAGATAGAAGGAGACTCTCCAGGTCCCCCTGTGTCCTTGATAAATAGGTTGTGAATAGTCTAATTTATGAATG
Organism: Halichoeres trimaculatus; assembly: GCF_033239565.1. Lineage (NCBI taxonomy): Eukaryota > Metazoa > Chordata > Actinopteri > Labriformes > Labridae > Halichoeres > Halichoeres trimaculatus. Next base: position 22,732,431 of record NW_027437183.1, read on the forward strand.
TACATATAATGAGAAAAACGCATGTCACTGGGTGTAATATTTAAATAATAAAATATTTATATTTAGGCAGCTCCATAACCCTTAGAAATTTAAAAGCACAGAGCCTGAAATATCTTTGGAGTATCTCACTTACACACAACAGGTTGGCACTGACATGCCGTCTCAGAGCCTTAATTTAATTAAAATCTATTAGGGGTAGGACTCAATGAGAACTGATTCTGTTATAAGATAATCCAGAAGTTTTTATTGCATAACGTTTGACTGAAGCTGGACGTGAACGTCTTCTTCTTTATTCAGAATGTACGGCTGGCTGAGTCTGTGCAGCGTTTTCAATCAGAAACATGAGAAGCAAGTTATTTACAGGCTTTGCTTGTCCTGTATGAAAGCATCACACCAAAAACTGACGTCAGGGGGTAATCATGAAATTTCCAGAGGTCCTGTGTGAATAGTACTTAAGTCTGGTGGCAACTAATGATAAGTGATGTACTCTAAAGTACCGTTCTGTAGTCACCTTCAGCAGTTGGTCAGCTATCCCCTGGTGCAACACTCATACTGTTAATAGTACATTTGTGTGGCAATAATGTTAACTGGCATAAGGAAAGAGGTGTGACTAGTAGCAGGTATGGGTAGCGCCTGCCCTAACCTTTATGCTGGTGTTTCTGTGAAGCATAGGGTTGGGAATCAAAAACCGGTTCCTGTTGAGAATCAACAAGAAATTTTTTAATCCATCGATATTGTTAGCCTTTGTGCTTAACGATTCCCTTATCGATTTTTTACACTATGCCAGAGCTGCCAGACCTTATGTGACATGTCTGCCGCAGCTTTCTTAGCTTAGGAGTTAGATAACATTTCCCAAGAAAACTCTGATTCAGGATTTCCAGCTTGAAGTTTTACTGAAGAGCTGAACACAAAGATCTCTACGTTTCGAGATTCATATTCAATACATTCAACAAAATAGTGCTAGCCTGATGGTAATGTATACGGGACATTGCATTGATTCGCTAACGGTTAGCATACATCGGTACAACTTTGGCTTTAGAGTAGAATATCAACTTACATCACAGAGGTATATCACAGTTACTCTTTTTAAAGAAAACTGAGAACTCAAAATGTCAGAATACTTTAAGGCAAATGAAAGAAAAGTTAGGCTTCACAACTACGGCAAGGTTCCAAACAACTTAGACCAATGCTATAACCACTTCAAGACACTAGATGGCTTACTTGAGTCAATACAAAACTGTACATCAACGTCTGTACATGACGTGCCTTTTTAAGTTTTAATTATTTCTTTATATTTATGCTGGGAGATATCCAGATCCAGTGACCAATTACATATTTATTCACTCGAAAAAGAAGGAATTGATAAGGGACTCGATAAAGAATTGAATCGATAAGCAGAATCGATAAGGGCATTGATATCGATAAAATCTTATCAATGCCCATCCCTAGTGAAGCACGTGGCTCTGATTGGACAGGAGTTCTCAAATTGTCTGCAGATTGTTTAAATTTGTGTAAAATCTTTGGGTTGCATCAACTCAGCTACCTAAAGGGAGTCAGAACGGTCCTTTGTTCGTATGTTTCATCTTTTTCAAAAAAAAGCATTTAAACAAAGCTCCAAAATTCAAAATAAAATCTTCTCTCATTTGAGGGTGAACAGAAATAGCACTGATCTCTGGTATGTGCAGAGAGAAGGAGAAAAAAAAAAGATCTATTGTTGGAATGTGTCCGTGTAGTTTCATATATCATTGATTAGACAAAATAAAAAAGCCATAACATTGGGTCAGGAGAACACAGGGCACGGCTGCTGACATTCTATCACAGCAGACACATATTGACTGGCGCTCTGAAAGTAGTCACTCACTCATCAGTGTGAGGCAGGCTGATTGAGTTGCCAGCAGCCACTAAATGAGGCCTCCATCCAGTGTGGGTCGAAATGAACTGCAATCTTTTCAGACCTTGTTGCAGCTAAGAGACCAACTGAGAGAGAGGGAAAGGAGATAGAAAGAGAAAGAGGGAGAGAGGTTTAAAGCCCAAGAGGATTTCAAATAAGTTTACTGAGAAAAAAAAGAGGGCGCCATGAAAACAAAGAAAGCAGAGCTCTGAGTCAAGATGCTCTTATTTCAACCAGTCTGCTCTCTTTATAATCTCAGGGATAATCCTCAAGTCCCTTGTCGCACATTAATTTACTTAAATTCGACCAGCCTGTGTGCATTCTGAGCTATTTGTCCATTTGCATCAGCCTTCCACACATTTGAACAATTACTCTGTTACCCTGGTGCATGTTGTTTTGAAAATCCCCAAACTCAGCTCTTTAATATCCAAAACACTAAAACCCTTTTGTCTGTGATGTTGTCTTTAATACCTTTGGAGTGCAACACGCTTCCAACATGTGCCTTGCTTTAAGATCATCTCTGTATCAGGCTCTTTGTTGTCTATCCTTAATCTGTAAATCCGTAAACACAACACCTGATGTCTTGCTATTAATCTTTTTTATTTTTTTCATCTACATGGCAGCCATTTAGCCAGTTCATTCTGTCGGCCATCAACTAGGAGTGAGAGAAAAAAATCAAAGTACAATAAATCAGGACTATTTGTTTGACAAAAAAAAAAAAAAAAAAGATAGCTGTGTGTTAATGCAGAGATAATTTGTGTGACGACCTGAAGCAGTTTTTTCATAATTGCAGGAGCTACAAAACATAGCACCAATAATTCACTGCAACAGACACAGTCTGCACTGGACAGTTTGATTTTTAAGGTTTTTGTTGAGATAACTTTTATTCACACCTAATATAACTTATAAAGTTATAATCAAATATTTCAGTTTTAGCCTCAAACCTATACCTTAAGTTTTGCTAACTCAATTTATGAAATGAGACTATTTACACAACAAACTTAATAGGGGTAGTTCACATAACTACTTTGAATTAGTTTGCAACACAATAAAACATTTTTTGTTAACCAAAAAATATTTCCAGGCCAACAATTTTAAGTTTTGTTTTTTACAGTTATGATACACCAACAAATAATAAAAGAAAGTATTGAATATTTTAAGCAGTAAAAAAAATAAGTGTTGAAACTGGAGCCACTGCTTCAGAGCATTAAACTGCAATTCATTATGTGTCCACTTGGGGCTGTATTAAAATGCTCATTTTCTAGAGCAGAGTTTAAAACGTGTTTATGTTTTAAGGGAATGATGGTACTATTAAGGCGCAAGAGAATGTAAAGCGTCAACTCTTGTAATTGGCTCATGTTGGCAGAAATGCCAAACAAATTTGGTCATAGATTTTGCCGAGAGGTCCTGGGGGTGCCCCATAAGGGTTGCCCCCTGGTGGGTGGCCCGAATTTGAGTCAGACTGTTTCCTGCTCCGTCTACTGTCCCGTTCTCTCACAACAAAAAAATTAAAGCATACAAATAATAAAATTAATTAATTGTTAAAATAAACATGAAGAGGCTAGTGGTAAAATCATGACCTCCATGATCTGTAAGATTTAAAAAAAGGTGTCAAAGATCTTTTTCCAACAAAGCTTTTATAAATATAAGGCAACTCAGACTACAACCATCGCAGACTTTGAAATCCTGTAGGAATCATGAAATGCTTCATTCTCTCGATTAACCAAACGAAGACTGAGGAGCTCAAAAGGTTTGTATCTAAAGAAGCTACAGCTACACACTTTAGCATCCCTCCTCCACATCCTCACCCTCAGTCTCCACTTGGGCTCTCTTGGTATTGCAAAGACAGAAAGCGTGCAGTTAATTACGGCTAATGAAAGCTTGTTTGAGCAGAAGAGGAGGGGTGTACATTAGGGAAGAGGGAGTCAAGCGGCTTGAACCAGAGGGTTCCACGCACAATTTGTTTGAACCTGGGTCCTCCTCACTCTCTGCATGCTAATTTACCTTGGGGCTGCACCGCCTGTTTTTAAATATCGTTAATTGACTTAAGAGCTCATCAACGTGCTTCGTCTTCATTAGGTTAATGAAAAGGCCCAGTGTTTATTTTTCGTAACAGATTGTGGCAATGACATAATCTAATCGGTTACTTCCACTTCCTGAAGGATTGAGTCCTTCTGATGTGAGCTGTTGGAGCTGCTCAGATGTTCTGTGTTTGTGGGTGTCTGTCTCTGACAAAGCAGAGACGGGGGAGGAATTAGAATAAACACATTTAGCCCTTGGCATGAATCTATGTTGCCCTTCTCTAATCGACAGTGTGAACTAACAAGAACGTAATGGTACTTTTGATGTGTGACTTGTCGGGAGAGGCTGGGTGAAAAAACGGGGACGGCGTCTGAAAATGTGAGGATTGCAGATTTGTCTCTGTAACCTTAATGGACTGAAATAAATCAGCCATGCTGGAATGTCCATGACCCATGTCATGAACCTGAGGGGCCTTGTAAGATCCTGAGCTGAAAAAGAAAATATTTCCTGCTCTTCTGGGTGGGGATTGTATTCTTAGACTGTAGGCTTCTGTAGGATTAAATTCATCAAACGTATTTATTTGAACATGGCAGATAAAAGATTTCAGCATGTGCCTGATGTTCACTCATAGATGTGAAGTATAAAACCAGATCTTTGATTTATGGTGATGTATTTCTAGAACGCGTGAATGCACTGAAGTTAAGTCCTCAGTTTTTGAAGGCATTTTTACTTGTTTTTTGTCACATACAAGATTCAAGTAGACCACCTGAGGACAAGGGATTCACAGAAAACATTTCTGCATCCAGCTTTACTATCCAAGCTCCTGCAGCTCTGCAGGATCTGTATCAAGTTACTGCCAAAGTGAACATTTCCTAGAGTTAGTGCCCACATTCAAACTCTTTAGCAGACAGAATGTTAAGATGACGGTTTCATGAGAGGTACTTTTTATATCACAACTCATTTCTTTTGTGTTTCTTTCAGATGCTTCAGAGAGAAGCAGCAGTTACAGTTAGATATCTGTTGAATGCTAACGTAACTACACCTACAGTTATAATATGGCCAGACTACTTAGACAAGTAGTTGTATTGATTCACTTTTAAAGTGTCATAAAGTCAGATCAAAACATCTTAAGTTTGATTTTAAGGCTGAATTATAAACTGATACATCATTATGACTGTGGTATAAAACCATGCTTACCACCACTCACCAAGTGTTGTGCCAAATGATATAAAACTAACATTTTCAGACCAGGAACACCACTGTACTCTTTAGAAGTACTCTGTGCACTTTAGAACTGGAAATAAGACAGTCATATTTAAAACAGAGTCTTTGTTTACACAGGCTATTTACATTGGTTGGTGTTTTTCTTACTCAGCATATCTGCTCTGTGTGACATGATGTGCTTCTGCATATCTAATTGTCCGGATGGATAGAGACATAGAGCCATCAAACAAACCTAATTTTTTTTGTTTTTGCACCTTTTCTTTGTTAGAGGCTCTAAAAAAAACTCCATATTGTCGAAAGTCACAGACAGGAAGGAGGAGAATATGCTCTCTGGTGCAAACAGTGAGGGTCAAGTGGTGGGGCATAGAATGGATGTGTATACCGACTGTCATTTTTAAACCTAATTTATGACACAGTCTGCACAATGACACAATAATAGAGATGTTTAACAGCAGGAAGAGGTGAAACGATCAGCTTCTTCTTCTGGGAAATGCTTCAACTCAGGTTAAACATTTGATGAAGGTGATTCAAGTGGCAGAAAAATTTCACACGGGAACAAAACTAATATGGACGTAGATTCATAACTTTTGAACCAAGATGACTTTTACAATCTAAATGTTAGTTCAAGAAATATTAACAACAAGGAACAAGTAACTGTTAAAAACTGACCTACTGATGATCAGAGTTCCTTTTATTTGTGCCATTTTCATCTTCTTTCTTCGTAATGAATAAAGTATCTTAAGACTCGATTTTGAGGCAGGTATCCTACCTTCATGCATCTTATTGTTATTTTATTTTCAACTGCCCAACATGTTGAACTGTGTTTGACACAGAGTGTGTGTGTGTTGGTGTGTGTGTATGTGAGAGTGTGTGTGCCCTGCTGTAACACTTAGGCAAAGCGTGCTGATCTTCCTCCAGAGGACAGTAACATTTGAGGCCATCTCTAGTGGTGTGGCCCATAAAGAGTGACATGGTGGTAAAATAAATCACTCCCTGGACCCCAGACCCCCCACCCCCACCCCACTACCTCCACCCCCCTCCCACTCCTTACTGTCTGAGCCGTGTGGCCATCAGGGGGCTGCAAAAGCTCATCAGTGAGAACTTGAGAATCCTCTGTGGAGCTGTTCTGGGGTCAGCTCGGCCTCTCCAACGCCATAAACAGCTCTCAGTCAGGTTCATCACTAACTGTTTCACCCCCCACTCTTCTTTTTTTTCTCACTGTCCATCCTTGCACTCCCTTTTCGCAGCAGACGTTTCCAATAAATCATTTGACCCCCTCCTCTCGCCTCTTGTCTGGGAGCCCCTGTCTGTCCCCGACTTGGCCTGAGATGATGCGTTCTGCTGAAGTCACTTAAATAAAAAGATCGCAGTGGGAGACATAATGTGTTAAAGTAATAAGATGGTCTCGGGCAGGTCACGGCCCCTCTCCCTGCTCCAGTGCTCCTGTGGAGGCTCTTTGAGTTAATGGGCTGTGGTCAGTGCACTGGTGAGCCATAAAGGCTGCCCTCCCAAACTCCAGCCTGCGTTCAGAACAGGGGATCCTCCAAAAGCCACTAACCGACCCATCTCGATAACAGCACAGCCAGCACTATTTCCACAGTGCATCTGACACTCCCCGGACCTGTAAATCTCCTGTATTTATCATCTCCTCTTGTACCTCTCCCCCCTGACTGCTGCCCTTACACAACTGTCCTTCAGTGTCAGCTGTTAGCTGGATTTCACTCTGTGTCTGCTGAAATACTGGGACACCAGTTTATTCCCCAACACCCGTCCAAATGTGCTCGTTCTGAACTGACCTGGATCCCAGCCATGCATAATACCCTTTTCCATTTAAATCTTATAATAATGAATAAAGTAACAGTGTGTACTAATTAATTAAAATGGAAGTCTAAAGATTGGAAAGCTGTAACAAATTATCCCATTGCATTTCAGCAGCAGCAGGTTATTTTTGTGATGGCTAGTGTGACTTCAGCGGGGTGTGCGTTCTCACAGAGTGGAGGGAGTGACCGTTAATGAATGTAGCTTAGGGGATTAATGAGAAGAAGCAGGGGACGTGTCATGGAGAAGTGTCCTGGCATCGTGACGACGACACCACGGCCCCCGTCCTCGTCCCCACTTACAGTGATTACATGTGAGCCCCTGTCATGTGCTATAAGTGCTTTTATGAAATCGTATTAAATGCCATTGTTTATGCCTCACTTTTCACTTCCTCATTGGTCTTTTCCTGTGTTTTTTTCCCCATTGCCTGCCCTCAGCACGCTTCATTTAAGTCTCACTTCAGGTTTCATCACTGAGGCGTTAGCATGTTAAGTCAAATTAAGCAATTTTTCCTCATGCCACATGCGTGGAACCTCAAGTTCTCTCCGCCTGCGCTGAATCCTTTTTGCTTGTGTGTGATTAATTTGTGGGTTCTCTATCAGTAAAAGCAGAACAGAAATAGTTTCAGTAAACCGTGAGCTCAGGCAGGTGGATTAACCACACCAAAAACTTGTACTTTAAAGTTCCCGGCGTCTAAGCCTGCAGAACAATCCAATTGTTGGCTTGCTGTTGACAAGCTTCAAAAGTAGAGAGAAAAAGGGGACTTAAACTCTGTAGTTAATGTGTGGTTCAGTGGAGGGCTGATGAAGGGGGTTTATAGTTTTTCAAAGACTTGATCAAACTAACATTAAAAGCTCTATAATAATGACTTTTAGACTCGAGTTTTGCACAGTTGGTCAACTCATCAGTCAAATTTCATCCTCAGCCTGCACAAGAACTTCTAGTGGGTCAAACTGGGTATTAATGTTTAGGGTCTGTGTTAAAGCTTTGCAACCATTTGCCACTAGGTGGGTTACCTCCAGTTAGTGGTCACAGCCACACAGCTCTAAAACCCAGATTTAATAAAGCGCAGACTATTGGCTTCTAGTAGTGCAGTACAAGTTAATCAGAGATTAAGGCGTCATTCACACAACAATGGTTTTAGGATTATTTGCAAAAGTATTGCATTGCATTTTGGCCTCTCATTTACACAGAAACGGCAGGTTTTCAGTGGAAACGCTGATGTCACGCTGCACTTCATGCATACAAGAGTTATGTTGTTATGATCGGCACGGACTACCATGTTGTGCTTGTGCTGCTCAATCTGTTAAGTATGCTGACTGTCTTTATACAAAATGTGCATCTTTTGCACCACATATGCCCTCAGGTTTCACCAATACACCAAATGATCAGCTCAACTCTACTTCATCAGGGATCTACCAAAAGCCACTTCTGAGATATAACAGCCACAGTTCCAACTACAGGCCTGGCATGCTAACTACAGCGTTTTCAGCCCCTCGGTGTTTCCATGTAAACTTTGATTTTTTTTTCTTTTTTTTTTTTGCATTTTGGGGTGACACATCATGTTAACGGGGCCTAAGTTGTGTTTACTGTGTCTGGTTAAAACTGACATATAACTGCTGCACTTAAGCAACGCTTAAACAACAGAGGTATGTGGACTGTAACTGGTATGGAGGACTTAGTGCTGGCTAATGTTAGCCAAACTTGATGAGCCAATTCAACGTTGTTTACATGCAGACTCTGTGATGTTGTGTTAAGCCACATCATACTATTTTTTATGTAATTTTAAACATTTTTTGTGTGTTTTCTTGCTTTTAGACAAGTTTGTTTGTCCGTGTTTGAATAAATGATACACCAACTGGGAAATAAGTCACTTTAAAAACAACCATAGTACAGACATTATGCACATATTTGTAAAAGAAAAGAAATTGTCAGAGCTGTAGCAAGCCAACATCTTTTCTAATAACATCTCCCATTTAAAGATATCTGAGTGAACAGTGTACACATGATACATGTGCAGTAATATCTGGTTTATTGTGAAAGTGAAATGGTAGTAATTTGAGATTACTATGAGATTGTCACAGGCCTATATGTGAACAGTAGATAGCATGACTTTTTGTAGAGTTTGTCGAGGGGCTGTTGGAAACAACAGACAGAATTTTATCTGCTGATTACTGTTTGAGCATCCTTTAGCTAATTTTTCTTATTTATAATTCTTAAGCCAAGTTAGCCTAAACCAGGGGTGGCCAACCTGCGGCTCAGGAGCAGCATGTGGCTCTTTGCCTTTAAGCGTGCGGCTATTTGATAAACATATATATAGAGTCAAGAGTAGTGGTGTGCCGATCAATCTAAAATATTGATATATTGATGGAAACGCTGTGATCAGTGTTGATCAATGTTTGGGTATACAGATTGATACTTAAGTTTCAGTTTCTCTTCTCTAGTACGAATTTTAACGCACTTACAAACACAATAAATCCTGCTTTGAAAGTCATTTTTGTGGCTCTTGGTCTGTGACTGGTTGGCCACTCCTGGCCTTAACCTAACCCATATTTATTCTCTCTGACCATTCTCTAGGGTGATTTATTTTGCTTTGGAAAGATCTGTAAAATCTAACTGTTTTATACCTGACAAGTAGCTTGCAACTAACAGTAACAGTTGACAACTGGCTTGTAAACACTGTTCATTTAAAGCTTGGTGGAAACCACAAACTAATCTGAATGGTCAGTAGGTCAACATGTTCTTCTATAGCCATATTTTCTACAGCTATAGATCTAGGCAGAGCTTGAGGTTGTCTTTGCTGGTTTGCAAGCCCCAATGCTGCCCCCAGTGGCTAAAAAAATGTTCTTACGTATTGAATTGGTTATAATATTATAATGTTATACTGTTTGCACTTAGATTATTTGCTGCATTAATTAAAAAGAAAAAATGGCTTCCTAAGTACTAAAGAAATCATAAATAACTTATATCAACAAATAATTTTGCGTTCACCAAAGGCCAACAGGAACTTTGACCCCCTCAAACCCTTATAAACTGCCAATACTCTTTTCTCCTGAATATGTGGTGGTGCCATAACATTTTTCTTTTACTATCTTCCTCTCTTTGTGTGATATAGAGAGAGAAAGAGAGTGCAGCAGCAGCACAGTAGACAGACGGACTGCCTCCCCCCAGCATGGCTATAATAACCTCCTGGTGTTGGAGCAGACTCTCTGAGAGATATCCTTGAGCCTCACCTCCATCTCTCTAACAGGTCACGCCGAGATCCAGGAGATAGTGAGCTATAGTTAAGGTCCAGATCTGCTATCTGGACTTGAGTGATGGAGGAAACCATGTGGCGACATGTTTATTGTCACCCAGATGGTCCACAATGCAGTGGCTTGGCGAGCCACATCCGTCCCTAATATAATTCATGGGGTGGCACCATTGTGGGGTGACTGATAAGGCCTTCACTTAGCCCTGCACTGGTCACTTGTCTCAAGGAGACTCCAAAGAAACTTCACTCTGTACAAATGGTGGCCAAAATATCCAATCCCACCAAGGGCTGCACTTTCGAGCTAAAACTTGGAGCGGGGTTACAGAGCTGAGAAAGGCCATTTATAAAAGGAGAATTCTCTCTTTGCCATTTGGCTCCTTGGAAGAATTCTTATTTAGAAAGAAAAAGCAATTTCTTGTGAGAAAACAGAGCTGAAAATGTAGAGTAGATGAGGGAGACTGGAATAAGTCAGTGAAGCCCACCCAGACCGGGACCCACAGGCCAGCATGGCTGTCCAAACAAAATTAAGCCTCCAGAGCTTTCGGCCTTGACATGTCAAAACATTTTGGCACCTTCAGCTTCAAGAATTTCACTGGGCAGAACAAAGATGAGAAAATGTTATTCTTAGAAATTATTAAATCGAGCTGCGTTTGGTGGCATTTTGATGGCGAAGGACACCGTCCAACGCGCACTTCAGCAGGGAAGGTTAAATGGAACCAAATGCTGCAAATGTCCCAAAAGAGAGCGATGTGGTCACTGATGAGAGAGATCAGAGGAGACTCCTCAAATCTGTTTCCCATCAAACCATTGTGCTCCAGAATCTCCAGAGACATTTTCACTGACAAGGAAAATGTGCCTAACTGCAGAGAGAAATTTAGAAATCTGCTCACCATTATCAAAGCGTGAAATCATGGTGGGACATGACTCACGGATGTGTCATGGTTTATGCTTAGAGCTCCATGCACTGTAATTTTCACACAATCATAAACCCCTTAGAAATTTCTCTCTGGCGCAAATATGATGACTGTAATGTAAGCTTTGTGTTTCATTGAAAAAATAGCCTCAACAGCCAACAGCTCAGCAGGATTTCAACATAACTCATCACACTCTTTTTAAGGAAAACATGGACTTCTTTGGCAAAAACATATAGTTATTAAAAAATGTGACTTCTGTGAAGTAATGTAACTAGATATCCTACTTAAATACCAAAGTACAGTTAGAAAAAAAACATCATATCCAAGTGCATATAAACAGTAGATGTATATAAGAGGTGATGAAAGCCTGCATAGAGAATTAACTGTTTACACTTTATCCATGTTTTTCCTCAAAGCCCTTCACTGCCATCTCGTATTCCCTCTAATAAATATTAATATTCTTCTTTTTTGTCTTTATCACCTTTTCCCCTTTCAGCGTCACCTTTAGACTGTGTCCTAGCTATTGCTGCATTAACAAAACACACAAATACAGCGACAAAACACACTGAGCAAAAAAAAACAGAAACACCTGTTATGATGCAACGCAGTGCAATCCAGAAGTCCTGCAGTGAATACTTCCACACTTTAATAGAGTGTGGAGGGACTCTAGTCTACTCAGGCAACACTTTGTGACAGAGCTTTTTATACTTCTTCATTCTTCATATGTTTGTGAAAATAAATTCTATTATTATTATCATAACTGGAGGGCTTTATCACCTTCATTAGATAGGACAGTTGCAATAAACACTGTTGCTTTGCTGGTAGAGGAGATGCTTTAAAATTATGATTTGTTTCTTTTAAATAAGGCTGTGTGTGGTACTTGTCAGTAGAAAGTGTATTACCTGATGGGGATGCTGGTCAGCTCGGCCCCTTCGTTAATACAGCAACCACAGAATCAGAGCAAAAGCTAGGCAACCAACTGCTACAGATGGAGACAACTTTACCACTTAATTTATCTAATTTAAGAAACTTTCCCCAAACACTCAAGTTTGTGTTAAGAAAATATCAGTGCTCAACTTTCTTTCTTTTGTCCTTGGATGCCACAGAAATGTGTCTCTGGGCAAGCAGTGATTTAGGACCTGAAATACCTATAAAACAATACCTTCCTGTATGAGTCTTGTGCCCACCTTTCTAAAAGAGGAGGCATTGTGCCTTTACTATGAATATTAGGTTACAAAGCTGAATGTCCATTGTAAACATGTGCAAATGTTCAAACCACCGCATATTCATGTGATGTAGACATCCCTCAATCTGTCTGTAAACTGCTCAAAACAGTTAGTCCCAAATATAAAAACACAAGTTCTTCATGAGATCTTTGTGAGATCGTCATAAGATCTTCAAGCTAAAATTGTGTCATCACGAGGGGTGTTCAATAACTCTTGTTCTTAGACCAACACCAGTACTCCCTTTTGTGTACTTTCTGATGCCGAGTACCAATACCACTTGTACTTTTGATACATAAAATTTCAATTAACTGGCTGATCATTTTGAACAGAGACAGCTCAGTCAGACTGCCATCAAGGCCAAAAAAACCACAAACAACCCTCTCTGAGTTTACAACCTGTTGTTAATAAATTAACACAAGTGCAAAATAAAACCAACACCTGTCAGAATCTAAGTAATTTTAAAAAAAACAAAAGTGCAAAATAAAACAGTTAACTGGTAACTCTTTCATGCCTCAAGTATTGGCTGCTGATATCGGCTCGAGTGCCAGTACCTGGGATCAGTACTCGCCCATCCCTAGTCATCACAAAAGGATCTCCTAACTCGTTTATGACATGTTGGAGAGTCGGGCCTCAAACACCAGGGTCTGCCCATAGCCCAGCCCCTGACAGGCCAGTCAGAGGGAAGGGGGTTTGTGGAGCAAGGAGCCTTAAAGAGACAACAGCAACAATCAAAGCATTTTAGACAGATGCTGAAATAGGCGTTTTTCGAAACACCATTGTGAGAAAAATAGTACCAAGGGGACATTAAGAAGCCTGAAAAAACAAAAAAAAGAAAATCAATTAATTGATTTAAAAAGAAAGAAAGAAAAAATAGCAGTACTCCTTTTTTAGGCTCATCAAGGATTGTAACTTGTTCATTTCATTTCAAATACAAGTTGAAGTGGACATTGCAAGTGATACAAGTTAATAGTTATGGTAAAGGTGCTAAAACATGCTAAAGAAAAGGCGAGACCAACTATTTTAAAATAGTTGAGATAAAGCAGCTGTGACTGTTGATTCGACATTGTTAAAGGATATGTCTAACTTCACGCTGATTTTGCACTGGAATGAGTGGAGGTGTTTCATTATGAAAATTCAATCTCTTGATCGCAAGATTTCACAAAAAGTAAATAAATAACCATAGCAACCATATTGATAAAAGGCTTTGGAAAAAACAACAAAGAAAATTTAAGCCCACTCTTGACTGTGTCAAGATAAAAAAAAGTCTAAAGATTTTAGTATTAAAAATTCAAGCCTGTTTCATAACCAGTCAGAAAGTCACCACACTGTGTTTGGATCAAGTATACAGACTGTTTCCGATTACATAAAGAAGATAATAGGTGAATGTTTTGTGTTCATCACTGTTACCAAACAGGAACTGATAGAGTTTGCTCCTCTGAGTCTTTGTTTGCTGTGTGAGTGTAAATACAAAGAGCCAGAAGACAATACAAAAGCACTGACGCAAACAAAAAGCCTGTTCATACACTAAAAATTCAAAAGGCATTCATAAGTGGACTCCCAATCTCCATCAGCAGCAAGGGCTTATTTTTCAGAGAGACCAATAGTTGGAGTTGTGCCTATCGAAGCAGCATCTTTATTCGGATGGAAAATGAATCCTCAAGGAACATGGCCAGGCGCTTTATTGTGTATGCAGTGTGTGGCCAGGTTCAAATTGGCAATCAATTATCCAATTAAGACTGACAGAAATGCACATCAGGAATTCCAGCCCATCAGTCCAAGCTTCTGATTGGAACACGATTAGAGGGACTTAATTAAACCCTAGGTGCTGGGTGTTTAAACATCATTTGTGCGGCGTCGGAGGGCTTGGAAAATAAAAATCTGGACTCTGGATTCTCCACACTTATCCCACATGAGGAGCAGAAAAGACATGGAAACCTTGTAAAATGTCCCTTTGATTCCCTCCAATATGCGGCCATGTTGGTTATTCAAAGAGGTGCAGGAAACAGAGGATTGTAGGATTAAAACGCATGCCCTTGGGAAGATCAGAGGAAAGAGATAAATATTTGTGAGAATTGCACAGTACAATGCAATAACAATAGCCACCATGATATTGTGCCACATTAGTCTTAAAACCATTCCCACGCTTTAGCAGCTTCTGAATAATTCAAGGACACACCACACCATGGAGAGCCGTATAAGTGTGATGTGTAGAATGAAATGCAGCTTTCTTCTTTGGAGATTCTTGGGGGGAATTTTCTTTCATGTCCAACCTCTCCTTCTCCTGTGCGGTTGTTTAGTGCCTGTATTGATTTCTGAGCTGTTTCTTCCTCCTATGTCAGACAGTGTGAAATGGAAGGCACTGCATTTTAATATTGGGTTGTGAATTAATCATTTTTTTCCTGATAGTGAAGCTCAGCTCTGTCCCTGTAGGAGAACACCTTATCACAGCAAATAGGATTCAAAGGGAGAGGAGCAGTATAATCCACAGCTAATTGGATGAAATGGCTGTGCTCTCTCCCTCCTTCCAGGGCCCGGCGTCCATGCAGCCCCCTCCACAGGGAGCTCAGAGCCACCGAAGAGGTTATTACAGTTTGTCCTTAGGGAGCATTAATACCTTAGCCCTTGTTCAGACATGCAAATAATCTAATTCAAGGTCTAGCTAATTAACAACTTAGCTACAGTAAAGATAAAGAGGCTCAATAATAAGCCTGAGCTTTTGGTAGGAGGGCAATGTACCACCTACCAAAGATACACCAATGTCACTAAAAACAGGGGGTGGACTCAAAAATTAGCAAACAACCTTGTATTTTAATGAAAAAGAAGAGCTTTAAGCAAAATAGAGAACAATTAATACCAAAAAGACTGTTACTAAAGGGAGGGTCTGTGAAGTATTACAGGAGGGTAATCTTATTTTGGGGGGTAGTTGGCGAAGGTCGGATTGAACACAGTCTAAACCTCGTCATTTGTTACTCCCCTTTAGCAGAGTCCACAACTACTTTTATCTGGGATAATGCAGAATACAAGTAAACACCTCATTTGAATTTGGCTTCTCATCTGAAAAACTGGTTAACATGTCCATAGCTCTCAGAACAAGGTGATGTGTGTTCCCGCTCCTCATACCGCTTGCCGTGTGTGTCTCTGCTCATCTGTCTGTCAGCTAACAATTCATGAAATCCTTTTGGCTTCACATTAAGATACACTATAAGTTATCCAGTCCTTCATTAATTCAATTTTAACAGAACAAATAAATAGGAATTCTTTTGGAGTTGTTTTAAGGTGAGCTTATTTATTTCACACAAAAATATGAAATGTATTGCACATAAATACAAAATATATGTCTTGTTAAATCTCTAAATAAATGCTTTTGTAACTCATGCTGTATAGCATGGCTGTTACCAAAGGGAAAGATGTGTTATAATTTCTTCAATGTGTCTTGAAGCAGTAAAAAAAAAGTCAAACCTGACACACATAACCTTCTATTTTTGTAGTAAGGGTGGTTTGTAGATAACCACCAGATTCTATCAAAAGATAAAATTCAGCAACTGGGTTGTCATAGAATATGGTTCATAGCCCAGGAAGGGAACTGCAGTTGATTCAAGTCCTCATTAGCTTTTGTTACTCATGCTTTACAGACGATGATTTAAGCACTAATACTTAAATAATGCTGAATAAATGCTAAATAGTATGTAGTTATTAAAAGTGTAACAAGCGTGGGTGTTACCTAAGGGAAAGATGTGCTACACCCAACAATAGGGGTCCATAAAGCACTCAGTAATGGTTAACTGTGGTTAAGTAATGCTTTTATGGCACTCCTATACATTTACTGATGTTTATGTCAGCTTACTGATGTTAAAGGATAACTAAATACATAATATAACTTTTAATGCTTAATAATGTATAAGTTATCACTGAACAGTAGACATTAATTAACTACTTGTTAATGCTTAACTGATGTGTTAATTAATGATGGGTAACATTTTAATGCTTAATGAACCTAGAAATAATGCTTAATAATGCCTTAACTTGTGTTAATTAAGGGACCCTTATTGTTACGTGTTACCCTTTCTTTCTTTCTTTCTTTCTTTCTTTCTTTCTTTCTTTCTTTCTTTCTTTCACTACCTGGAATCACTGCAATGGGGTAGGCATTGGGGATGCACCAATTCAGCATTTCTTGTCCTGATACTAATACCTGGGTTTTGGGTATCAACTGATACGGATACTGATCTGATATCAGTGTTAAATAATAGAGTTAGACCAATATATCGGGCCGATATTTGGACATTTATCTCTAAAGGCCATCGGCCATATTTTCTTTTAAAAAGACGATTTTTGATCCGTTGTATAAAATGACGCAATTTTTGATCAGGCACAAAAAAGATGAGCACTTCAAACTTGTGGAACCACTTGGATACATTATATACTTTTGTTCAAATTATATTAATAAGTTTAAATTTCTTTTTTGACATTTTAAGAAGAGTGTGAATGTTTACTACTGCTTGTTACATTGTGTGTTTATTCAGACAAAATATTTCATTGTTTTGAAAGCTGAATAAATGTTCAGAAGACTGGACATGGCTTGTTGTAATAGATTTCTTTTAGTTGCTCAGAAATTGCTGCGTTTCACAAAAATGTGATAAATATATATTTATTTAACAATCGGCCTGAATATCAAATTGGAAAAATCGGCTATGCATATACATCGGCTGCCCAAATTTGGAAAGCATCGGCATCGGCATCCGCCCCCAAAAAACCCATATCGGTCGACCTCTATTAAATAATAACCTGCATGCCCTACTTTGGGATAAGACTGGTGATGTTTTGAGTAAAAGGTTAAAAAAAATGAGCACATATGGAATTACTGAAGTTGATATTCATTTAAACTATAAAGTGTTGATGTTTAGTTTGGTGTAAACAATGTGTCAGAACTTACAGTTGTTAGTATTCAGTTGTTAAATTTTATACCCTGCAAACTGAGTCATGATTCAGCCTTAGTGCCTAGTTTAGATCATTCACCTTCAATACATGATCCAGCTTAGAGGGTGTGGACCAGGCCAGTACCTGATACCAGGATTGGGATCAGTGCATCCTTATGAGGCGTCAGATGGTAGTATTAACAGCATGCTTCAAAGAAAGATATTATCGATAAACTTTGGTGTAAAGTTTTACAGTGTTAAAAACATCAATGGAAGATTGTCATTTAAAATGGTCTGTAACACATGTGATGGACAAAAAGATACTGATATGACTAAAGGAAAGGCCAAAATGGCCTCATGCCAAAAGTTTCTTACTTTAGCTTTAATAACAGTAATCTTTTTAAACTATTATTATTTGTTACAGTTTTGGACTTCTGACCCCCTCTCAATGACAATATTTTTTACAACCTCTAATGAAAAATGACTGCAGTTAAAGTGTGTCAAATACCCTGCTGCTATCTTTTAGAAGAACACTGAGTGTTTATTCCATCCTGGTCAGGACTGGATTCATGTTTAAACTGTGTGTATTCGTCCCTGCCGTTAACCCTTGTAACTCACGTGCTCACAGTATGTAAAGTGATCTGGATGTGATGTTTTCAGTGAGTGATCAGATGGATATGTCAACATTTTTTTGACACTTAGCATGCTTAAGTCTAATAAGAGTTTCTCCTTGAGTGCCCATGCAGTGCACTGTGGGCACTTATTTGAATAGCCTCTGTGGGCTGTTGTCTCATAATAAGCAGCAGGAAAAAAGGGAACATGTTTTAAGGCATCTCTGGCTTTTCCAGGCTAAAATGTTAATCCCGCTTTAGCAAGGTTACATGGTCAAGGTTGCCAAATTACCAACGAGCACTAATCACCCCTGCCTTGGAGCAAGTCTGGCTCAGAAGCAAACACTGTGGAACATTGCTCCCAGCCCCCGCTGAACGCCTCGCCACTCACACACACACGCATACACACACACATGCACTCTGCGCCTTTCCTGTGTATGAAATTGTGATTTACAACGTCAATTTTCATCTGCCAATACGGAATAACTTTTCCTTAAATACATCAAATTTCCACTCCAGAGGGTCCGTGCTCGCTCTCTCTGAGGTTATGAGAAACCGTATACACTGCACATACTATACATATATAAGATTTGAACATTTAGATCGCTGACCTTTATAAACTGCAGCATTACCATCATAAGAGGATCACTGTAAACTATATCTGATCCATTTCAGATGGGGAAATGTGCTCAGATCTGTGTCTGTGTTCTGATTCGTTTTAAATTGAGTGTGAAAAACAGTGAAAATGTTGTCATCCATGAGAAAAGGATTGACATTTAGAAAAGAAAAAACTAACTAACTCAAGTTGTACTGTTTTTGACAGGTTCAAAGAGGGCAGTAACAACATATTAAAATCTGACATATATTCTCAGATATGTAATGTGCAAATAATCTATGCAGAGAGTTTTATCCTAAGTGTTTGTCTGTGACTATGTGTATACATTGCTCTCTCCTAACCTGTGAAATAATAACAGAGAAAGTAATACAATGTTTTTCCGGGTTTCACTCACTAGCTGTGATGAAGTTTATAATTTCTTCAATATGTTGTGAAGCAGTAAAAAAGTCAAACCTGGCACACATAACCTTCTTTTTTGTAGTAAGGGTGGTTTGTAGATTACCACCAGATTCCATCAAAAGATGAAATTCAGCAACTGGATTGTCATAGAATACGGTTCATGTCCCAGAAAGGGAACTGTATTTGATTCAAGTCCTAGGACAATTCAGCCTGAACCATTATGTTTTTCATGCATCTTCAATAACATAATGCCAACACATAATAAAGTTTGTATGTTCTTATAACCTTTGATACCTTTTTAGATTTCTCGTGTCAAATTTTGCCGTTCTTCACTAGTAGGACTTTTTTAGTTGACCATACAGAAAAGTAAGAAGCAGTGCAGTTAACTGCTTTCCTTAAAGAAAGTGATGGCAATTTACCTTATACCTAAATATGATCCAATGATACTGTTACTGTCACTGTCCTGCTCCAAACAGGAAACAAGAGGAGGAGATCATTGATAACGCTTGTGCATAATATTGTAAAATCTGGGGGGTTTATGATACAATAGGACACCATACGCTACGATACCATGCAACACGAGACCATAAGCTTTGATAAGACTCAAAATGCTGGCTTCATAACACACCTTTTAAGTAATTTTGGTGTAGGGACCCAGTTCATGTTCAACCTTTACATAATAAAATTTTTGTTTTTCATTCAACAAAGCTGCTTTTATTACAACAATATGCAAAAACAAAACAAAAAAAACAAACATTACAGCCAGATGACAAAGGTAGAGGACTTAGGGCCAATCCCAATTCAACCCTTTAGCCCTTGGTTTTGCGCATGCATATCTAGTAAATTGGAAGGGGAAGAGCTGCACATCCCTTCAAAACAAATACAAACCAGGACCTCACTTGAAACCAAGGGGTATGACGAATTTCCTGTGATATCAATATTTCCTTATCAGATATCCAATCTTTTGCTGCTCCACGTAAATATTTGCCATGTTTTGCTAGTTGTATTTTAAGATTGCGTCAGTAATCACTCATTATATTGATCTAGTTAATGCTGCTTTAGCTACAGCTATAGCTAATAGTAGCTACACCAGTGTCAGAGCAGGATGACAAATTCACAGCTAACGGACTTCACTACAGTGAACTGCATTTCATGAATAATTAGAAAGATAAGCTGCATTCAGGAGCTGCATTAGCTACAAAAGCTATGAAAGGCGAATGTTACAGTTTTCAGAAGCTACATAATATAGCTCCTGAATACTGTAAGTTAGCCAAACCTTCACTTTTCGTGGCTTAGCTGTCTTATCACTTATGTAATGCAGTACATCATTGTGAAGCCTGTTTGCTGTGAGTTAATCACCTTAATCAAACATGGTTTTATCATCACTTACTAAAAATGTGTTCGGTTCGGAAGTGAACAAACAGTCGCTCTGCCTACGACAGCCAGCGAGTGTCTGGGGGGGTGATGACGTAGCAGAGATTGAGTGGTGTCTCGTTTCTAAGCGACGACTATTTTTCACCTCTTTATCTTGGCCCTATAAACAGAAGGTCAAGGAGAAGAGGTAAGACGAAGGGGAAGGGTACAGGGTGACAATTGGAATTGGCCCTTCAGGTATCATCACTAGTGAAAAGTGTTGAACATAAAAGCATCCTCAGGAGAGCCATCAGCCCCCATGTTGTAGTTAAATGTCATAAAGTTATCTGGGACGTCTCCTTCTCCTGTTACCTGCAGGAGTTGTGGAGTTCATTGATACTGAATTGTCAACTTTAATGGAATGGAGACATAAAAAAGAAAAAAAAAAGAATCTGTATTTATGTTGGAAACTGGACATGGATCATCAGCTCTGAGGTCTTCATCCACTGCCATCCTTGTCTGTACGTCTCTCATTAGCTACAGATGTAAGAAACATAATGTTGTCAATCAAGAGACGTCAAAAGCAGGTGGGGCCCTCTGCTGTTTAAGAAGGGTATCACAATTTAATTTTCATCTCACCAAATAAAATCACGTTTTATATATGTATGTTCTAATGAGGTACAGCCACTTCTCCTGTCGTTCATATTCAACAGTGACCTCTTAAACATTTAGACACATTTCCACATTACAATAATGTATAATACTTTCACGAGACCCAGTCTTACAGTGGACTGATCCTGCTTTAAAGAAGTGTAACATTAATCCAATTAGTCAAGAATTAGTCTGCCCAAAATGTATTAAATTTGCAATCAAATATGGTCTCAGACCAATGTTCTTCTGCCTCTCCAAGTTTGATGCTGATAGCTAAAATAAACCAAAGCACAAAGTTACTTTTTGATCCATTCAGCCTTACATGGAAATAAAACTTCACCCTTCATCTTCTGAGACCTGAGAGCTTGGTGATCAGTTATGAGTCCAAAACACAGAACATTACGCTTCTGTTTCTATACATGTATTCTTTAATATTTTCTAAAGATAAATGAGGATGTAAAGATGTTATTTAAAAGAAAAAAAATATTTTCCAACACAGAGAGTGATCATTTGGAGATCTGTCAGTCATCACTGTTTCTCATGGCATGACACATTAATAGACAAGGCAATAATCCCCACATAATAAGCATGTTATAGTGTGCTTAGCAGTATGTCTGCTAGTTCCACTTATTAAAAAGAGTATTATTACAAAGGGTTAATGAAAGTATAGCATAAAATATGGTATAGCAAGTGTTAGAGTCCAATCACTCTTTTTAATAGCTTTGTAGCGGCCAGAAAATCAAGTATTCATGAAGATTGAGGAAGATGATCCAGTGAACTTCAATTTAATTGGTGCAAATTAAAACAATCCATCTTTCGCAGCTGTCTATCTATCTGCTATCACCACTTCATTGCTCGTCTTGCACCTTGATTACAATTATCTTTTAATAGCAAAACTTGTCAGCAATTTCTCTCCCTTCTGATTTACGTGGCGGCCCAACACAGCGTTGTTCCACTCGTATAACTCATGTTTTAGTGTAATGCAGAGTGAGCCTCCACTGGGCAGACGCAAGATGTATTGACACCATCACCTCATATCTGCTGGGTGCTATGACATATGGCAAACTGTCTCTCTGCAGCACGCACCGCAATCCTTCCCTCATTCATACAAAAAGAGCTTGTTTGCATGCTGGGGCCTCTGGCCCCCGTAGACCACCCTCAGAGTGAAGTACATCAATGGATTACAAAATAAATGCATATGCAGACACTATTTTTTGCAGTGTCCAATAATGGTTCCAGGCAATTAGACGGAGAGATGACACTCTGACTTTTAATTTGGGACAAAGTGATCTCTCTTCCTCTTTCATTCTCCCCTGCCTCACCTGATGTGCTGAGCTCAGGCCTTTCCAAAGATACATGGCTGTAGTCTTATTTTATCATAAAATGGGATCTTGCCATTTCAAAGCGATGACTGGATGTTTGAGTGCTTGTCTTAAGTGACTTAGATTTCATAGATGACACTGGTGGCGGTGCTTTGGGAATGGAAGGCATCGATAGCTGTTGGGCTAAGCAGAATAAATTGTGTTTTACAAGATGCAAGTAAAACAACAGATGAAAACACAATCAAATAATGAGAGCGGGGGAAAAGCTGCTTTGTATTCATTTTACTCCTCTGGCTCTCTGAAGCCAAACATTGCTCTGATTCCTTAAAAACCAAACCTAAGTACACTTCTGCATTCGATTGTAACATCCAAGTGAGGCCAGTGTGAGTGTCAGAACAGCTTTCATTAGAAAAAAAGAAATATTTTGTTTGATTCTTCCTCCTAAAGTATCAGCAGCAGACTCATTGTTACGGCAATAAAACATCAAGAGTCTGAGAGTTTCAGCATTTGGAATTGCTGGACATTACAACAAACGAGCCATGCATGGGCAATAATCAACAGAGAGACGGATAAAAACAAAGCAAACATTCATATTTTATGAAACTTCATATCAAGAAATGTGATCAATGGGAGAAAAAGCTTTGCTCTCCACTATTTTATTGCTAATAATGATTCACTTACCAGACATTATAGATGCATTATGCTCGCATGATTCCTTATAAAGTGGACAATTAAAGAAGGTGCTTTAGGAAGCAAGACTATAAATGCAAAGAAGAAGATATATATGATAGAAATGTTGATGAATTTTTGTTAACTCTCCTTGTCAAGTGTTCCCCTCACTCAAAGAGGAGAAAGAAATCTGTGTATGCTTTGGGGAATTGTTTGGCCGTTTCCACTATGCCCCAAATAAACTTGGATGTTCTCCATCCATCAGTTGACTACATGGAGAGCTGACCTGTCATAAATTCACTCTGTGGGGATGATGACAGGGCCGGAGCCAATCTTCATGAAAGAAAAAAAAAATGGCACCAGGTCCCCATCCCCCCCACACTCTCTGAGCCCCCGTCCAACCCCAACTCACCCTTTACCCTCAGCACTGGAGCACCCTCGCTCCCTATCTTCCTGCCTATCTCTCTCCCTCTCTGCTCCAACCGGGCTCTCTCTCCCCCTTTTCTCTCCATGGGTAAGCAGGTAATCATGAGCTGTCACAGAAAGGTGACCCATTAATGTGATGGATACGGTGTGAAAAACAAATGGTGTGAAACGTGTGGATTGCTGTCCTTACTGCACCTTGGCCTTTTGTTCTGTCATATCAATATCCACACAGGGCCTCATTACACCGCTGCACTACACAATGAGTGGAGCGCCAGGGTCAAGACTGCGCCACGCTCCCTTTGACTGGCTGCGACTGGGCTTTTCAGCTCAAGCCTCACCCCAAAGGACTCCCAGGTAAACAGGAAGAGGGCGGCCTCTGGAGCAGCAGACAGCACGCATCATCCCAGACCAAATAAGCAAGCCCCTCCACAGTCCTGAATCCATCAGGGGCCCTGACTGTGCTGCCTGAATACATCTGCAGACAATACTGACAGTAGATATGTGGAGGAAGGATTTAGTCCTTGGTGAAATAAAAACTGGTCTTTGTGTCTATCTTATTTTGAATTTTTCAAACAATGGGTGCTTCAATTGTTGGTCAGCCTCAATATAATACATGTTGAATGGCTAGTTAACCATATTATATACATATGGTTTGTAAGGATAAATAAGCAGCCACCAGGATGTCGCCAAATATTGTGTGGACCCTCAAGTTTTTCATCAATTGACACCATCTTGAATATTTCTGAGCCAGAAGTGACATGAAGTGACCATATATGGACGTTATGACTGATTGCTGTTGTATCCCTAACCTTGGTAACAGGCTGCCATGATCGCAGCCTCTCAGTCACAGCTCACCACACCCTGAAGCATTCTGTAGCTTTAACTCCAAATGGGGCCATAGTTTACAAAGTGGACATCATGCTATCTTAAAGAAGACCTGGAACTAGCAAATGAGACTTTGAACCTGTTGAAAAATGTTTGGTTTGATAGTATATCAACTGGGAAGCTTTTTTTTTTTTTTTTGTGCAATTTAGGAATCTATTAATAAGGGGGAAAATGATTCCCTCTGGAATCATAGCTTTTAAGTTTTACAACTTGTAATAGATTTGAAACCTTTTAGAAAGATATTTTTTTTAGTTGTTTATTTTTTTTTTAGCTTCTGCGGCTTTTGGTCACAGTTGCAGTAAGAGGAGTGTCAGTCCTGGCTAGCCTGTTTTGCTGCTAACATTAGCAACCATCGATAAAGATATGTTAATAGAGCAGCAAGAAATAACGCAACAAAATAAAAAAACAAAAAAATAAGAACTAACATAATGTATCACATATTCAGTTCAGCTCACTCCAGTGAGAGTTATTAACTTGGAGGACACTTCAAATCTCTGATCTTACATTCTTCTAGGTGTTTAAAGAAGTAAAACAGGGACCACCACCAGCACACTATCTCACTTAACCTCTTTATAAAATCCCTGATGATTGTAGGCAAATGTAAAAATATGAAGTTCTGTTGCCCGGTTCATTCCAGTAGACTTGCAGCCCTATATGTTGTTAGTAGGAATATTCTCCACTGGTATGTGTGAGAACTCACAAAAGAGTCTCTACTTTCACAGTTGTGTAGTATACTTTTTATACTATACTCTCTTTTCTTATTACTGATGTTTACTGTAGCATCTTAGACTTCTGAGCATCATAATTTTACTTCTCTGTATGTGTTACACATATTGCAGGCAGTATTAACAATACTATCTCAAACCTCAGACCTAACTAACTTGTAAACATGTTTTTTTTCTGCTGTGAAAATGGTAATTCTAATATGACTGTTAATGAAGTAACACTGGCATTTGGGGTCAGCCTCAAGTGGACACTTGAGGAACTGCAGATTTTTTCATTTCAGCCCTGGCTTCATTTTTTTAACCCTGAAAGTAGCTTCTTGATTCTGCCTCTCGTCCCCTCATACAGACTGTTTTATTTTGTAAAAATCTTCTATCACAAAGAAACCGATCACTTCTGTGACAAAGTGTGTATTCTTACACTAAAATCTCTTCATAAGTATTGAGTTTGGTGTTAACATACTTGTGCACAACCTTCGGAGTCCGTCCTGCAAAATGATCAATAGAATGAGCATTTGTAGCTCATTCTACATGAAAGACTTAAAGTGGCCAAACTAGAGACTAGGTCCATGGCTTTACATCATATATACAAGATAAAAAACACCTATTTGTTGAATACATGCTGGTGCTTTTGATGCTATAGAAATCCTTTTTTTTCCTGCAGACTTTCACATCCCCTGCCTATAGATCACATTTTCCCGGACAATGGCAGGTCACATCCTGATAATTGAAACTCTACATTGCCAGACTGTGTGTGAACAGCAGCAAAAGAATCAATAAATGGGACTTATATGAATGTGTATGGACTTCTAGATTGCTTCAGGCATATTGTAAGATGGGCACTTAGATTTTCAAAGAGCTATACTGCCAGTCAAGGTCAGAGGGGGAAGCAGTGAGGAGCTACTGTATCACCGTCCTGGTCTAACCCTGTACTGTCCATTATATCCCCCATCAGCTGGTCAAGCACATATTAAAGACTGAGGCTAATTCCACTGCCAGGACCTGTGCTCCACCAAGTAACAGATAATCGCCAATTAAGAAATATTATGGATCACAATCAATTGATTTTATGTGCAGGGTATGGACTCTGGAGCGTTGTTCGTTAGGCTACTGAGTTGAGATATAGGCTGTTTCATGCAGGTCAGTTTTGATATGATCCATTCAAATCCTCATCCAAAGAATTACATTTTTTAATGGCAGAGGCTGGAAATGGTTCCCCCTGTCCAGTCATCCAGTAGAGGTGAAAAACACTGCACCAGTCTGTACATGTAAGCCAGAACAGGGGATGTCGATACAGCTTCTGTGTTCCCCCTGAGGTCTACAGTGGTGGTCTAGTGGACACCTCAGATGAAACGCTGGAGACTCTATTAAGGACAGTGGTTACGGGCCACAGACTAATCTACTATGACAAACTGGAGGTGTCCTGTTATTTCCAGACCCTGTGATGAATCGCGGGCTGGAGTCCCCCATGCTGTCATGTCAGAGTGGAGCTGAAACAGATTGAGAGGGAGCTGACAGCAGATTGATGTCGCAGGCTTCTTGTCTCTCCTCTAAAACCCACAGAATCAGTCCATTAGCCCTCCTCCCATTTGACTATCATTTTACACAGGCAGCTGCCCCCACGTTCAGATCTTAAACTCATCCAGTGTACCAGTTAAGGCTTTATTTGTTAGCCTGATTTATACATTTACTAATCATGACTGGACGTTTTCATATATTTTTTCACTGGTTTCATTTACAATAATTGCAACTTGTGCTTCTGTCATCCTTCACTTGTCTTAAAACTTTTTTGTACTATTTTTTGTTACAGGTCTTTTTCTTGAATATATCTGATTAATTGAAGGATACAGTATTGTAGGAGCAGATTATGAATGGGGTTGTTTATATTTGTGTTTGTTTGTAATTGAGGTAATTAAGGGTGAAATTCTTTATAGGGTCAGAGCCTTGTTGGTGTGGGTAGGTGTTTCATGCTGCTGAGGCAGCATGGTGCTGTGGGAGGGTGATCAAACAGTGGTAATTGCATTTCACGCGTTGAATGTTTGTTATGTAAAAGAAATCGATTGATCACTGAAAAAGCAAACAAAACGTGGAGTTCTGTTCATCTAACGGCAAAATTCAACTCGTCAGGTATTATCCAGGTGTAGCGCCTCAGTGGCATAAAGCAGTGACTTTGCCTCTACAACTATCATAATACCTTTGATTTTTTATACGTGATTGCAGTGCCAGGGTTTTTAGGTGTGCACCAATTCATACTGGATGCGGCTGTATGAAGAAGTGACTCTTAGACTGTATCATCAATAGTTATCGAGAACATAACTTTTGAAAATGTGCGCTTGTACCGACTAATAATGCAGATTGTTTCTTTTGTAGTTTTTAGCAAAATGTAAAGGTACGTTCCCATGAGGAAACTAGTAAAACAAAACAACTTATGTGAGGCGTTTCAACAACCATTGCCATTCTTTTTTCATCTTTGAGAAGAATTTAAGGTTTCACTGCCTTTAGTTGTTTACTTCCTGTGGCCAAAAGACCATAGCCAATCATATGAGACCTGGACTGTAGATGTTTTATGTGTGAATTAGGGTTAAGATTTGGAAGTTTGACCCTTGCTACAGATATAACGACTGAATCCTAGTTTCTCATGTTAAACTAGGGTTTAGTAGTTATGTCTGTAGCTAGAGTCTACCTGCTGAATTATACTATAAAAGGTTGAACCACAAATGAATGATATTCACTTTTTTGGAATTTCATATGACACCTCTTTTATTAGCTGAGCCATCTTTATGTATGCTTATCTAAGGGAATGACCAGAACTGGTCAGACACACTGTAAAAAAAAAAAAACATTATGTTTTTATATCCACTGCACAAACAAATAATAGTTGCAACTTATTTAGTATTCATTATTGTTGTTTTTTATTCTTTTGAACTCTTGGCTGTGCTTTGCTAACTGTTTCCATCTGTTTATAGTCTGTTTTTACTCATTGTTCCAACTAAGAGCTGTAGCCCTGAAATTAGCATACTAGCGTGAGTATTATTAATTATCTCTCATTAGATTAATGAAAATTTAAGTTTTTCTTTACTATTTTATTCTATTCATCCTAAAACCAAAAGGTGTGTCTTACATTGAACTTTTTATGGGTGGTGGTGTCGAGTTGAAAGCTCCCAGGTAACATTTATTCAATGCATTAAAAATGTGGCAAGTTAAGACCGTTTGATTCATAATGCATGCCTCATCCAAAGACAGTGATCATGTTGTTAACTGTCCTCTGCTTTCTTTTTGGTGCAAACCCTGATCATGTCAGGAGGCTATCAGTCCAAGTTATTTACACTGACAATAGTGGGAATCTTATCGTTAATGGACAACTGAATGCAGTGACAGCACTCCATAGTGGGTCCTGTTGTGTCTATCTATACCCCCCCCCTCATCCTCCCCGCCCCTCTCTCCCTGCGATGACCGCATCCCCGCCGTAATGTACCTGTGTGTGTGAAGGACACCCCGACCGGCAGGGCTATCACAGACACAATCTCACAGCACTTTAATAACTTTGAGAGCGGTCAGCACCCTGCGCTTTAATAACACTCCCTGTCAGCTCACCCCACACTGCGCAAAATTGTCTCGTTGGAATTCTTTATGGTGGAGGCCAAAGAACTCTGGTGATGGGGATGGAATATAGCCACGATCACGCCGCTTCTACCTCTAAATGGCTTTCCAAGAGTATGTTTTTATCTTTGGCTCAAAACAAACAGGAGAGCAGACAGGCGCTTGCTTTATGACGCAGCAATAAGCTTTTAAAATCAGCAGTCGTCTTTGGACAAAAAAAATATAAAATTGTAGGCGTTTTTGAAGAGCTCGGCTAAAGTTCACACAGTGACTCACAGAGAAAATGTGAGATCTGTTGAATGCACGCAGGACATTTTACTGCAGAAACCTCCCTTCAGTTGTAGTAATTAATAGGTTAAAGAACAGAGGTGAGTGATGCTAAATGTGTAGGATGTTTTTCTGCTGATCTGTTGTTTTTGGTTCCAAAAACTCAAGTTGAGTTACACACGCTCACATGATTCATCTACAATTATAAGTACAGGGTCTGAGTTGCAATCACATCACATGATCTCCAGAAAGTGAAACATTTTCAGTTTGTGTCTTCTTTTTCTGTCGGAGTCCCTGGTGTAGCTTCACTGTCCTTATCATTATGCAAATATTTGATTTTCTGTTAAGGAACATCACAGCTAGTAGCTTCACAACTGCTGCATGTTTATCTCCAGTATACATATTAAAGGAAAATTCCAGCTGAGCATGTGAAGTGTAAATCACCCCGTGCTGAACACAGTATGCAGCGGCTGTGTTTCTGAGCTAATGATGGGCTCAGGCTCTGTTTTGGTGATGCGTCTGAGATTATAGCTCTCTCCTGCAGCAGTGCTGCTGCGTTCCTGGTCATCACTGCCTAGTACTGCTGATTAACATAATCAGCCAACATTAGTTATTCATGTGATGTGCAGAAGCGCTTGGGGGTCAAATCTTTGCCCTGTCTAATAACCTATGTTAAATATTAAAGAAGTACATGGGCTGCCTGATTTACATGCCTCTCATCCTGCCTTTGGTTGCACAAGTAGCTGGAAAAAAAATCACTCCAGGCCTGTGGTCCATTACTTGGACCAAAGAATAACACACAGTGTGCTGGAAATTCTTTGCTTTGAAGATCTGGGGACACACTGGTGTAATCTCACAATGTACAACTGTTAGCAATACGCATTAATGTGAAAACGCGGACATTCATGTAAACTGAGCATGTGATAATTTCACATTCTGCACCCAGAGGAAACCATCATTTCCTTTCACAATCCCTCTGTCTGTGAATGTTTGAGCAGTATAAGAGTTTTTTCTGCTCTGCTTCATCTGACCATCTGACAGAGAAGGACCCCACTGGGCATGCATGGACTGACTTGCTGCGTCTTTATGCCTCACATTTCTTGATTAAGAACAATGAGCGGGGAGGCTAGCCAAGCGTCAAGCTGCCTGTGTTGGGTGAGCTGTGCGCCGGGTGGAGGGTGGGCAGGGGAGACCCCATGGGCTGCAGAGAAGGAGGCCGGGGTTGAACCCTGAGGAAGTCATTAGCAGACCAGTGACCTCACTGGTGCAGAGCTGAAAAAAAGCTGCCCACTGGCATGATGTCATACTTCACATGTCAACCCTCATCACAGCCATGCAGTGAAGGGTCTGAAAGTGTAAAAACTACAGCAGGCACCTGGCAGCTGTACCTCCAACAGAAGAGCGTCACCTGTGGTGGTTTATCCTGTAACAATGACAGCCACTGAGCTGAACCAGGGCCAGTAATGTAAAGTGTATCCAGTGTCTTAGGCTGTATAAATGCTATGCACCAGGTTTTATGGGTGATATAAAGAAATTTGCCTGTTACTCAGCTATAAACAGCAGAAGTAGAAAAAAAATCTATTTTTCTTAGTGTTTATAAAACTTACAAAGCTAAATCATTCGAGCTTCAAAACACTTTTAAAGGCTATTACATACCTGGTAGTCTTTATTTCAGAGACTCAGCTGTTCTCTGTGGGAGTTATAAAAGTCTCCAGCCTTACAAAATAAATACAAACACAGCTATAGCAGCAGGTGGATCACAGAGGTGGCACTATACTCCAATTCCAGATTGGGCCTTTAATGACAACTTACACAGTGGAAGTGAATGGATGCACAATTTATCACCCATACTCCCTCACCCTGTAGGACCAGGAGGACCAAGCGTGGAGACTAATGAACTGCAAACACTCCTCCAGGCTTCCCTTTGTAATGATGGAACTACTCAGGGTTTTCTCTTTTCTTTCTTTCTGTCTTTTCTTTTTTTTTTAATTTGCTCCTTAAGAAAATAACAATCCTCCTCGGTCCTGCTCATTACTGCTGGGCTGTGGTGACCATTAGGAAATGAAAATAACTTTGCTCATTTTGTGGAAAGCAGAGGCCTTTAGGCTGAGGGTCTGTGTAAAGAATTGAATTTCTAAATATAACTTCAGTGCTCACAGGCTGCTTCGCTCCCACATAAAGAAATAGTGTGATGGGCTAGTTTACAAGGGGCCTAAATTGCAAATAGAATAATTGTTTTGTCCAAAGCAATAAATAAGAGATTTAAATCTAAGTATGAAAAATAGAAATACATAATGCCTCTTTCCTTTTCACAGGCAAAACAAACCCTACTGTGCGTGACTACCTAAGTGAGAGAGAATTATGGGTAATCTGAGGCAAAAATGGTCCCAGTTGTTTTTAGCCTGGTGGATAAAGCTTGTGAGCAGCCATGGTGGATAACTTTAAATGAACGGCACAGTCCCCCGAAAGTTAGGATGCTGTGAAAAACGTTATTGGTTGGCAGGACATTTAAGCCTATGGTTAACTGAGAGTGGAAGACAATACACAAGAATGTTCAAACTAAACTAAACTTAAATATTATCTATCCCATTTTTGACTGAGACTGGATATAAGCTGCTCTTTAGTTTAGGGTCTCCTTTGTTGTTGCTGTTGTTGTTGTTTTTAATGATGCCAAGAATTTTTTTAAATGACAAGTCAGGACTAAAGGCAGGCCAGTTTAGCCCAGTCTCCACTCAGATCCATGCTGTTGTAATGCAAACACTGTCTTGCTGAAATATGTTAGGTATTAATTAGGGATGGGTACCAATAATGGGGTTTTCGCCGTCGACCCCATTATTTGAGTATCATTTTGTTATTTGCACACCTGTGCAATCGCTGCTTTTGGCGACATAACTTTAACACACACAGCATTACATGTGTGACTCACCTTTTTGTCTTAGCCAAACGGAATATACAAACGTGTGACTGTTCCGGCCACAGCTTCAGCACTTGAGCCAGATTTCAGCTAAAACAACTGTTTTACGGCAGCTCCAGCAACTCTCTCAGAACATGTTATCACACCAAAAAAAGAAGCATAACAAACGCAGAACTATCTGCTACACCTGCGACACGTTGGTCAAGAAAAGCAATGTCTGGACTTTGACAAAATCATGAAGTTGATGTGCAGTACAAGATGTGTGGCGTTCAACTTCCATGCCACAGATTGACTACTTATGCTTAACCACATGCACTCAAAGCACAAGGAGAAAACAGGAAAGACAGGCAGTCTCGCATCATGTCGATTTCTAGCCCTGTTAGCATGTCATTTTGACAAAACCAGAGCAGAGAAAATTTGCCTACAAATAACTAAAATGGTAACTGGAGATACTCCCATTAAGTATTGTGGAAGGTCAAGGTTTCAGAGAACTGATGACATTTGTCAAGCCTGAGTACAAGCCACCGCCATGGAGAACAACATCTACAAGAGTCGAAAAGATGTATGTAAAGACTTAAGTTACAGTCTGGGAGGTCTGCGTCCAACAGACCTGTGTGTTGTTTCCACAGATCTCATGATTGTGTTCTGTTTCATCACATTTTATGGGCCCAGAAAAGTCACTGGTGTTTCCTGATCAGGCTTACACTTGGTTTCCGTCTCCATGATACAGTTTTAACCTCCATTTGTGGATGAAGCAATAAATTTTGTTTACAGACTTGAGCCAATGCAGTGATTTCCACTACAGAGTCATATCTGTTTTTGATGACCAGGGTCATCCAGTTCTGGTTTTGCCCCTCACCACTGTTGTGGATAATTTCTCCAGATTCTCTGTATCTTTGGTAAAGTCACAAACTAAAGGGGATAAAATCACAGAGTTTTTGCAGTTCTTCACCGAGGAATTTGTTCTGACGAGACACGTTAGAAGAAAAAGTGGGAAGAGGTACACCATTACTCTCTGGGAAGCCCTTTTTATACTCAGCCAGGTTACCAACCTGTTACATATTAACCAGATTAAATGGAGGATGTCCTTTTTTAAAGTTTAACTCAAAGTTTTCATTACCTAAAGGCCCGTTCACATCTTTTCTTGAACGTTTTGCTGGCGGTTAGTTTGAAACGAGTTGTTCTTTTCACAATATTCTTTAGCATTCTTCACTCTGACACCACCTCCATCAGAAAGTCAAGCTTGTAGTGAGCTACTGTTCAGAGGGGACGTGAGTGAGTGTGCTTAATGAGTCTACGTTGAAGTTGAAGTAACAATATGAATTTTATGTTCATGTGTGTAGTTGTACTACTTGTACAGCTCAGATGTATTTGCAAAGACTATACCGTGGGGATATAACAAAACTCACTCTGCCTCTGTACCCTAAACCACACCACCATAATAACTTCAACCTTTAGGCTCCACCTTCAGTCTGTGCCTTCATAGAGACAGTGAGGTATAACGATAAAAGAGGCTATAGAGAAGGGACAGGAAAACAGACTTTCTTATGCGAGTTTGCAGAGCTTGACCTCCATATTTGCCAAGGTGCTGCTGGATTTTTCATAAATTCACATCACAAAATAATGCTCTTTTTGTTTGTGTATCTCTAAGCCACCCACAATTGTCTGAGATTCGGCTAATCCTTGAAATCCTCAGCAGTAAACTGGTCTAGATGGAGCATTTTCAAGTATGAGTACTCGCTATCAGTGATGTCATAAGTCCCCCCACGACATGTCAGGCAGCGAAAACCCTGAAAGTGTGCTGTTTGGATAGAAAGCATGAGGTCTGTTGTATTGCATGTGGGTCGCTTTCATATTTAACACGATACGGTACTGATGCCTGCTACCTGGCAATTGGTAGCGGTACTCAACGGTACCAATTTGCTGTACTTTTTTGTGTGTTAGTGTGGTAGTAAATATTAATTTGTTTAATGATATAACTCATAGTTATTCAATTGTACAAATTTATTTCTCAATTTATAAACTTGCAATGCTTTATTTATGTCCAGCATGGAAACATGCCCACTCTTTCACTCTCTCATAGTCACAAATGTGCATTTAGGTACCTGAACATGGTACCTTTTGATTCCATGTGAATCGGTACTGAGTACTACAGACAGAATTCAATTGGTACCTATAAAAGTACCTAATTCAGTACCCATCCCTAATTGCATAACCTGTAAAGGTGCAAAAACTTGTAATTTTGCAGTACAGAGGTGAGCTTAACAAGAGAGAAATGCATTGTAGCTTATTGTTACAGTCTGTTACAGGAGATATGACTTTAAATTAAACAACCTGACTTACTGAAGTCAACCAACATGTGCTTTAACTCTTAAGAATGCTACTTTATATTGTTTGAATAGAAAGGATGATTCCCCCAAGCTAGTATTCTTTTGCATTTCCATCTTAAAAGCAAATTAGGTTGGAGCTTTAAAGAGAAAAACTCAGAGAAAACCCAAAAGAGAACCAGGGAGCAGTTTCTTTCCCAGTCCAGTTTGAATTCATTGGCTTTAACAGAGTGACACTGCACTGAATCTGCCCTTGTCAATACATGTGCTGAGATTTGTTTCGTGCTGTGTTAAGGGAACATGGCACACAAGCACAGAGTCTCAAGGCGCTCGTACTCCATCGATTCTCTCACTCCAAACACAAATGTGGTGGCAAGCCTGCTGCATTTGGCAGAGACCAATGTCCGGTGGTTACTGGATGAATGGGCCACAATATTGCACTGAGTGAGTGCACTCCCACACCGAGGCTGGACTGCTGTTTAAATCAAGCGGGCGGTCACACTCGATGTGTACATCACCACTGAGGCATGGTGAGCAATGAGACGCCTGTACAAGGCCCCTGCTGGCCTATTGCAGGGCTGGACTGCTGAGGCCCCTGGGCTGCCTAATCAAATCTGAAACCATCACATTCGCTAGGCTCTCAGGCGAGGATGCATGTTAAAAAAAGGGAAAAAAGACTACAGCGCCAATCATACCCCTCCCCCGCTGCTCTTAAATACCACCATTAGGAAGACATTACAAAGGAATATATTAGGTTTTCATTTCTTTCTCTCAGTTTCCCTTCAGAAAACAGCTCTGTGGTCTCACAGCGTTCAGAGGAATCTCAGACCTTCCTGCAGCAGTCGATCCACTCAGTGAAAAACACTTGTGATGTACAGTACCCTATCTCTATCATCAACCATAAGCAGCTGATAACAACAATCTCTAACTTTCCAGACCTATGAAATTGATGTGTTTATTTAGCGTGTCCAAGCCCAGGCAGAGCAGTAATAGCCTTGTCGAGGGGGTGAAGATGGAATCCCGTCGCTTTACCATCGATGTAGGATA